>NC_061796.1:26044799-27244799 GCF_021462225.1 Girardinichthys multiradiatus | reverse complement strand
AAACTGCGCATCATGTCTGAATGGGTTAAAGTAATTGTTCTATCTCACTGCTCCCTTTAGTTTTCAACTTCATCTAGTCTGTAAAGCCATGAAACTCCACATCCGTGTCGTCACTTGACTGGAAAACCTCCCAAAGCTTCAACATAGAGTTCTCAGGTTCTGGCTCTGTGTTTGTGTCCACTTTCCGTCTTTTGCGCTTATAAACTTTGATCTTCCGCTGAATGTTTTGCACTGTAGAGAAAATGGGCATATGAGGGGTTTCTTCTTCATTTTCAGAGAGATTATTTTCAGTTTCTGAAAATATTTTGGCCTCCTGGACAGCCTCAGGCAGAACAGCATCCTTGTTCATATCTTCAGGCCCGTGTGTCACAACACTGAAGTTGCTAGCTGATGGTTCACTTTGCAGGTTTGTACCTAGTATGTAAGAGACTGAGCTGTTTGTGTCTTTGTGAGGAATTTTGTCAACCAAACTGACCCGGTTGTCTCTGGAAGGAAATGTGGCGAGAACTTCCTCATCAGAGTGAGGGTTTTCTGACTTCAGTTGAGGACTCGTGATCTGCTCGGATTTTTGAGTGGAAAGGTTCTGCCTAATAGTCTGTTTGCAGGCAAGAAACCTGTGCTTGGACCTGCCTGAGTAAGTGTAGCAGTTCCTTCGGTCTCGCTTTGCACAAAAATGTTGTCCCGAATACGATCCTTCAGACGCAGCAACGATCCGATCTTCCTCTGCCTTAATGGTCTTGGAGTGACTAGCATCCCCTTGGATATTTGGGACAGCTTCCCCACACGGTCCAGGAGCCAACAGAACAGAGGAAACACTGCACTTGGGTCTAAAGAAAAATAACAGAAATTATGATATTAACCAACAGGAATGAATTGCTGTAAAAGATAAGACTAGCTTAAGAAATGATCAGATTCTTGTTTGTTTGGTGGTTGCAAAGGAACAGAATTACCTCGTGGCTTTAGTTTTGATGGGAAGGAAATTAAAGTGCAAAGTCGAAACCAGACGGTCCACAACCAAGTACTCATCGCTCCTGGAGAAAGCCTTGTGACGTTCACTCTGCAGATGCTGAACAAAAATGACTCTTTTAAATTATTGATAATAACAGCTGTCTGGTGAAGGCCACTGAGTGCACAGACTTTCCCTGCACAAAACAACCAAAATACAGACAGATTTCTGTTGAACCTGCTGCTAGATAAACTCCCCACTGAACCAATAATTTAATGAGTATCATCAGGGAGCATCAATGGGTTCAGCTCCATTTATTATTTGGGACAAAATGAGCACTTTTACTAATGCTTCCTTGTTTTCTTTATATTACGTTTCATATTATAATCATCCACAATTAATAAGAATATCATTGAAAGATTTCTTAATTAATAAGGTTTAGGGTGAAATCAAAATTTCACACATTTATTTTTTGATGGGTTTGGCGTACAGCGAGTACAAACTCTAAATTCAGTTCCTCAGATAATTTGAACAATACGAAAATGTCATCATGGTCAAGAATCATGGAGAAGACGGTCACAGATACATTCAACAAGGAGGGCAAGACACAGAAGGTCATCTCTTAAGAACCTGACACTTCAGAGTGCTTCATCTAGGCAAATTATTTCAAAAGCTGACTGCAAGGAAGAAAAAAGTTGTAGAAAAGGTTCACAAGCAGTAGGGAAACTACAATGTTGGACCACTTGTTTGCTGAATATTGGACCATTTGCACGTTGCTGGACGCCACTATGCCTTTCCAGCGTCATCGGCCGTTTTGTACTGCAGGATGGTTTGGTTGTTGTTTCATTTGTCTCAGGGTTACCAAAAGCTGATGACCAAAGGAATGTAATAATGATATGAATGTATTGTCCTGTATTTTCTCATTGAACAACCTAGAAAGGTATGAGTTAGTCAGTTTAGTCCTGCCGGGGATGACCTCTATCCTGACCAGTCATAGGTTTTGAGGAACACAGAGACAGTTTGTTTTGTTCTGCTTTGCCACGGATCACTGATTGCTCAGCTAAGGACATAATGGTCCCAGTAGCTTCAAAGACTGCGATTCATCTCACCCTTTGAACCTAGGGGGGAATGTTGGACCACTTGTTTGCTGAATATTGGACCATTTGCACGTTGCTGGACGCCACTATGCCTTTCCAGCGTCATCGGCCGTTTTGTACTGCAGAATTGTCTGTCCTACAAATCCCAGCGGCCACTGTGGCTGATAAGACGGGGCGTCCCAGTTCCGATGCCCCAATGAACTATATAAACGGACTATGGGACGGCCCACACTTTGCTCTTCACATTGAAGACCGGACCAGCATCTGAAGCATCTCATTCTGGAGAAGAGGTCCCACGTGGATTTCATTTATTCTCCTCATTGGCCAACAGAAAAGAAAAATTCATGAACGAGGTTTCTGGAATAAGAAGGCCAGAAATTTCATTTTGCCGATCGAAGACGTGAGTTTAACACGTAACAGAAAAAAAAAAAACCTCACAGTGGTTTCAAGGAGACGGATCGCCACCTTGTTTTGTTCCAGTCGACGGCTGACGGTCAGATCATATTTTTCCCCTTTTGCCAAGGAGGCCAGAGATTGACCGCTTTCTTGGAGTTTAACTGCGGACGCTCAGAAACTCTTCACCCTCCTTTCCTCTCTCACTCGCTGCCCCAGAAGGAAGACTTCAACAAGTAAAGTCCACCTTTTTATTTTCATTTCTTTATAGGAATAGCTTGGGCAGGGTAGAGGGTTTTAGTGCGATGTAAGAGTCTGGGGGGAAGGTTTATGACAGCCTGTATCTCACTGAGCTACACTTTCTGGCGGGCTGCGCTCCCAAAGCTTCGTTCAACCATATTCCCTTGTTCTTTTTATTTTGTTTAGTTAGATATTTTGCCCTCTTTGGTGTAGAACTTTACATGTTTGATTAGGTGAAGATTATTGAATCGGAATAGCGAGGTGGATCAGGCTGTTGATTTAATAAATATTCACGTAGATAAAGAGAAGTCGTTTGTGTTTATTTTGTGCAAGAGTGATTCATCAGTCAAAATAAAGTTAAAGTTCCCCAGGTTTTGGCAGAAACGGTTGATTTAACAGTGACAACTCTGGTAATAGTTATCAATTATTACTGAGTATTTAACGGTTGCAATTATCAAAAGGCGTTGAGCCACAATTACAACACCAGAAGACATCTCTGGTTTCGATTCATAAATGAGGATTTTTGGTTAAGAAATGAATTTTTTTCAAATTATGATTTTTAATTATAATTATTGATAAATATTAATTAATCAATAATCATAATCCCAACAACAGTCTTGAGAAGACTGTGAAGCAGAGCCCGTAAATGTTGGGGATTATCCAGGATATGGGTTACTGCTGTCTCATTCCTTGTGTTAAGCCATCCCTGAACCAGCAAAAATGTCAACTGGCTCGCAGAAAACAAGGACTGGACTTTGGCCCCGTGGTTCAGAGTCCTCATTTCAGATGAAAATTATTAACTCAATCAAGGTTCCAGAATCTAAAGGAAGAGTTACAGAATACAAGTATCTTGGGGTCTTGATGTTTCTCTCTACTGACAAGCTTTATGGAGTTACTCATTTAATTTTTTCAGAAGGACTTGAGGCCTTCCCACACTGCCAAAAGTACCAATACCCGCTTAAGTCATTATGGTTTCACTGTGACTGATTCTGCTAGCAGACTGGCCTGACCTAAACTCCCCAGAGAATCTATGGAGTATTGTCAAGATGGGACATCAGAGCCAACAATGAAAACGAGCTGTTGCTTTTATGAGAGCATCAATAAAGGCTGTGCTTGTTTCAAAACATGACTGAACACATTTATTGCGAACAAGCAAAGTAGCCCTGTTTAATAACAGGTACATTTATTTTTTGAATAGTGTCTGTGAGGCCATCACTATGTGCACTGACAAATTTATAGCCAAAAAGATTGAGGGATAGTTTATAAAAAAACATTCTCAATTTTATTGTCATCACAAAGAATGTCACAAAATATCATGATAAAATTTTGAGTCCATATGGCCCATCCCTAGTGCAATCATACCATCTTGAGTTGGTCGTATTTGACCATGCAGCACTCGCAGTAACCGCCTCGCTTCTTCTCTCGGTTCTTCTTCCGGCCGTGACCTTTCTCCTCGGCGCCTGAAGCTTTCCCTCCTCTGTAAGGAGGAAAGCAAAATGAAAACAAAATAGTTTTGAGATTTCTTACTCTTTTGTAACTTTTTGTTCTGCCCAAACTCCAGTAGAAGTTCACATTAGGACTGCATAATGTAAAAAAAAAATAAAATACATGCATAGATCCAATAATATGCTGGTTTGGAATTGTACCAGAGTCTTTGATACACCAAGAAGAAGTATTTCAAACGCTTCTAATGCTAGCAAGAAAAACTATTATGATGAAGTGGTTCGGACACGGGCCTCCGTCAATCGCCATATGGAAGTCAATAATTCTGGAAGTTCTTGTTTCGATAAAACTTGGATATTATGCCGATGGTTTTTTCTGCAAAAATGGACAAAACCATTAGTGATCAAGGGACTGTATTTAGACCTGGACTCTGGGATATTCGGTGCATAATTGTAGAGATGGGCGGATCCATGAAATTTATTTTGTCTGTTCTGTTTTCTATATTGATGTCTAGTGCTGTGACCTTGTGACCCTCTATGTAGTTCATTCGAATTAAATTTGTTGGAAAAAAACCAGCATGCACTTTGCAATATTAAGCATTGCAATGACGACATCAGTTGCAATCAATCCAAATTTTCCTCACTTCTTCATCTCATCGGACAATATAATCCTTGCAATGGCTCTCTGAACATTTAGCCTCTTTAGCGTCTGTGTGAAGCATGACCATCTACTGCAGCCAGACATAATGCGAAGACAGAATGTATTATTGGCATAAAAGGGGTCAATTCATGACCCCTGGAAAGTAGCAGCCAACAAACACTCAAAGCTGTCCTTTCTGGTCTTAATATTACACACCATAATATTACAATGACAATATGGTATTAGCAGTCACCTGTGTAGCCGTGTTTTCAGTGTTGCCAATTAAAATAAAAAAATAAAAAATCACAAGCTATTTTAGTGTGCAAATCTGTATATGTCATGCACATAATTCATTGAACTTCATCTTCTCCAAAAATCCAAATGTTATCCATCCTTTACATACGTAGTGAAAGAGCAGAGGAGGTGTGAATGCATCAGCTTCTGCAGCTTCCTGCGAGTGTATGCGCTCAGTAGCAAGCCTCCGAACAAAACCACAGAGCTGTTCTTGAAACAAGTCAGTAAAGATTACAACATTCAAACCTACGCAGCTAGTTTATGATGCAGGAGAACAACTTTTTTTAGTATTTTATAAACAGCATGGAGGTTTTAAACACACTAAAAATTGTAAGGCACCATATTATTAATATGTTATTTCTAAACAGAGAGGAAGGAAATGCCTACCAGAGGTGATCTCATACAGGAATAAGGTAAAATTCTTAAGACTAATCTGTTTTAAACAAACATGTTTAAAACATACTTTTTTGTTTTATAAATTATATCAAGCATAAGACATCCTGTGTGGGTCAGTAATGGAGTTAATGCAATAGCGGAAAAAAAGTAAAAAACAAAAAAATAGCGAGAGACAAAAAACGACCAAAAAAACCAAACATTTTCATTGGAACAATATTAATATGATCTCAATGCTGCAGAGAAACACAGTAAAGCTACTGGATCCGCGCTACTTAAAATAACATCATTTTGGAAATTGACGCCTGTTTAAAAAAGTTATTTTTGTTTCTAAACAGGTAGTCACTGAAGCTAAAGGTCAGCAGACATAAAAATGGCCTCAAAGATTCACAAAATGTTTCCAAAAATATTATTTTAAAAGGACCGTTCTCCTCAGCCGAGCAGGCCTTCTGGCTGGCAGTCAGATTGTCAGCATATATTTGTGTTTCATTGTACAGCCTTACTTTACATTATATGTAGTGCTTGTTAAAGGTAAAAGCAAGGCAGGTACTACAGCTCACACGCTAAAAGTAACGCCATAATGAAGCACAAAAGAATACCCGTGTCCCAGCTGTTTGATTCCAGAAGGATCTTTCTCCTCGACACAGAAGGGACTGTAGGGAGCCACTGTCGTCAGGTTGAATGCAGGCAGGTTTGGCATCGTGAGGTGGATTGGACAGTAGTGTCTAATAAGAGAGATACTGATTATGTGTCAACACTTTTTAATTGTTGTTGCATGTTATGCTCCTTTGAGAGTTGTTATACCTGCTCGAGTCCTCAACCTTGATAAAAGTTTTGGGGATCCTGCCCGCTGAAAATGATATCACAAGTCTGAGCATACAAGTAACAATGGGTCTCTAACATTTGCATCAAAGATGAAAATCTCTTAAATATACAGAAGATATTTACCTTTCCATTTCTGACAACCCAGCTTTGCTGAAGATTCATTTTTTGCCTATAAAAAGGTAAAATAGAAATGAAAAAGGAATTCATTTGAAGTTAAAGCCTTTAGAATAGGTAGAAAATATATACAGTCTCCCGTTTTTTGTCCATACATTTTAAAACTCACCTGTGATTTCACAGGCGCAGCTGCTAAAATCTGGTTCCTGAAAATCTTCTTTTTCTTCTGAATATAAGGCAAAACATCTGCAAGTGACATAAAAACAGTCACGACAAACTAGAAACAATCATAAAACAAAAGCATTTTAAAAAATCGCATGCTATTGATTCTTAACTTTTGAACAGCACAAACTGAAACAACCAACCATGTAAATAGAGGATTTTGGCACCCCACTCCAGTGCATTTGAGAGGATTCTGTCCATTTGTACCCTCCCCTAAATTAACAAACAAAAAAAACATCAGCACAAAATAAAGGAAGACAGCTAAATGATGGTAAATATCATCAACGGCGCTGTAACAAACCTGCCCTGTCACTACTCTTTCCACCAGAGACTTCCCTCGGCTCTTGACCAACTGTGATACAATATAATAAGAAAACATATCCAAAAATATTATACCTCTACAACAACGTGCAACGGATGATAAAACACCAAATCAGACTCACTGTATCCACTTGACCCTGAGACCTGCTTTTGACATTATCCACATGGTTGGAAGGACGGTGTGGGTTTGGGTGTGGAGAAGTCTGTCCAGAGTCGGGACTGGGGACAGGAGAGTCCTGTCTGAGGCAGTGCACATGCTTTGCCTCCCGCTTGTTGGATACCAGATACTTGATTTGCTTACTGAAGAACTTCTCAACAGTCTGAATTCACAGGATAGAGAAAGGTGCTTTTAGACAAAGTTTATGAACCTCTGTGAGGACACGACAATACTGAAACTGAAATGTGTTGAAACAGCTAAAGGCAGACCAAGGTGATCAGTTTTAAAATCTTTCTGCTGCCACATAATTCATGATTCATACAGGGAAAAGCTGCATTCTCAGAGTCTATATGTCAAAACTCAACACAAATGTCTACATTTGGTAAAAGACTTCAGATTTAACCTCTGTATAAATATCCAGCAGACATTTGAGAAGTCCAGCACGTTTCATCAGGATGGTCGATATGTATTTATTTTATACAGTACATAGCAATGCGGTTGCACAACTTAATGTAATTAATGGTGTGAAGTTGCTTAGTTATTAAAACCATTTTCCCCCATCCATTGTATTTATTCCCTAAAAACGCATGTGTAAACACAAATATATTGTTAAATACAATATTTCTTTATGTTTACTAGAACCAAAAAACATCAAGAAATTTCACAGGAGCTGATTCCAGAAGCATTAAAAAGATATGGTTTATGTTCTAATAAATTTACCAAAGCTCGCCGTCACTGGCGTGCACAGCAACACAGCTCAACAGTTTGCTCAGCTGTTTCTATAAAGTCTGGTTTCGTTCCTCTGGTTTTTTTCTGAGCAACAGATCCAAAAGAACTGTTGGAGGATTGAGCAGGTGCTCTGTAACTTCATCCTCAACCACAGTGGCTGATGCTGCTCATTACATGACTTATAATTCTTTAAATGACCTTATTCATACATCATAACCTTTACATCCAATGTAGTGGGATGGTAATGTCCCGATTAAGTAGTGTAGGAACAATAATTCAAATCTAAATGAATGCATATTCAAGGCTTTGATCTAAGAAGTCAGTATGTTTAATGAAAAAACATTCAGAGAATAGTTGCTGCGGACAGACAGAAAAAAGGGCAAGGGGTCCTTAAGTGTGTTTTGTCTTACCCCACCCAGTAGTTTGATGTCCTTCTCCAACGTCTCAGCTGTTCTGTTGGACTGTAGATCCAGGTAAAACACTTTTCCAGCAAATGGCTTGACTTGTGCTGAAGATGACACACTGGAGGTTTGCTTTGCTTTGCTCACTGATGCCTTCTCGCTCACGTTTATACCCGTTCCTGAATTATGAAAGTTACAAACTGTTAATAGGTTGAGTGGTGATGACCATTTTTAAAAATACAAGAATCACTTACCCTTAATAATATTTGAAGCACAGAGAGCTATTTAATGGAGTCATTTGGTCAATTCAAGCTCCAAAAAAACCCCCAAAAAAGTTTAACTATAAAATCCTGAATCTAAAATGTCAACAATACGCTAACTTAACATGAGGAAATAAATTAATATGACCAAATACAATAGTCATGAATTGTGTTCATTCTGAACCTCATTGCAGGCTGTGCTGAGTTGATAGCATGACTAACCAGCTGTTATCAGCCCCAAATGTTACTCGAGCAGCAAAAAGGTAAAACTTTCTGCACTATAAGCAGCTGAAACCTGCTAATTTTAGCAGGTAATTAATATTTTTTTTTTCAAAATGTGTGAGAAAATCAAAACAGCAGAAATAAATATTTAAATACATGTACAATGTTATTATACCTGTAATATGGATTCCCTTTTAGTAGGAGGAACGCTGCTCGTCTATTTGAATGAAAGAAACTAGATTGTTGTTGTACTAGAAAACCAGAGTATAGATTTCTGTATTTATTAGTCTCAATATAATGAAATTCTAGCGTTAAAAAACGTCACAGAAAACATTTGTATTTCTTAGACTCTGTAATCACTTTATACAATTCTAGTAAAAAGAAAGTACAACCCTTCAAACTCAAGGGATTTATATTTTTGTACACATCTCACATTTTTCCTAACCTTTCCATTTAGCCGTGTTAGGTTGAGATTAGAGTTTATTAATTTTAGTACTTGGTACAGACTGGATTGACAGTTTAAACCCTAAAATTGACAGCGTTTACTTTCTTTTTTTTTTTTTTACTATAACTGCAAACGTTAGCAGCCAATAATAATAATAATACGAGCAAAGTCTTAAGAAAAAGGTTATGAAAAGGAGTATTAATTCATTTATAATATTTCTTGGTTGAACATCTAAATGTGTATTTATCATTTTCTCTTTTAAATGAACTAAAAGTAACAATGTCAGAGCATAAAGGGTGCATTAAATATGTAAATGTTTAACTGTGTATATTTTTGTATACAAAGTAAGGCCTGTACAATAAAAAGAAATAACTAACGTATGGCTAAAAACAATAAACATCTGTACCTTGAAAGTTGGGTCCAGGGTTCTGATGATGATTCTGGCTGCGGTTCGGTTTCATTTTTTTCTCATAGACCGAGAACAAGAGAAATCCACTTCTAATTTTTACCCCATACGGTCCTCGTCAGCTAAGTGTGTATAAACAACTTGAGAGTTATCCACAAACAGAACCAGAGAAGCAAACAAACAAAACAAATGTGTACCAAATGTAACTTTACCACTTAAAGCTACATTTAGTACTTAAAACACATCTAGTTGTGTTTCTCGAAAACTACGTCTAAACTTGTTGGAGAATGCAGACGCTGTCTACACGGTCATTATTCATTAAAAACCCTTAAAAGCTAAACTTACGTAACCTCCAGTTTTTGATACACAAAAAATATCTGAGTATTACAACGTCAAAATAATAAGTTGTACACTTTCATCTCGGCGTTTCTTCCAACGGCCAGTTCCCGCTTTTAAATCCGGTGTGTCGAGTCCAGGTTGCTAGGTTTGATATTGTCCAGTCACAAAATGTTTCTCTTTTATCACATTAAGACAACACAAAGAAAATAAAAAAACTCAAATTGAGTGATCCACCATTCTAAATACAATGTAATTATCTGAAATAAGTCGTTTACCGGAATATTTATTAAACTTCATCCAAGACTTTAAACTTCCTGAGTTGTCATTTCACCGAAACGCTTCAAATCTGGCAACCTGAAGTTTAAGTAAACTCACTCCTTATGATTGAATGTGATGTTTCATCGCTGTACATTACATAGATTAAAGTATTGAAATTTCTATAAATCTGAAATAAAAGTATTATTCAATTTTTAAGTAGGATTAGACATGTCATTTATTTCATTTTTATATCCTTGATAAATAAGAAACATGTAGAATGTGCTGAACTGGAACCCTTCGTACTGTCATCTTGTAACGTTTGCCATGATGTAAACAGACATGCCCAGTTTAAGTTAAGACCCCTTGATCATACACACGTGTTTCAGCTGTGCTTCCCTATTAGAGCCATTAGGACAGGAGTTACTCTTCTGTTATTTGGAAAGTAAAACCTCGAGGGGGGTCATGATGATCGGTTTCACGGAATACGTCTTTGGTTCTCTTGTATTTTAACAGGTAGGTGGTTTATTGAGCTAACAGGCTAACCGCGGTTAGCCACAGACCTCTTGATGTAACGTCTGGGATAAGTGTTTTAATAACATTTACGGGAATTACGGCAAGCCACGGCGGACATGTTAACTATTATGCAGAAATACGCATGCAGTAAAATTGTATCTCTCTTTTAAGACAAAATGAGTCATCGAAGTCCTGCTTCTCCTGCCATCAATGGCATCACTCCGATCCAGCAGATGATTTCTTCCTGCTCCGGAGCCCTGCTTACATCGCTGCTCGGTGAGAAATCATTACATTAAACTCAAAAGCCGGTTGTTCTTTAAACCACAGTCAGCCAATTATTTACATCAGTTTTGGTGTCTTACAAGAATCCATTAAATACAATCTGGAGTTACTCATCATTTTACAGATCAATTCAGTAAATTAGAATGTTGTTAAAAAAAAGTTGATTTGTTTCAGTAACTTGGCTCACTAAATGAATATATATAGATTAACTGCACGCAAACTGATGTTTTCCAGCCTTTACTTCTGTTTATCATGAGAACTGTTTTGCTTACAGCTAATGAAAACACAACATTTAAGATTAAAATGTGACATGAAACCAATAGACAACTTTTTTGAAACAGAAATGAGATCTTTTTGAAAAGTATATTTCATACCTACTTAAAGATTATTTTCAAAAAATATTATTAATCTGACAAACAATCCCCATTGGAACACATTCTAATTTACTGAATATGACTGTATTTACAGGTGTGTCTCAACAAATTAGAATATGACCGAAACGTTAATTAATGTTAGTATTTCATAAAATGCAACTTAGGTATTACACAAGGTATTCATTTCAAGCTTTTATTCCTTTCAATTTGGATGATTCATGATTCATTTTAATGCAGCCAATTAAACATTTTAAATATTACACAAGACCAATAAATATAGTGATTTGAAGGTCATTGACACCCTCCTTGATAAAACATGCTGGTCACCTCCATGCCACGCTGCATGGATGCAATAATTCATGCAAAAGGAGCCCTCCAATTATTGAGTGCATAAACTGTAAAGTACAAAGACATATTTTCAGTAAGCCAACATTTCTGTATTATAAATCCTTTATTTTTCAATTCAATTCAGTTTATTTATATAGTGCCAATTCACAACACATGTTGTCTCAAGGCACTTCACAAAAGTCAGGTACAAACATTCCAATTAATCCTAACAATTGAACAGTGCAGTCAAAGTTAGCTTTTTATTCAAATTGGATAAAATGTTTTTCTGTCTAAGGAAACCCAGCAGATTGCATCCAGTCAGTGACTTGCAGCATTCCCTCCTCCTGGATGAGCATGTAGAGACAGTGGACAGTCACTGGCGTTGACTTTGCAGCAATCCCTCATACTGAGCATGCATGTAGCGACAGTGGAGAGGAAAAACTCCCTTTTAACAGGAAGAAACCTCCAGCAGAACCAGGCTCAGTGTGAGCGGCCATCTGCCACGACCGACTGGGGGTTTGAGAGAACAGAGCAGAGACACAAAGAGAACAAAGAAGCACTGATCCAGGAGTACTTTCTATGGGAAGGAAAAGTTAATGTTAATGGATGTAGCTCCTTTAGTCGTTTCACCTAGAAAGAAAGAACAGATAAACTCTGGGACAGTTTTCAAGGTTAGAGTCTGAAAGAAAGCACATACAGTTAGTCACAGTAGAAGCTCGTAATATTGGTATATTTTGCTCATTTTATTTAAGTCTCCTTATTTGGAGAATGGGAACGGCGAGAGTGAGGAAGCTCGTCGCTATGGAACTGTCAACAAATGCTCTTGATTTTTTTTGTTTGGTTGGAATAAAACAGCTAATTGAGCTGTAATGGTCAGTCAGGCCAAGCTTGTTACTATAGAATTATATTTGTATCACTAAATTCTGCCATGACATTTTTTCTGGAAACCAGACTTTAGTCAGGCTAGAAAATGCTAACATATGAACTCAGTTGATTGATCAGGCCTTAGTATCAGTAGTGACACGATGATTCAGTAAAGAGCCGTTGGCTAAAAACGTAATTAGATAATCAGCAGAAGGGAGATTAATCTCTTGGATCAGTCCTTTTTCCTTCTTAAATACATGACTATTAAATGCTGTTCATCTGCTGTAGATGATTGTTTGGGTCTCACTATTTGCTTTCTTCTGTTGACTTTCTTTTGTTATTTTACAAACACGCTCTGCAATATGGCATCAATGACAAGAACTCAGACTGGATCTAATTTCTGTACCTCGCCAAGTCCTAAAATTAGAGCCAAGTTAAAAAAAACTTTAATCTCTAAACTCACCTTAATAATCAAATTAAAGCTGGCAAACATCTAAAACTTGTGCTTTTGTGGAGGAGCTCACAGCTACCGATGATTAGTTAATTAGTGTGATCATATAAGCAGCACCTGGCTGCTGCTTATCCTCTTAAATCCTCTGGAAGCTTTAAGGCTGGGCTTAGTTTTCCACAATGTTGCTGCATTTTAGCTCGACATTTATGAAATATACCTTGACATAATGGCATATGCCAAGTATTACTGTCCATCTCAGGTTTTATTGATGAGAACTCTGCATAATTTTTAACAATATAGTCAGTGATAAAAAAAAACCTGACGGTATTTAAAAGAAATCCGGTTCCAAAACATTTTACTTAGAGCAAATTTTTATTGTAAACAAATTATTTTACACACATTTTTATGGAAACAAATCTGAGCCAGGCGCACCTTTTGGTGGGGAACTTTATAACGTTTACTGAGGTTCATCCTAAGCTGCCTTTTTGTTTTTCAGTCACACCTTTGGATGTGGTAAAAATCAGACTGCAAGCGCAGAAAAATTGCATATTCAAAGGTAAAATTTATGCAGTTATTATTATGTCATCTTACATTACGTAAGACCGTATAATAAACAACTTTTTACCATAGTTTTTAAAATTTTAAATGTATAATATAATTTTACAGGCAAGTACTTTGTCTATTCCAATGGACTCATGGACCACATATGCGTGTGTGAAAATGGCAAGGGCTGGTACAAAGCTGCCGGTCAATTCAAAGGCACACTCGTAAGGTTACACACACACACTGGTTACATTAAATACTGTAGAAGTGTTTAGAGTTCCATATTAGCTCTAAGTTGAGGTATATAGTCCTGTTCTGATTTAAATCCTCTCACTCTCTGCAGGACGCCTTCTATAAGATAGTGTGCTGTGAGGGAATCACAGCCTTATGGAGCGGTCTGCCTCCAACACTGTGAGTATGACGTCTGTTTTGTTGTTTTATATTCTGCTACAGTTGGCACTACTCACAATAATTGTTCATTCGTTCCGTCCTTCCTTCGTGTCTCTGGAATTTGCAGGATCCATATTAAAATAGTCGGAACCCTGAATACCTGTAATTGAGCAATGCTGGTTTATCAGTATTCATTTATTTTATGTTTGATGCACTAATTTGGCTGTTTAACTTTAAAATGTTATTAATCAGTGCAATCATTATCAGCATTTGTAAATAGGGCCTTACTTTAAAATTGCGTTCATAATGAGTGTTATACATGAGGTCTCTTGTGGTTTAACCTTTGCCTTATTGGAATAATTTTAATGGTGGATTTTAAGTACCCATGTTTTGTTCTGGTTCCAGTGTGATGGCGGTCCCGGCCACAGTGATCTATTTCACGTGCTACGATCAGCTGCATGCAGAGCTGAGGGTGAGGATGGGAGAGCGGGCCCAGGAGGCTCCGCTGTTAGCGGGAGCCATCGCTAGAGGTGAGCTGACCTCCGGCCCATCAGACATTTGTCTGCTGTGATTTTGAAGCTTATGTAGCAAAATTGCTCCAGCCAAAAGCATATTTCTTTTCTTTTTTCTTTTTTTTTTTACCTTAGACGTCCGGAAGTGATGGTTTCTGCTAAATTAATCTGTGACATTATTAATGATTAGAAATTAATTTCCTGAATAGTGTCTGAGGGCAGGCTCCTGCACAGTTTAGTCATTTGACACCAGCTTGATGAATCTGATCCCACACTGATTTCATTATGAGAAAGTGAGAGGTTTCTCTGTCCTGATCCACTGTCCCTTATTCTCAATTTAATAAATGCCTGTAGGTGATTATGGTGAGCAGAGCTAAATAATTATTTGTGATTCAATCATGTCTCTTTTTAATTAAAATGTGCCCTGAAACAGATTTTCTTTCTGATACCATTGTTACTCTGGGTCTTTCCAGCAAACAGTACAGAAGATGTACATTAAGCTTTAATTTCAGTATTGGCTCCTCTTTGTTTCAGTGGGTTCAGCAACCGTAATTAGCCCCCTTGAGCTGATCCGCACCAAGCTGCAGTCCCAGAAGCAGTCGTACAGGGAGCTGACCAACTGCATCCGCTCGGCAGTGCAGACAGAAGGCTGGTGGTCCCTGTGGAGGGGTTTAGGGCCCACCCTGCTCCGAGACGTGCCCTTCTCAGCCATGTACTGGTACAACTACGAGTGGGCCAAAACTTGGCTGTGCCAGTGGCGTAACACCACAGAGCCCACGTTCACCATCACCTTCATATCTGGAGCCGGGTCGGGTTCTGTGAGTATCTCCGACCCTCCTTCCAGATCCACCATCTAGATGCACGCTGGATTTGATATAATGATGTTATATTTCATTTATTTGTTTATTCTTGTTATGTTTTTTAGATCGCAGCCATTGTCACATTACCATTTGATGTGGTCAAAACAAGACGGCAGGTGGAGCTCGGGGCGCTGCAAGCAAAGAATTGTAATTACGACATAATTTATTGATTAATTACATAACATGTGTAAACATTGCTAATGTCTTTAGTTTCACAGTTATCAGAGATTAGGATAAAGATGTGGGAGAGTTTCACGCCTGTCATGTGAGTGGCACATGACAGGCATACTTAGACACATAGAGGCCAGGTCATTGACATGTGACAGTCATTAGGGTCACAAGTCAAAGCCTTAATAGGTTGGGATGAAACTGTGGCTCTCTCATTGAGTGATTGCTGTCGTATCCAGCCTTCATTAATGTTGTTTTGTTGCTTTAATGTCCAAGCATGAGAGAATAAACAATACCTAAAAAAGTCATAATAAATTAAAGTGTGTTGTTTAAAAACCACCTATGTTTGAGGAAGGAGGAGGAATCTGGGTTTTCAGGTAAAAGAATCAAGCAAAGAAGACACTGGGTCGTGTTTATGAAAAAGCACATTGATTTGAAGTTGACGAAGTTTAAAACATCTGTAAAAGTCCAAAATTAATGTGATATTCATGCCCAAGATGAGCGTATATAAACCTCTCACTAGTACCGAAGCTTGAAACCAGTGAAGGTTTGTTTGTCTGAAGCTGATTGTTTCCTCTGTTTTCTCAGCATCAGATCAGGTTTCTTCATCTACTTTCAGCATCATGAGGAGGATTGTGGCACAAGATGGCTTTCGTGGGGTTTTTGCAGGTGTGTATTTGTGTGATATTCATCTATCTTCGGTCTATCTTTCTAAATAAGCAATATAATATATATATATACATATATATATCTGTGTTTTCTCTGTGTCAGGTTTCCTCCCCAGGCTGATCAAAGTGGCTCCAGCCTGTGCCATCATGATCAGCTCGTATGAGTTTGGAAAGGCCTTTTTCCGCAAACGCAACCAGGAGCGGATACCTCAGCAACTGCAATCCACAAGCACGTGTCTGGTCTCCGCCATGAAATAACCGTCACCAGTCACTGCTAGATCACACATAAGGAAAACGTATAATTTTGCCAATTCCTGAAGCAGAAAATAGGGGTTAAACAAACTTATCCAAGTCTTTCCAGATTGAGATAAATGTATATTAAATGCCTTATAGTATTTATAATTTATATTGTCATCGAAGCTATAAGAAATAAAAAATTTTCATGTAAAACAAAAAGAAAAAGGCCAGATTACATGTTAAATGCAACTAACAGCCAGCAGATGGCAGATATTCTTTAGATACGTGGCTTTTCCCTGGAATCATGTGCACCTTGCCTGAAGATCATTTTATCCTGCTGCTTGTCACCTAAGAGCCATGCTGGACAAACAGGAACGATCGGTAGCAGTTCGCCAGAAGAACTTTATGATGTTCTCTGATGTTCTGATTTTATTTTCATTGGTCTTACAATGCTTCCCACTCCATCTGTTTCTGTTTCAACACACATGTTTGAAATTCTCAATGTGAAAGCAGGTGAACTTTATTTAAAATAAAAATGCAAATAAGTCCAATAAAATATCAAGTTATTGTCTGTGCAAATGTCTGCTGGAATAATCTGAAGGCAAGTACTGTATTTTAGTGCAGAGGTAAACAACTAGTGACCATGAATCCAAATGACTTTATACCGATGTCCTAATGCGGGTGTTTGAGTATTATTATTGATATTTTTGGATGTAATTCATTGCAAACATCTAAAAACAGACCACATAACATTACCAGTGGATAAACATCAAAGTAGAATACTACATCTTAGTATTTAAGGAGAACCCAGAAGTGCAGAGTGATTACCTGAGAACAAAATCGTGATCATGCAAAAATGCACAACGCAGACGCTTGTGGAAAAAGAAAGTCAAACATTCACATCTTAAATGGTAAGATGTAAATGGTGCTTTAACGTATCGGTAGTAGAGCAGCGCATCGTTCGGCCTGCAGGAAAGTAGCAACTGATCTGATCTACAGTCAGTATTTTTAGTACGATCTTTGAAAATCATCTTTGCAACACTGAAATATGAGAAGTCGTACAGCAGCTTTAAACTGATTCATTTCGATTCGCCACACAGATGAGAAGCAAACTAATTTGAACACATGTTGATCAAGTTACATCAGCTGGGACAATTTTCAGTCTGTTAGTGTAATCAAGCTACACCCGGTTCCCTTTTCTTCAAGTCTGGCTTCACATTAAGAAACGCAGAACATAAAATCAGCATCACCAGCATGAGGAAAGTTCCTGAATTCTTGAATGAGTTGATAAGCTGTTTGTAGCTCCTCATCCCCCGATGACAGAGTGACACCCGGACTGCTGATCTCTGTCGCAGGACTGGCGAAACACTCACTGGACTTCTGAGGAGTATGAAGGACCAGCTCAATAGTTTTAAATAAAACATGGTTATTGTGACAATTTGCCAATAGTAGAAAAGTTTTTTTTTCCTCTAGCATCTTTAACAGTCTTCTGATAGGAACTCCAGTTGTGTTTTCATGACACCTGAAGTTCATCTGTTTACGCTCTCCTACACTTTCTTCTAGCAGCGCTAGTGGTTTCATTCAGCTAGGGTACAGGTTTGGCTTTTACCTGCTTGATCCTAAAGACGGCCACAAAATCTAGAGCAGTTTGGCAGGTTGAATAAAATTAGGAGCTGAGTTTGTCACAGTCATTATGTATAGACTCAGGAAGGCTGCAGTTCTGGTTAAAAACAGCAGAAAACTGACCAGCAGTGGAAGAGTTAAAAACACGACAACATCTAGTAACAGCAGGAGGATTACCTTTGGAACAAGGGAGGGAAACTTCAGACAAAACTGGTTTGTGATCCAACCAATCTACATCAAAGAGCTCTAAGTTAAAAACTGGCAAACCGTGAGTTAAAACAACATCCAGCGTGTGCCCACATCTTTGTGCCTACACAAAGATGTGGGCACACGATTAAAAGAGTCAATAAGGTTTAAATAGTCCTTTGCCATTGGCTTATCAGGATAGTACACATGAACATTGAAATCACCTGTAAGAACATGATCATATTTTGGCATAATTTTGGCCAACAGATCAGAAAAGCACTGTGTGGGAGCGACCCAGCTCAAACACAGTCAATTCAACGCTCCTAGACGATACTGATAAAGTCAGTGGTTTACAATTATAATTCTTTTTAAAAACATCCGCTAGTTCACCTCCCCTATACCACCCTACCCAACATTCGAGGGGAGTTTAAAAATTCAATTCAGTTTTATTTATATAGCGCCAGTTCACAACACATGTTGTCTAAAGGCACTTTCCGAAGTCTATTCAATTGAATCATACAGATTTTAAGTCAGGTACATACATTCCAATTATTCCCAACTATCAAACAGTGCAGTCGGATTCAGTTTATTATTCAGATTGGTTAAGAGCTTTTCTATCAGAGTGAAAGTGGTCTATAGCAGCATAACTACAGAGATAGCTCAGGATAACCTAAGCCACTCTAACTATAATCTTTATCAAAAAGGAAAGTTTTAAGCCTAGCTTTAAAAGTAGACAGGGTGTCCGCCTCACAAACTTAAACTGGGAGCTGGTTCCACAGGAGAGGAGCCTGATAACTAAAGGATCTGCCTCCCATTCTACTTCTAGAGACTCTAGGAACCACCAGTAAACCTGCAGTCTGAGAACGAAGTGCTCTTTTAGGAACATATGGAACAATCAGATCTCTGATGTATGAGCAGCAATAATGTGAAAAACAGCAATAATCTAGTATAGGTTCGGGAAAAACGCTGGACTAATCAGCCGTCAACCCCATCTCAGTTATACAGAGAAAATTCAATCCTTGAGACATGAATAAGTCCGGCAGAATAAAAGTTTTATTCGTCAGCGATCTGGCCTTAACGAGTCCAAACCTGGCAGCGATTGGCACATCTATGTCCTTTGCCGTCTGCGAGACCCAACGCACTGGCCGCAGGTGCAGTGGGTTTACCCCGCAACGGCGGAGCTGAGGATTGAAGGTACTGCAGGGCTGGAACATCTGATCCGAGCCAACAACCAGCCCTCGGAGGGATCCAGAGTTCTGAAAAAGGCAAAACGAGGCTTTAACAGTGACCCTGACAGAAGCCCAAGCAGCAGCTGTTAAAGCTGCCTTTGACTGTACTATCTGTAAAGGTAATCATTTAAAATATTTTCAAAATTCTTTAAAATATTAAATCAGTATTAAAACAAAATCTAAATTTATTTTACCATAACTGGGTAACAAAAAGTACTCGGAGCACTGTGTGGCTGCTGAAACTACAATAGTGGTAGTTTCAGCAGTCAGTGTGTGTCTTTTCGGTGTTCTTAACAATTATAAATGCACATCTGGTAAATAATGTACCAATTTGTTGTCATCATAATGTAATCACAATCATCAAATACTGTACTTTAAAAAAATACATTTTTCCATTCAATTTTCAGGTACTGTGCATGAGCCCATGGTTTCATCATGCTGCAAAAGCATTCTTGGGTGTAGGATCTGTAATGATGGCAGACCAACTCTGTCTTTTGCCCAAATCGTCGAGCTGGTGGGTTTGATACCAACACCCAAAGGCTCATTGGACTTGCTGAGTTATTTTCTGCACTGGAAAAAATACTTGGTGAGTAATATTGTACATTTGACAATAGGTAGTTTTGCTGTTTATATCTTGTTCTTCCACCACATTTAAATAAGTAAATACAGTTTTCCTTATGCTGACTTTAATACTGAGAAATGTTACAATATTTTATGCTGTGCACTCTTTTTTTAGAAAATAAAATACAGTGTGTGTGTGTGTGTGTTTTTTGCAACATTGCAAACAATGCATATTTTATACTTTGCTAAAAGTGTTCTATGTTCAAGTGTTATGTGTGTTATAACATATTTGAAGTGAGCTGTTCTGGAAATACTGGTGAGATGCAATACTTTTTGTATTAAAAAATGCATCGTACAAAATAAATTAGTTCTATTACAGTTTATTTGCCATGTTTTTCATCTATGTTTGGGAGCAAAATGAAAAGAGTTCTTTAACACTAAGTGAAGCAGTTTCTACCTGGCTAGCAGATTATATAGGAAAACAGAATTACAGTACTTATTCAGATATTACTGTGTTACATTGATGAGATACAACAAGGCATCCTGAAAGGGAACAAAGTTGCTGTTAACCACTTCATTAAAAAGAAGGGAGATATCAGGGTAGTTTTCTGTGAGAGCAGGAGCCCATCTGATATTTCACCTGGACAGCCAGCTGCTGCGAGGTCATTGGGTAACCCACAACCTAAAACATGGGAATGAAAAACAGTGAAACATTTTTTTTTTTTTAAGAGACAGTCTTTCAGTACTACTATACTAAAATGTTAGTGGTCAAAGACTCTTCTAAATGTTCAGCTCATTACATGGGATTTTGTGTGCATTCCAGGATTGCACCACTCTGTCTAGTCCTATTTAACCTGACAGTTAGGTGAAAAAGGACCGTTGTGAAGTGCAGAATTTAGTAAGGCTATACCCCATATAAACGTTTTGGTCTAAAACTTTTACATACACGTTTTATGTTTATAATTTTACTGTACATTTTTTGAGAAATAATGGGTCAAAGTACCTATCCGTTATATACTTTTCTGTCACTTTCAGAAATTTATTTCTTGAAAATCTTGAGAGGTGACAACACAGTCTCTTCAGAGTATGTTACAGGGTCATCTATACTATAACCAGAATTAATATTTTTGAATTTTACTGTAGAGTTTTCGAGAAATACACAACTCAAAGTAACGAATAATGTTTATCCGGTACATGCTTTTGTGTCACTTTTAGGAATTTATTTATCCAGAATCATGAGAGGTGACAAGACAATCTCTTCAGATTATGTTAGAGGGTCATCTATACTATAACACAAATTAATATTTCTGAATTTTAATGTAGATTTTTGGAAAAATAACTTGTCAGAGTACCTCACAATGCATGTCAAGTATGTGATTTTATCCCAAGTACATTTGATTTCCAGGGTTAAAGGCAAGTAACATCATTCTTTATACAACATGCTTTTTATTCAACATAGCTTTTCATATTCAACTTTGCCAACTTTTTATTTAAGACAAACAAAGTTATTTATAAAAACAGAACAGTTATCAAACCAAAAAAATGATCTAAATTTTTTTTTATCTAAATCTAACCTGAATGCAACCTGAAAGAATGCAACAACTTCAAAACCTGAAAACAATGAATACTTTTATCAGTGACACCACGGGCAGTCCCACACTGTTCTCATCCATTCTGGCATTTCTGCAGGATCCATGTGCATACATTGCAAATGGTACCACCGATTGCATGAGTCACACTGAATCTGTAAATATACCACACAAATGTTAAGTCAGTCAGCAATATCTATATCATGGCATGTTAATTTTTATTGTAAGTTTCTTTTTTGGTCATTTTATAGGTGTGACCATTCTCTAACACAACTCTTTGCTTTAGGTAGGCATCAGCCTCCAAGCAACCCTGCACAGAATCATAGGCAATTTAAAAACTTTATTGATGGATACATGCATGTGATTCAGATGTTATAAATTATCTATCGATGGTGTTCCACTTTTATGTTCATGATAAATAAACCTTTATTATATATCACCACAAAAATACTATGAGTTCTACAACACTCACCCAGTCAGTGACAGCTTGCCCTGGCGTTGGTGGTTTGGATGCTGAGCACATTGCACAGTTGTTGCTATTTTTCTACACCACCCCCATACACCCCCCTCACCATCCTCAACAACACTGTATCGGCCGTGGACCACTTCAGGTTCTTAGGAACCACCATCTCTGAGGACCTGAGATTGTCTTCACACATAGACACTGTTTGAAAGAAGGCCCAGCAGAGACTGTACTTCCTGAGGCAACTCAAGAAGTACAACCTTCCACAGGAGCTGTTGGTCATCTTCTACACTGCCATCATTCAGTCTGTCCTGTGTTCATCCATCTCAGTGTGGTTTGGCTCATCCACAAAACAGGACAGGTCCAGACTGCAACGAATAATCAGGACTGCAGAGAGAATAATCAGAGCTGACCTTCCCTCCATCCAGGACTTATACAGGTCTAGGGTCAAGAAAAGAGCTGCTAAAATCTCTGCAGACCCCACACACCCTGCACATAAACTGTTCAGAGCTTTACCTTCAGGCCGTCGCTACAGAGCACTGTTCACTAAAACCAGCCGCCACAGAGACAGTTTTCTCCCCCAGGCTGTTTCTCTGATGAACATTCAATAGAGTACAAAACAACAACATACAGAAGTTGCAAATGCACATTTTTTATTAGATATGTGTATATTGTAAATTGTAAATTTGTATATTCTGTAATGCAAAAACAGAACAAAAGAGCAAAGTGTACCGGAGGCAAATTCCTTGTTTCTATGCACGAACTTGGCAATAAAGCTGATTCTGATTCTGAAATAAATGAATATCCCACGGGGAAAACTGAAAATTACCCAATTACCTGATGATTCAAGAATTTGCAGTACAAACGAAACTGTTTTCAATATCTGGTTTGATGATTGAAAATGTCATACTTGGTTTGTTTGGAAATGCCTCCATGACTGCGATTGCCATCTGTAAGAAACTTTATTTCATCTAATAAGTACAGTATCCACCAATTCCTTGGTCTAAGATAAGAATTCTTCATAATCTTGATCATCTGTCAGGAACAACAAAGCAAATTGAATTGAATTCAATGAAAATGTATAAGTGTGAGTTTCAGGTTTAGCCACCAAGCCCTAACACCATCATTTACCTTACAATTTTCAAGAAAATAATGCAATACCTGCTCAAAATTAAATAAATAAAACATTATGAAATAAGTATCTACATCAGTAAATAATAGATAAACATATAATGTGACAATGAAATTGTAAAATGATTTAATGCATTTTAAAGTCTCAGTTCATCGTTATGAAATATATTTCATTTTCTTTTTAAAATCAGCTTTGTAGTATAATTTTTTTACATATAATTTTTACCCAACAATTGAAATTATTGTTGAGGCTATTTTTATAATAAATTCCAGCAGTGTTTTATTTCAAAATGCCATTTTTTTAAAAGTCAGCTTTTATTTCAAAAAGCCAGCTTTTATCTTAAAAGGGTCATTTTTCCCCCATGGCCTGTTTATTTCATAATGCCACTTTTCAACTGAATAACTTGGCCTGTCAATCAGGGGAAACAGGTCCTTTACCAAGAAAGAAGCAATTCCACACTAAGTATCGAGTTAGGGCTGAAGGTCCTATTCAAACAGGGCTGGTGATGCACCTGTCTCCGTGTACTCCGTTCGGAGGAGAGGAGCAGATGTACTATCAGTCACTATTTCAGAGGCAGAATCGCCCGATTCCCGCCCAGCATTGAAGATATCCAGTGATTCTTCCAGTGAGTATTGGTCCACTATGTTGAATTCCCCTTCTAGCGAGGAGAAACTGGCTGCGCGCAAAGGGATAAACCCACTAGCGATAACTTAAAGGGTGAAGCCTATACGAAATAGAACTAATCGCTATGTAAGGATCAGCCAATGAGGATGCAGATCCAGTCCGTTGATGCTGACAATAATTTAAATTTTTAGGTAAATTTTTATTACTCACGCTCTTAGACCAGGATACTAACATGAACTCTGACAGAACTTTGATCATCTCAGGCTGAAGTTGAACTGAATTAGATTACCTTTCTAAGACGACGAACCAACCAGGAACAATGAAAACAAAGGGGCATAAATAATCGGTTAATGAAAGAAAAATCCAAAATGGTCACAGAAATAACTTGAATCTGACAAAGGTAATAATGAATAAAAAAATTCTATGAAAATGAACAAATGAAAGTCAGACATTGCTTTTCAAACATGCTTCAACAGAATTATTAAAAAAAATTAACTTATGAAACAGGTCTGCACAAAAATGATGGTACCCCTGTAAATAATGTGAAAAAGGGACATGTTAAATCAAGGTGTGTCCATTAATTAGCATCACAGGCGTCTACATTCTTGTAATCAGTCAGTGGGCCTATATATAGGGCTACAGGTAGTCACTGTGCTGTTTGGTGACATGGTACCACACTCAACAAGGACCAGAGGAAGCGAAGTAAAGCGTTGTCTCAGGAGAGTAGAAAGAAAATTATAGACCAGCATGTTAAAGGTAAAGGTCATAAGACCATCTCCAAGCAGCTTCATGTTCCTGTGACTACAGTTGCACATATTATTCAGAAATTTAAGATCCATGGGACTGTAGCCAACCTCCCTGGACGTGACTGCAGGAGGAAAATTCATGACAAAACAAAGAGGATAATACGAACGGTAACAAAAGAGCCCAGAAAAACTTCTAAAGAGATCAAAGGTTAAATTCAAGCTGCTTTGCTGAATCTGGCACAGGGTGTCTTGAAATCTCAAGACTATCAAGGGATTCTAGAGACAAATATGCTGCCCAGTGTCAGAAAGCTGAAGTGGCCTTCTATGAGCCCTGACCTACATCCTATTGAGCATCTTTGGAAGAAGCTGAAACATGGCGTCTGGAAAAGGCACCCTTTAAACCTGAGACAACTGGAGCACTTTGCTCATGAGGAGTGGGCTAAAACACCTGCTGATAGGTGCAGAAGTCTCATTGACAGTTATAGGAATCGTTTGATTGCCTCAAAAGGTTGTGCAACAAAATATTAAATTAAGGGTAGCATTATTTTTGTCCAGGTCGGTTTCATGAGTTTATTTTTTTAAATAATTCTGTTGAAGCATGTTTGAAAAGCAATGTATGACTTTCATTTGCTCATTTTCATAGAATTTTTATTCATTATTGCCTTTGTCAGATTCAAATATTTCTGTGACCATTGTGGATTTTTCTTTCATTAACTGAGGGGTACCAACAATTTTGTCCACGTATGTAAAATGGATATATTTAGTTTTTGTGAAGTGATTATTTTGTTGAGAAATGTGAAAGACTTTGTTTAAACTGAGGGTGGACACAGGATTAGAGAGGGCCCATGTAATTTATATTAGAAACTCATCTTTTTGTTTTATGACAGATAAAGTTTGCCGCATTTGGAATGTACTTTCATTATTAGATACAGTAGCTTAAAAATATGTCACTATAGGAGTTTGTGTGACAGTTTCATTCATTCAGTTTGCTTGCTTAGATACATTCTGTCCTGTGTGATGGCTCGTTTATTGCAGCTGTTCAGAGTGTAATCATTTATCTTTTATTTGAGAAGCAGAGATGTGCTGAAAAGGGTCTGCTCATGTTGAAGCCAAAGTGTTTTCACAATCAGGAAAGTGTTGTACTGTGACCCCACCTTCATCTTTGAAAGAATAATAATTTAGCCGGTGCATTGCCTTTTTGTTTGTGCAAACTTTGTTATGCCTGCTGCGATGGTTACATGTTTTGTGTGTCTCTGCGTTGCTATTCAGGTTTGCACAAAAATGGAGAAAGAAATCTTACTATAGTTTTAATTGCTGTGAAGATATGTGACATTATGTTCATTTTTACCAGAATATTTGGGCTGCAAGGTCTGACTCTTCTTGCTCCTTTGAACTTTTTGAAGTGTCCAGCAAGTACACAAGCCCATCTGCTGCATTTACATGGTGTAACCCTGGAAACAAAAGATTAATAAAAAAAGCAATTGATTTGCTTTGGCTGAATAATGGTAATGCAATGAATAAGTACTTACCAGGAACTTCCAGTGTACATTTGAAATGTTGACAAAAGAAATAATTAACAAAAAGTTATTAACAATTTAAAATGCAAAATATGAGTGCTGAATGTCATTTTGTTCAAATTTATGTACATTTATGTACCTCGCCTGTAGGCCACTCGTGTGGCCTAAGTTTCCGCAGTTCACTGTGATGTATAACTAAGTTGTGTCGTTTGAACTGCGATGGGATGACTGACACAACAACGTCTGAGTCTTTTTTTCCCTACAAATCGAAGAGGTGAGAGTTGTACGATGTAAAAACATATTAAAAATAAAAGGTGTTTCATGTACATACCCATTTAATGATGAACAAATAATATGTCTTATGATTTTGATTATCACATGTCACTGACAAGCAAGTACAACAACTTTAAATGGAACAAATGAAAATCGGTTGTTTAGTTTTGATAATGGTCTTGAGATTAACTTCTCCAACTTAACCTCTTTAAATATGCACAGAAAAATACATGTTTCTTCAGGGGTATGGCTGATTTACAATTATCTGTTAAAAAGGGTTAGGGTTTTTTATAAATTGTTTTATGGGAACATTTCTGACTAAATCAAATCAAACTTTATTTTTTTTTAATATTTATTAGAAAGCAATAACATAAGTAATGATTATATAATTATTGTAAAGTGTAAGTTAATGATCTAAAAGGGACATAAAATCTTTAAGCAGTGTATTGCAATTTGTTTTTGACTGACTTCTTGCTTCTGATAGTCAGTCAATGATGTCTTCATAGCTTCCACTTCGGCCATCTTCTGAGACTTTAAAACGTCAATATAAAAAATGGATTGTTATATTGACACTGCACAAAAGACCATATTACATAAAGAAATAAGAAAAGTAATACATGCAGAGAAATTTACATTCATCATAAAATAGAAAAATATTTATTTAAATCGCAACAATTTTTAAATATATTGCAGGTTGAATGAATTCTGTTTTAAGATTAGTAATACTCATATTAAGTCTTCTAAAATGTTTTATTGTTCTATCAATATGTTATTCTACAAATGCACTTTCTGTCAGGGTGTGTCACCGTTTGGACTCAGTGTTGGCTTTGTGCTCTGTTTTCTCCTCAGTTATTTTGAATCTTAGGTTGTGTTTCTCTCCCTCCTCGTTCATAGCTCCTTTAGTTAGTGTTATCTTTCTTAGTTATGACTTAGTATGGTTTTCTCTTTGTTGTCATTATTGCTATTATTATCATGAGTATTATTATTGTGCTCTGTTTATCTTCTCCAGCCCCTCTGGTTAGGTTGTGTTTACTTATTGTTTACATTTTGTTTGTTTACATCCTAGTCCTCATGTTCTCTGCTTCCCTTCCTGTCAGTTCAGTCTGTGTGGTTTTGTTACTCTGTAATCTGGTTTGCTTTGTGGGCTCCTTGTTCGTTCTTAGGTTATGGTGTTTCTCATGTTCCCTCAAGTTTCTCAGTGCATGATTATTCTCTACTCTCATTTGTTTATTTGTTTATAGCTTCGTTT
The DNA here is from genome assembly GCF_021462225.1 of Girardinichthys multiradiatus. Taxonomy (NCBI): domain Eukaryota; kingdom Metazoa; phylum Chordata; class Actinopteri; order Cyprinodontiformes; family Goodeidae; genus Girardinichthys; species Girardinichthys multiradiatus. Next base: position 27,217,274 of record NC_061796.1, on the reverse strand, counting down.
TCCCCTGTTCCCTCTGCCTTCCTGCCTCCTTGTCACACCTGTTCTTAGTTCCTAGATTACCTGCCTTTGTTCTCGCTCTGTATATTAGTTGGTTTTGTTTCATTGTCCTTTGTTGGTTCCTCATTTCACACCCATTCACAACTACTGATAAGGTTCAGTTTTTGCTACGTCCTGCAGGGTAAACTCAAGTAAGTTTTGAATAGTCTCATGTTTGAACCTGCTGAGATTTTTGCTATGTTCATAACTGTTTGAATAAAGCTCAAGACTGCTTGAAATGCTGCTGCCAAGCTCTTGCCTGCGCTTCGGTCCACCCCAAAACCCCACCGTGACACTTTCAAAAATACTACTGTTTGTATAAGATATATTCAGGTTCTTTCATCTTCTTTGTCATTCTGTACATTATATACTTATTTGTTAATGTTTTATTCTAAATGTATGCTGTATTTCCCCTTAGATCTCACTTTACCATTGTAGTCTTTGTATTATTTTTCATTACATATTTCTTATATAATTTTTTAAGTACATTTTATATTTTTGTTTGTATTATTATCACATTAGTTAGCTTGACAGTCTTGTGTAAAACTCCAATGTCTTCTTTATACTTTTTTGGCACTGTATGATAAATTTCCCCAATGTGGGATAGTAAATGCATATTTTTTTTTACAATAATGTGACCTATTTATTTAAGTTTTAATTTTATTGACATACTGTGTTTGGAATTAATTAGTATTAGTACTGAGTCTTTGCCTCTTTGAATTTTATTATTGTAATAATAAGGGCATATATGAAATTATACAGGAAATGTTTTTTTGTGTTTCCTACTATTATGGTGTAAAGCATTCACAAGATTTTCCTTTTTAGTTTGTGGCAATGGATCCATTATCAGTGATCTGCAGGCCCGTTGCATTTCCAGAACCGCCACTTCATTAATGTCTACCAGATGGAACTGTTTGAGGTGAGTTGGTCTTTCTTGTTGACTATGAATTCTTTCACAGAGCTAACAAGTATTTGAACACTTAAAGACACAGAAAAGTTAAAAATTCCTGCACTTATTGCTGGAAAGGCTATTGAAAAGACCTGGTGATTGTCTGCTATTCTGAGTGCATTGTTAATTGCTTTCTTCAGTTGTGGTTTGGCTCCAGACAGCATGGGTTGCATGGGGTTGTTTTTCAGTTGGGGTCCCACAGCATGAAAGATTTGCAGGGTACTTTTCCTGTGCCACTCACTACTGCATCTTGTTTTCAGTTTTCCCTTTTGGGAAATTATCTCATCACACTCTTCTTGAATGTCTGTTCCACCAGCTTCAGACAGTGCTTTAGCAAGTCCACCATGATGCGCAAGGGTATCATTAACAACATCTCCCTTTAAAGCTTATTAAATCGCCCTTCCAAATGGAAATTGAAACTTGTTTGGAAACTTTCAGGGAGAGCTGTAGCACTGCATTGTCATGATGATCAGCATCCTGTTATATAAAAAGAGGTTATTTAGTGACTTTGCAACATATAGTTGGAGACAGGCTGCTATACCTGAGCTGCTGCTAATGCTCTAGGAGACAGCGTTGGTTCTGGCTTGTCAAATAATCCGGCTGAAGTGCCACCCAAAGTAAATATCTGTGCTAATTGGGATCCCTACAATAAATAAATAAATAAATAGTTGCGCTAAAAATAATCACTATTTCTGCTAAATTCTTCCTACAACAACTCAAGAGTTTAAGATTATAAATTATTGGATTTTTAACAAATTTCTGTTATATTAATTTTAAATGTACTAATTCCAAGGTGTCAAACACAGAATACAATACGAACATATAGCAACATATTTAAATGGAAGAACATTTTCCATGTCCCATGACTTCAAAAGAACTAACCTGTGCATCAATAATCTTTCCACATTTTTCTTCTGTTTCGGTTTTAGTTTGCCATGCCACTTTCTAAAAATAAATTCTGAAAACATGGCAATATTTTTAAGTGACTAAGCACAGAACATGAAAAAGATGGATTGTACTGGATGCTTAAAAAGCAAAATATTACAAACCTTTTCATTGAATAATGAAAAGTGTTCTAATTGAGTGAGTGTCAAGTTTTAAAATGTTTTTAAATGTGATTGAACACAGCAATGACCACTGAAAACAGATACATGTACAGAGCACTCAAATGACAAACATTGCATACTGCTGATAAAAAGATAAAAGTTATTTAATTGCTGTGTTACAACAATGGTCATGAGTTCTAATTCAACTAATTGTCATTTTATTAACATGTGACAGTACTATTTTGCTGGTATATACATGCCAGGTGTCTGTCTTGTTAATGTGTAGAAAACCTAAAATATTTCAATCTCTTACTAATTACATTTTGTACTGGGCTTATATATAAAAAAAAAGACCTAAAATTCTACAGAAGCTGTTTGAGATTTAGATGTTACAGTCTTCAATGTCTAAATGTCTCAGTGTTTTACTCCAGTATTCCTGGTTTATTTCAGGTATTTTGTTAGATTGTGTATAAAAAAAATTAACTGACCAACATTATAATGTTATATAAAGATATTTAAGAACTTTGCGAAAATTTTAAACTCTTAAAACATGTCTAAATCATTCAGATATTCTTAACCCTCCCGCAATCCTGAAGGGGTCGCATGGACCCCATGTGCACTTCTCGAGTTTTCCCGTGTCTCTTTCGTGTTTTTCCACATGCTGGGCTGCAGGGAGCCCACCACATCACATTTCCAACCACTGCCCTAGGTTTTTGGTCCTGCGGGGGTCAGAGCAACTCTGTGTGCAGTTCTTTCTGGCGTCTCCGGTGACATCTGCCTCACTCTGTACCAGCGCTTAGCCAGGACCATGGCAGGGTTAAAAAAAGAAAAAAGTACATACAATGTCAGAGAGACAAAAGGAAAAGAAAAAGACAATGAAATAATAACAATGCTGCTATACATGAAAGATAATTTCTTTTAAAATACTCATACTTGTACTCATACTTGTCGTCTTATGCTTTATCCAGGACCGGGTTGCGGGGGCAGCAGACTCAGCAGAGACGCCCAGACGTCCCTCTCCCCAGACATCTCCTCCAGCTCTCCCGGGGGGAGCCCAAGGCGTTCCCAGGCCAGCCGAGAGACATATTCCCTCCAGCGTGTCCTGGGCCATCCCCTGGCCCTCCACCCGGTGGGATGTGCCAGGAACACCTCCCAAGGAAGGCGTCCAGGAGGCATCCGATATAGATGCCCGAGCCACCTCAACTGGCTCCTCTCGATGTGGAGGAGCAGCTCTACTCCGAGCCCCTTCCGGATGGCCGAGCTCCTCACCCTGTCTCTAAGGGAGTGCCCGGCCACCCTAAGGAGGAAGCTCATTTTTGCTGCTTGTATCCGGAATCTCGTTCTTTCGGTCATGACCCAAAGTTCATGGCAATAGGTGAGGATTGACCGGTAAATCGAGAGCTTCACTTTTCAGCTCAGCTCTCTCTTCACCACAACGGACTGGCACAGTGCCCCCATTACTCCGGCAGCTGCACCGATCCGTCTGTCAATCTCTCGCTTCATTCTTCCCTCACTCGTGAACAAGACCCTGATACTTGAACTCCTCCACTTGAGGCAGGAACTCCCCTCCAACCTGAAGAGGACAAGCCACCCTTTTCCGGACGAGCTGATCTTCATCCCAGATGCTCACACTCGGCTGCGAACCGCCCCAGTGCATGCTGTAGGTCTTGGCTAGAGGGGGTCAGCAGGACGACGTCATTTGCAAAAATAAGAGACGAAATCCACTGGTCCCCAAACCAGACCCCCTCCGGCCCTTGGCTGTGCCTAGAAATCCTGTCCATAAAAGTTATGAACAGGACCTGTGACAAAGGGCAGCCCTGCCGGAGTCCAACATGCACCGGGAACAGATCCGACTTAGTGCCGGCAATACGGACCTAACTCCTGCTCCGCTTGTACAGAGACCGGATGGCCCCTAATAAAGGGCCCCCGATTCCATACTCCTGGAGCACTCCCTACACGGAGCAAACTCCCATGAACCCTCGAGTACCCTGTAGAGGGTATAGAGCTGGTCCAGTGTTCCACGGCCGGGACGAAAACCACACGGCTCCTCCTGAAGCCGAGGTTTGACTATCGGCCGGATTCTCCTCACCAATACCCTGCCGTAGGCCTTACCAGAGAGGCTGCGGAGTGTGATCCCCCTGTAGTTGGAACACACCATCCTGTCCCCCTTCTTATGAAGGGGGACCACCACCTCAGTCTGCCAGCCAGAGGCACTGTCCCCGACCGCCACCTAATGTTGAAGAGGCGTGTCAATCATGACAGCCCAACAACATCCAGAGACTTGAGGTACTCAGGGCGGATCTCATCCACCCTCGAAGCCCTGCCACCGCGGAGCTTTTTAACCACCTCGGTGACTTCAGCCTGGGTGATGAAAGAGTCTAACCCCGAGTCCCCAACCTCTGTTTCCACGAGGAAATGCATGATGGCAGGATTGAGGAGATCCTTGAAGTACTCCTTCCACAGCCCAATAATGTCCCCAGTCGAGGTCAGCAGCCATCCACCCCCACTGTAAACAGTGTTGGCGAAGCACTTCCCCCTCCTGAGGCGCTGGACGGTTTGCCAGAATTGCTTCGAGGCCAACCGGTAGTCCTTCTCCGTGGCCTCACCGAACTCCTCCCAGGTCCGGGTTTTTGCCTCTGCCACAGCCCGGGCTGCGGCACGCTTGGCCTCACGGTCAGCCACCTCAGGAGTCCCACAAGCCAACCACAGCTGATAGGACTCCTTCTTCAGCTTGACAGCGTCCCTCACTGCTGGTGTCCACCACCGGGTTCGGGGATTGCTGCCGCGACAGGCACCGCAGACTTTACGGCCGCAGCTACGGGCAGCACCATCGACAAGAGAGGCAGAGAACATGGTCCACTCGGACTCTATGTCTCCAACATCCCCCGGAATCTGGTCAAAGCTCTCCCGGAGGTGGGAGTTGAATACATCCCTGGCCAAGGGCTCTGCCAGAGGTTCCCAGCAGACCTCACTATGCGCTTGGGCCTGCCAAGTCTGTCCGGCTTTCTCCTCTTCCAGCAGATCCAACTCACCACCAGGTGGTGATCAGTGGACAGCTCATCCCCTCTCTTCACCCAAGTGTCCAAAACATGGGGCCAAAAGTCTGACGATACGACAACAAAGTCAATCATCGACCTCCAGCCTAGGGTGTCCTGGTGCCAAGTGCACTGATGGACACCCTTATGCTTAAACATGGTGTTCATTATGGACAATCCGTGACTAGCACAGAAGTCCAATAACGAAACACCACTCGGAATCTGAATCCGAGTGGTGTTTCTTTTAAAATAATTTTTCTCAAATATTAAAAATTGATAAAAATGTTACTTATCATATACAATTCAGTTTCAGTGTCCAAAATGTTAAATATATTATGTCACAACGTGCTGGTTTTGGGTCGGACCAAAGTGCAGAGCAGAGCGAGGAAGCCAAATGGTGAGTGAGAAGTCTTTTAATAACGATGAGCAGGAGGTAACTTACAGGACGGAACTTAGGCAGGAATAAATGGATGATCACAGAGACATGGTACAGGTGTAATCAGTAGTGCAGTTTTCAGGAGGATCCAGTGGCAAACAATGAAAATCAGAGAGAATAAATACTGAAGTGGAGAATGAACTGAGAGGGGAACTAATCAGGAAGGAAATGAAACAGCTGGTGACCAGCGATGCAGGAGAACTGAGGGAGTGACTAATTGACACAAATGAGCAGGGAGTGATCAGAACACATCTATATGAGCTGAAGCAAGTACACAACGAGATTGAAATAAAGCAAAAATAAACTAACCACATCTAACACAAGAATCCAGGAAGTAACAAAACTAAACAGAAGGAATCTAAACCTGAATGAACAGAAAAGCACCTGGCTGAGCAGACAGTAAACAAACACAAAAACCTAAGAGACAGATCCTGACTTATACTGCCTGGTCAAAAAAAAAGTCACCACCTGGATTTAACTAAGCAAATAGGTACAAGCTTCCCATTGGATAATTATTACATGGGCGATTATGTTTCAGCTAGCAACAAGTTATTTAACCCCAACTGGTGCAATGAGTTACTTCTCATTTCTTAAACAACCATGTCGAAAGACACTTTCTGTGGTCGTGGAAAAGACGTCAGTCTGTTTTAGAAGGGTCAAATCATTGGCATGCATCAAGCAGAGAAAACATCTAAGAAGATTGCAGAAACTACCATAATTGGGTTAAGAGCTGTCCAATGCATCATTAAAAACTGGGAGGATAGTGGGGACCCATCGTCTTGGAGGAAGAAATGTGGCCGGAAACAATTCCTGAATGATAGTGATGGGCGATCACTTAAACGTTTGGTGAAATCAAATTGAAAAAAGAAAACTACAGTAGAACGCCGAGGCTATGTTTAATAGTGAAAGTAAGAGCATTTCCACACGCACAATGTGAAGGGAACTCAAGGGATTGGGACTGAACAACTGTGTAGCCTTAAGAAAACCACTAATCTGTGAGGCTAACCGGAAATAATAGGCTTCAATTTGCTAGGGAGCATAAAGATGGGACTCTGGAGCAATGGAAGAAGGTCATATGGTCTGATGAGTCCAGATTTACCCTGTTCTAGAGGTAAATTTACCTTGTTGTTCTTCTTCAGAACTGTTTTCTTCCAACTCTCTTTTACTCCTTTGGCTGTCTAACATTTTTCCTTCTTCTGCTTTACTTCTTCCCCGTCCTCTCCCTCTACTTACTGGCATCCATTCATCAAAGTCCATATTGTCCTCCTGTGTATCCATTCTGAACCATTCACATACCAGTTTATGCCTTTTACCGCTACTTCCAAAAGTAAATAATCTCTTAGTATCTATCTGCTCAATACTGTTAACAAAAATCAATCTTGGCAGCGATTCCGGGCAGTAAAGTCAGGTGATCTCGCAGTCTTCTTTTCCTCTGTGGCGATTTTCTTCTTCTTCTTGTTGGTTTTATTGGCGGTTGGCAACAAACTTTTAGTAGCATTACCTACTGGTATGGAGTGTGGTTCGTGTCGTTCTATCTATTTATATATATATGTATATATATTTAAATTCTACAAATTAAATAAAGCTTACGTATATATATATATATATATATACAAATATACATACTTACACATTATTTTGTATTCTACCCATCTATATCCTCCATACTTTCACAATTTTATCTACTATAATCAAATTCTATGAAATAATTGTTTTTTTTTTAAATCAAATCACTATTTGTATATGTTTATTCCCTAAATTCTTCCTCAAAATATCTAATAAATTAACCTTTTCCTTAATACCTTCAAACTCTCTCCTCATATATCTTCTTTCTCTTTCATATTTATGACATTCTAATATAACATGTTCTATTGTTTCATATTTTCCACAGTAATCACATTTACCAGTATTATGCTTTTGAATTTTAAAAAGTGTATAATTAAGTCCTGTATGTCCAAATCTCAACCTTGTTATCACACTTGCCTCCTTTCTATTTCGTCTTCCATTTCTTCTTTCTCCTACTATCTTCTGAATTTTATAAAATCATCTTCCTGTTTTTCCTTCATCCCACCTCTTTTTTGCCATTTTTCCATCAACTTTCCTTTAACAATACTCTTTCCCTCAGATTTACTTGTTTTAACTGTAAAACTAATAGGATTTTGAATTACCCTCTTTGCTATTTTATCTGCCCTCTCGTTTCCTTCTACTCCAATATGTGCTGGAACCCACGCAAATATAACTATCAAGCCCATTTTTTTGTATTCTGTATAACGTATGAAATTTTTTTAATAAAATGTCCATCGTACTATCTGATTGAGTATATTTTAAATTTAATAATGCAGAGCTTGAATCTGAGCAAATTACTGTTTTTAATGGTTTTATAACTTCTACCCATTGTAAAGCTAATAATATAGCCAATATTTCTCCTGTGTATACTGATAAGCCGTCTATAATTCATTTTCCTATTTTTAGATTGAATTCTGGTACTACAAAAGCTATTCCTACTTTTCCATTTATTTTTGATGCATCTGTATATATTTGAATATATCTATAATTATTTAAATGTATCTGTACTGAATAACTATCTACGATGGAAGATTTATCTTGCATCTTTTCCATTATTGACATATCTACTATTGCTTCTGGTAGAATCCATGGTGGTATAATCAATATTTGTGATGTTTGACTAATTTCTAAATCAGTCATTTTAAATTATTTTACTTTATTTTCAATTGTCCATCCAAAACTCTTCATTTCTTTCTTTTCTTTTTCCCAACATGGATTTAAAATTTCCCAAATTGGATGATCCAAGTTATTACCTTGTAAATTTAACCAATAATTTATTTCTAGTTTTATTCTTCTTAACTCTAACGGCATTTCTCCCATTTCTATTTCTATTGCTGCTGTTAGTTTTAAATGCTCCAGTACATCATCTTAATGCCTGATGTTGGATAATATCTAATTTAACCAGATGTGTTTTAGCTGCTGAACCGTAAACTATACAACCAAAGTCAATGTTAGATCTTATCATTCCTGTATAAATCTGTTTTAGTGATTTCCTATCTGCTCCCCAATCACTGCCAGCCAGGCATCTCATAATATTTAAAATTTTCTTACATTTATAAACAACTTTTTGAATATCTATATTCCATTTTAGTTTTTCATCAAACCATAATCCTAAAAATTTTATATACTTTACTTGCTCTAATTCTTGGTTATATAATTTTAATTTTATTTCCTTGTTTATTTTTTTCTGATTAAATATCATTACTTTAGTTTTTTCAACTGAAAACTTAAATCCCCATTGTAACGCCCATTTCTCTATTTCAATAATAACCTCTTGTAATTTCTTTACAATGAAATCTACATTTTTTCCTCTTTTCCAAACAGCTCCATCATCTGCAAAAAGTGAACATCCCATTTCTTTTCCAATATCTTTAAAAACATCATTTATCATAATTGAAAACAATAATGGACTTATAATACTCCCCTGTGGAGTTCCATTTTCTACTATATATTTTCCTGAGATCACTTCCCCAATTCTAACTTGTATTTTCCTATTTGTTAAAAAGTCTCGAATCCATTTAAATAGTTTCCCTTTAATGCCCAGTATTTGTAATTTAATTAATAATCCCTCCACCCACATCATATCATATGCTTTTTCTATATCAAAAAATACTGCCACTACACTTTCTTTATTTACCTGTGCTCTTCTAATTTCATGCTCTAAGCATAGCATTGGATCATTAGTACTCCTCCCTTTCCTAAAACCACTTTGATACTTTGACATATATCCTTTATTATTTAAATAATATACTAGTCTTCTATTAATCATTTTTTCCATTATTTTACATAGATTTGATGTTAAGGCTATTGGTCTATAATTTCCTAGATTTGAGTTATCTTTTCCTGGTTTAGCTATTGGTATTATAATTGATTCCTTCCAGCTCAGTGGTAATTTTCCCTCCTCCCATATTTTATTATATAATTGTAATATTATATCTTTCGATTTTCCACCAAGTTGCCTTATCCTTCTGTACCAAATTTGATCTTTACCTGGTGCTGTATTTTTTGTCTTCCTAAGTCCATAATTTAATTCGACTTTTGTAAATTCAACATTTAACAAATTATGTGTTTCTTCAACACTCTGTAATCAAAGTCCATATTGTCCTCCTGTGTATCCATTCTGAACCATTCACATACCAGTTTATGCCTTTTACCGCTACTTCCAAAAGTAAATAATCTCTCAGTATCTATCTGCTAAAGTCAGGTGATCTCGCGGTTTTCTTTTCCTCTGTGGCGATTTTCCCTCCACAACCTACGTAAAGACTCTTCTTCTCGCTTGTCTTTAAGACGAATATGCAAATAAATGCACACTATCGCCCCCTGCAGTCACAAATTGTAATGGGTCACAGATGGCATGCCGTTAGCTTACCAGCTATAGCAGTGAGCCTGTAAGTCCAAGAATGTATATTATTTAAAATAGTCGAAATTTTAAAAATAAATACTGGATAGACACGTTATTGACTTTACCTGTGATGCTTCACCTGAGCTGGAAGCTCCACCCGGTCCACTGCCATCTTTGAATTTGGAGCATGTTGATTGGTGGAATCGCGGTTCGATTACTCTCCCTTGTGACATAATTTCAACACTTTTCTGCTCGTACCCACAACCTTGTATTCGTGTCCACACCAGTGGACTTCGTATTCGTAGAAATTTGAGTTGTATTCAGAAGACTTTGCACTCACAACTTTTAGATTCATACTCACATAAAAACAACCCTAACCCGCATGGCCGCAGAATTTTCTGTCCAGCATTTTTATTGACATACAAATACGAACAGGGATGGTTAGAATCATGCGCACATCTTTTTGACAGTTAAATTACTCCATAGCAGCGTAGCAACCATGCTGTGGTCTGTGCCAATGGGGCTCCGCACTGCCCCCTAGGCGGCAATACGGAAATTTAGACATTTTTCAAATGAATATGTTGCAATCATATACAGAAAAAATGTATAGAACAGTCAAGTGGACAAAATGATTTTCTCTGATCAATGCCAGTATTTTTGCCTCACCTGCCACCACTGACTGATGCAGAAAACACGGGGTTGATAATAACAGAATAGCAGAAACTGAAAGTTATTTTTATGGATGTTCAAAGTACCAGATAACATCTTTGAGAGTTAAATTAGGTCCAACATTGTTTCCAAAAGAGAGATGTGTGTTTTAAGATTAGACCAGAATTTGGAAACCTCAAATTCTAAAAATAGATGAGTGATTGTTTCACCTTGCTGTTTACAAAAAGTACATAATATGTCAATTTCCACAAATTTTTCAATGAAGACTCTGGGTACATCTTATAGAGCATTTTAAAGTGTACCTCTTTAGTCTTATTTGAAATACTGTATTTGTTATAATGGTAACAATCAAACCTCCTAATTAACATTCTCAATAGATGATCTCCTGGAAAAGTGTGGTTTTAGGGTGGTCCTATGTCTTGTTGCATCTAAGGTCAGTTATTACTGTAGTCCTTTTAGCGCTGTGCTCTTTAAAATTGCGTCACTCAAACGTCATCACAACAGGAAGCATGAGAAGCTGGGCAACAACGCAGGCGTACGGACATAAAGAGCCATCGAAACGCCGAATAGCTCCGTGTGTATTTTAGAAAAGCGGGTTATCTTCTGTCAGCGTCAATGGACGTGATCCAGAAACAATACAACTCAGTTAGAAACAAATAAGAACTAGGCTTATCCCCGCTGTCAGTTCACCTATGATGGAACGGGCGATGGAGCAGCTTAATGTACAGCTCAGTCGACTGACCCGCTCCCTCCGCCGGGCCAGAACCGTGGAACTTCCAGAGGGTAACATGTTCGACTTATTTATTAACATTGTTGCTGGTACAGAGTTCTTTAAAGTGGGACCAAGTTACAAACCAATTCCAAAAGCAAGTATGTTTATAAATCAGATCCCTGACTAAATACTGTACTGGCCGATCAATCATCACACTTTAGTGACGAACTGCAGAAATAATGCAGTTAGATGTGCTCATAATTTTGTTATTTGAATTCTGTAAAAATGCAGCCGACTCCTAAGACCAGACTGGAGGATGAGTGTCTGCCAGCTCAAAAGGAGCGAAGTTATTTTCAAAGTTAAATTTCAGGAGTTGAGGTTAAATTATAAGCTTTGAGTTTAGGAGCAGACGTTGAATTAGCACATCATTGGCACACACAAGGAAACAACAAACCGTGCCCTCTCAAAATCCCAACATTATTGCTTAAGAAAATAAGAAATAATCTCGTTATAGTAATACTAAATAAAATTAAAGCTGCAAGCAGCATTGAAGGCCCTCGCACCTCAGCGCAATTCCGCCTGTGCAGCGATCAGGGAGCCTGGCATCGCCGGCTGCACGCCCCCAACGAGGCCGCCGTTCAATTCCAAATGTCGCCTCTAGGTGGTGCTGTGAGCGTCATGTCATGATCTTCACTGATGCACAATTCTGGTCTGGCGAGAAGTATTCAAAATTTGGGGGAAATCCGACCTTCCAGATGGAAGCTGCACTCACTTGTTTATTAGTGGGTGGGGCTGAAATGATGTCATAAACTGACTGTGGCAAGATGTTCGGCATTGACCTATGATCATGTATACTTCAAGTGGATCCGATGATGTATGAGGGAGATGTAGCCCTTGAAGTGTCCTAGGGGGCGCTACTGATCCAAATTTCAATGTAATCCAATAGAGCTGTTTGGGGGCTGACAAAGATCAACCATATTTATTTTGGAGTGAATCGGACCATGCATGTGTTATTTAGAGCCAATCGTATGGCCATGGTGTGACATCAGAATTCGCCACACCGTCATAGCCACACCGTCATAACCACACCCTCCAGCTAAAGCAGTAAGTACTGGCGACTGTCTTACACCATCATATTATCTGTTACTTGGGACAGTTTCACATTGATTAGGTGAAGAACATCAAAAATTGGCTCTCTAAAGGAAAACATGACACTTCCGGTTCTCAGGGGACGGGGCTTCGATGATGTCAGCATCTGATCAGTGAATATTGTTCAGGACCAGAGACAGATCAATCTTTGAAGGTTTCAGGTCTCTGTGACTTTCCTTGTAGGAGCTGTATCCATTTCGTCTTTTATGGCGAGAAGTCATATTTTGAGGCGTGGCCACGCCCACACGCTTCCATGTATCAAAAAGCTTTTGATAACCTTTGATCCCCAGTGCCTTAAGAGTCTACTGTGTGATTTTCAAGTCTCTAAGTCAAAAGCTGTAGGAGGAGTTGGCTCAGAAATGCGGGATAGAAAGGGCAAATCTGGGGTCAAAATGGCAACTTCAATCCAACATAGCCGACTTCCTGTGGGGTTTGGACCAATGCTTCAAGAGACTTTTTTGTAGGGCTTGAGAAGTTACATATATCTACCAAATTTCACAATCCTCGGTCAAAGCATGGCTTGGGGGTGATTTTTTAAAAGTTTTGTAGGGGGCGCTGTGGAGAAATTAGGCCACGCCCACCAAATATGTCATCAGATTTCTTTTGGGGACTGGACTAGGATCAATCACATTGATTTTGGTGCAGATCCAATGATATATGTGGAAATTAGAGCCAAACGTATGGCCATGGCGTGACGTCTGACTTCGCCGCGCCGCCATGGCCACGCCCTTTTATGAAAAGTCACTGTGCTTCAAACGAAGTTAGACCCACTAGTTATCAGTCACCTGACAGTTTCAAGTTGATTGGGTCAAGAGGGTCAGAGAGGCACCTTTCCAAGTGAAAAAAGTGACTTCTTGTTCTCAGACGGTGTGGCTTTGATGATGTCATCATTTGACTAGATAGGATTGTTGGTGACCTGAGAGGGATCAATAATACCAGGTTTGGTGTATCTCCAGCTGTCAATGGGCAAGAGGCAAGGTGCACCCTGGACAAGTCACCAGTACATTACAGGGCAACACAGAGACACACACACTCATGCATAAATGCAATTTAGAAAGAACAGCTAACCTTCAGTCATGTTTTTGGACTGTGGGAGGAAGCTGGAGTATCCCTTTCTGGAAGGGAACAGTGGCACCAACTGCAGCAATAATTTGTTAATGCTATCAAGTTATTTGAATGAGTAATTTCAGAAAATGATTTATTTTTCTTAATTATAGCAGGTTTTACATCTAAATCATAATGATCTTAACAGGTCTTTAATAACATTTACTGAAACTTGCAGAAAGCCCATTCTGCGCTGTAATAGCTTTTTTTTTGCTCCAGTTGTTGGCATATTGAGGAGTAATTCTCTACTGCAGTAACAGAGATAATAGCAGGCCCACTGGACTAATGCCTTGGATTAGCTCACTTAAAATACTGTTTTTTTTTCTTCTCTATTTTATTATTTAGTGTTTTGTTTGTTCCCCTTATTTTTCTCATACCTTCTCTCCACAGACAATGAGACTGCAGTCTACACCCTTATGCCAATGGTCATGGCTGACCAGCACAGGTGAGAGTCCTGTCTGTAAGCCAGGGTAAAATGTCTTTAGAATAGATGTGTCGAGACATGATTCACCAAATCAGATTATAATGTTTTTATAAGATTTTTATTTCCAGAAAGAATGTATTTTTCTGTCTATTAATTTGGTTCCTTTCTCTGAAAGGTCTGTGTCAGAGTTGCTCCTCAACTCCAAGTTTGATGTGAACTACGCCTTTGGACGGGTAAAGAGAAGTTTACTACACATTGCTGCCAAGTAAGATACTTGCTGCTACTCTGTTCTTATGTGCAAGGAAGCACCAAAGAAATTTGTATCTATTTAAATGACATGACACAGTTATGGCACTTAGGAAGCAGTGAGTTATTTTCTACATCACTTCTTGTTACAAGGGGAGCTTAGTAACTGTCAGGGACATGTAAAGGCAACGTTAATATGTTTACCTCTTTTCCTTCCTTCATTGTACATTGAGGGAATTGAAACACAGATGTGAGTTGTTAAGATGTTTTCTCATGTTCATTTTAGCTCTGCATGGCAACCTTTTGAGGATGTTTAACATTTCATTTGAATTTCTTGGGAAGATTTTCTAACGAGGTTCCGTTTTAAATTTTCAAGCAAGAGAATAGTTGAAATGAATATAGTGAAGCCAAGTGAACCACTGTGTCCTGCTCTTCTCTGCTGACCTGAACCTTTTAATGACTTAAAGTACACACAAACATACATGGTAAAACGCCAAAACAGCCACCATAGGGCCATATCCAAATTTCTGACTATTTAATTCAGGTAATTTTTACCTTCATGTCCAGATATTCAGACTCTTTTTCACATTACATCCACATATTGTATTAGATTTTATTGGTATTTTATGTGATGGACCAACACAATGTTGCACATAAGAAGGATAAGAATATATTATTTCACAATCTTTTACAAATTAAAACCTGATAAATCTATTTGTATTCAACTCCCTTGGTGATACCTGTAAATAAAATCCATTGCAACCAACTGCCTTCAAAGGTTATCTGATCTAACTATAATTAGAGTCCGGTGTGTGATTTAATCTCACTAAAATTGCAGCTGTTTTGTGTAGGCCTAGTTTTGTTAGAGAACATTCATTAAGAAACAGCACCATAAAGACCAAGGAACACAGCAGATGGGTCAGAGATAAAGTCCTGGAGAAATTTAAAGCAAGGTGTAAAACAATTTCTCAAGCTCTGAACATCTTACCGAGCTCTGCTCAATCCATCATCTTAAAGTGGAAAGCGTTTGGCACAACTGTAAACCTACCAAGACAAGTCCACCTAAACTGACAGGCCGGATACACACAGAGATGCAGCCAAGAAGACTTAACAGAGATGGCCTGGAGTTATGAGATGTGTTTGCAAAGTGCCAAAATCCATGTAGGGGACACAGGGGTAGGTGCCAATATTCAGTGGTCACTGGGTTAGGGACGGGGTTCAACCTGGACAGGACAACACGGAGACACACAGGACAAATGACCATGCACGCACACAGTCATACCAAAGCAATTTAGAGAAACCACTTAACATAAGTCAGGCTTTTAGACTGTGGCAGGAAGCTGGAGTACCCTGAGGGAACCCATGCAAAGGGAGAACATGCAAACTTCATGCAGAAAGACCAAGGCTGCGATTCGAACCCAGGATGTTATTGCTATAAGTCAAGATTTTTAAGAACTGTGCCACTCTTTTATCTGCTGTAGAAGATATAACAAAAAAGCATAAGAGATAAAAAGCATTAAAACTTGTATAAAAAAGCAGAAAAGACAAAGTAAAGAGCGAGCATAACATGGCACATAAATCGTAATGCTGGTAGAAATCCTAGGAAAATGCAAGACTAACTAAACATGAACATTAACTCATTATTGAAAAAGGAATCGAGTGACTGAAGCCACCACAAATGACGAGGAAGGTTATTCCATTGCCCGTGGGGTCACAGGTCAGACTGTGGAACGCTTGATCACCTTTATGTTTAGGGCATGTTTAGGAGTCAGGGAGGTGTGAGAGGCGAGGTGGATTCAAATGTCTTTATTCATACTTGAACAATAAACCACTAGTCACTAGGTGGCAGCAGTGCTCAAACAAATTAACAGGCTGCCTGTACCAGTGGATGAAGTGCACAGCTCTGGTGTAAACAGAGCTGATGGTGGAGAGATGGAGAAGTTTGTTGTCACAGTAAAAAGAAAAATGGAGAATTTGCCACTGGTAAGAAATGGGGGTAAACATAAAATCAGAAAATATGACGAAGCCTACCTTGCCCATGGATTTACCATTAATATGGTTTGAAATGAGGAAAGACCCGTTTGTGTTTTGTGTTTAAAAACTCTGGAGGCAAATAGCATGAAACCAAATTAATGCAGCACCTGGAGACTTTACACCCCAGTTATACCAGTAAGTTATCGGACTTCTTTCATCAAAAACTCAATGAGTATTGCCAACAGGCTGGCCATTTTGTGAGCACGGCATCAGTGATAGAAAATAATTGAGAACCACTGTCCTAAACTAATTTCTTTGCCCAAAACACCACCTCTTGCATTAACCGTCCTGAAGAAAAGATGTCCTGGTTCGATGAGTTGAGGAGCGGAGTTGTCCGGTCATCCACATGTGGTCTGAACTGAACACAAAGGCACGTTGCGGCTCCTTCAGAGTAGCCCTCGCTAACTGGACGCAGAAAGACATGCAATGCTGCAGTCCTGTTACCTTCTCTGCTTCAATTAGAGCTGCTGTGTAGAGTTCTCTGGGACAGAGGTAGCTTCTGTAGGCCTCAAAAAGAGAAGTCAAGCTTGTCTTAATTACCCTCTTTTTATTAATGAAGGCTGCCTACTCAATCAGCAGATCATTACTTTATGGATTCAAGTTAAAGAGATATGCCTTCTTGCCTGCAAGGAGACATTTGTGCGTGGTGTCTCTCCATGTGGCCTGGAAGAGGCCGCCATGTTGGAACACGGTGTTTTTGTTCAGACTTAATGATGTCACAGGGTGTCAGCTATGACTCATCCTCTTCCTGGGCTGGGTTAGGCGTAGGTTACTGTCATACTGAAATGTTCAGAGTCCATGTTCATCTATGTTGTAACCCATGGCTGGGGTTCCAACAATCCAGCTCTTGAAATAGCAAGGGTTGACGTCTTTCACAGGCTCAGCAGTTCTTTAAATCGTAAGCCTGTGTGTATTTTTTGTTTTTGTTTTTTTTCCAACTGCTTTACTATCTTACATGCATGAACATCGGAGGTCTTGTGTGTAAATATTTAGCTAGGGTGATCTAGGAAATGAATAGTAAAAAAGTGAAGCGATCACAGAATCATTAATTAAACACCTAGTAGGGACAGACTCAGAAGTAGTTTATATGTTAAAAATGACTGAAATATAGTCACTGAAATGAGCTTAATTTGTCTACAGCTTATTAGGAAAAACATCCAAAATAAAGATCAAGCCCTGAGTTTGTCCTGCTGTGTGAGTTTGACCAGATACATGCTGCAGAAAGTTAAAAAACTGTCATAATGTAAATGAGTTCTTTGGCAGTTTTACATAATATGTCCTCAATATGAATGTTAAAATCCCTAACTATAACAATCATTGAGTAATAATTGAAGACAGAAAGTCCTAGAAATCTAAAGGGAAGATGCTGCAGAACCAGGAGGATGATACATTTAAATAAAACAAACCTATTTAACTCAAATAAGTCATAAGAGCTATTGGAAATCAACTGACATAAAGATGTGTTTGTAAAAATCACCACAGTTCCACCGCCTCTGCCTGTTTTTATTAGTCTGGTCATTGTCCAGCAGTACGATGACCCTAAACATACAGCCAGAGCTGCACCTGCCTGATTTAGATCTAAACACATTTGTTAGAATGGCCCAGTCACAAGTGAAAACCTGTTGCTGGGTTTGAAGGTTTGTGTTGAAAGTCTGCATTCAGTTTGACTAAGCTTGAGCTCTCTAGATGCACAAAGCTGGTAGAAACCTACCCAAAACACCTCTAGCTATAAATGTACACAATGGTGGTTCTACCGTTTTTTATTTGTTCCTTTCACTTTGCAAATATGCACTATTTTCTGTTGGTCTGTCAAAAAAAAGCTCTACTTAAACATTTATGTTGTACTTCGACCAAAATCTGAAAGGCTTCTGGGGTGTCAATACTTTTGCAAATTGCTGTGTGGCTGTGTGTCAGTAACTGGCATGCATTGCTTCTGGTTGTTTCTAACTGATGTATCTGTCAAAAGATACTCGAGCAAATCTTCTCTGAGCAAAGATGATAGCATTGTGGCTTGAGGTTTCAGGCCTGACCCACCCATAATCAAGTGGGAGATGCATTTATTTTCTGACTAAATAAGGTAAATCTTATTAATCAAAAAGTTTGAACTCTAAGACTCTGACCATGACACATACTGAGTATTGAGTATTATGACCCTTTTTTTTTTTTTTTCCAGCGGTTGTCTGGTTCGTCTAATTATGAACGTTTTATGTTTTTATGCAGCTGTGGGTCAGTGGAGTGTCTTGTTCTACTGCTGAAGAGAGGAGCCAATCCAAACTATCAGGACATCTCGGGCTGTACCCCTCTGCACCTAGCTGCTAGGAATGGGTAGGGAAAAAACAGCTAACCGTGTTTCACACATCATTCACCTTGGATCATCCATTCATCCATACGCTTAGCAGCTTTCTGGATAATGGTCATGGTGTGAACCAGCTCCAGGATATGAACAGTGGGGAGAAAAAATATTTGATGCACTGCCGATTTTGTAGTTTTTACCACTTGCAAAGCATGTAGAAGTCTTTCATTTTTATCATAGCTACACTTCAACTGTGAGGAATGGAATCTAAAACAAAATCCAGAAAATCACATTGTGTGATTTTTTTAAAGTAAATAATTAGCATTTTATTACATGACATAAGTATTTGATACATCAGTACAACACAACTTAATATTTGGTACAGAAATCTTTGTTTGCAATTCCAGATATCAGACGTTTCCTGTAGTTCTTGATGAGGTTTGCACACACTGCAGCAGGGATTCTGGACCACTCTTCCATACAGATCTCCTCCAGATCCTCCAGGTTTCAGGGCTGTCACTGGGCAATACGGACTTTCAGCTCCCTCCAAAGGTTTTTGATTGGGTTCTGGTCTGGAGACTAGCTAGGCCACTCCAGGAACTAGAGATGCTTCTAGGGGAGCCACTACTTAGTTGCCCTGGCTGTGTGCTTTGGATCGTTGTCATGCTGGAAGACCCAGCCATGACCCATCTTCAATGCCCTTACTGAGGGAAGGAGGTTGTTGGCTAAGATCTCCTGATACATGGCCCCATCCATTCTCCCCTCAATACGGTGCAGTCGTCCTGTCCCCTTGGCAGAAAATCATCCCCAAAGAATGATGTTTCCCCCTCTATGCTTCACTGTAGGGATGGTGTTCTTCAGGTTGTACTCATTCTTCTTCTTCTTCCAAACATGGCGAGTGGGGTTTAGTCCAAAAAGCTCTATTTTTGTCTCATCATCTAGATCATCATTGACAAACTTCCGACAGACCTGGACATGCGCTGGCTTGATCAGGGGGACTATGGGTGCGCTGCAGGATTTAATCCATGGCAGCATAGTGAGTTACTAATGGTCTCCTCTGAGACTGTAGTCTCAGCTTTCTTCAGGTCATTGACTAGGTCCAGCTGTGTAGTTCTGGGCTGATCCCTCACCTTCCTCATGATCATTGATGCCCCACGAGGTGAGATCTTGCATGGAGCCCCAGACCGAGGGAGATGGATCGTCATATTGAGCCGGTTGGAGTTTGTTTGATTTTATGTGTGGACAGGTGTCTTTTATACAGATAACGAGTTTGAACAGGTGCAGTTAATACAGGTAATGAGTGGAGAACAGGAGGGCTTCTTAAAGAAGAACTAACAGGCCTGTGAGAGCCGGGATTCTTACTGGTTGTTAGGTGATCAAATACTTATGTCATGCAATAAAATGCTAATTAATTACTTAAAAATCACACAATGTGATTTTCTGATTTTTTGTTTCAGATTTCGTCACTCATAGTTGAAGAGTACCTGTGATAAAAATGAAAGACTTTTGCATGCTTTGCAAGTTGGAAAACCTGCAAAATCGGCAGTGTATCAAATACTTGTTCTCCCCGCTGTATTATTATATATATTATATAATATTAGAGACAAGTCTCAGCTTTATAGACATGTTTTAAGCATGTTGCTCAGGAGAATAAATTGTGATTAAAGTGTATTGACACCGATATTTGACTTACCATTTCCTCTACTATTTCCTCAGACAGAAGAAGTGCATGGGGAAATTATTGGAATATAATGCTGATGTCAATATCTGCAACAATGAGGGCTTGACTGCTGTGAGTTGTGTGTATTCCTCTGTTTGTGGTAATGATGTTTCACTTTGTTAGCAAAATGCTCACCTTTCCAAAGAAATTGATGGTTTTAACTTCTAACTATTAGAATACAACTGTTTATGTGATCTTCTGCTGCAGATCCACTGGTTGGCAGTTAATGGGCGAACAGAGCTTCTGCATGATCTGGTCCAGCATGTGTCTAATGTGGATGTGGAGGATGCCATGGGACAAACTGCTTTGCATGTAGCGTGTCAGAATGGACACAAAACAGTAAGCCAATTAAAGGAATGTTTGATAAATTGGTGTAACAGGGTTTAGGTTACAGTTGTTGGTGAATATGAACACATGAAATCTTAGTACAGACACCCAGAGAAATCGAATAGTGTCTATAATCAGATGATTTTTTTAGCTTGACTGCCCTAATCACTGATAGACAGGTTGTGCCGCTTTTTAATTGACAGTACTGGATCCGAAGGGCTCCACTCCACTTGGTCTCGGTCTACTCGGCAAGGAAGCTGTTGCGTTTCCATTGACTCACTGCAGGCTGGAGCTATACCTTGAAGCCCCGCCTCCAGACATCCAGCACAGGTCTCCGGGGTCGGGGCTCGAACTTAGAACAGCTGCGTCAAGGGTCGCCGTATATGGGTTGCACGATCTACAGCTAGGCCACATGCTGTTATTTTAAGTTATTTTGGGCCCAAAGTTATTTTTTATGTATTATTTTGAGCGCTTGTCAGTGGACTTTCAAGCGCACAACCACAGCCTTGCACAGGGTTATCAAAGAAACTTTCTTATTTCTATATGGACTGTTGCATGAACTGTTTTTATGGTTGTTTTGGTTTTATTTTGTGTATTTTGAGCAGGTGATTTTAATATGTGATCAGCTGGTTTAGGATGTTATTAAATACAGCGCGCAGCCTGTGTGTCATTCAGAAAGCTGACATAAACTTTTTTTTTTTTTTTTAGCAGGCATGGTTTATTCTTTGCAAATAGTAAAACTAGATTTCCGTTTGACCCACTCCAGCAATTGTGGTCCTTTATATTATTGCAGTCGGTCTTGAGTTTGATTAACTTTTCCCTGCACTACCTCTTCGAAAACCTTCTAATTTCTCCTGGTCCCATGGCCAATCAGAGAATAGCAGTCTGTTTACATCATGTGTAGTTGCTACTCAGTCCCGATTGTGCATTTGAGAAGGTGGTAAAAATGCAGGTACCGGGCCGGATGAAACGGAAGTGGAAACATTTGCGAAGCGGGCTGAGTGGAGTGGAGAGAAGCTAGCCTAAATGGAGCCTGTAGGGGCTTTAGAAAATTTGTTTACACTGACAACACTCTTTGGTGTAGAAGTTATAGTGTAGAAGTTGTTTTATAGCAACTGCTCTCTCACACATATAGGGAGAGGTCACCTCTTCTTATAATAGAAATCATTAATTGCCGCTCACAGCAGGAATGTTGAATTCTATTAAATATTTTTCTTGAAGAAAAATTAGGATCAACAAGAATTCAAAGCTTTACAAAACCCAGATATCAAAGATCAACCACAAATCTAAATTTTCACTGTTCAATGATGGGTTTTCATAGTTTGAAAATGATTATGTATCTCTTGGCAAGTTGATTAGCTGTAGCAGTTATTTGTTTAAGGTAATTGCCATCACCTTTACTTCTTGGCTTTGTGTTATTGGATACAGAGATGCTTCAGACTGTTAAACTCTCTAAACCATGGGTGCCCAACTCACATGAATGTCTCATTACCAGGCCTCTGCGAGCTGAATAACATGCTAATAAGGAAATTCAGCCATTTGATTCAGATGTGGTGGAGAAGGGATACATCTAAAGGTTGCAGAATAGTAGGTTTTGAGGACTGGAGTTGGGAACCCCTAGTCTAAACGTTGGTTTTTACAAAAGTGCTGAAAGGCAATTTAACAATTTTAGAGCTGGGAAATGTCTTTGATTTCTTTTAATGCCCTGATTTTGTAAAGTCTTAGTGCGACTATAGCATTAGGCCCAGCAGAAACTGCACCAGCTTCCACCAGTCCTTTCAGTACATTTCTTGCCGGCATTGATGTAGGATTAGATTTTCTTATGAGAGATGTTTCCCAGGATGTGATGTGAAAATGAGCTATGTCTGTGCAGACGGTGTTGTGTCTTCTCGACAGTGGAGCTGACATCAACCGGCCTAATGTCTCTGGAGCCACACCTCTTTACTTTGCTTGCAGGTAACAGAAAAATGTGATGTGCTTGCCATTAGGGCTGACTTGGTTTTAGTGTGAAATCTTAGCTACTGCTGGTGCAGTAGGTGCTTTGCTGCAAGCCTCTCCCAATTCCTCTCCACAGTTTTTTGCTCCTACTCCCAAATGTCTTTTTAACAAACCAAAATGTGTATTTTAGCAATAATCAGATAGATCCAGTTTTTCTTATTGGGACAAAGCTTGTCTTGTGTTATTCCTTAGCCATGGCCAGAGAGACACTGCACAGATCCTGCTCTCTCGTGGTGCCAAATACCTTGCTGACAAAAATGGAATCACTCCTTTGGATCTCTGTGTGCAGGTGGCTATTTCATCTTAATTTACTGCAGGATAACAAGTTTTACTTTTTAATTTCTTTTGCTACTGTTGTTACATTTAGGGTGGATATGGGGAGACCTGTGAGATTCTTATTCAGCACCATGCTAGATTGTTCCAGATGCTAATCCAGATGACACAGAATGAAGACGTCAAAGAAAATATGGTAATGTTTTTTTGTCTAGAGTCGCTGAAAAGCAATTTTACATGAATTTTATGTACATAGCTTTGACTCGTCCCTCATGTCTTTTATATAATGCTTCCAGATTACTAGACGTATTGTTACCATTTTCTTTAATGTTTTCTTCAATTGTTTTTAAAGAGTTCCTTATTGTAATATATTGACAAATGTGGAAAAAGATGCAGCATTTGTTCCAATTTCCAGTGTAAAAATATGAAAATCTTACTCATTTTGACCCACAAAGAATACTATTTTATAACCAAAGACTTTTCAGCTGAAAACATAAGATACATGTAATATCTGCAGGATGACACAGGAAATTCTTTTTTTTCCTTCTAGATATAGTTTCTCTGTATAGGTAGCTTTTTTTAAAGCCTAACAATTTTCATTTTGTTTCTTGCCTACAGAAACCTTGTATTGACTTCCATTTATTGCTATAGCCTAACCCTTACCCTAAACCTAACCCTTACTTTTATATACCTTACCCTGAACCTAACCCTTACTTTTATATACCTTACCCTAAACCTAACCCTTACTTTTATATACCTTACCCTAAACCTAACCCTTACTTTTATATACCTTACCCTAAACCTAACCCTTACTTTTATATACCTTACCCTAAACCGTACCTAAACTCAATTTATACCTTAGTTCTAAACCTAACACATTTACCATTTTGCCTGGTGTGGACCAGGCAAAATGGTAAATGTCCACACAATGTTGGTATCCCGTCAGGGATTGATCCACACAATGTTATACAATCACCGGCCACTTTATTAGGTACACCTTGCTAGTACCGGGTTGGACCCCCTTTTGCCTTCAGAACTGCCTTAATCCTTCGTAGCCTAGATTCATCAAGGTACTGGAAACATTCCTCAGAGAGTTTGGTGGCGTTGACACGATGCTCAAGGGGCCCAAAGTGTTGCAAGAAAATATCCCCCACACCATTACACCACCACCAATCTGAACCGTTGATACAAGGCAGGATGGATCCATGCTTTCCAGTTGCTGACGCCAAATTCTGACCCTACCATCCGAATGCCGCAGCAGAAATCGAGACTCATCAGACCAGGCAACATTTTTCCAATCTTCTATTGTCCAATTTTGGTGAGCCTGTGTGAATTATAGCCTCAGTTTCCTGTTCTTAGCTGACAGGAGTGGCACCCGGTGTGGTGTTCTGCTGCTGTAGCCCATCCACCTCAAGGTTCGACATGTTGTGCGTTCAGAGATGCTCCTCTGCATGCCTTGGTTGTAACGAGTGGTTATTTGAGTTACTGTTGCCTTTCTATCAGTTCAAACCAGTCTGGCCATTCTCCTCTGACCTCTATCAACAAGGCATTTGCACCCACAGAACTGCCGCTCACTGGATATTTTCTCTTTTTCAGACCATTCTCTATAAACCCTGGAGATGGTAGTGCATGAAAATCCCAGTAGATCAGCAGTTTCTGAAATACTCAGACCAGCCCGTCTGGCACCAACAACCATGCCACGTTCAAAGTCACTTAAATCACCTTTCTTCCCCATTTTGATGCTTGGTTTGAACTGCAGCAGATCATCTTGACCATGTCTACATGCCTAAATGCATTGAGTTGCTGCCATTTGATTGGATAATTAGAAATTTGCGTTAATGAGCAGTTGGACAGGTGTACCTAATAAAGTGGCTAGTGAATGTATATACATGCATGCGCGCTCACACACGTATACATACATACACCATTCTGTTTTGTTGTGTAGAAAGACTGGATAAAAGAGAAGTGAAATGGCAGTCAAGGTTTAAGGAAAATTGTAACGGAAAATTGTTACTGAAGCCAGCTTTAAATTATTATTAGAAAGTATGCCTTCTTAGCAGATTATAAAGTAATAGTTATACTTTATGTATTGTTTGTGTAGCTCAGGCAGGTTTTGGAGCATGTCTCTCAGCAGAATGACATTCACTACCAGAGGGTTTTGACCAGTCTTGCAGAAGTGGCTACAACTAATGGACACAAGCTTCTGAGGTAAAATTACATATTTGCAATGTTGGTTTGTTTCTAATATGTTGCATGCACAGTGGCATGAAAATTATTCACACCTATTGAATCTTTTCACATTGTGTCATGTTACAGTCACAAGTTCATAGTATTCTATTGGGGTTTTAAGTGACAGACCAACACAAAGTGTCACATTATTGTAAACTGACAGGAAAATGTTTGGTTCTACAAATTAGTTTGAAAGCCACTGCAACCCTACCAAGTCATGGCCTGCCACCTAAAATTACAGGCCACAACAAAACAACATTAATCAGAGAAGCAGCCAGGAAGACCCATGGTAACTGGAGGAACTGAAGAGATCCATAGCTCAGGGGGGAGAATCTTTTGACCCCACATCTATTAGTAATGCACTCCACAAATCTGACTTTTGTGGAGGATTGGCAATAAGAATGCTTTATGGAGTTTGTCACAAATCTTTTGGGGAAACAGCAAACAGACGAGACCGAAATTTATCTATTTTTGCCTAAATATAAAATGCTATGTGTAGCAGAAAACTAAAACTGCATATTACCCTGAACAAACATCCCCACTCTGAAATATGGTGTGAAACATCAAGCTCTGGGGATGCTCTTATTTAGCAGGGACAGAGAAGCTGGTCAGAGTTGAGGAGAAAATGGCCCCTAATAATGGGTCTCTGACTCCATTCTCCAAGAGGGCCCCCCACAGGGTACCACAAGGGAAACAGTTGAATGCCTTCTCCAGGTCCCCAAACAAATGTGAACCGATTGGGCAAACTCCCATGAACCCTCGAGCACCCTGTAAGAGCAGAAGTCATTGATTAGCGGACCAGGGTCCGGATGCAGACCCACGCAACCTAATTTTAAAGATTTATATATTACTGTATGCTGTCCAACAGTGTCTAACTTCACTGCATCTCGGGGTTAATATGGTATAGCCTTGCAGGGCGTCTGGCCCCTGGCTGCATGTGATACAAGTCAGGCAATGAGCTGCTACCCTAACCGCAAATACTTTTCTCATTTACTATGTAGATATAGACATTTTATTTCTGCCGGCTGCTGCGTCTGAATTTCGGAACAGCTATGTGGGTCAGCAACATTCTGGTCCACACGCCAAGCCAGCTGGTGGCAGTCATGCAGCACATCATTTTACGCCAACCACCAGAACACGACAAAGAAGAAGCTGTGCAGGTCCTTGAGCGCGGGTTGCTAAGTTACCAGCTTGGGAGCTCCTGCTTGCTGATAGTACAATGACTTGGTGGTGCGCAGATGCTGAGGTCTCCACCTTTGCTACCCGGTCCTCTTTGCACCGGTCCCTCATGGTTTTCCCTGCAGGTGGTGAGCCTACTTGGGGATGTCCTTGCGTCTCTCGTTCGGGCTTTGCCAGGCCAGGCTCCGCAAGGAATAACCCGGCCACTGGGCGCTCGCCGCCGAGTCCTGATCCCAGGCCTGGCTCCAGAGTGGGACCCCGGCTCCCCCATACTGGGCGACGTCATGTGCCTCATTGTAGTAGTCCTCATGAAGGCTTCTGAACAACTCTTTTCCTGACCCCTCACCCAGATCCTGTTTGGCTTCGGAGACCCAGGGGCATTTAAGCCCGGGACAACAGAGCCTCTAGGACAATTCGAGCACTCAAGGAGGGGTTACTGTAACTCTTTTTTAAAAAATTGTTATTTAATTTTTATTTTTAATTTGAGTGAGAACATAAACATCACATTTCACATATCAATTATTTTATAGTTTTGTAGTAGAGGAGGCAGGCAAAATTAAAACACACCTTTCCCTTCTCTTTTCCCCTATCATCCATCACTACACTTCCTTCTTTACTATTTTGGTAAAGAAGGAAGTGTGTCCCGCCGGTGTACTTGTGGTTCTCGGTATCCGGGGCTGGGTGCTTTGGTGTGTGCTGGTTCACTCCTGGTGGCAGCTTGCCGGGGCCTGGACCTCTGGGCTCTGTCGGGCCTCTGCTTGGGGAGTGATATGTCCCGGGGTCTTGGGTGTCTGGGTCCATGGCTGGATCTGCTTGTGCGTAGCTGGCTGCCGGCGGGGCCTGTGGGTTCGTCTCTGCAGCTCCCTGGGGCTTCGACACTGTGGCTGCTGGGTGGTTCCCTTGGGATTCTCTCCTGCTCCTCTGTGGCGGTGGTTCTCCTGGGGTTCCTGTGCTCTGGGGGGCCTTTGAATGTCTGTGGCTTGGATCTCCTCCGTATCTGTCCAGGGTCCAGGGGGGCGAGTTTGTGGCTCCTCACACTCACTATTGCATATTTTTATGAAGACGCCTTGTATACACAAGCGTATTCACACACAGACCCACAGGTGTTTAGATCCAGGTGTTAACAGATACACAAATGTTCTATATTCTATATTACCACTAAATACATCTTGCATTGATAAGTTCCGTGTACTTTTCGGTAAAAAAAAACTGGTAACATTAACGTTTCTGCAGGTGTAGAAGCAAGCAGGGTGTTATCTTGTATTCTCTTCATCCTTCTTTCCTCCATTCTATTCTCCTTCTTTCCCCTTTTCCTTTTTGCAACCCTTTCTCTCTTTCATGCTTTTTTTTTTCCTTTTCATTTCTGTCTCCTTGTCCATAAAACTGATATAATCCCAAAGCAATTTATAATAAAGTTTCTTTTTATAAATATCAAGCAGAACTTTAAAGCGTTAGCTGTAATGCTACAAATATGTTGGGCTTTTTCTTGGCACTCAACAACAATTCTGAGCGCTACTCTGCTGGACAGGACACAGTTAAAGAAAAAAAAAAAAGATCTGCATTTTCTCTAATATTAACTGGGATCTCTTTCTCCCCAATACTTGTTTCTATTGGTAATTTAAGTGCAGAAATTTCTGTCTTTCCATCGGGCTACATATTCAGAATTTATTTTCCATTCCTTCAGATCTTGATTTGGAGCACAGTTAAACATAAGGGTTTGAGGTTTTTTTTATATTTATTTTATAGCCAGAACACTGACCAAATCTATAAAAAAATCCTCATTAAATGTCCAAAAGATTCCCCTGGGTTGGATAAGTATACCATTATGTCATCTGTGAACAGACTTATAATATGAAGCTGCTGATTGATGTCTATTATAATAAAGGGACTTTGAATTATTATAGAATCCAAATTTCTGTAATGTTAAATGTAAAAGTTCACAGTTAACTCTATCGAATGGCTTTTTGGCATCTAAACAAATTAATGCTGCTGGGAATTTATTTTTATGAATCTTGTACATAATGTGTATTGTCCTCATTATGTTGTCCTGTGTTTGTCTGCTTTTAACAAACCCAGTCTGGTTCCTCTATCAGGTCTGCTGCAAAAGTTTGTAGTCTGTATGAAATTATGGAGGTGTAAATTTTGTAATCAACATTTAGAATAGAAATTGGTCAGTAATTCTGGCAATATTCCTTATCCTTCAGTAGAATTGATTACTGCAATGGTGTCTTCACAGGTTTGCTGAAAACGTTGATCAGAACGCTGCTGCCCACGTCCTCACTAAAACTAAGAAAGTGGAGCACATCACCCCAGTTCTAAAGTCCTTTCAGTGGCTCCCTGTATGGCTCTCAAAGAATAGACTTTAAAATACTTCTGTTAGTCTATAAATGGGTTAGCCAATCACATGGCAGCAACTCAATTTAGGCATGTAGACATGGTCAAGACAATCTGCTGCAGTTCAAACCGAGCATCAGAATGGGGAAGAAAGGTGATTTAAGTGACTTTGAACGTGACATGGTTGTTGGTACCAGACGGGCTGGTCTGAGTATTTCAGAAACTGCTGATCTACTGGGATTTTCACGCACTACCATCTCTAGGGTTTACAGAGAATGGTCTGAAAAAGAGAAAATATCCAGTAAGCGGCAGTTCTGTGGGCGCAAATGCCTTGTTGATGCCAGAGGTTAGAGAAAAATGGCCAGACTGGTTCGAGCTGATAGAAGAGCAATAGTAACTCAAATAACCACTCGTTACAACCAAGGCATACAGAAGAGCATCTCTGAACGCACAAATCTCTCCACAAATCAATGAATCCCATCTCATTCCACGTGCCTTTCACAAATTTTGATATTTACATTTTTTGTTTCTTTTCTGACTAGTTGGATCTAGGTTATAATCCATTTTTACATTCCAATCCTTAGCACAAATGCATATACCTTCAGCTTCAATTGCAATAGTGCCAAGGAAGGATTAAAAAAAAATCTTTGTTACTCTCAGGTGGGGCATATATGTTACTCAGTGTTGTTGTTGTTTGGTCAATTAACCCTTTTATCATAACAAACCGGCCCACTTCAATCTTTGATTTCCCTTTTACATTTAAACTCCACTAAATTAGATATAAATTTTGCCACCCCCCTTTTCCAAGTGTTTGAATGTGAACTATGGAACCTATTCTTAAACCCAAATCTTCTGAATTTTTCATGATCTGTATTTGACAGATATGTCTCTTGCAGGAAGTTTATTTGTGTCTTTTCTTTCTTAAGTTTAGTAATAATTGTGGCTCTTTTAACTGGGTTTCCTAAACTGTTTACATTTAAAGATAAGAAATTATATTCTTTTGTTTTAGTATCCATAAATGGCTATAATAAAATTAACCATATAGTGTCCCATCCACAGGCTTACAAATGAACATTTCCGTTCTTTCCTTAATCCCTGCAGCACATTGTTGGCTTCATGGCCCCATGTTTCCATCTCTTCCGCGTGTGTCATTACAGCATTTATCTTCTCATTTTTCTCCGTTGTTATGTTAGCAAGTTTCTGATTGATGTCTTCTCTAAGTTCCCACACTTCATCTCTCTTTTGAGTTGTAATATCATCTTTGAATGATTTCAAGTCTCCTTCCTGACTTCTTTATCTTCTTTGCTTTGGGTATTTGGGTTCCCTTTCTTTTTTATCAAGCCCCTGCTCATATTCCAATGTTATGGATCTTATTTTATCTCATTCCTCAAGTTCTAGGCGGAGTTTATCCATAATATTAAGTTGGCGTGAGGGAGCTACCTTTTATATGTCCATATTCTCCACCATCATACCGGAGATCAAACTCGTTTTTAAAACCATTTATGTTTCTTAGCAATTCAATTATGCACCACTTTGTGTTGATCTAGTACATAAAATCCTAATAAAATACCTTGAAGTTTGTGGTTATAACTTAAGATATAAAATGTTTTATACAAAAATACAAGCCCCATGTTTCTGTGGTGACCATCACAAAAAATTAAATAGTAAATTTATGTATATATTTTCAAATGTTTTCATGGTTGAATGAATTGATTAGATATATATTTTTGTCCATCTGTCAGTCTGTCCAGTAGTTATGAAGCTCAGATGAAAAGTCTTCTGAGAATTGTTCGCATTTTCTGCCACGTGTTCCGCCTTGGGCCTTCTTCACCCAACAATGGTAACGATATGGGCTACAATGGGAACAAGACGCCTCGAAGCCAGGTCTTTAAGGTAAGTAGGAGGTGCATATCTAGCTAATATAGTATGATCTGTTTAAGGCACTGACACCACATAACGTAAAAATTAGCCGTAATATAAAAAGCCGTGCCCCATGTTAAGGAGATTCCATTTATACCAGTTGACATTGTTGCAAGGTGTCTGATTCTCCAAAAGGCAGATTATTTAACTGCAAGCATGTTCATTTCTTTTAATTCAAGATATTCTATGAAATGTGTTTATAGTACCATCTCAAATTCACTTCACCACACCTGAAAGCACTGTTACATACACTAATAGTTTCTCACTTTCTACTAATTGTTCTCTAATTACGAACCTTGATGGTAGATTTTCAAAAGTCAATGTCAAATAAGGCAATCTTGCCACTTTTTTTTAGCTGTTGTCGCTGCTAAATGTTTAAAACGGGGCCTTGTTCCCCAGCCAGAAAATCTTTTCTATTTCTTCTCCCTGTAGCCACTGACGGTGTGTTTATAGGGATTTCTGACCCTTCACACTGGATTTGTGAGGTATCGATGAAATTTGAATATTAGGCCCCACAGGTTGTCTGAGACATACTGACATTTTCTGGGATTCAATATCTGATCCTTTTAAATATTTTATTGCATAGCAATATCACACTTTTGTCTTCCATCTGTCCTGTGACCTCCTGGTTGAAGCGGTGTTTGACATCTATATGCAGATGCAAGCACTGTGACAGTGTGAACAGAAACTGCTTGTATAAATGTCCAGGGAATGCTGTCCCTTGTCACAACTTTAATACTATTATTGTATTATTAGTAAGCAAACTGTTTCTTAAATATTGGTACTTTTAATCAGTAGAACATCTCTATATAATGTGCATTATACAGTGCCAGAATCCATTTCTCTCTCAGTTTGTGAAAAAGTTTTCCTATTATGTTTCTTTTTCTTCTTTTATGTACAGCACTTTGAATTGTCTTGCTACGGAAATGTGCTACATATATATACAGGTCCTTCTCAAAATATTAGCATATTGTGATAAAGTTCATTATTTTCCATAATGTCATGATGAAAATGTAACATTCATATATTTGAGATTCATTGCACACTAACTGAAATATTTCAGGTCTTTTATTGTCTTAATACGGATGATTTTGGCATACAGCTCATGAAAACCCAAAATTCCTATCTCACAAAATTAGCATATCATTAAAAGGATCTCTAAACGAGCTATGAACCTAATTATCTGAATCAACGAGTTAACTCTAAACACCTGCAAAAGATTCCTGAGGCATTTAAAACTCCCAACCTGGTTCATCACTCAAAACCCCAATCATGGGTAAGACTGCCGACCTGACTGCTGTCCAGAAGGCCACTATTGACACCCTCAAGCAAGAGGGTAAGACACAGAAAGAAATTTCTGAACGAATAGGCTGTTCCCAGAGTGCTGTATCAAGGCACCTCAGTGGGAAGTCTGTGGGAAGGAAAAAGTGTGGCAGAAAACGCTGCACAACGAGAAGAGGTGACCGGACCCTGAGGAAGATTGTGGAGAAGGGCCGATTCCAGACCTTGGGGGACCTGCGGAAGCAGTGGACTGAGTCTGGAGTAGAAACATCCAGAGCCACCGTGCACAGGCGTGTGCAGGAAATGGGCTACAGGTGCCGCATTCCCCAGGTCAAGCCACTTTTGAACCAGAAACAGCGGCAGAAGCGCCTGACCTGGACTACACAGAAGCAGCAGTGGACTGTTGCTCAGTGGTCCAAAGTACTTTTTTCGGATGAAAGCAAATTCTGCATGTCATTCGGAAATCAAGGTGCCAGAATCTGGAGGAAGACTGGGGAGAAGAAAATGCCAGAAGTCCAGTGTCAAGTACCCACAGTCAGTGATGGTCTGGGGTGCCGTGTCAGCTGCTGGTGTTGGTCCACTGTGTTTTATCAAGGGCAGGGTCAATGCAGCTAGCTATCAGGAGATTTGAGCACTTCATGCTTCCATCTGCTGAAAAGCTTTATGGAGATGAAGATTTCATTTTTCAGCACAACCTGGCACCTGCTCACAGTGCCAAAACCACTGGTAAATGGTTTACTGACCATGGTATCACTGTGCTCAATTGGCCTGCCACCTCTCCTGACCTGAACCCCATAGAGAATCTGTGGGATATTGTGAAGAGAACGTTGAGAGACTCAAGACCCAACACTCTGGATGAGCTAAAGGCCGCTATCGAAGCATCCTGGGCCTCCATAAGACCTCAGCAGTGCCACAGGCTGATTGCCTCCATGCCACGCCGCATTGAAGCAGTCATTTCTGCCAAAGGATTCCCGACCAAGTATTGAGTGCATAACTGTACATGATTATTTGAAGGTTGACGTTTTTTGTATTAAAAACACTTTTCTTTTATTGGTCGGATGAAATATGCTAATTTTGTGAGATAGGAATTTTGGGTTTTCATGAGCTGTATGCCAAAATCATCCGTATTAAGACAATAAAAGACCTGAAATATTTCAGTTAGTGTGCAATGAATCTAAAATATATGAATGTTAAATTTTCATCATGACATTATGGAAAATAATGAACTTTATCACAATATGCTAATATTTTGAGAAGGACCTGTATATATATAGCACATTTCAGTAGCAAGACAATTCAAAGTGCTGTACATAAAAAAAGAAAAAGAAACATAATAGGAAAAGTACATTGCAGTGGCATAAAGGTAAGTAAATGATTAACGAGAATAAAAACTTGAATAATTTAAAAGATAATAAAAAATAAATAAAATAAAATAAAATGAAAAGTTAATTATAAAGTGATTGATAAGAAAATGAAAGGAAAGTTGGACTGAAAACTTAACTAATAATGTTTAGATGGCACAGTGACAGGCCACTCTAAACAAATACGTTTTTAATCTTGATTTAAAGCAACTTAGGGTTTTGGCGCTTTTACAGTTTTCTGGGAGTTTTTTCCAGATCAGTGGAGCATAAGAACTAAAAGCTGCTTCTCCATGTTTGGTTCTGGTTCTGGGTATTTGAGCCAGAAGACCTGAGAGGTTTGGGCAGTTGATACACTGACAACAAATCTGTAATATATTTTGGTGCTAAACCATTCAGTGATTTATAGACTAACAGAAGTATTTTAAAGTCTATTCTTTGAGAGCCATATGGGGAGCCAGTTTAAGGACTTTATAACTGGGGTAATGTGCTCCACTTTCTTAGTTTTATTGAGGGTGTGGCAGCAGCGTTCTGGATCGACTGCAACTCGATTTTTTCAGTAGACCTGTGAAGACACCGTTGCAGTAACTAATTCCATCAAAGATGAACGCATGAATTAGTTTTTCAAGATCCTGCTGAGACATTAGTCCTTTAATCCTGGAGATGTTCCAGGATTAAAGGCAATAGAAGGTGACCTTGTTACTGTCTTTATGTGCCTCTGAAGGTTCAGGTCTGAGTCCATCACTACACCCAGGTTTCGAGTCTGATTGGTGGTTTCTAGCTGTATTAACTGAAGCTGTGTGCTAACTTTTAAATGCTCTTGCTTTGGTCCAAAAATAATTTCTTCAGTTTTGTTTTGATTCAGTTGAGAATTCTGGCCCATCTCCTCTAAGCATTTACCGAGTGCTTGAATGGGTTCATAGTCACCTGGTGACATTGTAATGTAAAGCTGTTTTTTAAAGTCTGAGTTAGGGGGAGCATGTAGATATTGAATAGAAGGGGCCCTAAGATGGGTCCTTGGGGAACACCACATGTGATTTTTGTGCTCTCTGATGTAAAGTTACCTACTGACACAAAAAAGTCCCTGTCCTTCAAGTAGGATTTAAACTAATCAAGTGCTGTACCAGAAAGGCCGACCCAGTTTTCCAGGCGCTCTAATAAAATGGAGTGATCAACAGTGTCGAATGCTGCACTAAGGTCCAATAATACCAGCACTGTGGTTCTTCCACAATCTGCATTTATACGGATGTCATTGAGCGACTTTCACTTTAATTGGAGCAATTAAATCAATGATGTCCGAGATTTTAGAATGAAAGTTATCTACCAGCTCATCTACAGTGTTACAGGGCAAAGTGGAGGTAGAAGAGTAAATTTGGTTAAAGGTTTCAGCAGCACTGTCCTTATTTCATCCGACCAATAAAAGAAAAGTGTTTTTAATACAAAAAACGTCAACCTTCAAATAATCATGTACAGTTATACACTCAATACCTGGTCGGGAATCCTTTGGCAGAAATGACTGCTTCAATGCGGCGTGGCATGGAGGCAATCAGCCTGTGGCACCACTGAGGTCTTATGGAGGCCCAGGATGCTTCGATAGCGGCCTTTAGCTCATCCAGAGTGTTGGGTCTTGAGTCTCTCAACGTTCTCTTCACAATATCCCACAGATTCTCTATGGGATTCAGGTCAGGAGAGTTGGCAGGCCAATTGAGCACAGTGATACCATGGTCAGTAAACCATTTACCAGTGGTTTTGGCACTGTGAGCAGGTGCCAGGTCGTGCTGAAAAATGAAATCTTCATCTCCATAAAGCTTTTCAGCAGATGGAAGCATGAAGTGCTCCAAAATCTCCTGATAGCTAGCTGCATTGACCCTGCCCTTGATAAAACACAGTGGACCAACACCAGCAGCTGACACGGCACCCCAGACCATCACTGACTGTGGGTACTTGACACTGGACTTCTGGCATTTTGGCATTTCCTTCTCCCCAGTCTTCCTCCATACTCTGGCACCTTGATTTCCGAATGACATGCAGAATTTGCTTTCATCCGAAAAAAGTACTTTGGACCACTGAGCAACAGTCCAGTGCTGCTTCTCTGTAGCCCAGGTCATGCGTTTCTGCTGCTGTTTATGGTTCAAAAGTGGCTTGACCTGGGGAATGCGGCACCTGTAGCCCATTTCCTGCACACGCCTGTGCACGGTGGCTCTGGATGTTTCTACTCCAGACTCAGTCCACTGCTTCCGCAGGTCCCCCAAGGTCTGGAATCGGTCCTTCTCCACAATCTTCCTCAGGGTCCGGTCACCTCTTCTCGTTGTGCAACGTTTTCTGCCACACTTTTTCCTTCCCACAGACTTCCCACTGAGGTGCCTTGATACAGCACTCTGGGAACAGCCTATTCGTTCAGAAATTTCTTTCTGTGTCTTACCCTCTTGCTTGAGGGTGTCAATAGTGGCCTTCTGGACAGCAGTCAGGTCGGCAGTCTTACCCATGATTGGGGTTTTGAGTGATGAACCAGGCTGGGAGTTTTAAAGGCCTCAGGAATCTTTTGCAGGTGTTTAGAGTTAACTCGTTGATTCAGATGATTAGGTTCATAGCTCGTTTAGAGACCCTTTTAATGATATGCTAATTTTGTGAGATAGGAATTTTGGGTTTTCATGAGTTGTATGCCAAAATCATCCGTATTAAGACAATAAAAGACCTGAAATATTTCAGTTAGTGTGCAATGAATCTAAAATATATGAATGTTAAATTTTCATCATGACATTATGGAAAATAATGAACTTTATCACAATATGTTAATATTTTGAGAAGGACCTGTAATGGGTTAGCTGCAATAGACTGTAATGTCTTCAATCCTAATTTAAAGGATGCCAACAGTTTTTGCACATCTCAAGTTTTCAGGCAGTTGGTTTCAAAGCTGAGGAGCATAGAACCTAAATGCTGCCTCCCCTTGTTTAGTTCTATTCCTTGAAACACAAAGTAAAGAGGTCTCAAATGACCGGGGGGAGGGGGTTTCATAGTTCATACCTGTTCAGATCCAACACCATTCAGTGCTTTATAGACCATCAACAAGATTTTAGACTCGATCCTTTGAGAAACAGGGATCCATTAAGGGGATTTTAAGACAGGTGTAATGTGATTATTCTTTTGATGTTGGTCAAGGCAACAGTATCTAAAAAGCTGCTGCCTGGTAGATTATTTTTACCCAGGCTTGTTGAGATACAATTAGTAATATAATTTTGTAAGTTAATTTATTGATAGACTTACAGAGGTTGGACAATGAAACTGAAACACCTGTCATTTTAGTGTGGGAGGTTTCATGGCTAAATTGGACTAGCCTGGTAGCCAGTCTTCATTGATTGCACATTGCACCAGTTAGAGCAGAGTGTGAAGGTTCAATTAGCAGGGTAAAAGCACAGTTTTGCTCAAAATATTGAAATGCACACAACATTATGTGTGACATACCAGAGTTCAAAAGAGGACAAATTGTTGGTGCATGTCTTGCTGGCGCATCTGTGACCAAGACAGCAAGTCTTTGTGATGTATCAAGAGCCACGGTATCCAGGGTAATGTCAGCATACCACCAAGAAGGACGAACCACATCCAACAGGATTAACTGTGGACGCAAGAGGAAGCTGTCTGAAAGGGATGTTCGGGTGCTAACCCGGATGGTATCCAAAAAACATAAAACCAAGGCTGCCCAAATTACGGCAGAATTAAATGTGCACCTCAACTCTCCTGTTTCCACCAGAGCTGTCCGTCGGGAGCTCCACAGGGTCAATACACACGGCCGGGCTGCTATAGCCAAACTTTTGGTCACTCATGCCAATGCCAAACGTCGGTTTCAATGGTGCAAGGAGCGCAAATCTTGGGCTGTGGACAATGTGAAACATGTATTGTTCTCTGATGAGTCCACCTTTACTGTTTTCCCCACATCCGGGAGAGTTACGGTGTGGAGAAGCCCCAAAGAAGCGTACCACCCAGACTGTTGCATGCCCAGAGTGAAGCATGGGGGTGGAGAGGTGATGGTTTGGGCTGCCATATCATGGCATTCCCTTGGCCCAATACTTGTGCTAGATGGGCGCATCACTGCCAAGGACTACCGAACCATTCTTGAGGACCATGTGCATCCAATGGTTCAAACATTGTGTCCTGAATGCGGTGTCGTGTATCAGGATGACAATGCACCAATACACACAGCAAGACTGGTGAAAGATTGGTTTGATGAACATGAAAGTGAAGTTGAACATTTCCCATGGCCTGCACAGTCACCAGATCTAAATATTATTGAGCCACTTTGGGGTGTTTTGGAGGAGTGAGTCAGGAAACGTTTTCCTCCACCAGTATCACGTAGTGACCTGGCCACTATCCTGCAAGAAGAATGGCTTAAAATCCCTCTGACCACTGTGCAGGACTTGTATATGTCATTCCCAAGACGAATTGACGCTGTATTGGCCCTACACCATACTAATTCAGTTTCATTGTCCAACCCCTTTATATTGGCTGTTAAAGTTCAGGTTGGAGTCCACGGTAATTTCATTTAATGTTATTTATTTATTTACCCCTTTAAAAAACAGCCAACCAGGCAACCAAAGAGACTTCCAGATTAGGCTTTCTAAAAAATTACCTAAGTTTTCTGGGCCTGTGGAAAAAGAAGTATCTAATATATTTCAGGCGCAACACAAATGTCATGGATTTCATGTCATAAATAGTTTTATCTGAGATACATACACTACTTACAAAAGGTTTGGGATATTCGGTTTCAGTATGAACCTAAAGTCCACTATAACCATTACAGGTGAACTTAAAGTGACCTTCTTCAAACCTTTGAATGCACATGTCCAACTGTTTAGTGTTTCAGTACTTTTTGCACAACTACCTGTTATCTAACAAGGAGCTCAACAGCTAAAAAACAGGTGTTTGATCCATGAATCAATCAATACATTTCCTGGTTCAATCAGAAATGCTGCTCATTATGCTGTTCAGTTTGAAATCATGAGTGTAAGACAACAACTAACAATTGATCAACAGTACCTTGCCATTGTGAGGCTCCATGATGACTGATGACTGATGACTGGTTCATTGTTAACAGTGCCCTGCGAAACCAGATAATGAATGCTACTCAACTCCAGGTACATCAAATGGAGGGGAGAGGCACCCAAGTGTCACGTCAGATCAATCAAAACCACTTACATCAGCATGGTCTGCGTGCTAGATGACCTGCAAGGGTAATCACACAACTAGGCACAGACATCATCATCATCTTTCATTGGCCAAGGAGCATTTCTGCTGGACGTGGGACCCGTGGGCTTCAGTGCTGTTCTCTGATGAAAGTCTGTTTAAGTTGAGCAAAAACATGGAGGCCAACGATGTTGGAGACGTCAAGCGCACTATTTATCAGCCACTGTTGTCACCAGACGAACCTTTGTAGGTGGTGGGTGGTGTTTGGGTCAGGTATGTCTAGTCAATACAGAACTGTCCTACACTTTGTGAGTGGTACAGTGACAAGCCCATACTCTCTTAATAACCTCATTAATTCCAGTCATTGTGTTCCTGCATGAACAACACAGGCCTAATTTTACCTTCATGGCAGACAATGCTCCAGCTCATCGAGGTCACATTATTAGGGAACGGCTGCTGGAGACTGGGATACCTCAAATGCCGTGGCGTACACTTTCTCCAGACCTGAGTCCTATAGAAAACCTACGGGATCAGCTGAGACACCGTTTGGAGCAGGGGTATTCAAAGTCGGTCTTTGTGGTCTAGTGTCCTAGATGTTTTAGATGTTTCTCTGATTCAGCACACCTGATTGCCATTAATGGCCAATTACCAGTCTTTTGCTGAACTGCAATCACTTGAATTAGGTGTGCTGAAGTAGGGAATCATCTAAAACATGCAGCACACCGGCCCTTGAGGACTGACTTTGGACACCCCTGGTCTTAAGGCTCGTGACTCTGTACCCCAGAACCTCAATGACCTGAGTGCTGTCCTTCAAGAAGAGTGGGATTTAATGCCTCAGTAGACAATATGGCGCATAAGTTAAACAGCATGAGACATTGTTGTCAAGCTGTAGTTGATACTCAAGGGCACATGACATGCTCTTGAGACATTGAAATTTTTGTTTTGGTACAACCACCACAGTTGTTGGCTTTTGTTTCAATAAACTGGGATGAGGAAATCAATATTGCTTTTAATTAAATGCACTACTGGTATAATATTACTGCAGCATGAACTTTTGTTTTCCATAAATTTCACCTGAAAGCCAAATATCCCTAACCTTTTGTTAGTAGTGTCATTCAATAGGTTAAAATAATCTAGCTGTCCTAATGCTTCTGGGGGCTCAGGAGACGGCTCTTTAAATGTTTCTCATTTTAATAAATGAGAAGCATTTGCCTATTGTGAAACAGCAGTTTCTATATCACCTAGAAAAAGTTTTGGATTTAACCATACGAGCAAAGCATTTTGTGTCTTATAATATAAACTAAATGTTCCTGAAGCCCCTTTCTTGGGTATCATCTGATGTATGACATTATTTTTGATCCCGCATCCCTCTCTCCTCCTGTCTGTGTCTCTTCAGCCCTTGGAGCTGCTTTGGCACTCACTGGATGAGTGGTTGATGCTAATCTCTACAGAGCTGGAAAGAACAAGGAAAAACCCATCTTCCTCCTCTTCCAGCAGTGAGATAGCATCCCTTCTGCTCAAGCAGCGGGAGTCGGACCACTCTGGCACCACGCCAAAGCTCTCCTTGCTGGATCACCAGATTGTCATGGAAGCAGAGGCCTACGCTGATGGGGAGGATGTCATCTCCATGACAGCCAATCGTCTCAGTGCCGTTATTCAGGCCTTCTACATGTGCTGCTCGTGTCAGATGCCACAAGGGTCAGTGCTCAGCATCCTAGCTTCAACTGACAGAACACCAAACAGAGCAAAACGTATGGGAGAACCATCCAATCTCTCTCTGTCTCTCTCATATCTTAGCACTGCTCCCACCCTCCATTGTTTGAATCTGATATCCAAATGGTCTTTTTCAGTACATTAGCACCACCTTGTGTTAACAGCAACCCACAACAACAATGTGCCATTACATCGAAGTAAACTGTTTGATATAAATAATAAAATAATCACAATGATTGTTGTGGCTTTAAAGATACAGACATTGTTGTACTAAAATACTTGGCAAGCCTTTATATTAGGATGATTTCATCTGTTGTGCATTAAATCCAAATCTGCCTATGTGTGCACTCCTGTTCAAAGACATGTCCTCATTTTATAATAGTTGGCAACATGTCCTATGTCTTGATCCCATGTCATGTTCAGTTTTTCATGATATCAGTTTAATTCATTTCATCTTCCCCTCATTCCTCTCTTTGTTTATTCAGAATGACCTCCCCTCGCTTTATAGAGTTTGTCTGTAAGCATGACGAGGTGCTGAAATGTTTTGTAACCAGGTGAGTCTATATGTCCCTTGGCTATACATCAGCTTTCCATCACATCAGAGATGAAATATTGATCACACTGCTTATTTTGGTACTAATTTGTTGCCACCGTTGTCTCTTTTTTTCTCTCTGTGTCTCGTGTGTGTTTGTCTCACTGCTTTCTCTTTACAGGGATCCAAAGATAATCTTTAACCATTTCCATTTTCTGCTTGAGTGTCCAGAATTGATGTCACGATTTATGCACATTATTAAGAACCAGGTAGGAAATAAAGGCATATTTTTGCACCGAATACACTCCATCTATGTTGTTGGCTTAGTTTTTAAACTTGAACCTTTTCAGCTGTGGAGTAAAAATTCTTTCTGTCTTTGAATGGTGACTATAGGCATGGGTCGTCATGAGATTCTTATGTTAATACCTTAAGTACATTTTTTACAGTATGAACATAAAGATGAAAACAAAACTTATTCCATGACCTCATCACATTTTTATAAAACTGTATAGCAACAATTACTTCTGCTGCTCCTAAAAGAATATAACATTGGTTATTGTGGATACAGTGATGTTATCTCTAGATTTATTTGTTTTGATTTGGATACCTTGGCACACAGGGTGAGAGAACACAGGTGGGTCTGTTGAAAGTCACTGTTTAAAATCAGAGTATCTATTTTATGGATTCATGACATTAATTTACAAATCAGTTTATTTCAGCTGAATATCGAGGAAATCTAAGAACTGAGAATGTATGTACTTGTGTACTTATGCACATTTAAAATATTGATATTTGTATTTCCATTTATTTATATTGAAAAGAAAACAATATCTTCACTGAGAGCAAAGTGTACCAGAGTCAAATTCCTTGTCTGTGTGCACAAACGTGGCAATAAAGCTAAATCCAATTCTGATATCTTCCTTACAAGTATTGAGATAAAATTTAAAGTCAGTGTCACCTGAATGTTTAGGTCATTTAGCTGTTTTTAACAGATGTACACTGGTGAAATAGCTAGCCTGTTTAAATAAACTTGTTTATTTTGCAGATTATTCCTTTGTGCCAAAACTGGTCTTTAGAATGTAACACTGGAAAAAGTAACAAGCTGATATTATCTGTTTAATTTGTTGAACTACATGCTTGGGTAGCTAGCCTGCAGTCTGCTGCTTTAAAGACATGCATCCTTAGCTTCCCAACCGTACTAAGGAGCATTAACTCATAAGAATGATGGATGGTCCTCATTTACTTTCTGCACAATGACTTTGTAAAAATTGACTTGGTCTCTCATGTAAGCAAGAGAAATGTTTAAGTTTGACTGGAATGAGGGCAGAAATAGGTGGGGGAGAAAAAGCCCTGAGCAGAGTGTACGAAGAAAAACTATACTTTCTAAAAACTCTGATTACCTTGATACAGAAATGTGACCCATGCCATAGTGCAACATTAGTTGGAGCTCAGTTGGGGTAACAGTGGTCATCTGAATATTGAAAGGTTCTAAGGTTGATTTTAGCCTTCCTCCACCATCTGTCCGAGTTTCCTTAGATAAGACACTGAACCCCATGTTACCTATGAATCTGTGTGAATGTGTTTGTGTGTGAATGTGACTTGTAGAGAGAAGTGCACTGAATTGTCCATTTACCATTTTAAATGGGCAATTATTGTTCTGTAACTTTTGTGTTTGTTTTTTTACTTTAAAAGAAATTTTGAGCTACCAGGACTGAGACCACCCAGCACAGTTTTATAATCAGAGCCCATTGGATTGGTACACTGTCACACCTTTGATCTTGTATGTTTTCAGATTTACTATTTATCCTCCCCACTGAAAGTGTTTATGAAAGGTTTTCACTTGAGCAGTTTTTACAAGCAAAAACAAATTTAGGATGATCAGAAATCTGCTGATATCTGTATTTGGTTGCCCCTATTAGCATTTTAGACACAAGATGTCTCTACTTCATTTGTCTCCAAGCTCAGGCATCAAATGCACTTAGCTTATTCTTTACGTGACAATTTTGTTCCTGCTTCCTTAGAAACCTAATAGAAAGTGACTTGTCTTTTCTTCAGCATCATTTACTAACATTGTATCTATGGCAATAACACCTGTCTCACATTTAATTTAAATGGGTTTATAAATTTTAACTTCTGCTCTGAGTTGTGTGCTGTTCACTCACTCTTCAGTATTTATATTTGAGCTGCAGCATTTGTGCCTCGTTACCCATGGATTATAGCTCACTTGGGGGGTAGGCCCTTGTTTTAATTACAGACTTTAACCTGGTGAATTTGATTTCATCTCCTGATTTGTTTTCCAGTATGCTCTGCAGCCCTGAGGGAGAAGCCTTTGTGTTTTTTTTTCATGCTCATCCTTTAGTCTACCTCCAACACTTGAGGAACAAAGGCATATATTATGCAAATAGACTCAATCCTCATCTCTGTATTACAGATGAGTGTTTCAGCTCCAAAGCCTCCCTGAGCCACTAGTTGTGACTGAAATATCCACAGCCTGAAAGTTGACAGCACTGCGAAGTGGTAATTAGTTTGGAAAAGTACTGTGCAGTCTGAGTGAAGTCTTTGTTGTGCCCTCTAGCCTTTTAAGGATCGCTGTGAGTGGTTCTACGAGCACCTGCTGGCTGGCCAGCCAGACTCAGACATGGTCCATCGTCCTGTTAATGAGAGTGACATCCTTCTCATCCACAGAGGTATCCAGAATCCTCACAACACACTTCCATCAACTATACAAATGGTTTTTACATTTACAGTTAAATTGTTCCAAAGCTGACAGTTGACGAGTTTTTAATAGATCTCTGTCGTTACTAAATCACCAGCAATGATGTTGTTGTAATTATTATTTTGAGTATTTTATTTAATATTTAATTAAATAATAATTTGGTCTGTTAAGTGTTGTCTTGTAAATACCAAATAAATATGGCAGTGGGATTAGGACAATAGAGAAAAGAGTGAAACGAGCTCTGGCTATTGACCATCAGATCGTTGTCAATCGATGTTTGAAGTGTTATGCCTTCTTGCCTGTCTAAACTCGGCTGAGAGTTTTATGGATTGGGACCACCATGTTGAAACAAGGTGTTTTTATTCAGACTGAATGACGCCACGGGGAGTCCAGCTATGACTCCTCCTCTTCCTGGGTGGGTTGAGGTAGGTTAGTGTGATTAAAGTCCATGTAAAGTAGCAATAAATGTTTGGAGTTTTTCACACCACATTAATATGTGTTATTAATCACGTAGTCAATTTTGAATGATCAAAAACACAGCTAAACCTATAAAAGGTTTTGTCAAAGGTAATGAAAAAACATCAGATTTCTCCGCTCCGAAAAGCTGGGGGCGTGTCCACTGGAGGCGCTGAAACCACGTCCACGCACAAGAGCATTACCGCCTCCGTGTCCTGTACGAGGAGTCAATGTTCGTGAAGGCTGGCAGCACGTAGAATATTTAAAACATAAGCACACAAGGAAACTTACTCAATGTTGGATGTATAATCCTGCCTTCGGAGATGCCGGCGATGCCAATGTCAAGGGCTGCGACGTCGGCAACCGATTGTCCATAAATCCCAACTCTCCTGGTAGTTATTAAAACAATATGGAGAAAAGTGGGAACTGCAAAGGTGAGTGTTGGTGGTGATCCGATGTCGCCATAGTGGCTACTCTTTACAAAATCGATCCAGTTTGTTCTGGCGGTCATCTCTCGGAAACTTAAATAAAGTCACCAAGCTGCTACCCTGCACGCTGTGGCATCCAGGGAAGATGCATGAATGAAGCAAGTGAGCAGGAGAACCACTGAGGCTGCCTCACTTTGTTTTTATACCGCTGGAGCAGCAGAGGGGGCTGTGCTGAAGGCAGCCGCGTGTCCTGAAACACAGAAATCTTGTAACCCAAGTTGAATTCTATCTCCACAGT
This sequence comes from Girardinichthys multiradiatus, assembly GCF_021462225.1. NCBI lineage: Eukaryota > Metazoa > Chordata > Actinopteri > Cyprinodontiformes > Goodeidae > Girardinichthys > Girardinichthys multiradiatus. The sequence goes on along the minus strand of NC_061796.1, from coordinate 27,172,793 downwards.
AAAATTCTCAATGGTTGGGAGATGTTGTGATTATGAATCTGAGAATATTATTTAATATTAATATTTTAATATTATATCAAATAATATTTCGGTCTGTTAAGGGTTGTCCTGTGAATACCAACCCAATAAGGCGATGGTATTAGGACAAAATAGAAAGGTGTGAGACGAGCTCTGACATTATTGAACAGCATAAACTCTGCACACACATGGAATGAATTCACACAATTTCTTAAAATACAAGAATTTATTAACAAAAATAAGTCAACTCAAAGTCAAACATATTTCAATCAACAAACTCTATACTATGCTAAAACAATCCAACTAAACTACCAAGCAGAATTAAAGAATAGGGAAGACTAATGGGCTATGTACAATATAAACAAGTTGATTAAAGATGATTGGAAACCATGATTGAAAGAGTGATGCAACATTACCATGCAATGTTTATGTTTGAGAACCAAGGATTATCTTGAAGAATCTGGAAATGAAGTTAAGTTAGTCTTGGAACCAACTTAGGCAATAATCAACGACATTTAGACAACTTCACAATGCAAGATCAGATAAAATATTTTAATGAAATAATATTTTAAAGAATGATCTGCTGAATAAAACCAACCTTCTGGATGACCAATTCTCAACGGTGTCTAATTAGCTGCCTTCATTTATTCAAATAATATTTGAAGAAATATTATTAAGGGGATATTTTGGAAACGAGCCAAATCTTTCTGGAGAAATGGGCTTAATGTTGTTTACTTAGTTAACAAATCTAGTAAATGATGTTCAGGGATTATTATTCACTAGCTTGAAAACTGACAACCTTTCTGTTAAATACTCCTTAGTAGCAAGCACGTGTTCTTACCGGTTAGCAGTTGAGCTAACAAAGAAGCGGATAGCTTAGCACCAGAAACATACACATACCTTTAAAATACCAGGGTTAATAAAGGGTTAAAATGCATAAGTGCGGACGGCGCGTTATGAGCAATGTTCTGTTTAAAATCACCCTTTAAATAAAGTTTATCTTAACCTTAAAACATACAAAGAACACAAACCGGCACGTGTGCTGCAGATAGCCTGCTAGCACTAAGATAGCCGAGTTTCACAAAAACAAAACTTCATAAAATTAAAAACCTTTAGATCATTTCATTCTAAATCTGTCTCTATTATTCTGCCCAAACATTTAACCTCATGAACCGTGGTGAAGAAACGTTGTCCAAGGGCGAAGTTTGAAGAAGGTATCCACAGTCAACAAGCGGTTAGCTCGGTAGCTTCACAGGAGGGTTGAAGGTGCGTTCGCTCTGAACAAAAGGGTTAGCTCCGGAGCTGTAGCTGGGCAGCCCGTCCTGTCCGCTGCAGTCTCTGCTGTCTTCCTTCCAGACTGGGAGACCCCGTCCTTGCAGGGGCTTCTCTCGAACACCGTTTGCATTTGCGGGGGCTCGGAGAGACAGTCAAGCAATGCTTGTACCTTAATTACCCCCGTTCATGAATGAAAATACCGGATACACAGACAGTATTTCATTCGTACTTATCTTTGCATATGATCGATGATCGTATGATACTCTTGGATCCAGTTTGAAGAGTTTGTCTTTTTGCCAGCAAAGACATCAGTGCGCTGGGCCTCCCCTGACCGGTCCCTCTCCAAGGCCGTGTGGAAAGAGAAAGACTTGTGGGAAGGTGGGGAGTTTTATGCGGGCAGTGGCATCATGGGAAGTCCTCTGTTACCCCCTTCCCCTTTCTGAAGTTGTGCTGAAAGTCTGTTAAATGCAATTTATTTTGAAAGTTCCAGAAAAGTATGTACCGGAGTATAATGTTGAAATCCATGGCTGTGGGTCCCAACAGGAGACATTTATATGTTTAGAACAATACATTTATGACATTTATAATGTGTTTAGAAGAAAATGGCAGAATTCCCTTTGCACAGTCTTTAAAGATGCAGAGAGGTTTATACCGACCTTTGATTGTGTAAAGTTCATCCATGTTTAATCCATGGCTGGGGGCCCAACAGTGGTTCCACTGGAATTATCAAGTGCAGGTACATAAAACAGATTCATGCTATACAACTATAGCTGGTGAGAAAGTCTTTCTATAAGCCATTTTAAACTGACTAAGGGGCTGATCTTCAAAGATTCAAAATAAGGAGCACTAAATTGCTTGTGCAAAAAAAAAAATTGCACTTGCAGTAAATGGGTGTGCTGCGCACAATCTTTAAAGTGTATGTGCAATGGATAACAGGTGCAAATTTTTAAATAAAGAAATTGCGTGCTACTGGCTGGCTGCTACGGAACAAGAGAAAAGCAAACGATGCGCTGCATCATTATGAATGATCCAGTGCCTGATTTTTACTTTCTGTTCTGTTCCGTTCTGCTCTTGCTTTTCTAGACTGTTAGTTTGTTAACCTTTCTCGTCACTGTTCACAGCAGCAGGTTTGTCATCACAGCCTAAGCCCTGATGAGATTTTTCCCCTCTCTGTTCGTTTGAGTTCATTGGAGCGCCTCTGAGTGTGTAAATGCGCATGCAGAAGGCTGAGTTTGAAGTTGTTCTGTGAGCAGATGTAAATGCGCATGCAGAAGGCTGAGTTTGAAGTTGTTCTGTGAGCAGATGCGACTGTGGCTCAGTAGGAAGAGTAGTTGTCTTGCAATCAGAAGGTTGTGGGTTCAATTCCAGCTTCCTCCTGCCATGTGCCCTGGGCAAGGCACTTAACCTCAAGTTGCCTACCGATCTGTGTATTGGTGTATGAATGTGTGAGCGTTAGTGAGTGCGATTGGGTGAATGTGGCTCTAGTGTAAAGCGCTTTGAGCAGTCTGTATGACTGGAAAAGCGCCATATAAGTTCAGTCCATTTACCATTTATGTTTGTGGACTGGACTGACCCAGTGAGGCAAAGACTACATCCCGCTTCCCCTTTAATCAGAATGATGGAGTACAGGCCATTGCACAGAAGGGCAGAGCTGTTTCCAAAGTGATGCGCCCTCCGCTATTGGGATGTTGCTGCGCACAAAGGGCAGCTGCTCAGTGCTTTGTCTGAGCTGACAACACCACAGGAAAGCACACAGCTTGTTAACTGTGTTGCTCAACTTGACTTGCAACAGTTTCAGCTTCGAAATTGGCCAGTCAATATTAACAATAAACTAGAAAATTTCAGAAGAAATTTAGACGGGGCCTGCCTCTTGGTGCGTTTTGCTCCGACGAGAGCCAAACTGTGGCCGAGTTAAGCTTATGCCTCCTTGCATTGCCATGGTAAGCCCTATAAATATATCCAGTTTAGATGTGAATAATAATAGGTGACTCTTTGCAATATCACTGGGAACAGTGAAGCAAGCCCATTCACTCCTATCCCTCTACTGCTATGGCAAGCCCCAACTAAGGAATGTTGAGGCTTATCTTTTGAAAGGATAAAGTAGACCAATTTCCATCACTGAGTCCCAGCAGTAGTGTTAAGACCAATGCTGCAATTATCGCTGTATGAAATACAAATACTTTTATTTTTTAAAGTATGTCTAGGTGTTATTTTGAATGTCCTGCATGGTTGTCCTTTCAGGTCTGGATTAGTTCGATTAGTTATATAGAACCTGCTTGCTATTTTAAAACCATTGTCTATGCTATTGTCAGTTTAAAAAAGTACTAGTAACTCTGGAAGACTGAGGCTTTTATTTTGAAATTTTCAGTAAGCCTTATTTTCAGAGGCCAACACTGGGTGAGCTCCAACATTAGTGTGAAGCCCAGTCCTGAAATGATCTATTGTTTAAAATGCAAAGGTTTTTATGTTGTAGAGCATGTTTTGTCTTATTTTGAAAGTCCAGCATGGTTGTCCCTTCAGGTCTGGGTTAGTTCCATTAGTTAAATAGAACCTGCTTGCTATTTAAAAATTATTTTCTATGCACTTGTCAGCTCACAAAATCCATAGTAACTATCGAAGGTTAAGGCTTTTATTTTGAAAGTTTCAGAAGGCCTTATTTCAAATGTCCACCATAGTCAAATTTCCAACACTGGGTGAGATCCAACATTAGTGTGAAGCCCAGTGCTGCAATCATCTATTGTTTAAAATGTAAAGGCTTTTATTGTGCAGAGCCTGTTTTGTCTTATTTTGAAAAATCTAGCTTGGTTGTCCTTTCAGGTCTGGGTTACTTCCATTAGTTATATAGAACCTGCTTGCTATTTAAAAATCATTATGTATGCCATTATAAGCCTAAAAACAATGCAAAGTCCTCAGAAAGATAGTAATCCATGTATGTGGGTGTGTGTGTGTGTGTGTGTGTGTGTGTCAAAGTCCTCAGAAAGATAGTAATCCATGTATGTGTGTGTGGGTGTGTGTGAATGTGAGACACAGAGAGGCAGGAATGAATCAGCCAATCAGCAAAGAGTGTCAGTGTAACTTGACACCTGCTGTTTCTGAGCGCAGCACCTCAGTCTGTGAGCCTGAACAAGCCCCCTAACAAAGTCTAATATCTCGGAAACTGTACATGGTATTTGAATATTTTTTAAACTGTGGGCGACAGCTATCACTCGTCCCCAATCATGGAGATTTTCATAGCTCTATGTCATTCACAGTATAAAATAGGAGGATGGAAAGAAATGGTTTGACTCATGGTTTACTGGTCAAGCTCTCATTGAAATACATGGGAGAAAGCCTACACAGTTCATCTGACTCTTGGCGATCGAGGGGGGTTTGACAGAAAACCGTGAGACCTAGAACAATTTTAAAGATATTGTGTGAAAGCAGAGGCCCGGCCCTACAAACTGACCGAAAATGGTGACTTGAGAGCGAAATTTGTGGCCGTGACGGCGAGTTTAAAATAATTTTTCCTGAAAAAAATCCTCTGTTTCTACACTAGTTAACTGCCATCTCCACTCTAGGGGTGGGATTTTCTGGCAAACTTTGTGTCGCTTGGAGTCTAACTGTAGAGAAACCGTAGCAGTTATCAACAAACAGTTTTCACTTCTGAAAAGCCGGCGGATTTCTCTACAAACTTTAATAATCAATGTCAGATCTCAGGTTAAATATACTGACAAGTTTGCTTGTTGGAATATGTTTATTTTATGTTTATTTTACTGGTTGCTATTTGTGTTTAATTTAATTTAATTTATTTGGAACTGGAATTTTAATTTAATGTTTACCAAACACTTTTTTGTATGGTATTTGGATATTTGTTCGTTTGTTATAAGCATTTCTGAAATTGATTTATTTACCGAAATCATTGTCTGAAATAAAAAAAAAATAAAAAAAATAAAATAAAATAAATAAATAAAAAGTTAAACTCTGTTTCTAGGTGAAAGTATGGCGATACAGCAAAGCCTCAAAAACAGTGAATTTTGAGGATTTCTTCCTCCCCTGACTCCATTCATTCCTATGGGATTTTGGGGGGGTGGTTTTTCGTTAATTACGTCGCCATGGTAACTCCAAACGCCAAGAAAAGTAATAGCACTCCTCCCGGGACCGAGCCGGACGTTTTGATATATATATTGTGGGGGTGCGCGCTGCGGTTCGGGCAGCATTAAAGTGGATAGGTTTTGACCAGGTGAATAACAATAGGTGCCTGCATGCTTTGCATTGCAGGCCCCAAAAAGACCAATATGTCTGTGAATTAATTTATGAAAGGTTTGAGTTTTCGGACACTCTCCGTGTTCTTTTTATTAAGAGTATGTGTTTGAAGAGTTATGTGGTTATCATAATATCCTGAATGAATATATAGTCTGTGGTAAGGGTTGACAATATGTATGTTAATTTTAAAAACATAACGTCACAAAACTGTGCTGCAAAGAATTTAGATGTAACATTTATGTACATCAAAATCAATTATTTTCCACTGATTTTACTGAATCCATTTTGTTTGTTTTGCCAATATTTTAATGATATATGTCTTTCATTGTTTTGTTTTTTTGTGACACAAAATCATTTTTCACAGTATAAACCCTCCCCTGGCAAATGTTCACATTCAAAAAAACATAATCAAATTGATCCAACTCCAATTACTCTGCAATGACACAATGTTACTGTCAATAACGCAGTTTTTGTTTTGTGACAAGGTTAAAGCATACACTCGTTTTCATCACATGGAATAGGCTGCCTAAAAATGGTGATTTTTCACCTGCTGAAAAGTGATATTAGCATCCAGTTTGCAAAGGAAGGATTGAATCTGCCTTATATTGTCTTTATTTATTTCCTATTATATTATCAACTTCAGAGGACAGTTGGTCCTTTGTATGATGTGCGATTACAGTTAAACAGGCTGTGTGCTTCTATGGCGGATGATCAATTATGTGCGCACCTCTGCATGATCAGTTTTGTGCTTCAGCGGCAGATGATTTCACCAACACTGATGGTGCGCTGGAATGATCCAAGCGCAAGAAAAAAAGTGTTGTAATGAGTTGTATCATAGGAGATATGTTATGGCTTCTGTTTGTGATTGGCTCCAAATCAGACCTTAGATAATCCTACATAGAATCCTCTATTCTTATGTATTTTTATTATATTTATTTTTGACAATGCAAATTTGTTGACACATAAATAGAGGGTTCTCTCTTTCTGTCTGTCATTCTATCTATGCCTCCTTCTCGGCACTGTGACGGCTGACATTTTTACATCCCAGTTTGTGCATTTCAAACGGGCTAAATCTAGATGCAAAAACAGCACTGTAATCCCTTTCAGGCTTGATAAATCGCATTGCTGGTGGTAAGAGATTACTTTTGCATATCCCCCTCCCATACATTTGCGCGTTTGCGTCATTATCATGTGTTTTACATATTTAAGAAGGCAAACACGCCTGTTCCACTGATTTTTCACATGCAATCTGATTGGCACCTGCTTTGTTGATTAGCTTTGCGGACTCAAACAGGTTTGCGTGTGGTTCTGTAGATGCAAACCTATTGGCCCTAAAACTTATATTATGTAATCTGTGCATATTTGTATATTTACCTATATTTCAAACACAATTGATCTGTATCATATAAACAAAACAGAAAATTAGGACAAAACTAACATAAAAAGCAATGCATTTCTTAGAGATGTAGCCATAATCCAACCTACAGACACTTGTTCCACTGTTTCGAGAAGACCAAACATTACCTTGTTTCACTGTGTCAAAGTCCCAAAACGTATATTCCCTTAATCAATCACATTAACTCTTAATCAGTCTCTGCTGAGACTGCTGCCTCTGGGACCCAATCCCAGATTAGTAGAAGATCATGAGTATGAGAGTAATAAAAAGATTTCACTTTAACTGTATGAAAATAAGTGCGATAGGCTTTAAAAAAGCATCATCTAGGCACATGTGAAATTTATGTGCCAACAAATGAGTTGGAATTGATAAATCAGAACCAATACATCTTCATCATTATATAGATAATTTATTATGATAAAGGCCCAAGTATTTCATTTTGCTCACCACATATGGTTTGTTTAGTAAAAACATCTTCTGGTCCTCTTTAGATTTAAAAATTATAACAACACTCTTTAGGGTTAAACTAAATGTTCTACTGGAGACTAACAAACACAAGCTTTAAGTAACTGATGCAAGCCAGCACTGTTGAGGGACAGAATGCCCAGGTCATAACCATACTACCAGTCCTACAATCATTCAACTTCATAGAAAGATTACAGAGACACAAATAAAAAGCAGGTGATAATATTTAATCTTCTTTGATCCCATTAGGTACTACTTCAGATAACTCAATGACCCAGTTAACCTCATTTAATTTGGAGGGATCAATAATCCAAACTGATCAATAAAGGGATCAGTTTTATCTGTTACCAAAGGCACTAAAAGAACTTAACATGGAATTAGGTAAAATGCTTTGAGTTAGAAATCCAGTAAAATACACAGAGAGTAAGACATTAATTTTCAACTAGCATAGCCATTTTCTTACAAGCAATATGCAACTCTTCAGGTTGCAATTTTCTTTCTGTAAAACATACTAATGCTATCCTAACCTTGTTCTTAACACACAGACTCGATATTCAGGAGCAGCTGTGAGATGGTTTCCAAGTCCACCAATGAAAAGCTCAAACAGGGTATAGCTGTTCGCTTTCATGGTGAGGAAGGCATGGTGAGTTTCCATATACCGATTACGTTCATTGTTACAAAATAGTTGCAAAAAACTGTAACATCATAACTTACTGATCTGTGCCTTGCCTCAAGTTCAGCATTTTATTCATAGCCATCTTGTTTTTCTTTTAAAAAACTGGAAAGGATGAATCTAAAAACCAAAGAAACTGTGTACAGCAGCTGTTTTAATATGTCGTCACCTTATAAAGTTCTTTAGAGCCTTCTTAAATTCAGATTTACTGAAATAGGAGAGTTGCTAACAAACATCTCTGTCCTTTTGGTAGAGTGTCTTCCACTTTAAAACCGGAAGGAACATTCATGTCATCTATGTAGTCCGTGCTGACAGTTGTCAGCATTTTTAGGATAAATAAATGGACTCCATTCCTTTGTGTCATCTAATCCAGTGTTTTTCAAACCCTGGACCTCAAGGCACAATGCCATGAAGGTTTCAGATGTTTTGCCTGCTTTAACCCACCCGATTCAGATGACTGCAGTTCAGCAAAAGCCTGTTAATCAGCCATCAGTTGAAATCAGGTGTGCTGAAGCAGGAAAACATCTAAAACATGCAGAGCAGTGTGCGTTGATGACCAGGGGTGAAAAACACTGCACTAATCTGGAGTGAATTTTGTTAAGTTTGTGTTGTATTTGTCTTTGTGTTTTAGGGCCAGGGTGTGGTCCGGGAGTGGTTTGACATACTGTCCAATGAAATGATCAACCCTGACTATGCTCTATTCACCCAGTCAGCTGATGGTATATGGCAAATTTCTTGTAGTGATAACATTTGATGTAAACAGCTGAGCTGTGTCATACATATAGAAGGTGATTTGTTTTTGTTCTGCATAGGTACAACCTTCCAGCCAAACAGCAACTCCTCAGTGAATCCAGACCATCTAAACTACTTCCAGTTTGCAGGTCAGATCTTGGGTCTGGCTCTGTACCACCGACAGCTGGTCAACATCTACTTTACCCGCTCCTTCTACAAACACATCCTGGGTAGAAAATAGAAAGATATGTAAATGTTGATCACAGGTTCATAATATCTGTAGTACTTTTTTGTAACAATATGTGTTTAAATCGGATAGTCCAACCTTGGATTCAGGAAGAGCAGTGTGGTTTTTGTCCTGGCCATGGAACACTGGACCAGCTCTACTCCCTCAGCAGGTGTTCTGGAGGGTGCATGGGAGTTCGCCCAACCAGTCTACATGTGCTTTGTGGACTTGGAGAAGGCGTTCGACCGTGTCCCTCGGGGAATCCTGTGGGGGGTACTCCGGGTGTATGGGGTACCAGGCCCTTTGATACGGGCTCATAGGTCCCTTTATGACCGGTGTCAGAGCTTGGTCGGCAGTGCCGGCAGTAAGTCGAACTCGTTCCTGGTGAGGGTTGGACTCCGCCAAGGTTGCCCTTTGTCACAGATTCTGTTCATAAATTTTATGGACAGAATTTCTAGGCACAGCCAAGGTGTTGAGGGGATCCATTTTGGTGACCTTAGGATTGTGTCTCTGCTCTTTGCGGATGATGTGGTCCTATTGGCTTCATCAGCACGTGATCTACAGCTCTTACTGGAGCAGTTTGCAGCCGTGTGTGAAGCGGCGGGGATGACAATCAGTGCCTCCAAGTCCGAGACCACGGTCTTGAGCCGGAAAAGGGTAGTGTGCCTTCTCCGAGTCTGGGGGCAGGTCCTGCCTCAAGTGGAGGAGTTCAAATATCTTGGGGTCTTGTTCACAAATGAGGGAAAAATGGAGCGGGAGATAGACGGATTGGTGCTGCGTCAGCAGTGATGCGGTCGCTGTACTGGTTTGTCGTGGTGAAGAGAGAACTGAGTTAAAAAGCGAAGCTCTCGATTTACCGGTCGATCTACGTTCCTACCCTCATCTATGGTAATGAGCTTTGGGTCGTGACTGAAAGAACGAGATCAATGGATACGAGCGGCCAAAATAAGTTTCCTCCGCAGGGTGTCTGGGCTCTCCCTTAAAAAAAAATTAAAAATTGTAAAAATAAAAAAATGGGAAGCAACAATATTGGAAATATTGGACTGAAATTATATAAATTTTAACAATGCTTTGAAAAAGTAATTACTTTTGATTTAGTTTTTGTTGGCACACAAATGTTTCAGATCATCAAATCAAGCAAAGATACCCTGAGTGAATACAAAATACAGTTTTTAAACGAATATCTTATTTATTAAGGGGTGAAAATTTATCCCAATCAAACTGGTTCTTGGTAAAAAAAAAAAAAAGATCACCCCCTTGTTAATTTATGATTTAACTGATTAACCAGAGTTTTGTTGCAATTTCCTTATTAAGAATCACCGAAATAGAACCTGTCTGACAACATGAAGGCTTGCCCTGCTCAGACAGTAACTGACATTTATCAGTTTAAAAAGTGTTACAAAGCAATTTCTAAGGCTTTGAAACACACTCAAAACCATTATCCACAAATGTCGAATGCATGGAACAGTTTTGAACCTTCCCAGGAGGGGCCAACCTACCAAAAGTACAGGTCCTTCTCAAAATATTAGCATATTGTTCATTGTTTTCCATAATGTAATGATGAAAATTTAACATTCATATATTTTAGATTCATTGCACACTAACTGAAATATTTCAGGTCTTTTATTGTCTTAATATGGATGATTTTGGCATACAGCTCATGAAAACCCAAAATTCCTATCTCACAAAATTAGCATATCATTAAATGGTCTCTAGACGAGCTATGAACCTAATCATCTGAATCAACGAGTTAACTCTAAACACCTGCAAAAGATTCCTGAGGCCTTTAAAACTCCCAGCCTGGTTCATCACTCAAAACCCCAATCATGGGTAAGACTGCCGACCTGACTGCTGTCCAGAAGGCCACTATTGACACCCTCAAGCAAGAGGGTAAGACACAGAAAGACATTTCTGAACGAATAGGCTGTTCCCAGAGTGCTGTATCAAGGCACCTCAGTGGGAAGTTTGTGGGAAGGAAAAAGTGTGGCAGAAAACGCTGCACAACGAGAAGAGGTGACCGGACCCTGAGGAAGATTGTGGAGAAGGGCAGATTCCAGACCTTGGGGGACCTGCGGAAGCAGTGGACTGAGTCTGAAGTAGAAACATCCAGAGCCACCGTGCACAGGCGTGTGCAGGAAATGGGCTACAGGTGCCGCATTCCCCTGGTCAAGCCACTTTTGAACCAGAAACAGCGGCAGAAGCGCCTGACTTGGGCTACAGAGAAGCAGCACTGGACTGTTGCTCAGTGGTCCAAAGTACTTTTTTCGGATGAAAGCAAATTCTGCATGTCATTCGGAAATCAAGGTGCCAGAGTCTGGAGGAAGACTGGGGAGAAGGAAATGCCAAAATGCCAGTAGTCCAGTGTCAAGTACCCACAGTCAGTGATGGTCTGGGGTGCCGTGTCAGCTGCTGGTGTTGGTCCACTGTGTTTTATCAAGGGCAGGGTCAATGCAGCTAGCTATCAGGAGATTTTGGAGCACTTCATGCTTCCATCTGCTGAAAAGCTTTATGGAGATGAAGATTTCATTTTTCAGCACGACCTGGCACCTGCTCACAGTGCCAAAACCACTGGTAAATGGTTTACTGACCATGGTATCACTGTGCTCAATTGGCCTGCCAACTCTCCTGACCTGAACCCCATAGAGAATCTGTGGGATATTGTGAAGAGAACGTTGAGAGACTCAAGACCCAACACTCTGGATGAGCTAAAGGCCGCTATCGAAGCATCCTGGGCCTCCATAAGACCTCAGCAGTGCCACAGGCTGATTGCCTCCATGCCACGCCGCATTGAAGCAGTCATTTCTGCAAAAGGATTCCCAACCAAGTATTGAGTGCATAACTGTACATGATTATTTGAAGGTTGACGTTTTTTGTATTAAAAACACTTTTCTTTTATTGGTCGGATGAAATATGCTAATTTTGTGAGATAGGAATTTTGGGTTTTTATGAGCTGTATGCCAAAATCATCCGTATTAAGACAATAATAGACCTGAAATATTTCAGTTAGTGTGCAATGAATCTAAAATATAGGAATGTTAAATTTTCATCATTACATTATGGAAAATAATTAACTTTATCACAATATGCTAATATTTTGAGAAGGACCTGTACTCCAAGAGCGCAAGGATGACTCATACAGAAGGTCACAAAACAACCCAAAACAACATCTAAACAACTGCAGACCTCAGTTATTTCAGCTAAGGTCAGAGTTAATTATTAAACAATCAGTAACAGACTAGGGAAAATGGCAATCATGGGAGAATTCCAACACAAAGACTGATCACATTTATTGAGAAAACATCTTGATGATCCCAAAAACCTTTCAATAAATGTTCTGTGGACTGATGAGATAAAATTTTACTTTTTGAAGGTGTACATTCCTTTACATCTGGTGTAAAACTAACACAGAGCTTCAGAAGAAGAACATGATACTGTACATCGGACATGATAGTAGTATTGTGAAGGTCTGGAACTGCTTTTGTCTTAATTGAACCATACATTCTGCTCTCTACCACAAAATCCTGAAGGAGACTGCGCAAGCAAACTTGAGTTATGCAGCAGGACAATGACCTATATCACACCAGCAGGTTTACCTCTATATGGAGTAAAAACCAAATGAGGATTCTGAGTGGTCTATTCAAAATCTGGACTAAAATCTGATTGAAATGTTCTAGTGTGACCTTAAATAGGCTGTCCATGCTTGACAGCCCTCCAGTGTGGCTGAATTAGACAATTCTGCAAAGAGAGGCCAAAATTCATCCACAGTATTTCATAACATATTCTTGGTGGCAGTCTTTAGGGCCCAGGGTGGAACAACCAGTTAAGTTTAGTAGTCAATTCGTTATTCATGTTCAGATTGATTTGGATTGCTTTTTTCCATTATATCATCTAAATACTGTTTTAGTATTTACTCAGGTGATGATGGTAAGATATTAAATTGCTTTTTTTATTTGAAACATTTAAGTGTCACAGAAAAGCAAAAACAAGAAAACAGTCTTCCAAGGTCCTTCCACTATATGTGAGGAATCTCTGGGACTTTCTGGCTCAGGTCATCTAAAAGAAAGAAAACTTGATTTTAAGTTTATTATCAACTTAGATGCACTACATTTGGTCAATGCTAAATTGGAATTCTTGGGAGGATTTACTTCTCCAACATTATGAAGCTACCGAGGCTGATGGAAATATTTTTTTTAATTGCTGACCAAATTTAATGTACATAATTGCAATTCCATCCCTTTGACTTTTTTATTATGACAACAAATTTCAAATATCTATTTCAAGCGATATATTATGTGATCTTGCTATACCTGATTATGTATTTTCTTACGTATTTCTATGGTTCCCAGGTATTCCAGTGAACTACCAGGATGTGTCGTCTATTGATCCAGAATATGCTAAAAACCTGCAGTGGATCTTGGATAATGACATCAGTGATCTGGGTCTGGAGCTAACCTTTTCTGTTGAGACAGATGTGTTTGGAGCAATGGAGGAAGTGCCACTCAAACCTGGAGGGAGCAGCATCCTGGTCACTCAAGACAACAAGGTCAGTCACTACGAAACAGATTTTCAAGTGTGCTACCCTTCAATACTTGTGTTTTCATTACTGTGTTGTTATGTATGTTATGTTATGGGCCCGTAGAAATTACAGTTAAGCCCAAAATTATTCATAACCCTGGCAGGTTTAGGTTTAAAGTAATCATTTAATTTGACCAACATGTTTCTTCTGTCTGGAGGTAATATTAATGTTTTGGAGTGGCCCAGCCAGAGTCCCAAATTGAATCTGACACAGAATTTGTGGAAGCGGTGAAATTTCAGGTTGATTGCAAGAAGGCCTTTCAACCTCAAAGAATTAGAACTCATCACCAAAGATAAATCATGAGAATACTGGGGGAAACAGGCAAAAAGCTGTTCAGCAACCATAAGAATTGTTTGAGGGCTGTAATGTCAGCAAAGATTTTTCAATAGATTTCTGAAGTGTAAATAATTCTCGACATGCTGATTTTTATCAAAATGTAAATAAAAACTTATTTTTTATTTGTACTACTTTAAAATTATTTAACTATATTTTGGATGATACCTCCCTCCTTTTCTGTCAGAAAGAAACATTGGGTATTTTTTTCTCCTAAATCTGAATTCAGTTAAAAACCATGCTGGTGTCTAATGGTCAGTAAGTAATAACCAACTTTATATAGGCCATCAATCACAACCAATAAACTCAAGTAACACAACCTAAATGCTTTATGTATTATTTTCTTTTAACTAACAGAATGGCATTGATAACTGGGGTTGAGAATTTTGGTCATGATGTTAAAACCTTACAATATTATACTATGGCTGAATGTGATTACCATGACTTTTCAAATCTGTTTTACTGTTGCTACTGTAAACCAAAATATCTTTTTGGATTATAGCTCCTGATGTAGTTCTGCAATGCTCCTGTGGGTGACACTGTCTTGTAAGGCTTTGAAAAGCCTGCTGAGGATGCATGAACTCTGTCCTTCTCTTGTCCATCTCTATTTCTTAAGGACTTTGATCAGTGAGTGAATGTTTTTCTCAGGCGGAGTACGTCCAGCTGGTGACAGAACTGAGGATGACACGAGCCATCCAGCCTCAGATAAACGCCTTCTTGCAAGGATTTCACACCTTTATTCCCCCATCGCTCATACAGCTATTTGACGAATATGAATTGGTACGTGTCTCCCCTCCCCCTCTCTGCTCTCATGTATCACCTTTTTCCTTCAACTCAATTAGGGTTTTTTTCTTTATGTCGTGTTGGCAAATTTCACACCATGAATGGATCACTGTGCAGCACACTACTCATTCTAACCTGGAATGTTTTCATGGTGACATGTTTTCAGGGTAACTCAACAGTATTTTCACCTCGCAGCCGCTTTTCCATTTTCCCTTTGGCTGGCTGCTTTTAGCACTGAGATGCAGCTTAGAATTTAAAGCGCAGATGTTTTTTAGTTTTCCAGCTTAAACATAATTTCTCCTGTAATAGTTTTCTGCATGAATATAAGACAAAAAATCTATAATTTCTGTAAAGCGACCATGACAAAAATGTGTAATATGATTTTAGAGGTGACCTATTTTACTTGCTTTTAAACATCTGGGATAGGTCTATGGGCTATACTAAAACATGTTCATTACATTTTATGCACAAAATCATTTTCAGATAAGAAGATTTCACCTTCTCCATTTCCCATTTTTTTGAGCTCCTTTCAGAATGAGCTATTTTAAGACCTTTATGCAAATTAGCTGTATCTGGCCTCGCCCCCAACCATCACTTCTAAAACATGAAAACGAAACTTATAAGACACAACAATAAGTACTTACAAGTCTGTCATCTGCAGATTTGCCACAAACAGTAGGGACCGGATTTTTCTTCAGTCTGAAGGGCAAAACATGGTCGCACACACTTGACTTGACAGACGCCGGATATGTCCGTGCAAAGCTCAGTTTTTACGACCGTGTATGTGGTGACACATAATAAACTGGTCGGTGGGAAAAAGTTTTCAAATCGAACTGTTTGATATGTGACACACTGCTCCAAGCAGTCAGTTGCGGGTATGCGACACGGTCGTAAAAACTGTGCTTTGCACGGCCACTCTGCCTCGCACTGAGAGGTGTATTCCTAAGTACTAGTGTAATTGTGACATCACAATTACACAGCTTTTGAAACCGCACGTTTTCTAGAAAAAATAAGACATTCATTTATAGTTTGCATGTTCCCTCTGTGCATCTGTGGGATCTCTCTAGGTTATCCAACTTGTTACGTTTGTTACGTACTGTAACCCCAGATTCTATAAGTACAGACGCAGCCCAGTAACCTATTACTCTAGGTAACAGTCATGTTCTAGTTCGTATAGGCTTCGCCCTTTAAGCTATTGCTAGGAGGCTTATCCCTTCGCGTAGCACTGAAACCTTTAGTCCACACCCACCAGCTGTGCGGGCCCCACCCCGGTCCGTATAAATTATGGTGAAACCGGGCAGCCAGCTCCCAGAAAGCTTTGTCCTTAAGCCGTTAGGACACAGTGAGGCCCAAAGCTTTAAGGGCTGCGCCTGTACTCAAAGAATGTTATATTTCGCAAAGGCTTTTCCCTAGGCTATAGTATAGGCTATCGCCAGTGGGTTAAAGGTGAAGCAGTCTATGCCTTACTGAGTCCATCCAGACCACAACCTGAAGCGTCTGCTGGCAAATAAAAACTAAACTCGGCCTTCTGAATGCGCAGTTATACACTCCAAGTGTCCTGTGCATCATAAGAACAGAGAAGAACTGATTTCTGGTCAGGAAGGCTGAGATGATAGACCTGCTGCTGTGAATAGGAAAACAAATGTTACAAACTGTAACAGTGTAACGATGAGCAGAGCAGGTCAAAAAATTCCCAGGAGGAACATGGAAACAGATCATCAGCTGGATCATGCATAATGATGCAGTTTAACAATCCCCGTGTGCCCTATGCAACACAGTGAGGAGAATAACCTCTGTTCACACGAAGGCTTAATGAAATACAGCCGCTGATAAAAAAAAAAAAAAAAACATTATGACACCCTGCGTGACTCAATAGGAGAAGGTGACTCAATTAAAAAATGCAACAAAATAATAATGATTCTGTCAGGACCCTGAGAACAAAATGAGTCATGGAGAAACCTGACATATCACACAGGTAAAAGCGAATAAATGAGCACAAGGTTGACCAGGATTCTGCCGTGCAAATGTCCTCCATTGTCATCCCTCCATGCAGTGCTGTGGAGGATGAAATCCTTCTGGTTAAATGAGCAGTGAGTTTCTCTGGAGGATCCAGTCCCGAGGAAATGTAGCCTGTGAAATAGCCTCACACGCCAAGTGTGAGAGGCATTGGAGAGATAGGGGGCGTCCTGCAGTTACCATTGTAATGCACGAACAGACGCTGGGAGCAGCGCAGTACAGCCATGTGCGCCATGAAAGCGTGCGTAGGGATAGAGGAGATGAGATGTGGCCTCCTCTTCAGAGTTATAAGGAGGATGATAAAAGCCATTCAGAGTTATAACTCTCAATCTGAACGAAATTGTGATGCTTTTAGGTAAAAGCAGGGTTAGGACGCAGCACAGCTGAGCTGCTGCCAGCTCGTATTCTGAGACATGAAGGAGCGACGGAGAGCACAGATAAATCACTCACTCTCTTCGCAGATGTCAGAGCCACTGGCACTGCAGCAAGGTCTGCCAGGCGGCGATGCATGAGGAGCACATAGCCGACGCTGCACAGAGGTTCAGGATGGTGTCCGCAAAGTTGCAGAATTTTTTCCACATCGTCCGGTGGCAAATCCATCTCCCGAGCCTTCTTAGAAATGGAGTAGGCCAGGAAGGCAGTGTTGTTCGTCACCACAGCGACCTGAGCGGCACACTGGTTGGAGCAATCTCTCAGTGTGGCTGTGATCTGATTGCTGGGGGGGGGCCCTAACCTCAAAAACCGCAGAGAGACTGGGCTCCAACCCCTGATCAGTCAAGGATTCCACTCTCGCAATGGGTGCGAAGGTGGAGACAAGTGCCTTCAGCTGAAGAGGCTCAGCTGCCACTCCTGACAGGTTAGCAGTTACCGCAGGGAAACGGGGCCAGACCGGATCTCGGCGGGCTGGGTGAGCTGTGGCAAATTTTCCCGCCAGGTCGTCAGGAGAAGCCTGGGCCAAAGGTGCGGGAACAGAGACACCTTTAGCATTAGCTATCTTGCCTATGATGTCCAGCAGCGCACTAACAGTCGTGTCCATCGAAAAAGGGTGGGGGTGGTTGCCTACACTGGGAGGCCCTGGGCACGGACTGGTGATGCACCTGCCTGTGTCCTCCGTCCGGAGGAGGGGAGCTGAGGCGCTACAAGTCGCTGTTTTGGAGGCGGAATCATCTGATTCCTGCCCAGCATCAAAGATATCCAGTGCCTCCTTCAGTGAGTACTGGTTCGATATAGAGAATTTCCCTTGAAAATGGCTATCCGCTGTTGCTTCTCCTACAGAGGAAGGTGCCTTCATGAACGGCAGGAGGAATGCAGGAACAAAGCCAAGTCAGGACCGAGGCAGCACTTGCAGATGGCATGCAGGTCATCGCCCATGATGTAACCTGTGTGACATGTCTGGCAAAAACGGACAGTGCTGGCGCTAACCATTGTTGCTTTCGTCTTAGTACAGTGCTATTGCTGTCGCTGAAGAAAAAATGGGAGCCGACAGCCCAGGTTCACCGTAATTTATACGGACCGGGGTGGGGCCCACACAGGAGGTGGGTTTTAGTGCTGCTCTGCGTGTAAAGGGATAACCCCCCTAGCGATAGCTTAAAGGGCGAAGCCTATACGCACTAGAACATGACTGTTACCTAGAGTAATTGGTTACTCTAAGTTACCCTTAGGTGTGAGTGTGCACATACATGGTTGTTTGTCCTGTGTGTCCTTGTGATGGACAGATGATTGTCCAGGGTGTACCCCGCCTCTCGCCCCATGACCGCTGGAGGTAGGCAGCCCCACCCATGACCCTGCATAGACAATGGATGGATGACTGTGTTATAAAACCAATTTAGATTTTTTTGTATTTAAACTAATTTTTAGTTAAACATCTCAGTTTGGCAATTGCTGTAAAATAAATGGAATAAAATGTGTAGACAGTATCATATTTTGCACTTGAATTTTTTGGAGGGATTTTTTTTTTTAATACAAGGAAGGAACCCTCCAAGTGGTGGAAGTCACTACTTGGATAGCTGTGATGGGATAAGATAATTTATGCATCTCTATACTACTTTTTCTACGCAGGATATATTGTTGACCCTCAGCTTAGTATTCTCAAAACAAAATCTTTGTACTTTATTTCCAGTATATTCTTTAGTAATTCCATGATTTGGTTTTGATACATAAATCCTGGTGATTGTTGATTATTGCTTCCAAAGTATTTATCTTGGTTGATTCCCACAAATGTCAGTTGTTGACAAATAAAGTTTGTGTCCTGGTTTAAGAGGTTTTTTTTTTTATAATTGTAGGCATCATCCTGCCCCAGATCCACACTGGATTAATGTTGATCAATTCACTTTGGAAATAGTCCCCAGTAAATGTATGGAGGAAAATCTGTCCTTTTATTATTCCATCAAACAAAATTTTATTTCAGTCAAAAAAGGGGGAACGATGTAACACTCCCTATTGGTGAGTGCTGACTGAAGTGGCATATGGCACTGCAGGTCAAGGCTTCAGTGAGTGGACATAGCAGGAGAGAGCTGGTTAGAAAGACAGGTAGTGGTAAGTAATCTTCACAAAATCTCACCATTCAAGAGCTAAAGTGTCTGTCATTTTTTTAAAAAGAATATCCTCAAAAAACTCATGAGAACAGATGTTGTATTTGCTTCTCTGAAGCTGTCCAAATATGTTGAATGCCACATCTTGGTTTGCATAGCATGCTGGCTGAAGTTAGCATCAGGTAAAGTACCTTAACTAGACTTTGTAATATTCCTCTGACTTTATATTTAATTTATTAATTAGCTCACTTTTATTGAGCTGCATTGAGCGGGACAGAATGCTGAATTTAGCTGGAGGCAATATGTAGTAAGTGTGTTCTGTGATGCATCCATGTCTGCTAACTAACTAGCAGCAATGCCAAAGCTGGAAAACACCTTAATGCGGGAGAACACTATGTCATGGGGACCATTTTACTATACACCACAGATGTCAAGCTAAAGTGATTATTTTTTTCTTTTTCAACCACACAATCAACGCAGTGAAATATGTCAATCTTAAATATATATGTTTTCTTCCCAACGCTCAGTGGAAAACCAAAGTGGCACATCACGTGTAGGATTCAGACACAATTTTCCTAATTTTTATTAGTGTTTATGAGTGTGTGTGTTTGCTTTTTTCTTTTTTTTAAATGGTCTTTGCCTCCTCTTCTTTTTTCTTTTTTCTACATGGAGCATTGGTCATAAGGGACATAATCCAACTGATTGTTTAGTAAGTTGCATTTCTGCTGCCAAAATTACTTGTTGGCATGATTCTTACTAGTAACTGAGTGCTTAAGTGAGAGTAGTGTTTGTTTTCATATACAATGCTAGTACTTGCCTGACAAGGCAGATTTAATGTCAGTCTTTTCTTTTTTTTTTAAAGAAACGTTTGGTCAAAAACATTTTTCCTTTGCCACCATCCCCACGTGTGGCTACAGATATGTTTGCAGGTTTACACGTTACTCATTTTTTGGAAACGTTCCAGATAACCCAAGTTTGTTATTCGGAAGAGGTAAACTATGCATTTCGTTTTGGGAAACGTGTGGGGAGTTGGGATTTAGGGCTCACTTTGGGTGTGTTACTTTGGAAACATTTACACAACATATGTTAAAACAAGAAGAGACCACTCTTAAACTTCTTGTTTAATCCATTTACATTTCCACTGCCATAACTAATGTCTGATGGTTCTGTTATGAATATAACTAGCTGGAATGATAAAGGGTCTGAACAAAATGGTCAAGCTTAAACAAGTGCTGGAAGAATTAAACAGATGAAAACTACAGTGTGTTTCCTACAAGAGACACACTTGATAGATAAGGATGTAAATAAAATCGGATCTAGGTGGCCTGGTTGGTGGTTTCCTCTAGTTTTTCAACTCATGCCAAGTAGTCATAATACTGATTCACAAGACAGTTCCATCTGTATTGAGGGATACATACCTTGACCCATCAGGAAGATTTATTATACTTAGTAGGACAATAGTTTCGACATTGTTCAATTTGGTATATTTATATATAATGGGGATGATTGTGCCTTCTACCAACATCTATTTTTTTACCTATGTCAACTTACAATGACCATTTTATGATGGGTAAAGACTTTGATTCTGTGTTAAATCCTGCAATAGACCGGTCAAATAGCTCTGACATTTCTCACCAACAGGCTAGGAAAACGATTGGAAAATTCATGAAAGAACCTTAATTTGGTGGAGGTTTGGAAACAGCTCTATCCTAACAAGACTTAGTACTCGTGTTTTTCTAGCACCTATAAAACTTACTCAAGATTGGATTTATTTCTGGTCTCCCCTGGTCTGCTATCTATGGTCCAAAATTGTTGGTATGAAGCTTTACTGCTCTCAGACCATGCCCCAATTTCCTTATAAATAAACTTTCCAAATTATTGCTCATCTCAAGTCCCTTTTCGTTTCCAAGCTAAGTGGTTGAAGTCTGCGGAATTTGTAGAACTTCTTGAAGAGAAATTCAGTGAGTATTTTTAATTTTAATACAGATCAAACTAGTGTATCCATAAAATGGGAAGTTTTTAAGGCTTACATAAGGGGGGAAATGATGAGTTACACAAAACATAAATCTAAACTTCATTTAAGCTAGATGAAAGACAATGAAAAACAAATCAAAGAATTGCAGGACCAGCTATATTATAGTGACGATAGTGATAAATAAAGGAGATTTCTTCTTTTAAAATCTGAATATAATGAACACACTACCACTAAAATAGCAGCTAGTCTACTATGGTTGAAACAATCCTACTATGATCAGGATGACAAAGCAGGAAAACGTCTGGCTTGGAGCATAAAAAAATACAAACAAACCAAGTCAGTACTGGAGAATGGGGAGAATTTAGTGGATCCAAAATGTATAAACGACGCTTTTAAAAAATATTATGAAAATGTATATAAGTCTCAATACCCAGACAACACAAACGAACAGGATACATTTCTGGACCAACTCCAATTTCCTATCTTGTCAGAGGAGACTAGAAAAGCTCTAGATGGAAAATTAAGCATTGGAGAGCTTAAAGTGGCATTAATCGTTAATGTCATGCGACACCAAAATCTTATGCAGGGCTTTGGCCCTGAGGATTGAGTCGCATAGCTAAGTTAATTTCAAATGACCAAAATGGATTTGTTCTCGGTCGTCAAGCTTTTCACAATACCAGGCGACTACTGAATATACAGGTCCTTCTCAAAAAATTAGCATATTGTGATAAAGTTCATTATTTTCTATAATGTAATGATGAAAATTTAACATTCATATATTTTAGATTTATTGCACACTAACTGAAATATTTCAGGTCTTTTATTGTCTTAATACGGATGATTTTGGCATACAGCTCATGAAAACCCAAAATTCCTATCTCACAAAATTAGCATATTTCATCCGACCAATAAAAGAAAAGTGTTTTTAATACAAAAAACGTCAACCTTCAAATAATCATGTACAGTTATGCACTCAATACTTGGTCGGGAATCCTTTGGCAGAAATGACTGCTTCAATGCGGCGTGGCATGGAGGCAATCAGCCTGTGGCACTGCTGAGGTCTTATGGAGGCCCAGGATGCTTCGATAGCGGCCTTTAGCTCATCCAGAGTGTTGGGTCTTGAGTCTCTCAACGTTCTCTTCACAATATCCCACAGATTCTCTATGGGGTTCAGGTCAGGAGAGTTGGCAGGCCAATTGAGCACAGTGATACCATGGTCAGTAAACCATTTACAAGTGGTTTTGGCACTGTGAGCAGGTGCCAGGTCGTGCTGAAAAATAAAATCTTCATCTCCATAAAGCTTTTCAGCAGATGGAAGCATGAAGTGCTCCAAAATCTCCTGATAGCTAGCTGCATTGACCCTGCCCTTGATAAAACACAGTGGACCAACACCAGCAGCTGACACGGCACCCCAGACCATCACTGACTGTGGGTACTTGACACTGGACTTCTGGCATTTTGGCATTTCCTTCTCCCTAGTCTTCCTCCAGACTCTGGCACCTTGATTTCCGAATGACATGCAGAATTTGCTTTCATCCGAAAAAAGTACTTTGGACCACTGAGCAACAGTCCAGTGCTGCTTCTCTGTAGCCCAGGTCTGGGGAATGCGGCACCTGTAGCCCATTTCCTGCACACACCTGTGCACGGTGGCTCTGGATGTTTCTACTCCAGACTCAGTCCACTGCTTCCGCAGGTCCCCCAAGGTCTGGAATCGGCCCTTCTCCACAATCTTCCTCAGGGTCCGGTCACCTCTTATCGTTGTGCAGCGTTTTCTGCCACACTTTTTCCTTCCCACAAACTTCCCACTGAGGTGCCTTGATACAGCACTCTGGGAACAGCCTATTCGTTCAGAAATTTCTTTCTGTGTCTTACCCTCTTGCTTGAGGGTGTCAATAGTGGCCTTCTGGACAGCAGTCAGGTCGGCAGTCTTACCCATGATTGGGGTTTTGAGTGATGAACCAGGCTGGGAGTTTTAAAGGCCTCAGGAATCTTTTGCAGGTGTTTAGAGTTAACTCGTTGATTCAGATGATTAGGTTCATAGCTCGTTTAGAGACCCTTTTAATGATATGCTAATTTTGTGAGATAGGAATTTTGGGTTTTCATGAGCTGTATGCCAAAATCATCCGTATTAAGACAATAAAAGACCTGAAATATTTCAGTTAGTGTGCAATGAATCTAAAATATATGAATGTTAAATTTTCATCATTACATTATGGAAAATAATGAACTTTATCACAATATGCTAATATTTTGAGAAGGACCTGTATTATTTGAAAAACTATATGCCTTGGACCATGCCTTCCTGTCATTAGATGCCGAAAAGGCTTTTGACAGAATAGAATCGAGTTACCTTTTTGAGACCCTTAAAAAATTTGGCCTTGGGGAAAAACATTTGAAATGGATTCAGTTATAATATACAGAGCCCGTAGCTCAAGTCACTACAAATGGCCACTTATCAAGACCTTATCTAGAAGGATTCTTCATAAAATGAAGAACATTATGGAGTACCCTATCAACCTCTTCATTAGACTGTTCAACAACAGTGTCGTCAGTCAGAGGCTTCTTCAAATCTGCTGTAAGACAGACCGCTACAAGAGATCCTTCCTGCCCACATCCATCAGAATCTATAACGGCTCTTTGAAGAAACCTGCATAATATGAGCTACAACAACATTTAATTTCCTTTTGGGATTAGTAAAGTATTTTTGAATTTGAATTGAATTGAAATTTGGGGAATTTTCAGGGTGTAAAGTCACTCAAAAGAAAAGCTCCCTATTACTACTGAACAAAAATAATTATCCAATTCAAACGCTGTTTAAATGCACGTATGAAGGTTTTACATACCTAGGAATTAAAATTAATCCAGATATAAAGAAAAACGTTTCTACTAATTATGATTCTTTAGTGCAAAACGTGTTGGAATCCTTGGAAAGATGGAATGAGATGCCAATTTCAATGATGGGCCGTATCAATGTTATCAAAATGTCTATTCTTCCAAGGTTCTTATACCTTTTTCAGTCAATTCCTCTACATATACCAGCTTCCTTCTTTTCCACTATAAATAATATCTTTACCAAATTTATATAGAACAGCAAACGCCCCAGATTGCGTCCCTCCCTTTTTGTATTTGCCATATGACTGTGGTGGGCTTGCCGTGCCTAATATCAAGTTGTATTATTGGACAGCTCAACTCTATACTGCTACAATTTATTGTGGTCTGAATAACAAGAAAAGCGCCTTTATTGAGATGTGCCTGGTTGGATACATATTGAGAACAATACACACAACACAATACAATAATGCTACCCTTGACATCCTATATTTACTCTGCAAAAAAACAACTGTTAAAAAACACCAAAAAATCCCTTTCTCAAAAATACTATCTCAATTTGGCGCCACTAACATATTGCTATAAGTAAGGTATCTGAGATCTCATACTTGTCACCTATTTGGGGGAATAGCAGATTCAAACCTTGAAGAGCAGACATGTGGTTTAGAAGTTGGATGAATAAAGGTTTGAACAAAATTGTGGATCTGTTTAGTAAAGGAGTTTTGATGTCTAAAAAATTAATGAACAAATTCGGTCTACCCAAAAAACATTTTTTTAAGTATCTACAGATTAGAAGTTTTATCACTACTTTGTTAAAATCTACTGCTGAACCCCCACTCTCTCCTATAGAGAATATAGCTGTTCACCATCATCAGAGTAGAGGTCTACTTTCCAAATTTTACAAAATCTAACTTCTAGCCTCAAAAGAAAATAGCCTTTCATATTTACACGCATGGGAGGTTGATCTGCAAACAGAAATTTCTGAAGATGATTGGAATAACTCCTGCCTATTGGTGCAAACGCCAACAATTAATACAAGGCTTAGATTGCTATAATACAAATAGTTATTTAGAATCTATATCGCTCCTGTAAAACTTCCCCATTTCAATTCAAATATTCCTGATATCAGTGTTAAATGTAGAATAGATAAGGGCACTCTCCTTCATTGTATGTGGCAATGTACAGAGCTTAAGATTTTTTGGAACGAAGTTATTATGTTTATTTCTTGTTTGATCGAATATAATATGCCAATGGAGTGTAAACTGCCTACTACACATCTCCGCTGATGGTTTTAAAAAACCTATAATGAGAAGGAAGCTTTTGCATTTTACAGGCTAAGCTTGAAAGAGCAAAGATAAACCAATGGATCACACTAATGTTTAACAACCCGGCACTGGAGAAATTGACTCGTATAGCAAAGGGTAAACTTGAGGACTCTGATAGCATGTGGTTGCCCTTCTTAGGTTTTGTTAAAAACTGTAACACGTAAATGTCATTTATTTTTTGGAGATAAAGTGAGCTCTGGGTTTTGGGTGGGGGGAGGGTTTTATAATGTGTTTCATTATTATTATTATTGTTTCTTTTTTTTTTTTCTGTCTTTTTCTTGTATGTATAGTTTGAGCTGTTATCCACCAATTTCTAATTGCAGCAGAATAATAAATCACTCAGCCACACTTATCAACAGTATATTCACTAATCACCTGAAATGAAGTTTAAGAAGTGAGCTGCTGATAACTGATTGAACTGATAATTTTCCTGTTTTTGTGACCCATGACTGCATCTGTAGAAAGATAAGGGAGAACCTTTATATACAACAGGAAAAAACATAAACCCGAAAACTCAATGACATTCAAAGCTTAAGTTGGATTAGTAAACCGGAATGAAGTGGATGAAGAAAAGGATGTTGATAGAGCTTTTAAAACATTTTGAATATATTGAATGTTTTATATACCAAATACTTCACAATAATTAAATATAGTAACAGAAAACACTATATGGATATGCCATGGATCACAACAGAATTACAAAATGGTTCTAAGTAAAAAAAAAAATCTTTATAGACAACCTATAAAATCTGAAACTCATAAGGCAGAACAGAAATATAATAAAAAAAAAAAGGTTATTATGAGATAAATAATACCAGTATTTTAGAAAATATTGAACAATATAGAAGGTATATGGAAAATACTGAATAATATGGCTGGAAATAGTTCACCTAAAATAAATCATCCCTAGTAATCCTTGTGTCCTCCAGCAGTCTAAACCTGTAGTAGCATAAGTACAGAAATAGCTCAGGATAACCTGAGCCACTGTAACTATAAGCTTTATCAAAAGTTTTAAGCCTAGCATTAAAAGTAGACAGTAGTAGTACATTGTCTGTCACTTGGACTACATAAAACATTTGAGGTGTGACAAAGGCTGTGGGTCAAAGGCGGGTGGGATGTTTGTTTGGCGATTGTTCCTGAACTGAACCTATTGAAGAATGTGTTCAGGTAATTGGCTCTAACCAGACATCCATCGGTCTGATTGTTCTTCTGCTGGAAGCCTGTGATCTTCATCCTTGACCACACATCTTTGATATTGTTTTGTTGGATCTTTCTCTCCAACTTCTTTTTGTACACCTCCTGGCTATAACCATTCTTGATTTTAAGTTGATTCTGTTTCTCCTCAATAATTTCCTGTCTCTCTCTCTGAAGGCTCTTTTTCATGTTAAGCAGGTCCTTCAGGTCACTGGTGATCTAGGGTTTGTTATTGGGGAAGCATTTTGCCATTCTGGTGGGGATGGTGGTATCCACACAGCTGTTTATATAGTCTGTGACACATTCAGTCATGGCATCGCTGTCCTCTCCATGTGACTGCCACAGTGTGTCCCAGTCTGTAGCCTTGATGCAACCTCACAGGGCTTCTTCAGCTTTCTGTGACAATCTTCTCGCAGTTCTCTTTATTACAAGTTGCATCTGAACGAGGGGTGTATATTTCGAGCAGAAAAAAACAAGATTGAGTTCTGGTTTGCCTGGAGAAGGTCTTGCTTTAGAGATGTATGACTTCTGTGGCCTTATGTTGAGATGGGGTTTGCTTGTCTGCTGGGTGGTTCCTGGTGGGTGGTGTGTGCTTGGGGTTGGTGGTCTCCACTGTGCCCCTACTGATGTATGGAAGGATGTGTAGTGTTGCTGTGGTGTTGGCTCAGGAGGAACTGCAGTTTGGCTTGGCTCTGTCATTTCTGCTTGGCTGGCATGGATGTTTCTGCATCTCGGGTGGAGTGCGGGATCTTTGCTGTTTGTGCTCTGGCCTTTCTTTGCCGCCCTTCAGCTTGTTAGGCTGGTGTCTTTTCCTTGGGGATGGTGGTGGGCGGGGTGGTGCATCGCGGGGTCTGCTTGGCTGCCTGGCTGCCCCAGGGGGTCTCGGCTTGATTGTCTGTGGGGGGTGCATGTGCCTATGCTGGTCCGGAGCTTGCATTTGGGTGGACCTGCCATTTTGGGTCGGGTGTTTTTTGTTGGCGGCCTCGGTGTTTGTGTGGGACGTGTTTTGTTGCCCTGCTTGCCTGCTTGTGGCTGGGGTCTGGTGCCGGGCATCGGGGACTGGGCGCTCTGTTGGCTCTGCCCTGTGGTTCGGGGGTGGTTGGGCATGTTGGTCATGTGCCATCCTTTGGGTGGTGTATTCTGGTGGCGCGGGGCCGGCTGGTCTGCACTTTTTTTCTGTGGTGGGGCCGCACTCTTGGTCGATGCTGCGCACACTTCCGGCTGGCCCCTTTTTGTTGGGCTGCGGTGGCTCCTTCGGGCGGGGGACTGGGTGTCGGGGCTGGAGATCGGGGTTTGAGGGTTTGAATGGTTACGGGGTGGCTGGGGGTGTTGGTCCTGGTTTTCGGTCAGTTCTCGGAGCCTGGTGCCTGTCGTTAGCCTTTCGCCCCATGGATGTGCCTTTGCCTCTGTCCCTTGTTGGAACTCGAAGAACGGGGGTGCCTATTGGGGTCAGCCGCGGAGCTGGCTCCCTGGGAGAGCATTTTGCCCTCCAGTCCTTCCCTCCCCATCCCAGGACACCTCCCTCCGCCCACTCCATCACACTACCACTCATGTAGGGCCTTGGGGACAGGTGCGTCATTGGGGTGCCACAAGGGATTTTCATCTTTGCAGTCCCATGGCAGCCTGTGCCCCAATTTTACTGTACAACTTAGACACTCATTTATAACATTTTCATGGCATTCATATGTAGGGCCTTGGATGTGAGTGCACTCAATGACACTAAGAGGGAGGGTATTTTATTACCCTAACCTCTGGTGCCTGCACTTACCTCTTAGGGTTAAGTTGCATGTAGACATTTAGGGTTCTGGGTGGGGTGGGTGGGGCGTGGCAGACCCTCTTCTCCACCCATTTTTCTTTTTAAATGCACATTACAACAACACGCATCAACACCACATTTGAGCGGGCGGAGGTAGGCTTGGGATCTTTTCCCACCCTTGTTTGCTGTTTCCCGTCTGGGGTCGGAGGCCGGGAGAGGGAGCGGGTATGGACGTGCACAGATAGACACAAGGTTGTGCTAGAGCACCTGCCATTTTATCCTACGAACAAAAAAGGGCCCTCCTGAAATCTTTTTTTTTTTTTTTTACAGTGTATAGTGTGGGGCCCAAGGTAAAATTTCTGAATTTAAAGGCCTATAATACCTTCCCTGCCGACAGACCGGCTGACTGGTAACAAACAAAAACGAATATACAGGTCCTTCTCAAAATATTAGCATATTGTGATAAAGTTCATTATTTTCCATAATGTCATGATGAAAATTTAACATTCATATATTTTAGATTCATTGCACACTAACTGAAATATTTCAGGTCTTTTATTGTCTTAATACGGATGATTTTGGCATACAGCTCATGAAAACCCAAAATTCCTATCTCACAAAATTAGCATATCATTAAAAGGGTCTCTAAACGAGCTATGAACATGATCATCTGAATCAACGAGTTAACTCTAAACACCTGCAAAAGATTGCTGAGGCCTTTAAAACTCCCAGCCTGGTTCATCACTCAAAACCCCAATCATGGGTAAGACTGCCGACCTGACTGCTGTCCAGAAGGCCACTATTGACACCCTCAAGCAAGAGGGTAAGACACAGAAAGAAATTTCTGACCGAATAGGCTGTTCCCAGAGTGCTGTATCAAGGCACCTCAGTGGGAAGTCTGTGGGAAGGAAAAAGTGTGGCAGAAAACGCTGCACAACGAGAAGAGGTGACCGGACCCTGAGGAAGATTGTGGAGAAGGGCCGATTCCAGACCTTGGGGGACCTGCGGAAGCAGTGGACTGAGTCTGGAGTAGAAACATCCAGAGCCACCGTGCACAAGCGTGTGCAGGAAATGGGCTACAGGTTCCGCATTCCCCAGGTCAAGCCACTTTTGAACCAGAAACAGTAGCAGAAGCGCCTGACCTGGGCTACAGAGAAGCAGCACTGGACTGTTGCTCAGTGGTCCAAAGTACTTTTTTCAGATGAAAGCAAATTCTGCATGTCATTCGGAAATCAAGGTGCCAGAGTCTGGAGGAAGACTGGGGAGAAGGAAATGCCAAAATGCCAGAAGTCCAGTGTCAAGTACCCACAGTCAGTGATGGTCTGGGGTGCCGTGTCAGCTGCTGGTGTTGGTCCACTGTGTTTTATCAAGGGCAGGGTCAATGCAGCTAGCTATCAGGAGATTTTGGAGCACTTCATGCTTCCATTTGCTGAAAAGCTTTATGGAGATGAAGATTTCATTTTTCAGCACGACCTGGCACCTGCTCACAGTACCAAAACCACTGGTAAATGGTTTACTGACCATGGTATCACTGTGCTCAATTGGCCTGCCAACTCTCCTGACCTGAACCCCATAGAGAATCTGTGGGATATTGTGAAGAGAACGTTGAGAGACTCAAGACCCAACACTCTGGATGAGCTAAAGGCCGCTATCGAAGCATCCTGGGCCTCCATAAGACCTCAGCAGTGCCACAGGCTGATTGCCTCCATGCCACGCCGCATTGAAGCAGTCATTTCTGCCAAAGGATTCCCGACCAAGTATTGAGTGCATAACTGTACATGATTATTTGAAGGTTGATGTTTTTTGTATTAAAAACACTTTTCTTTTATTGGTCGGATGAAATATGCTAATTTTGTGAGATAGGAATTTTGGGTTTTCATGAGCTATATGCCAAAATCATCCATATTAAGACAATAAAAGACCTGAAATATTTCAGTTAGTGTGCAATGAATCTAAAATATATGAATGTTAAATTTTCATCATGACATTATGGAAAATAATGAACTTTATCACAATATGCTAATATTTTGAGAAGGACCTGTACTTGCTTCCTAAACTTCAGATGAAAAAGTTAAAACTTCACTTGCCAACGTTTTATCTAAATTTGGCAGTGTAACCTGCTTTGCTACTACATAAGGTTATTTGGTGCAGAAGACATTTGTGATAAAAGTACTGAATGATATAGTAAAAACAAACACGTTGTGCTCACTGTGTAAAAAGAAAAATAACATAAGTTTCAAATTTGACTCAGGAAGCTCAGGTTAAATGCTGCTTGTGAATCAGTAATCTAACTTTAAATCAATCTATGATAATTTTGTTGCCTTATTAATCTTAAGAATTTTGTAAAATGCATACTTGTTTTGAGTTTTTTTTTCCCCTGGGTGGTCATTTCCCTACATCCCACAGGACAGTTTTTTTGTGAATGCTTAGTAATACATATAAATTATGTTCATGCTACGCCTGTAATAAATCTCACACTACAAAGGCAACCGACAGCTTGATGTGCCGCACAAGATGCCCTTTTTCCACTTGAGCACCTGCCCCCCATATTGTCTGTGCACACCACTGGGAGCGGGCCTTCTGGTCGGGATCTGGGCTGGGGTTGAGGTTTGGGTCTTGGGGGTTGTCTGGTACTGGGGGTGGCTCTTCAGCCCTCTCGGGATCGTTTGGATTGCCTTGGATCTCAGTGTCTGGCTTTGGTGCCCGGTCCGTCGGTTGGGGAGGCGTTGGGCTACGGGGTCTTGGCCAGGCGGTGTGCAGTGTTGATTGAGATGTGGCTTTGCTTTGATGAATTGGCTGGCCGGCATGCTTGGTGCGATGGGGTGTGCCGTGCGGGAGGGTGGGTGTCCGGCATCTGGGGGCTCCTCCGGGGTTTGGGTGTGGGGTTGGCGGGGTGCCCGGTCCTTGGCATACTGTGGTGGCCTTCCTCCAATGCTTCCTTCTTTGGTTCTTGCCCCTGGCCGGGTGCAGGGCTATGGTTGGCGGTCAGGTTGGTGGGGCGGCGGAGCATGTCTTGTGCCCGCACTGGGGCGGCTGAAGAGATGTGCATGGCTTGGAGCAGTTGGCCTGCCCGGCCCGGTTACCCGGCTGGTGTATGTTTTCCTTTCACGAACTGATGGACTGGGGCTGCCGACGGTGGCTGAATGGTTGGGTGGGCTTGGCGGTGTGCTACTCTGCTGACTTTTGTGTCTGGGGTGGGGGTGGGGGGGGGGTGGGGGGGGGATAGGTTGGCGGGCTCGGGGATGGCGTGGGGGATTGCAGCGTGTAGGGTGAGGGGGTTGTGTCCTCTTCTTGGATGTGGGGTCACCGGCATCTGGATCGGCTGAACAGCGATGGTAGTGCTGAGCTGGAGAATGTTTCTAATGTTTCAGTGGCCGTGATGTGGTGTCTGTGTGGTTGCAGGGGTGGGGTGTGCGACGCCGGCCTCGAGTGCTTGCTGAGGGCCGGGGACCTCTTGCCGTGTGAGTTTGTCCCGTCTTGGTGTGGTGTCGGGGGCTCTGTTGTGAGCTCAGTGCTCGACGATGTCTGCCCTGTTGTGCCTGCGGGGGGGCTGGGACAGCATTGTGTGGGGCCCTTGCCTTGCTGTTGCGGCGCGCTGTGTGGGGGGGGTGGGATGCGGCGGAGTTGCTTGGAGCGAGGCTGTGTGGAGCTATCGCTGTGTGGGTTTTGCTTCGTCGGCCTTTCGGGGATGAAGCTCTCCTGTGGGAGTGTGCCCATGTGCTGTGGGGGGGGGGGGGGGGGGGGGGTGATTCATGGCGTTTGGATTCGGGGGAAGGTGTTCGATATCTGTGTCCTGGTTGGGGGTGGCCCAGTGGGGAGATTCATGTAGGGTTCATTGGGGTGGAGGGCTCATGGGGTTGGAATTGGAACTCACAGGGTTGGGACTATTTTATTCTGTGGCGGTTCTGGTTGGCGGTCTTGTTTGGACCATGTAGGCCCCTCTTTTGTACATGGCCCCATCCCTGGATAAGGATGGGTGGTAGGGGACTCGGGTCGGGGCGGGTGTCGGGGTCCAGGCCAGGCTCGCTCAGGTTCAGGCACGAGCCCGGGCTAGCCCAGACCAGGTTCAGGTGCTGGGGCGGTCTGCCTGTCTCCAACCCCGGAGGGAAGGGGACCACCTCCTGGGTCCGGTTGTCCCTATGGGGTATCGGCACCTGGACCCGGGAGTATAGAGTATGTATGGGGAGTGTGAGTGAGTTTACGACGTCCATTGTTGTTTGTCTTTACATTGGGTGTGAGTATTTTTATGTGTATGCATGAGGGTGGGAATGTGTGATCGTGACTGTGTGTGCCTGTTTTTTGTGTCAGGTTGGGTCTTGGGCTGCTCCCTCTCCTGGATCAGTTTAGGCCCACATCGAATGTGGGGCCTATTCCCTCCCCGCCACACTACCTGCTGGTGGTTGGTATCTCTGCCTGCCGGTGTACTCGTTATTCTCAGTATCCGGAGCTGGGTGCTTTGGTGTGTGCTGGCTCACTCCTGGTGGCTGCTTGCTGGGGCCTGGACCCCTGGGCTCGTCGGGGCTCTGCTTGGGAAGTGATATGTCCCGGGGTCTCGGGTCTCAGGGTCTATGGCTGGATCTGCTCGGGCGTAGACGGCTGCCGGCGGGGCCTGTGGGCTCGTCACTGCAGCTCCCTGAGGCTTCTGCACTGTGGCTGCTGGGAGGTTCCCCTGGGACTCTCCCCTGCTCCTCTTTGGGGGGCCTTTGGATGTCTGTGGCTTGGATCTCCTCCGTATCTGTCCGGGGTCCAGGGGGCGGGTGTGTGGCTCTTCACACTCACTATTGCATATTTTTATGGAGAAACCTTGTATGCACATGCACACTCACACTCAGGTATTTAGATTCAGGTGTCACCAGATATACAAATGTTCTATATTGAGCCACATTTACCACTAAATACATCTTGCATTCGTGCACCTTTCGGTAAAAAGGCTGGTAATACGAACATTTCTTCAGGTGTAGAAGCAAGCAGGGTGTTATCTTGTATGCTCTTCATCCTTCTTTCTTTCCTCTATTCTATTCTCCTTCTCTCCCCTTTTCCTCTCCCCTTTCTCTCTTTCGTGCTTCTTTTTTTCCTTTCCATGTCTGTCTCCGTGTCTGTAACAATTGAAATAATCCCAAAGCAGTTTCTATTAGTTTCTTTTTATGAATATCAAGCAGAGCTTTAAAGCAACAGCTGTAATGCTCCACTTGTGAAGGTAAATCTGTTGGGCTTTTTCCTGGCCCTCAGACAACAAGTCTGAGTGCTTCTCTGGCGGACAGGACACGGTAAAGAAAAAAAAAAGAGATGTATGAGTTCTTGACATTTGCATAAAACAAGTCCGACAGTTTGCTTTCTGAAACCTGCAAATACAAATGAAATATTACATATAATTAATAAATATTCAATTCAATTCAAAAAATACTTTATTAATCCAAAAGGGAAATTGAATGTTGTAGCTCATTATATAGGTTTCTTCAAAGAGCCGTTGTAGATGCCCACACACTGTCATGTAGCATGTTTTGTAGTTTTGATAACTTTTGGTCCCAATGCCTTAAGAGTATACTGAGTGATTTTGAAGTCTCTAAGTCAAAAGCTGTAGGCTCCTGCAAAAATGTAAAAAAGAAGGTGAAGAATCACCAAATTTGCTTCCAAAACAACTTCCTTCCAGGCCAAAGGTTAGAAAATATAACGAATCATATCTTGTCTTCGGATTCACCTGCACAATGGTGGGTAATTAGGAGAGACCGCAGTTTGTTTTCTGTCTTAAAGTGCTAGCTTGTGACAGTTTGAAGCTGAACCGCCACTTGGAAACAAACATCCAGAGCACAAAGATAAGGTAGTTTATTTTTTTCGACAAATATTCATAAACCGCCATGCCCAGCATTGTTTCTTTACTAAAGCTGCATCTGTACCAACAGATACTCAACTCAGCTCATATAAAGTTGCCTACCGGATGGTAAAGTGTTAAAACATTCACGGAAGAATTAATACTTCCCTGTGCTATGGACATAGATTCAACTATAATTGATGACACAGCAGCCAGCAAACTACGGGCTATAGAGGAGCAACTTAATGATAAGGTGCATGACAGCCGCTTTGCTCTGCAGATGGATAAAGCAACTGACAGAAACAAGGACCACTTTCTGATAACTTACGTCCGATTCATAGATGGAGAAGACATGAGGGAGGAGTTGCTTTTCTGCAAACAAGTTCCTGGCAGACCCACTGCAGAGGAACTGTTTCATTGACTCATACTTGCAAGAGGCCAATCTGAAATGGGAGGACTGTGTGGGGATCTGCACAGTCTCCCCCAATGTGCAGTGGACACACTGCATGATACACCGTGAAGCACTGGCGTCTAAACAGCTAAGTCCCAAATTTCATGAAGTAATGATCGATTTCATTGCCACAGTCAACTACATCAAAACACGACCTGTCAAAGCCCCTCAGTCAAAGGATGGCTTGGGGCAGACTTTTAAAAATTTTTCTAGTGGATGCTGTGGAAGAATTAGGCCACGCCCACCAAATATCTCATCAGATCTCTTTTGGGGGCTGGAGTAGAATCAATCATATTGAATTTGGTGCAGATCAGATGATCTATGTGGTAATTAGTGCCAAACGTATGGCCGTGGCGTGACGTCAAACTTCGCAGTGGCACCACGGCCACGCCCTTTAATGAAAAGTAACTGTGGTTCAAACAAAGTTGGACCCACTAGTTATCAGTCACATCACACAGTTTGAAGCGGACTGAGTGTAGACAGCCAGATAGCGACCTTTCCCAGTAAAAAAAAAGTGACTTCCTGGTCTGAGCTTAGATGATGTCAGCATATGACCCCATAGGATTGTCGGGAACCCAAAGGTCATCCTTCATGCCAACTTTGGTGTAATTTGGCATTGCTTTGGGAAAGTTTTTTAATATTGGGCGTGAACGCTAAGTTTGTCCCCCGGCCACGGCCCCTAAACACCTAAACATGCTCAAAAACCCACGATTTTTGATAATGTTTAAACCTTTCACAAAGCACAAACTGGGTCTGAAAGATTTTGCTATTAGTGTAGAATAATCTTTTCCAGGCTTGAAGACTCAAGGTATTGTAGCTTTTAAATCAGAGTAAATTAAAGATGCTCCAGGTATGGAAAAATTCCCAAATGGTCAGCCAACGTCAGCTTCGTCAGTCCTCACCTTTGACTTCTGTCCCTCTCTAGGAGCTATTCAGGTGAGTAATGCCAAAAGTGCTGTGCTGTGCTGCTTCAGTTGAACTGTTCTGGTAATGCTGGAATAGGAATTAGGTAAACACTATTGTAATGTGATCACACAGCACATTACAATTGTCTATTTCATTCATGCACAAGTTGTAAAATTTGACCTGATGAAACTAAATACAAGACACATACACTCATAAATAAAATGACACACTGTGCTAAAGCTTTAGCGTAGCTGCTAGTTAGTTAGTAGACATGGATGCATCACAGAATGCTTTATTACATATTGCCTCGAACTAAATTCAGCATTCGGTCACATACAAAGCAGCTCAATAAAAGTGCTGTAATTAATTGATTAAATATAAACATTGCCGGTGGGTCACGTGAGGCACAGAGCTAGGTGGACGTGATTTCTTTCGGCTCCATGCTAGATTGCCTAAACACGACTTTTAATTAAAACTCCACTGGTAAAAACCAACTCGACGCTTACAAAATGTCACTTGACACCTTTTTTGCGCATCCTGGATCAAGCAAGAAGAATGATACTTGCAGAAAAGGGGGGAAGGCCAAGCCTAATGCTACCGACACAAGTGCTAGCTTTGGCAATGTGGAGGACTCTATGAGTGAAGAAGAGGGTAGCAGAGACCTGGAAGATTTAGTGGTGGAAAGCATATCGGCCAACATAGCGAAAATGCTGGATAGTAAGTTGGCTCTGGTAATTAAACCGGTTATGGAGCTTTCTGAAAACTTTGACAGCTTCATGGAACTGCTGGGGACAGCAGAGCAGCGGATATCAGACCTGGAAGATGTTATGACTACTAACGTATCGCGGGTGGAGATGTTGGAAATCAATCTGAAAAAAATGCAAGACCGCTTGGAAAGTTTTGAATGTCAGCCATAAACATCAGAATTTACGGGCTGAAGGAAAGAGCAGAGGGCAAAGCACCGGTTGAATTCTTTGAGAAGTGGATTCCAAAGATTTTGTCCTTACCAAAGGACAGAATCGGGATTGATAGAGCCCACCGAACCGGACCACCAACAAAACTGGCTGGAAAAGAGGGACTGCGAGACGTTTGATGAGGTTGAACAACTACAATGATAAACAGAAGATTCTGCAGGCGGCGAGGGTTAAACGCACCATCAATACTGAGGTCGGCAGCATGTCCTTCTACCAAGACTTCTCTGTAGAGGTCGTCAAGAAAAGGAAGGAGTCTGCAAATGCCCGCAAAGCACTGAGTGAAGCTGGGATAAGGTGCTCTTTTCTGTATCTAGCAGTTACCAAGATCTTCCACCCTAATAGTACCAACATTTCCCTACAAACATGGAACAAGTAAACGATTATTTAAGAAACTGCAATCTCCAAAGTGATCCCATTGAGCTGAAGGTTTCGACTGCTTAGGTATGGTTCATAAATCCAAGTTGGATTCAGAAAGTCGAGAGGTTCCTTAACAATCCCTTGGTTATAAATAGAAGATTTATACACCAGTGACCTAAATAAGACATCCGGGTGAGGAGAATTTACAGTCGGGGCCTGTTTGCCTGTTTTGTTTTTGTTTTTTTGTTTTTTCTTTTCTCTTTCTAATTTCTGTTTTCTCTCTATTTCTGTTTCTAAACAGGGTTCATCTGTTACTGATTCCAAACGTTTGGTTGCAGTTATATTTTTGCTTGGAACATTTGTTGTTTTTTGATGTTCATAGACTGGTCACATAAAGACTTTTTGGTTAAAGCATACAGCTCGGGATGCTGCTTGTGCATGATGATGGTTGAGATTAGCACATGGAATATCCAGGAGTCCAACAATGCAGTAAAGAGAAAATCTGTTCTTAATTCTCTTAAAAAAGATGGGGTCCAGATAGCTTTCCTTCAGGAGACACATTTAAACGATGAAGAGCATAAAAAATATTGCAGATATTGGGTAAGGCAGCCATTTTTCTCATCTTTTTAAACTAATAAGAGATGGGTGATTAGTCTAGTACATAAAAAATATCTTTTACTGTCACAGCCTCATATAATAATATGGACGGAAGATTTGTCCTAGTGAGAGGAGTATTGTATGGAGAGGATATCTTGTTGGAAACGTGTATGCACCTAATGCCCAAGATGAGGGATTTTATTCATTCTTATACTGCCAACTAGCACCTATGGACTAAACCATTATAGTTATGGGAGGTGATTTTAATTGTGCACTTTGCTCTCAAATGGATAGGTATCCATCACTGATAGATCAATCTAAAAATGATAAGCCTCTTCTAAATATACAAGAGTTTGATCTCTTAAATGTTTGGAAGCAGCATAATTCCTGGGCATGGCAGTTTACATTCCATTCTCGGCCATATCAGTTGGTATCCCGGATCGATTATATTTTTGTGTCTGGAGGTCTTACTTGGTTCAGATAGATATCGGCCCTATGGCTCTCTTGGATCATGCACCTGCGCTCTCTAAGATCCGTTGAATGCTCATTTTCTTGGAGAATGTACACGTTCCTATTATTGGATGGAAAGTTTACAAAGCTTATCGAGGAACAGACAGACTTATTTTTAAGCCTAAACGATGAAGACAACATTGACCCCAGATCGATATGGAGATGCTCAAAGCAGGCCGTTTTTTAAATAATTTAACTTTTCCACAGATACCAGGGAGGCTGGTTGCCCTTCAGGAGTCTCCTATATCCCAACTGGAAGTGGACAAGGCCATCTAAGCACTTCAATCAGGGAAATGTCCGGGAGCGAACGGTTTTCTAGTTGAGTTTTTTAAAGTGATGGAGGGGAGAATTAGCAACCTGTTACTGAGGGTCTTCAACAAATCATTTGAGGAACTGGAACTCCCAGAATCAATATATAGGGCAAATATTACATTAATAGCCAAAAATAAAGAACTCAGAACAATGCTCTTCATACCGACCAATTAGTCTGCTGGGGGTGAACGACAAAATACTATCCAAAATATAGGCTGGTAGGTTGGAGTAGGTTTTGACATTCGTTGTGGGTTCAGATCAGAAGGGTTTTATTAAAGGACGAAACTCGTATTATAAGATGGCTCTTCAATATTATCCACTATCTGAATGTTAACCAGATTCCGGGAACAATCATTTCTATGGATGCAGAGAAAGCATTTGATAGAGTTGAGTGGGAATATATGTTTGACATAATGAAAAGATTTGGATTTGGACCAAATTATTTAGCTTGGGTCAAGCTTGTGTATAGAGCTCCAACTGCTTCAGTTTTAATGGTCTCCTGTCGGATTCCTTTAAATTAAACAGAGGCACAGCACAGGGAAGTCCTTTATCTCCTCTCCTTTTTGCTCTGGCCATTGAGCCTTTGGCAATGTCTATTAGAAAAAACCTGCATATTCAAGGAGTAACTATTGGTGCAAAGCGATACAAAATTTTACTATACGCAGACGACATCTTGTTAACATTAACAGAACCAACTAAATCACTACCAACTTTGATTGAGTGTATTGAAAGGTTTGGTCTAATATCTGGCTATAAAATTAATCTGGACAAATCAAAACTTATGCCCCTCTGTGAGAGAGGTAACACTGAGCCTTTGTATGTTAAGCCCTTCTGCTGGGGCCCAGCAGGATTTGTATACCTAATTGTTAAGATTACACAGAAAATTGATCAGCTATATGTTAAAAATATTAACTTTGATAAAAGACCTCAAAGACAGTCTAACCAGATGGATGAATCATCCAATGTCATTTCTAGGCAGAATTAACCTTATTAAGATGTCAGTACTCCCCCAAATTATACACACGTGGACAAAATTGTTGGTACCCCTTGGTTAATGAGAGAAAAACCCACAATGGTCACAGAAATAACTTGAATCTGACAAAGGCAATACTGAATAAAAATTCTATGAAAATGAGCAAATGAAAGTCAGACATTGCCTTTCAAACATGCTTCAACAGAATTATTTAAAAAAATAAACTCATGAAACAGGCCTGGACAAAAATGATGGTACCCCTGTAAATAATGTGACAAAGGGACATGTTAAATCAAGGTGTGTCCATTAATTAGCATCACAGGTGTCTACATTCTTGTAATCAGTCAGTGGGCCTATATATAGGGCTACAGATAGTCACTGTGCTGTTTGGTGACATGGTTTGTACCACACTCAACATGGACCAGAGGAAGCGAAGGAAAGAGTTGTCTCAGGAGATTAGAAAGAAAATTATAGACAAGTATGTTAAAGGTAAAAGTTATAAGACCATCTCCAAGCAGCTTCATGTTCCTGTGACTACAGTTGCACATATTATTCAGAAAATTAAGATCCATGGGACAGTAGCCAACCTCCCTGGACGTGGTTGCAGGAGGAAAATTCATGACAAAACAAAGAGATGAATAATACAAACGGTAAGAAAACAGCCCAGAAAAACTTCTAAAGAGATCAAAGGTGAAATTCAAGCTCAAGGAACATCAGTGTCAGATCGCACCATGCAACGTTGTTTGAGGCAAAGCGGACTTAACGGGAGACAACCTAGGAGAACACCATTGTTGAAAACAAATCATAAAAAAGCCAGACTGGAATTTACCAAACTACATGTTGACAAGCCACAAAGCTTCTGGGAGAATGTCCTATGGACAGATGAGACAAAAATTAAACTTTTTGGCAAGGCACATCAGCTCTATGTTTGCAGACAGAAAATGGAGCATATGAAGAAAAGAACACAGTCCCTACTGCGAAACATGGAGAAGGCTCTGTTATGTTCTGGGGCTGCTTTGCTGAATCTGGCACAGGGTGTCTTGAATCTGTGCAGGGTATAATGAAATCTCAAGACTATCAAGGG
The DNA here is from genome assembly GCF_021462225.1 of Girardinichthys multiradiatus. Lineage (NCBI taxonomy): Eukaryota > Metazoa > Chordata > Actinopteri > Cyprinodontiformes > Goodeidae > Girardinichthys > Girardinichthys multiradiatus. The sequence continues at coordinate 27,132,475 of NC_061796.1, read as the reverse complement.
ATTCTAGAGAAAAATATGCTGCCCAGTGTCAGAAAGCTTGGTCTCAGTCGCAGGTCATGGGTCTTGCAATAGGATAATGACCCAAAACACAAAGCTAAAAATACCCAAGAATGGCGAAGAGGAAAACATTGGACTATTCTGAAGGAGCCTTCTGTGAGCCCTGACCTAAATCCTATTGAGCATCTTTGGAAGGAGATGAAACATGCCGTCTGGAAAAGGCACCCTTCAAACTTGAGACGACTGGAGCAGTTGCTCATGAGGAGTGGGCCAAAATACCTGCTTAGAGGTGGAGAAGTCTCGTTGACAGTTATAGGAATCGTTTGATTGCAGTGATTGCCTCAAAGGGTTGTGCAACAACATATTAAGTTAAGGGTACCATAATTTTTGTCCAGGCCTGTTTCTTGAGTTTATTTTTTTAAATAATTCTGTTTAAGCATGTTTGAAAAGCAATGTCTGACTTTCATTTGTTCATTTTCATAGAATTTTTATTCATTATTACCTTTGTCAGATTCAAATTATTTCTCCGACCATTGTGGGTTTTTCTTTCATTAACCGAGGGGTACCAACAATTTTGTCCACGTGTGTATATATCTGTCCCATATCTATGCTGTTTGTGATATAAAAATCAGATGATATTAAAGTGATCAATAAAACTATAGTAGATTTTATCTGGGCTGGTAGGAACCCTAAAGTCAAATTAGCCATTCTACAACTGCCGAAGGAACGGGGGGGTGGGGCTTACCAAATATAGAACACTATATATTGGCAATTCAGGTCAGAATGCTCTCCTCCTGGGCCAACGGGCAGTTACAATGTCCTTGGATAAAGCTGAAGTCAGCAATATGTAAACCTTTTTACCCATTAAACTCATTAGGGAGACTTCCAAATGAATTACCATGTATGGTTAAAGACAACTTCTTGATAAAAAGTGCTGTATGGGCATGGGGGAAACTCAGAACAATGTTCAAAGGTAGCTCATTTAATATTTTATTAACAACAGATGACCCAGAACTTTCACTACAAAATGTGGGATTAAACTTTATAAGCTGGCAAAGATTGGGAGTAAATAGAATATATGACTTGTTTGATAATATTTCAAAGCTTTAAACATTTGAGTCCCTGAAATCTGAATATCACCTGTCAAATAATGATTTCTACAAATATCTTCAGATTAGATATTATGTACTAAAGAAAGTCGGCTCCCTGAATCTTTCAGAAGAATCACATTTGTTAGAAAAGTTTCTGTTGAATCAGAGAGAGCACAAACAATTTATTTCAAAATTTTATACTGAGATATATGGTTGGACAAACTTGAATGGTTAAGTAAATCCAGGTGTAATTTACTTAAATGTGAAATACAGAGTGATGTTTGGGAAAAACTGTTGCTACTGCCCTCCAGGGTCTCAACATGCAATAGATATAGATATTGCAATTTCACAAAGTGCACAATGTTTATATTTCCCCATATATTTACAGTATCAAAGTGGAGTTTCTCCAAATTGTCCTAAATGTAAGATCCATATCAGAACAAGACTCCTCATTCTATGGGAATGTAGCATCATTCAGTCTTTCTGGAGGCCAGTATATGTTAACATTGGCCAAGCAATAAGTAAAGACGTGCCTGTAGATCCACTAATATGCTTGTTTGGAAGGGTTTCAGACTCTTTGATACAACAGGAAGAAATTATTCAAACTCTTCTAATGCTGGTAAGAAAAATTCTTTTGTTAAGGTGGGTCGGACATTTCTATATGGAAGTCAACACTCCTGGACGTGTCTGTTATGATAAAACTTGGATATTATGCTGAAGGTAGGATGGATATTTTTCTGCAAAAATGGAAGAAACCATTAGAGGTCCTGGGACTGGACTCTAGGATGTGTAAGAATTATGATTATTGATTAATATTTATCAAGAATTATAATTTAAAATCATAATTTGAAAAAAATTTATTTCTAAAACAAAAATCATTACTTACGAATCGAAATCAGAGATGACCTCTGGTGTTGTAATTATGGTTCAAGGCCTTGATAATTACAATTATTAAATTCTCAGTAATAATGGATAACTATTACTAGATGTCACTCTTTAATCAACCGCTTCACCGAAGGTGAGGGAACTATGACCTTATTTTGACAGACAAATCACTCTTGCTCAAAATAAACACAAACATTTTCTCTTTATCTACGTGAATATTTATTAAATCAACAGCCCTGATACACCTCGCTATTCTGGTACAATAATCATCACCTAATCAAGCATGCAAAAGTTCTACACAAAAGGGATAAAATAACTAACTAAACAAGATAAAACAACATTGAGTGTGTATGAAAGTCAAACCAGCAGTTATGGCAAAACAAGAGAAAATAAAGTACTGAGCGAAGCATTGGGAGCGGCTTCAACCGGGCCGCGGTCATAAAACCCCCAAAGTTGGAGCTCAGTGAAACACAAAGGGTCATAAAACGTTTAGGCGGCAACCAGTGGAAAAACACGAAGAGTGAAGACAAAGGAATAGTAAGTATTACACCATGAGGTTCTAGCAGTCCAACTTTAATTTCACCTGAGTCTGCGCTCAGGTGTTCCAACACAGTGAGACGCGCACAGCTTCAAAGCGCAGCGGCTTTCAGAGTCCAACAGCAATCAAAGTTTCAATGAGACATTGCATGCACATACAACTTAGAACACATTGGACTATTGGATTAGTCGTCTGTAACCAACTCAAAGACGGCCGGCCTTCCTCCTTTGGCAAAAGGGGAAAAATATGAAGGACCGTCAGCAGTCGATTGGAACAAAAGAAAAGAGGAAAATTTCGTCTCCTTGGAAAACCTCCGTGGGTTTGGCTTGGTTACGTGTACGTCTTCGATTGTTAAAGTTTACTGGTCTTTTTATCCCAGAAAACTTTTCTTATGAGTTTTGGCCAGTGGGGAGAATTAATGAAAAGTCTGGAGTTTCTTCTCCAGAAGGATGCGTGTCTCCGTTGCGTGGTAACCGGTCTCGGTCTCCAGCTGGAAAAAGCAAAGGGGAGAGGCCTCATATTCCTTATATACAGGCCCTTCTCAAAATATTAGCATATTGTGATAAAGTTAATTATTTTCCATAATGTAATGAAAATTTAACATTCATATATTTTAGATTCATTGCACACTAACTGAAATATTTCAGGTCTTTTATTGTTTTAATACGGATGATTGTGGCATACAGCTCATGAAAACCCAAAATTCCTATCTCACAAAATTAGCATATTTCATCCGACCAATAAAAGAAAAGTGTTTTTAATACACAAAACGTCATCCTTCAAATAATCATGTACAGTTATGCACTCAATACTTGGTTGGGAATCCTTTTGCAGAAATGACTGCTTCAATGCGGCGTGGCATGGAGGCAATCAGCCTGTGGCACTGCTGAGGTCTTATGGAGGCCCAGGATGCTTCGATAGCGGCCTTTAGCTCATCCAGAGTGTTGGGTCTTGAGTCTCTCAACGTTCTCTTCACAATATCCCACAGATTCTCTATGGGGTTCAGGTCAGGAGAGTTGGCAGGCCAATTGAGCACAGTGATACCATGGTCAGTAAACCATTTACCAGTGGTTTTGGCACTGTGAGCAGGTGCCAGGTCGTGCTGAAAAATGAAATCTTCATCTCCATAAAGCTTTTCAGCAGATGGAAGCATGAAGTGCTCCAAAATCTCCTGATAGCTAGCTGCATTGACCCTGCCCTTGATAAAACACAGTGGACCAACACCAACAGCTGACACGGCACCCCAGACCATCACTGACTGTGGGTACTTGACACTGGACTTCTGGCATTTTGGCATTTCCTTCTCCCCAGTCTTCCTCCAGACTCTGGCACCTTGATTTCCGAATGACATGCAGAATTTGCTTTCATCCGAAAAAAGTACTTTGGACCACTGAGCAACAGTCCAGTGCTGCTTCTCTGTAGCCCAGGTCAGGCGCTTCTGCTGCTGTTTCTGGTTCAAAAGTGGCTTGACCTGGGGAATGCAGAACCTGTAGCCCATTTCCTGCACACGCTTGTGCACGGTGGCTCTGGATGTTTCTACTCCAGACTCAGTCCACTGCTTCCGCAGGTCCCCCAAGGTCTGGAATCGGCCCTTCTCCACAATCTTCCTCAGGGTCCGGTCACCTCTTCTCGTTGTGCAGCGTTTTCTGCCACACTTTTTCCTTCCCACAGACTTCCCACTGATGTGCCTTGATACAGCACTCTGGGAACAGCCTATTCGGTCAGAAATTTCTTTCTGTGTCTTACCCTCTTGCTTGAGGGTGTCAATAGTGGCCTTCTGGACAGCAGTCAGGTCGGCAGTCTTACCCATGATTGGGGTTTTGAGTGATGAACCAGGCTGGGAGTTTTAAAGGCCTCAGGAATCTTTTGCAGGTGTTTAGAGTTAACTCGTTGATTCAGATGATTAGGTTCATAGCTCGTTTAGAGACCCTTTTAATGATATGCTAATTTTGTGAGATAGGAATTTTGGGTTTTCATGAGCTGTATGCCAAAATCATCCATATTAAGACAATAAAAGACCTGAAATATTTCAGTTAGTGTGCAATGAATCTAAAATATATGAATGTTAAATTTTTATCATGAGATTATGGAAAATAATGAACTTTATCACAATATGCTAATATTTTGAGAAGGACCTGTATATATATAAACTTGCCTTGCCTTGCCTATGAATGGTGCTACACAAATAGACTTGTTTTGCCTTGCCTAAACATTAGGCAATAGTTATAGCTATAGAGATGTAATACTGAATTAGCAATCCGCTAATTCAGAAAAATATTTCACAGAGAGAAATGGATTATTTCACTGTATAATGCAAATTATATAGAGATGTTCCACTGATTAAAAGTACCAATATTTAAGAAACAGTTTGCTTACTAATAATATGATAATAGTATTAAAGTTCTCATGACATTATGGAAAATAATGAACTTTATCACAATATGCTAATATTTTGAGAAGGACCTGTAGTCCACTGTGACATCAGAGCTGCGACGCCCCTTCCTATCAGCTGCAGTTCCTGCTGGGAGTTGTGGTAGCAGACCATACTGGGGTATATAGTAGCAAACAAATGGTCCAACAATGTTCTCTGCATGATTGAATGGATAGATGTACCCATGCTCATCTGCTCAGTGTAGCTTTGTATACTGATGTCTAGTGCTGCTATGCATCACCATGTGACTGACCAGCTATGTATGGAGATTGTGTTATGAAAGAAAGAATAAAAGATTAAAATAAGATAAAATATATACACTCACCGGCCACTTTATTAGGTACACCTTGCTAGTACTGGGTTGGACCCCCTTCTGCCTTCAGAACTGCCTTAATCCTTCGTGGCATAGATTCAACAAGGTACTGGAAACATTCCTCAGAGTTTGGTCCATATTAACATGATAGCATCACACAGATGCTGCAGATTTGTCGGCTGCACATCCATGATGCGAATCCCCCGTTCCACCACATCCCAAAGGTGTTCTATTGGATTGAGACCTGGTGACCGTGGAGGCCATTTGAGTACAATGTACTCATTGTCATGTTCAACAAACCAGTCTGAGATGATTCTTGCTTTATGACATGGCACGTTATCCTGCTGGAAGTAACCATCAGAAGATGGGTACACTGTGGTCATAAAGGGATGGACAAGGTCAGCAACGATACTCAGGTAGGCTGTGGCGTTGACACGATGCTCAATTGGTACTAAGGGTCCCAAAGTGTACCTAGAAAATATCCCCCACACCATTACACCACCACCATCTGCCTAAACCCTTGATAGAAGGCAGGATGGATCCAATGCTTGGTTTGAACTGCAGCAGATCGTCTTGACCATGTCTACATGCCTAAATGCATTGAGTTGCTGCCATGTGATTGGCTGATAAGAAATTTGTGTTAATGAGCAGTTGGACAGGTATACCTAATAAAGTGGCCGGTGAGTGTATATACACTGCTCAAAAAAATAAAGGGAACACTTAAACAACACAATATAACTCCAAGTAAATCAAACTTCTGTGAAATCAAACTGTCCACTTAGGAAGCAACACTGATTGACAATCAATTTCACATGCTGTTGTGCAAATGGAATAGACAAGAGGGGGAAATCGTTGGTGATTAGCAAGACACACTCAATAAAGGAGTGGTTCTGCAGGTGGCGACCACAGACCACTTCTCAGTACCTATGCTTTCTGGCTAATGTTTTGAATGTTGGTGGTGCTTTCACACTCGTGGTAGCATGAGACGGACTCTACAACCCACACAAGTGGCTCAGGTAGTGCAGCTCTTCCAGGAAGGCACATCAATGCGAGCTGTGGCAAGAAGGTTTGCTGTGTCTGTCAGCGTAGTGTCCAGAGCCTGGAGGCACTACCAGGAGACAGGCCAGTACACCAGGAGACGTGGAGGAGGCTGTAGGAGGGCAACAACCCAGCAGCAGGACCGCTACCTCCGCCTTTGTGCAAGGAGGAACAGGAGGAGCACTGCCAGAGCCCTGCAAAATGACCTCCAGCAGGCCACAAATGTGCATGTGTCTGCACAAACGGTTAGAAACCGACTCCATGAGGATGGTATGAGGGCCCAACGTCCACAAATAGGGGTTGTGCTCACAGCCCAACACCATGCAGGATGCTTGGCATTTGCCAGAGAACACCAGGATTGGCTAATTTGCCACTGGCGCCCTGTGCTCTTCATAGATGAAAGCAGGTTCACACTGAGCACATGTGACAGACGTGACAGAGTCTGGAGACACCGTGGAGAGTGATCTGCTGCCTGCAACATCCTTCAGCATGACCGGTTTGGCAGTGGGTCAGTAATGGTGTGGGGTGGCATTTCTTTGGAGGGCCGCATGGCCCTGGGTTCCTCCTAAAGCAGGACAATGCTAGACCTCATGTGGCTGGAGTGTGTCAGGAGTTCTTGCTAGATGAAGACATTGAAGCTATGGACTGGCCCGCCCGTTCCCCAGACCTGAATCCGATTGAGCACATCTGGCAACATCATGTCTCGCTCCATCCACCAACGTCACGTTGCACCACAGACTGTTCAGGAGTTGGCGGATGCTTTAGTCCAGGTCTGGGAGGAGATCCCTCAAGAGACCATCCGCCGTCTCATCAGGAGCATGCCCAGGGGTTGTAGGGAGGTCATACAGACACGTGGAGGCCACACACAATACTGAGCCTCATTTTAACTTGTTTTAAGGACATTACATCAATGTTGGATTAGCCGGTAGTGTGTTTTTAGACTTTAATATTGTGTGTGACTCCAAATCCAGGCCTCCATTGCTTAATAAATATGATTTCTATTGATGATTTTTGTGTGATTTTGTTGTCAGCACATTCAACTTTGTACAGAACAAAGTATTCAATGAGAATATTTCATTCATTCAGATCTAGGATATGTTATTTGAGTGTTCCCTTTATTTGGTTGAGCAGTGTACAAATATTGCACAAGTCTAGTTTATATTTACCTGATGCTAGCTTTAGAGTCTGTCCTCCTCGGTTGTGTAACAGTATTATTCTCAAAAAAATAAAAAAGACGGATGCTTTAACTGTTGAACTACATGATTTTGTGAAGATTACTTACTACTTACTGTCTTTGTAACCTGCTCTCTTCTGGTATGTCCGCTCACTGACGCCTTGACCTGCAAGGCGATCAGAATCTGTCGCTTCACTCTGCACTAACCAATAGCGACACCTTAGGGACACCTAGGATGTTCTAGTTGTCAGCACTCAAAACTCTTTGTGCTTCTTCAAAAGGTTTGCATATATAAAAATACATGCAAAGTGGCTTTTTATTTTTGTCAGGTTTTATGATTTATATTTAATCTTTTAACTTTAGCTTTTATTATTTTGATCTTAGTGATATAATATTTCTTCTTATTATTTTTATTATTATTATATATACCTATATACAGGGGTTGGACAATGAAACTGAAACACCTGGTTTTAGACCACAATAATTTACTAGTATGGTGTAGGGCCTCCTTTTGCGGCCAATACAGCGTCAATTCGTCTTCGGAATGACATATACAAGTCCTGCACAGTGGTCAGAGGGATTTTAAGCCATTCTTCTTGCAGGATGGTGGCCAGGTCACTACGTGATACTGGTGGAGGAAAACGTTTCCTGACTCGCTCCACCAAAACACCCCAAAGTGGCTCAATAATATTTAGATCTGGTGACTGTGCAGGCCATGGGAAATGTTCAACTTCACTTTCATGTTCATCAAACCAATCTTTCACCAGTCTTGCTGTGTGTATTGGTGCATTGTCATCCTGATACACGGCACCACCTTCAGGATACAATGTTTGAACCATTGGATGCACATGGTCCTCAAGAATGGTTCGGTAGTCCTTGGCAGTGACGTGCCCATCCAGCACAAGTATTGGGCCAAGGGAATGCCATGATATGGCAGCCCAAACCATCACTGATCCACCCCCATGCTTCACTCTGGGCATGCAACAGTCTGGGTGGTACGCTTCTTTGGGGCTTCTCCACACCGTAACTCTCCCGGATGTGGGGAAAACAATAAAGGTGGACTCATCAGAGAACAATACAGGTTTCACATTGCCCACAGCCCAAGATTTGCATCTTTTTAATATTTCTAAATTTCTTCTATCAAGACGTCCGGTGCTATTCAGAAAACATCTGGGGCTTCCGCCCTGGAAGCCCAGATCTAACTACGTGCCTGGGTCCAATTCATATTCAGGTTTTTAGAACTCAGTTTGGTCCAAATTCCTGAGACTGTAAGTCAATGACTGTGTCCTCAGCCAGAGGCTTCTTCAGATCTGCTGTAGCACAGACAACTACAGGAGATCCTTCCTGTCAACATCAATCACTATCGATAATGACTTTTTAAGGAAACTTTGATATTATATAATGATAAAATTTCCCTATGGAAAATATGAGCTGAAATGTGTTGCAGGTGAAGTTACCTTAAAATCTAGAATTCACATGTATTCAGAAACCATGCATGCTCACAGTATACATATGGATGTTCTGTACTTAACTATGCATGCTGATGAAGCATTGCAGGTAAGATTTACTATAAAAGTCTGTTGCTATGGAATTGCCTTGTTTGTTCCTGGTACCATGTATTTAATTTTGTAGGTTGTCTTTGTTTTGTGTGTGTGTCTGTCTACAGGAGCTCCTTCTGTCAGGGATGCCAGAGATTGATGTGGAGGATTGGTGCACAAACACTGAGTACACCAGTGGCTATGACCCTGAGGATCCTGTGATTCAGGTGGGCCTGTTGTATCACCTGACTTTGACTGAATTAATTAGGTTTCTAGTAAAGCTACGTTTACTATAAAGACAGATTGTTACCCCGCAACATGCATGCATGCTACAGGGACATGTCAGTACTAGTGAATTCTGTTAATGTAAATTAAAGTGATGTTCCCTGCCCTTCTTGTTTAGCAAACAGCTAATCTGTTTCCATATTCTGCAGTGGTTTTGGGAGGTGGTGAGGAGCCTCACCCAGGAAGAACATATTTTACTGCTTCAGTTTGTCACTGGAAGGTTAGTCTGCTAAAGTTCAGAATGATTATTACAGAAATATGTGGCTTTTGGTCAAAAATAACATGTAAATGATCTTTATCAGTTCCAGGGTTCCTCATGGTGGCTTTGCGTACCTGATGGGTGGCAGCGGTTTGCAGAAATTCACTATTGCTGCAGTGCCATACACATCCAACCTGCTACCTACTTCCAGCACCTGGTAGTTACATTTTCTTTAGTCTCCCTCTTTCTTTTATCTTAGTTCTATTAAATTTTATTCAGTTTTGATGATTAAAAATTATTCTACAATCTTTTTAAGTTTTATTGGATTAGGCTTTGCATTTCTTGATCTTCTGGGTGTTTGGTTTGCCTCCTGGTCAGCAGTTACAAGTCTTTGCCTTCAACCTTTCACCCAGCCCTATCTAACACCTTTCCTGACCTGTGTTACTTTCTGTTCACTGAGCAGACCCTTCTCATCTTTTAAATGGACTTTAAATTACCCACATAAATATTTATAGTATCATTTTGTTAAATGAAAGCTGTTTTTTAGAGGATCTGGGGGTCCTGTCAGCTGGTAGCTCAGGGTAGGAGTAGGTGAGGAAAAGCAGGGTCTGAAATTATGAAATATGTTAGGGAAAAGTAAAATGACATGTTTTTGGTAACTTAATAAAATGCAGAGTAAATATTAGAATATTTGGAAAAAGCTTTTCAGCATTTTATTTTTGATGCAATACAGCTATCAATAGCTGCTTTGTAAAAGGGCAAAACACTAACCAGGTCTGGCAAAGTGAAACAAACTAAGCGTGTCCAGATGGAGGATAGGTAACACAATACGAGCATTAAAAACAAGTAATTCATAGCTTAATCCCTTTTTTGTAGTAGGAGAGGGGCTTCTAATACAACTGAGAGCAGAGATTGAGAGATTTTCACGCCTGTTAAGTACAACAAAATCTGTTTAACAAAGTACTGCTATATTAATAAAAATGTTTACAAGTTTAAAGTTATACATTTTTTACTTGTTCTACATAAGTCCTATTTTATTATAGAGATTCCCAACCCACACAAACATGTTTTAGCCTGTTTTTGAGTTTTATTTAAATTCTGCTCAATAGGCCCTGATTTTCAAAATGTTTGTATGTACAAAACTACATGCAAGCTGGTTGTGTGCGCAAAGCTAATCTACAAACCAGGTGCAAACTGAATTGCATGTGCAAAATGAGCCAAACAGCAGGCGCAAACGTTTTTGCATGTTTGCCTTCATGAATATGCAAACACATAATGACCCAAACGCACAAATTTATGGGAGGGGGATACGCAAACGTAATCCCTTGCCACCCGCAATGTGATTTTTCTAACTAAAACGGCTTGCTGGTGCTGTTTTTGCGTCTAGATTTAGCACATTTGAAATGCAGGTACTAACTGGCACGCAAAAATGTCTGCTGTCACTGTGGCGAGGAGGCGGAATAAATAGAACGACAGATGTTGGAGAATCTTCTGTCCATGTCAACAGATTTAGATTGTCAAAAATAAGAATAATAAAAATAAATGACAATAAAGGATTCTGTGAAGGATTACCTAAGGTCTGATTTGGAGTGAATCACAAACAGAAGACAAGACAATATCTCCTATGATAAAACACCTTGCAACACTTTTTTTCTTGCGTCTGGATCATTCCAGCGCACCACTGCTGTCAGGGAGATTTGTGAACCTTGGTTTGTTTTAAAGGGGACAAATCATGCTTTTAAATCCTTCCCTTTCACACTTAAATCATTCAGTTGTGGTCTATATAAAGTGGAACTGCAATGCCTTGGTCTGAATTTCTTGTTATTGGCACTCCGCAGGCTCCTCTTTTACCCCTGTTCTGGGGTGCGTCTGACTCGTTTTGGTGGGGTCTTTTTAAATGCTGTTGAGGCTCATTACACCCCGATGCCCTTGAGGTCAAGGTGCACTTCACTTTTACCTGTTTGGCCATTTTTGTGGTTTTAAAACAATACTCTAGCACCATAGAAACAAGACAAATCACCAAAAACAATGCAGAACTGTTTATGTAATAATGCTATTCAAAACACAGTAGTACGGTTATGTCCTCAAGGAGCTAAAAGCAGCACCCAGCACTAACGTTAGCAGAAGGCATGATGCTACTGCTATCAAAACAATGGCCAGGACATCATATCAACACACAATAAATTCATGTCTAAAATAAAGTTTTCTGTCATTATATAACAGCAAAGATACCGAAAAGTGCACGGTAATAATGAATGCAAGGTGGTAACTGCGTCTTAATATAGAACATCTGTGTATCTGTTATCACCTGAATCCAAACACCTGTGGGTCTAAGTTTGAGTGTGATAGCGAGTGTGAGCAGCCACAGACCTGACCCCCTGTAGCCGAGACAGACACGGAGGAGATCCAAGCCACAAACATCCAAAGGGCCCCCAGAGCATGGGAACCCCAGGAGAACCACCGCCGGGACTGCCGCAACCCCCCGAGAAGAGGAGAGTCCCAGGGGAACCACCCAGCAGCCACAGTGCAGAAGCCCCAGGGTGAAGTTGTTCTGCTTGCAGATGCTTTATCTTTGTGGTCTGGACATAGTCAGTGAGGTTACATCCTGCCTTGCCTTTAATCAGAATGATGGATTACAAGCCAATGCACAGGAGGGCAGAGCTGTGTCCAAAGTGGCGCGCCCTCCGCCATTAGGCCATTGGTGGGCACATGATCAGGTTTGTGAGCGTTTCTGCAGCAGATGATCTCACTGACAGCGATGGTGTGCTTCAATGATCCAGACACAAGAAAAAAAGAGTTGTAAGGAGTTTTATCATAGTGGTTATGTCATGGCTTTTGTTTGTGATTGGCTCTAAATCATACCTTAGATAATCCTACATAAAGTCCTCTATTATCTATTTTTATTATTTTTATATTTGATAGTCCAAATCTGTTGACACATGTACAGAAGATTATCTCCCTGTCATGTGTCATTCTATCTATGCCTCCTTCTCACAATGACCGCGAACATTTTTGCCTGGCAGTTAGTACCTGTATTTCAAAGGTGCTACAGGTCCTTCTCAAAATATTAGCATATTGTGATAAAGTTCATTATTTTCCATAATGTCATGATGAAAATTTAACATTCATATATTTTAGATTCATTGCACACTAACTGAAATATTTCAGGTCTTTTATTGTCTTAATACGGATGATTTTGGCATACAGCTCATGAAAACCCAAAATTCCTATCTCACAAAATTAGCATATTATTAAAAGGGTCTCTAAACGAGCTATGAACCTAATCATCTGAATCAACGAGTTAACTCTAAACACCTGCAAAAGATTCGTGAGGCCTTTAAAACTCCCAGCCTGGTTCATCACTCAAAACCCCAATCATGGGTAAGACTGCCGACCTGACTGCTGTCCAGAAGGCCACTATTGACACCCTCAAGCAAGAGGGTAAGACACAGAAAGAAATTTCTGAACTAATAGGCTGTTCCCAGAGTGCTGTATCAAGGCACCTCAGTGGGAAGTCTGTCGGAAGGAAAAAGTGTGGCAGAAAACGCTGCACAACGAGAAGAGGTGACCGGACCCTGAGGAAGATTGTGGAGAAGGGCCGATTCCAGACCTTGGGGGACCTGCGGAAGCAGTGGATTGAGTCTGGAGTAGAAACATCCAGAGCCACCGTGCACAGGCGTGTGCAGGAAATGGGCTACAGGTGCCGCATTCCCCAGGTCAAGCCACTTTTGAACCAGAAACAGCGGCAGAAGCGCCTGACCTGGGCTACAGAGAAGCAGCACTGGACTGTTGCTCAGTGGTCCAAAGTACTTTTTCACATGAAAGCAAATTCTGCATGTCATTCGGAAATCAAGGTGCCAGAGTCTGGAGGAAGACTGGGGAGAAGGAAATGCCAAAATGCCAGAAGTCCAGTGTCAAGTACCCACAGTCAGTGATGGTCTGGGGTGCCGTGTCAGCTGCTGGTGTTGGTCCACTGTGTTTTATCAAGGGCAGGGTCAATGCAGCTAGCTATCAGGAGATTTTGGAGCACTTCATGCTTCCATCTGCTGAAAAGCTTTATGGAGATGAAGATTTCATTTTTCAGCACGACCTGGCACCTGCTCACAGTGCCAAAACCACTGGTAAATGGTTTACTGACCATGGTATCACTGTGCTCAATTGGCCTGCCAACTCTCCTGACCTGAACCCCATAGAGAATCTGTGGGATATTGTGAAGAGAACGTTGAGAGACTCAAGACCCAACACTCTGGATATGCTAATATTTTGAGAAGGACCTGTATACAGGTCCTTCTCAAAATATTAGCATATTGTGATAAAGTTCATTATTTTCCATAATGTCATGATGAAAATTTAACATTCATATATTTTAGATTCATTGCACACTAACTGAAATATTTCAGGTCTTTTATTGTCTTAATACGGATGATTGTGGCATACAGCTCATGAAAACCCAAAATTCCTATCTCACAAAATTAGCATATTTCATCCGACCAATAAAAGAAAAGTGTTTTTAATACAAAAAACTTCAACCTTCAAATAATCATGTACAGTTATGCACTCAATACTTGGTCGGGAATCCTTTTGCAGAAATGACTGCTTCAATGCGGCGTGGCATGGAGGCAATCAGCCTGTGGCACTGCTGAGGTCTTATGGAGGCCCAGGATGCTTCGATAGCGGCCTTTAGCTCATCCAGAGTGTTGGGTCTTGAGTCTCTCAACGTTCTCTTCACAATATCCCACAGATTCTCTATGGGGTTCAGGTCAGGAGAGTTGGCAGGCCAATTGAGCACAGTGATACCATGGTCAGTAAACCATTTACCAGTGGTTTTGGCACTGTGAGCAGGTGCCAGGTCGTGCTGAAAAATGAAATCTTCATCTCCATAAAGCTTTTCAGCAGATGGAAGCATGAAGTGCTCCAAAATCTCCTGATAGCTAGCTGCATTGACCCTGCCCTTGATAAAACACAGTGGACCAACACCAGCAGCTGACACGGCACCCCAGACCATCACTGACTGTGGGTACTTGACACTGGACTTCTGGCATTTTAGCATTTCCTTCTCCCCAGTCTTCCTCCAGACTCTGGCACCTTGATTTCCGAATGACATGCAGAATTTGCTTTCATTCGAAAAAAGTACTTTGGACCACTGAGCAACAGTCCAGTGCTGCTTCTCTGTAGCCCAGGTCTGGGGAATGCGGCACCTGTAGTCCATTTCCTGCACACGCCTGTGCACGGTGGCTCTGGATGTTTCTACTCCAGACTCAGTCCACTGCTTCCGCAGGTCCCCCAAGGTCTGGAATCGGCCCTTCTCCACAATCTTCCTCAGGGTCCGGTCACCTCTTCTCATTGTGCAGCGTTTTCTGCCACACTTTTTCCTTCCCACAGACTTCCCACTGAGGTGCCTTGATACAGCACTCTGGGAACAGCCTATTCGTTCTGAAATTTCTTTCTGTGTCTTACCCTCTTGCTTGAGGGTGTCAATAGTGGCCTTCTGGACAGCAGTCAGGTCGGCAGTCTTACCCATGATTGGGGTTTTGAGTGATGAACCAGGCTGGGAGTTTTAAAGGCCTCAGGAATCTTTTGCAGGTGTTTAGAGTTAACTCGTTGATTCAGATAATTAGGTTCACAGCTCGTTTAGAGACCCTTTTAATGATATGCTAATTTTGTGAGATAGGAATTTTGGGTTTTCATGAGCTGTATGCCAAAATCATCCGTATTAAGATAATAAAAGACCTGAAATATTTCAGTTAGTGTGCAATGAATCTAAAATATATGAATGTTAAATTTTCATCATGACATTATGGAAAATAATGAACTTTATCACAATATGCTAATATTTTGAGAAGGACCTGTATTTAGAAGCAAAAACAGCACCTGCAATCCATTTCAGGTTTGATAAATCGCATTGCCAGTGGTAAGAGATTCAATTTGCAAATCTTCTTCCCATATATTTGCGCGTTTGGGTCATTATTTTATGTTTTGCATATTTATGAAGGCAAACATGCTGATAATTTATGATGTAATAATGTTTGGCTCATTTTGCACTCAATTCAATTGGCACTTTGTTTGTTGATCAGCTTTGCCCATGCAAACTAGTCTGTGTGTGTATTTATAAACTTTTTGAAGTTCAGGGCCTTAGTGTAGAATAATCTTGACCCGGCTTGAAGAGTCAATGTATTGTGGTTTTTAAACCAGAGTAAATTAAAGATGCTCCGGGTAGTAAGAAATTCCCGAATCGGCTGACATTGTCTTCCGATTTCATTGTTCTCTCCACCCTTGAGTTCTATCCCTCTCTAGGAGCTTGAGGAACTGTTCAGGAGAGTAATGCCAGAAAGTGCTGTGCTGCTTTTGTTGAACTGTTCTGGTTAAAATGGAATAGGAATTAGGTAAACGCCATTGTAAGGTGATCACACAGCAAAGGTATAAAACAAACTGATAAACAAAACATATATTCATAAACACTGATTAAAATGACACACTCTGCCGCAGCATTACAGCATGTTTTCCAGCTTTAGTATCGCTGCTAGTTAGTTGGTAGACATGGATGCAACACTTCATTTCATGTTACCTCCAGCTTAATTCGGCATTCATATTGGTAATGTTAAATAATACCACAAACCTTTCCTGAAAATAGATTTTACAGGGACTGTAGATAGAAGTACATTTTTTCATTTCAAAAGATTAGCTTAAAACAAAATCAGATATTAGCTTAAGCCGAACTCATTTGCTGCTGCACTACTTCATGCTTCTTGTGTGTTTGGTCCTTCTGTCCTCGGGATGAGAAGACAACTGATGCTGTTCCTTAGATAGAAAAACTTTTTATCCAATTTGAATAAATAACTGAATCTGACTGCACTGTTCAATGGTTAGGATTAATTGGAATGTATGTACCTGACTTTGTGAAGTGCCTTGAGACAACATGTGTTGTGAATTGGCGCTAAAATAAATAAACTGAATTGAATTGTTTGTTCATCCACTAAAACATGATGGAAAGATTTCTTCGAAAAGAAGACAGCCTCGTAGTGTTAATCTTTTAGATAGAGTGAAAGGTCAGGGGTTCCCTGTGTCTCATGACCCTTTTCTCATACTAAATTTGTACTGGTACATTTTGAATAAAAGTAAAACCAGCACTTCTGCTTAGTCTGAAATGTCTTCAAACTAAATAAGCTCTTAAGCTTCTTTTTGTGTTGGCTCAGTTTAGAATTAATGTTCAGCTGAAAGAAATCTGCCCTCTCAGCCTTGTGTTCTGCTAACAAGAAACAAAGTTGTCAATATGTGTTCTAAGCAGCCCCTTCCTTCCTGCCTCCAGCCCTGTTAAAGGTTTAGGAACACATTGCTGGACATGCACATGCTAAACCCGACTACCTCACAGACACTGAATGCACAAAGGCACGTATATTCAGTGGCAACATGTGTTCACTATCACTGATTACTGCCTCAGTTTCCATAGTTATATAAAAACATGTTTTTGCTATCGTACACTCTTAGCAGAGATTTATTTGAATATAGCACAGACTGTAGATACACATTATCATAGGTAATTTAATATTTAATTTGGCTAAATAGGCAGAATTTTACCTAATTCTAACCACTAGGTGGTGGCAAAATGCTCCTAATATTATCTTAGGCATGTGTTGAGTATGTAGGTGTGTTGGGTAATCAAACACCACTAAGAACCTCTACAATTAGGGAGGGATTTCAGCATTGTAGACTGAATATTTATCTTGGTGCTGATCTTTGGGAAGGAATGACAATCCAGAGCAAGGCTCACATGAGCTATGTGTACCAGTTTATAACCTGTGATCATGACCATCAATCTGCTGGCTTACTTTTAGTTTTCCCTATTTTTTAGCATCAACATGCTGAAACTGCCAGAATACCCAGGCCAGGAGGTTCTCCGAGACCGACTGCTGGTAGCTCTGCATTGTGGGAGCTACGGGTACACCATGGCCTAAAAATCCTTTTGCTGTGAGGGTTTCCAGTTCTTCTCAGTTGCTGATCTCATAACTGAAATAGAGGATATTATTATTAGTTCTAGTAGTACTATTAAGTTTTCAACAAAATGCTTGGAAAAACGTTGAACAAATATCACAGGTTTTGCAAACATCTGCGGCAGAATTTTTGTTGTTTAAAGCATTGCATCTTCAATGTAGTAGTTTATGCAAAGAAGTATAAGGAGGTTTCTCAGTATTCCAGGAGTTGATCAGTTTTATGTGCAAAGCCTAATCATATTACTGGTATAAGGTGATATGAAGTCTAGCTGATATAACAGAACAAAGTGAATTGTGGTTGTTTCCATTCAATATTTTTTTTTTTTTCATTAGGCCTCTTACTCTTTTTATCCGAGCATAATAAGAACACAGTTTTAAAACATTGGCACTATGATTTTTATTTTTTTTTATTTTTTACAAAAGCCTCTTTACTATGTAGAAATCAAGCTCTTTCTGCATTTGTAAAATCAAAAAGTCAGTTGCCAAAATGTTGTACTCACCATACATTTTAAGGCGGTTACGGGTCATTTTGCCCCTTCACCATTTTGTACCCTTACATTAACATTTTGTCCCTTCCTACCACTATGAATTATCCATAAACAATCTATTTTACCTCAGCCTGCCTACCCTTTCTTCCTGACATATTTAACAAGTTTTACACATGTACTTACCAAAGTGTATACTTTTCTCTCATTTGGTCGGCCTTGTTTCTGGTTTTGGCTGAGTTATGAAGATAAATATTAGTTAATTAATATTCATTTGTAATATTTTTGCAATGACTGAAAATCCATAAAAAACATGTGATTCTGGAATATGTATGTCTAAAATTGTGTGGTAATATTGTATAAAGTGGGTTATATGTGATTTCTGCAGGCAGAAGGGAACCACATGATATATTGAATCCTTGTTTAAAACATCCTTTAGGCAGGTACCAAATGTCTTTGAGGTTGGTAAGAACTGCCGCATGGTTGGTACATAGCACCCCATGGCAGACAGCACTACTCCAGACACGAAAAATCTGGTACGCAATGAAAAAATTGCAAAGATATGGAATGGCAAAGGGGCAACATGACCAGCACCAAATACAACATGAAAGGGATGGAATTTCAGATCATGGGCTGATGTCAGAAAGTGTGACCATATCATCTTCAACCTGTCTGTAATGAATTGCTTGTAATAAATAAAATGTGTATTAGTGTGTTTAGCATTGATACTGAATGGTGGTATCTTTAGCTCCCATTCCCATTTTACTTTATAACATGAATTATTACATTGAGTAAACATTTTAGCCTGAATGCAGTTGAACTGTCCCACAGGACCATTACTGGAATCTTTAGTTATTTAAGGAGGTTTTTCACCACAAAAAGAAAAAACACCAGATTTGGGTGATGGAGACCTTGGTCTGTGCACCGTGTTTAAGAGGGTCCAAAGTGTTTTCTATTTGCCGCCACAGCTCCTGGAGCTCTCCAATCAAACTCTACAGATGGTGTCATGTGATTGGCTGTACAGAGTTGTACTGTTTTTGATGTTTTGCTGTTTGTCTGGAATGAAGACCAATATTCTAAAGTCAAACCTATTTGTTTGTGCTTGTCCAAATGTCAGGCTTGTAGTGCCAAAAACAGTGAGACGTTTTACTTTACTTGTTATTGTTTTTGCTATTGATGCAAAATCATGCTGAAAAAGGTGAGGAGGATGAATGTGCCACATCCTTTTTTATTTCTAAAGGGAATTTAGACAGTCATTTAATATATCAGTGCATGTGTCAGTGTTGTTTTCAGTTCATGCCTGAAATGCTGATAGAAACATGATATTGTTCGTTGTAAAAGGAGTGTTTACAAATATTGTACTGTACATTTCTTCAGCATCAAATTATGTATTTTACCTTTGAATAACTGAATTTAGATTTGATCTAATAAATGAAATTATTTCATAATTTGAGTGATTTTTGGTAATGGCTCTCCTGATCTGCACTGCCATTGTACCTTCTGTGTAACTATCATAATCCTTTCTTGAAGGAAATTGATGCAGGATATAGGCTAGCAAAATAAAATCTGGCAAATGATTGAACCTAGAAGTATTTATTGTGGTTGGGATTGTAGCACCCCACTGCTCTGTCTGGTATTAACTTGGACATGAACTTACTCACACTGGTGGGTTGTCTTTTTGGGTTCATTAATTTTGTTAGGTACCATGGAGGTATCTACTATAGGTACTTATTTTAAATTAATTGTTTACTCTTCTTATTAACACATAAGCTATAAATTGTTACACATTACATTACTAAAGAAAATATCAGACAATCTTCTAACAAAAATATTCTGCCTTAATAGTAAAAGTTTGGAAAATAAATGTTTAGCACAATATGAGACAGCTAAGAGGTATACAGGAAGAACCTGGAGAGCAAGCTCCAGCAAAACAATATCTGAGATGTTTGTTCAGGGATAAAGAAGATCCCAGGTTTCAAGCAGAAGGATGATGAACTAAACATATACAGGTAGCTGAGGACAGTGATAAGCGGCTGATCTCACGAGAGCTGTGCGTAAGTAATATTGCGGTTTGCTGGTAAACAAACAAACATGACAAACTCAGGTAAAACAAGCCATTAAATTCAAGCTAAATATAGAAACGTTTCAAATGCTAGCTACTGTCTTATATTTTCCCGATAAAACAAACTGAACGAGAAAACTTTGGACACCCTGGAGAGCTTTGTGGACGAATATTTTGACAACATTGCAATGGGCAAGCCACAAAAAATCTACATTCATGACCACGCTAACATCAAAATGCAACCATTCAGAGTGCTTGGCTAGCACCTCCACTATATCTCCATAGAAAAGCTACGCTGATGTCCTGGACTCGGATATCCACAGCGGATTTGGACGGCTTGAACCTCATTCACGCTCGAGTGTGCTGTGCACATTTTGTGACAGGTAAATAAAAAATGTTTGTCTGGAAAGTAGTCTGCAAAGACTGTGAACTGACTGCTCTCACGCCTTGACCAGCTAGATGTAGGCTGCAATTTATCTTTACTGTTATACTCTAAATGTATTATCTAGTACTATAACTATTATGTAATTATCCAATAAAAGTTAATATTGAACTTACCATGGATTTTGCCTATGTTGTTGCTATAAAAAACTAGTTGCATACTTAAAATTATGTGCAGCCAATCGTCTGGATTTGCTCCAAACAAACTAACATATAAATCCACCTTGTTGATGACGCAATTTTCTTGAGGTACATGGCCTTATCAGGAGGCTGTAACAACTCTAGATATTTATCCATTGTCCAAAAAGTATTCAGTGTTGCAATGTTGTAAAAAGCATGAAGCCACATGGAGACACGCAAAATGGCAAACTGGAAGTGAGGCTGGACTTCATGACGTCAGTGAAAATCCCCCATTGTTATCTCATGTAGAGCACAGCTCAGCATGATGTTTACGTTGTGTGATTTGGGCGAGGCCAAGGCTGGGCTTTTGGATATCTGCTCCTTTTTGTCTTCTCTGATTGTGTCTGTTACTACATCTCTGTCACTCTTTTTTTCTTTCTGTCACACACAAACATGCACACTCACCTACATTCACAAATATTTCTTAACATAACCTTATATCTCTCACACCCTCTTACCCCCAGCACCTTCTTAAGAAAGAATATTTTAGAAGTGAAAAGAAAAGTATCATGTTTGAGGTAGCTTTCTGACCCACATACACAATCAAAAAGGAGAAGGGTTTATTTACAACATCAATAAATATGTTAAATATCGACTGAAAAGGGTTCATTCGCTCCTTTTATTACTTACGGGTCAGTGTTGGAGTTGGTACATTTACAAGATTTTATCATTTGGAAAAGTGTTTTGTGTGTTAAGTGTTTTCTGAAATGTAAATTATTCTCAAACTTTGTAAAACTGTTTCAGATTTTGTGATTTTGGTTCGCACCTCCTGAAAACGGTTGAGGAAACGGGCTTCAGTAGAGTCTGGAAAAGAAGAAATAACCATTAGATGGGGCCTAAGAAGCACTGTTTTTTGTTTTTTTTTTGCAGGTGAGGCTTGAAGAGTGAATTTGAATGATACCTGGATTCTGGTAAGGTGGCCAGGAGGTGAAACCAACATTGCATAATTTGAGACAAATTGACATTTAAGAAAACAATTTAACAAGACGTGAAAGACTTTTACAAGTCTTGAAATAAATTTACATTTGATAAAAACACATTTACATTTGAAAAAACAAATTTACATTTGAAAAAACAAATTCACATTACAGAAAACACTTGAAAAAACACAAAACACTTTTACAAGTCCCGAAACACATTTACAAATGACAAAATCTAACGGAAAGGGAATGTACCAGCTCCTAGGCTGACCCAGAAGTGATAACGGGAGAGCTCATGGTGACTGAAGACGGACAGTAATCGAGTGCCGTTTGCCCTGTTTTCTAAACTATCCCTTCAGTTGTTTATATACAGGACTACAATAGGTGTGACTGTTGCATATAGTCATCCTTAAAACATACTTTAAGTGCTAAGAGATCACAAATGATCGGAAAATAAAACATGATATCATGATAGATGGAAAATGTCTAACGTTGGCGGGCTTTAAATGTGAAATTCGAGTGGATGAGTAGAATCTGGAAGTGTTCTCCTGTCATTCTGAAGTGAGAGTAATCACTGGGAACAAACTGTTTTCATGCAATAAACACAGTAATTTAGGGAAAATAAACATAAAATGTTTTTTTAAGGGCTTTAATTTTGAAATTCTACATCAGATGGTGACATTTAATGAATGGCATCTGGAGGTGTTCTGTCAGCCTGAATGGAGAGTAACCACTGGAAACATTAGATTTTCGTGCTATAAACACAATGTCTAAAATGTCTTATTTTAAGGGCTTTAATTTTGAAATTCCACATCAGATGTGGGTGAAATTTGTGACACCCGGAGGTGTTCTGTCAACGTGAAGCGAGACTGGTCACTGGAAACAATTTTGGTTTATTAAGCATGGAAGCTTAGGGAATATAAATTGACATTCACCAATAATGACCACACAAATGACCACATAAAACAGGGACAAAAACTAAAATGTCTACATATTTGCGGGTGGATTTTTAAATATCTAATATAAATAACAGCAACAATGACAACAATCACCACGAGTCAATTCATTAAAAAAAATATTGCTTTTACAAAGATCTCAGCAAGCACCACTACCATAATTCATGTTTTCACGCACAAAAACAACGCGTGAGGGCTGATTTGACTGTAATTTTTAAAGTGGAGGCAGTTGGCTTCACCGCAGTGAAACAGAGGCAGCCGCCATAGCAGCACCTTAGAGGCTTTCACAGCTGGTCTGGCATCCTTGAGGCAACCTGTGACACCCTCGTGGACAGGGACTCAGAGTGCCATTGTGTTTTTAAGTAATTAGGCCCGAGCAGGAAGCCTGCAAGGGCCTATTGTAATCGTAGGATTTCTTCTTCTTTCTATTTCCGTTGACTCTTTGCGGGGCAATTTGGGGACTTTGCCATGCACCAAAACTCACAAGATTTTACCCAAAATTGTCTTCTTATTCTTTCTTTTTTACGTTGCCTCTTTGAGGGGCAATATGGGGACTTTGCCATGCACCAAAACTCACAAGATTTTACCCAAAATTGTCCCCCACGTGAAATTCTTGTTCCTTATTGTTGTTGTCAGTGGGCGTGGCCAAACCACTTAGCCACGCCCCCAAACGTGAGATAGGCTGAACCGTAAGTCGTAGAGATCTGAAAATTGGCAGACAGGTAGAGCTCTTTAAACCAAGAAAAAAAGTCTCTTGGGCGTATGCCCTAAAACGCACAGGAAGTTGGCCATTTTGGGTCAAAGGCCAATGTTTGCCCATTTTTCACTTTTACTCACCTCGAACTTTAACGAACTCCTCCTAGGGATTTTGAGATATCGGCTCCAAAATTTGGTCAATATGCAGTTAAGGCATGGGGGATTGAAAGTTATCAAAATCGTGAGATTTCAGCCATGTTTAGGGGGCGTGGCCGGGGCCCAAAGTGAAAAAATGCAATAACTTTCCCAAAGAAATGCCAAATTACACCAAAGATGGCATGAAGGAGAACCTTCAGGTTCCCGACAATCATATGGAGTCATATGCTGACATCATCAAAGCCACGCCCCCTGAGAACAGGAAGTCACTTTTTTTACGGGGAAAAGTCGCTATCTGGCTGTCTACACTCAATCAACTGACTGATAACTAGTGGGTCTAACTTCGTTTAAAGCACAGTGACTTTTCATAAAAGGGCGTGGCCGTGGTGGCGCGGCAAAGTTGGACGTCACACCATGGCCATATGTTTAGTTTTAATTTCCACATACATCATCTGATCTGCACCAAAATCAATGTGATTGATCCTAGTCCAGTCCCCAATAGAGATCGGATGACATATTTGGTGGGCGTGGCCGAATTCGTCCACAGCGTCCCCTAGAACATTTTTAAAAATCAGCCCGAAGCCATGCTTTCACCGAGGATTGTGAAATTCGGTACATTTATGTAATTTGTCAAGACCTACAAAAAAGTCCTTGGAGCATTGGTCCAAACCCCACAGGAAGTCAGCCATTTTGGATTGAATTTGCCATTTTGACCATGGATTTGCCCTTTCTAGCCCGCATATCTGAGCGAACTCCTCCTACAGTTTTTGACTTAGAGACTTGAAAATCACTCAGTATACTCTTAAGGCACTGGGGATCAAAAGTTATCAAAAGCTTTTTGATACATGAAAGCGTGTGGGCGTGGCCACGCCTCAAAATAGTACTTCTTGCCATAAAAGACTAAATTGATACAGCTCCTACATGGAAAGTCACAGAGACCTGAAATCTTCAAAGATTGATCTGTCTCTGGTCCTGAACAATATTCACTGATCAGATGCTGACATCATCGAAGCCCCGTCCCCTGAGAACAGGAAGTGTCATGTTTTCCTTTAGAGAGTCAATTTTTGATGTTCTTCACCTAATCAATGTGAAACTGTCCCAATTAACAGATAATATGATGGTCTAAGACAGTCTCCAGTACTAACTGGTTTAGCTTCAGGGCGTGGCTGTGGCGGCGTTGGGAATTCTGATGTCACGCCACAGCCATACGATTGGCTCTAAATTCCACATGCATTGTCCGATTCACTCCAAACTAAATATGGTTGATCTTTGTCAGCCCCTAAACAACTCTATTGGATTACATTGAAATTTGGATCAATAGCGCCCCCTAGGACACTTCAAGGGCTATATCTCCCTTATACATAATCGGATCCCCTTTAAATGTAGTATACATGATCATAGGTCAATGCCGAACATGTTGACACAGTCAATTGATGACATCACTTTAGCCCCAGCCACTAATAAACAAAGGAGAGCAGCTTCCATATGGAAGGTCCGATTTCCCCTAAATGTTAAATGCTCCTTTCCAGACGATAACTCTGCATAACCGAAGATCATATGACTATCGCTCACACTCCCACCTAGTGGCGATGTGTGGAATTGAACGGCATCATCAACGGTGGCATGTGGCCAGCGATGCCAGGCTCCCGCGGTCGCTGCACAGGCCGAGTTGCGCTGAAGTGCGAGGGCCTTCAATGCTGCTTGCAGCTTTAATTAATTTTCTTTTCTTTGAGTAACATCACAGTAACCATTCATGATCTATAGTAAACCGGCTGTTTGTGGAATGTCTCTTCGCCATCTTTTCAGCACGTTATACATATACACATAATGCTATTTAGTACATAGTTTCCATCTCAAGGAAATACAGCCAACCTATATTATGGGTCTAACACTGTTTATTAAATAATAATGAGTAATGACATCATCATTTGAAAGTCATTACTGAATAACAGTCAATAGCTAATAGCTATAATGATGATAATCAGCATTTGCTTAGACGTGGCAGCATCTTAGAGGCTATTACTGCTGGTCTGGCACGCTGTTGCTACTGCCAGGAGTGGAACTGCTGTCTCTCAGATTCTAAGGACTGAGCACACAACAAATAAAACCGAGTTAATCTACTTATATGCATGCTGCAACGGCACTTGATTGCTGTCCATCTTGGGTCACCATGAACGCTCCCGTTATCACTTCCTGGTCATAGTCGGTACATTTACCAGATTTTGTCAATTTTAAAAGTGTTTCGTGTGTTGTGAAAGTGTTTTCTGAAATGTAAATTTGTTTTCTCAAATGTTAATTGTTTTCTCAAATGTCACTTTGTTTCAGGACTTGTAAAAGTGTTTAATATTTTGTTAAATAGTTTTCTGACATTTGAATTTGTCTCAATCTTTGTAAAAGTGTTTCAGATTTCGTAATGTTGGTTTGCATCTCTCGGCCACCGTGTTCTTGACTGGCCGGACTTAGTCTTGAGAGCAGTTACTGTTTGGGGATTGAGGAGGTTGAACAGAAAGTCGGAGAGCAGACAGGCAGAGGTAAATTTGGCATAGACGGAGCTGCTGAGGATTACCGTGGAGGGAGAATGAATCCATTCATTTGTCACAAAAAGTAGTTTTAAAATATTTTTTAGATGACAAAAAAGATCTCAAATCATCTGTGCAGTCACTTCATCAAGAATGAGCCTACTTTTGAAATGTACTTTCAGAGTTTTCAGAGCAGTGGAGCTTCGCTTACAGGCTGGTCTGGCTGTTAAGGTAAGCTAAGCTAACCGGGCGGCTGGACTGGGACTTCCCCACCAACCGCTGCATAATCTCGGCCAGGCACTCTGGGATTGCCCGCTACCTGTTATCTGTTTCTGGTGACTGAAGGTGAATATAAAGCGTTTAGTAGATATTTGGTGAATAACTGCAAGTACCTGAATAAAAAATTTAATATTTTTTGCATGAGATTTTTCACATTTTAAGATAATGTAGGCATTAATTAACTGTTTTGCCACAGTTCTATAAGAAACATATTTTAAAGCAGTACTGATGGTTGGAGCACGTAAAATTTTTCCTTGTATATATTGTCTTTTCATGTAAACCTTACTTTGTGAACACTTTATTATTTTTAATTTTTCATAGTTTTATGCAGACAGCTCTGTGGGAGGAGACACAACAGTTCCAGGTTTGGATGCAGTTTCCCAGAAGCTCCCACCCTGTACTCCAGTATCTGTACATCTTCTACTTTATATAAATATTTGCTTATGAGTAGACAGTCAAGGTATCAATTCCCTATACTTCTGGACTGATTACCTGATTTTTTATTTAAATAAATAAAATCTTTAAAAACATTTTTCGGTAGGTTTCTGATATGAGTTTATATAGAAGCAAGGTTTTTGGTTGAAGTGTGTTCCTGTGCTAAGACAGCATGTCCCTGGAAAGAGGCTTTTGTTGAACCTTGTTTGGCCATAAAGGGATACAGCTGTCCAGTCCAGCCTTGGAATGGAGTGGTGAGAGTAATGACATTGTTATTGTACAACTGTCAAGCAGGTTGGTTTAGATGTTGTGCAGCTGTGATCCTGTTCCTTTATTCCCATAACTACTGCTAAGGGTCCAACGTTGCATGTGCTAGAACATGTACATAAATGAAGATGGTTAATTCAGATTGGTCAAGGGTTTCACATACACAACAATGACATAACGTTTGTATATAAACACCCTGACTTGTGTCAGGGATTTGGGATTCTTTCGGATTTTGTATTATGAAGATGTATTCAGAAATGTGTTCTGAATAAAAGGTACCGCGCGTCAGCTTTGAGAGGAAACCATTTGTCTTTTCATAATTTTCATGTTTTAAGTTAACTTCTTCTCCCACATAATTGGTGGCCCGTACAGGGACTCTTTTTGCTGAGGGAGAAGAGAAAAGTGGCCAGGCGGAGGGGCAAGAACTGCTGAAACAGGCCCGTTGAACCAGAAGGGGTAAGAGCATCTGTTTCTTCTGTTATACTTTAGAAATATGGCTGTCCATGGGCCCTCCGCTCTGGTTAATTCAAGTGAACGACATTTGTTGGACCATTTGTTCGCTACTATACCTCCCAGTGTCGTCTGCTAATATATACCCCAGTATCGTCTGCTTCTACACCTCCCAGCATCCATTGCAGCTAACAGTGGGGATGTCGCAGCTATATGTGATGTCACTGTGGGCTATATAAGAACAGTGGAGACATTTCATTTATTCTCCTCACTGGCCTTATGAGAAGCTCAACGAGCTAAAGCTTACTGGGCTCAGAAGACCAGTAGGTTTTTACCTTACCGACTGAAGGCGTGTATTTGACACGCAACCCAAGAAAACCCACGGAGGTTTTCCAAGGAGACAAAATTTTCCTTGTTTTGCTCCAGTCGACTGCTGACGGTCCGTCATATTTGTTCCCTTTTGCCAAAGGAGAAGAAGCCTGCCGTTTTTGAGTTTGTTACGGACACATAACAACTCTCCCTCCCTCTCCCCTGCTCCAGAGAGATGACACCAAGTAATCCCGTCTTGTTTTATTTCTATTAAAAATAGCTTGAGCAGGATATAGTAGGATTTTAGGACGATTTAGAATCGCGACCTATTGTAGTCCAATGTGTTCTAATTTGTATGTGCATGCACTGTCTTATTGAAGCTTTGATTGCTGTTGGACTCTGAAAGTTGCCGTGCTATGAAGCTGCGTGTGCCTCACTGTGTTTTGAACACCTTAGCGCAGACTCAGGCGAACTTAAAAGTTGGACTGCTAAAACCTCATGGTGGAACACTCACAGTTCCATTGTCTTCGCTCTTAGTGTTTTTCCACTGGTTGCACTCTAAAGGTTTTATGACCCTTTGTGTTTCACCGAGCTCCAACTTTGGGGGGTTTATGACTGCAGTCTGGTGGATGCCGCTCCCAAAGCTTTGACCCAGTACCCTTTTTATCCCATAAACTGCCGGTTTGACTTTCAGACACTCAATGTTGTTTTGTTTGTTTGGTTAGTTATTTTACTAACTTAGAGAAAGCATTTGTGTTTATTTTGAGCAAGAGTGATTAATCTGTCAAAATAAGGTCAAAGTTCCTCACCTTCGGTGAAGCGGTTAATTGACCAGTGACATTTAGCGTGGTTTTTGGTTAATAATGATCAAATATTAGTGATAATTTACTAATTGTAATTATTAAGGGCCAATTAAAGCCCATAATCACAACATCGGAGGACATCTCTGATTTCGATTCATAAGTAATGATTTTGGTTAAGAAATTATTTTTTTCTGAATTATGATTTTTAATTATGATTTTTGATAAATAATTATTATTAATAATCATAATCCTTACAGTTCCGAATAAGACAGCACCTCTGATTTTCCTTAATGCATCGACGCGTGCTTGGGCACACAAGGAGGCTGTCAGTCAAAAAACACGAAGTTGGAATTGGCTACCTGGCAGTAAAGGGTGACACCGGAGTGGATTTTCTCTCCTGTCCCATCCCACTCCCACAGAAAAATGTCTTGTCCCATCCCAATCCCAGGCCAGCATAACGAAAAAAATCCTGTCCCATCCCACTCCTGGTAAATTGACTCCCATACCCATCCCACTCCCATTTAGAACAGCTCCCACTCCTGTGCCACTCCCATTTTTGTTTTCTTTTAGTCTTTTGGCAATTTCTCCGAAGAACCAGTTAAGTCCCTGTTTTTAGCTGTAGTAAAGGCCAGTTAAAGTAAAAAGAATAATAATGAACAAATAATAAAAATATCAAACAAGGAAACAGACCATGCCTATCTTTGCTGAATAAACAAAATGTACATAGTTGTATTTTACTCATTTATTAAATGATTGTTTCCTTTGAACAATGACATTACTTTTATGTTTCAAGTTGCTGAAATAAAAGAAAAATGCACCTAATAAGAGAACTGTACTTGCTGAACAAAAGGACAAAAAGGCATTACCTTCATAATTTAGAAACTGTACCTCAATGGTTCACAGCCCTGGTCCTCAGGGACCCCTTCCCTGCAAGTTTTAGATGTGTGTCTGCTCCATCACACCTGATTCAAATTCAGACATGACCTCCTATACAGGCATCAAGTGACGGTTCTTATTACATTTACTACAATAAACATACAATGAAATGTTATCTATATGAAATGTGAAAACTTTGAAAGATCTGGCTTTCTAAATCCTACTGACTGGCCAGCTTCAGTGGCCAGTTGGGACACATATACAGGTAATAATGTATTATTTCAGTGAAGACTGTGAGGGTTGAATGCCAGGCAGGGTGGGATGGAGCAGTTTGCGATGATTATAATTTTTCACTCCTGGATGCATTCACAGACTAATCAGAGTAATCACTTTAATGAGGCCTCTTAAGCCATGCTATTGAAACACTAGGGAACTTTGAAACTTCCTGTGTGGTCTGTGTTTATTTTACATAATGAAATGAGAGTTTGATCGAAGCCTAGACACGCCAAAAGCACAGAGAAAAAACAGCAACTGAAAATATCAAGCTTGATAGGACTTCTAATACATTAGTGCCCTGTGACAGATGCAGCAGGAGGCATCTTCCAAGAATTTGATCTATCACAGATTATCTTGTTAATAAAAATGATCTTCAAAGATTTTTGGTCTGTTTTTATGCTTTATATTTCATTCATATGTACAGTTATGTAGATGCAAAACATCTGATGTACTACAAAAGTTTATAAACTGCAATAAACTGTAATGTGTTTATTAGTCCAGCTAGTATTTTGTTCAGCATGATGGTACAGAAATCCACATTCAAGACTTTCATAATTCTGATAGTGATGTATAAAGCTGACTGAGTGATTTTGAAATGTCTGATAATGTCAGATCTTAAAGACACTTAAGATGGTTAATACATTAACATGAAGGCCTGGTACATCAGGCATGGGGTTATCAACATTGGTTAAATGAAAAACATTTAAATAAAACAATTTAATAACAATCCATAAATATCCGTTGGGCATCTGTCACGAGAGGTCATGAATCTGTGAAAATGATACACCAAAGATGCAGAGATCTAAGGTAGGAACTGTCGGGGATCTAATGCACGTATTTTCAGTATACCTCTCAGATGGGTATCCAGGTATTCAGATAGACAGCGGGCATCCGTCACATATGGTTAATAATCCAAGAACATGATACGCCGAAGATGCACACATCTCTAAAGTAGGAACTGTGGGGGATCCAGTTAGTATATTTTTTGGGATACCAGTCGGATGGGTATCTGGATGTTCAGATATTTTTGTGGTTCGTATCATGGAATATCACAAAAACAGAATCCCTCATGTATGCATGTGGATCTTCCCGTATATTATCCGTTTATGTTCCATATATGGACATATCTCCGCATCGGATAGTACCATATCTTAATACTTTTCGTGCAGTGTCTTTCTACCTGGATGTGCACGCAGGAAGGCGTGCGATGCTGCGGTCCCGATGCCTTCTTCTCTAGGTCGTTGGGAAAACCACTTCAATTTAAGAGAGGGTGTTATAGTGGACTTTTCTTATCAAAGTGGGGTAGAAATTAACTCATTAAAAGACGAAACGTCTGATACTGGATTTACAGACCAATTCCTCTAGGTAACAAAACACAGAGGTCAGAGGGGACAGAGGTAAGGGAAGTTCAGAGCATTAAAAATAATTTTCCACAACACTCCTTTCTTCTGATTACAAGATAATCACAACTAAAAGGAAAATTCTTCAGAACCATCACCCAGGATAATAATCAAAATAAAACCAAGAAAAACAATATATACAACACTTTAAAAGAAAAATCAAAAAGAAAAAGAGAATTTACTCCAATCTTTATTACTCAGGATGTCCAACCACCAGTAATGAACCAGGACCAAGGATTCCAAGAGGAGCCCACATTTGCTTTCTGTTGGGCCGTCAGCAATTCTCCTAATTTATCATGGATACTTGTCATGTTGTTAGACACATCAGGAATAAAAGTGCAACACTGTTCCCCAATTAAATGACAAACACCACCCCTCTCAGGTAACAGGTAATCCAAAGCCATTCTACTTTGCAACCTTATCGTTCTAAGAGCTTGCTGCTCCTTGGTCAGAACAGTGAAACCTTCCTTTGTGAAAGCAGATTGAAATATAAGTTGTGACTGTAGGTAGTAAATGAGCTAGATAACATATTCCAGACAAATTAGCAGGCAGATATGATCTATTTCCACACATCCAAACCATGTTCTTAGGACATGAGTACCCATCTCTACTAGGAAAAGTAACAAGAACCCTGGTTAATTTACCTGCCTGGTTATACAATTTACTTCCATTCGGTAAGGCTGTAAGATTAAGAGTTAACACAAAGGCTCTGGGGTCGAAGATCCTGAAATGGTATAAGCAGCAGTTCTGATAGGA
The DNA here is from genome assembly GCF_021462225.1 of Girardinichthys multiradiatus. Classification (NCBI taxonomy): domain Eukaryota; kingdom Metazoa; phylum Chordata; class Actinopteri; order Cyprinodontiformes; family Goodeidae; genus Girardinichthys; species Girardinichthys multiradiatus. The sequence goes on along the minus strand of NC_061796.1, from coordinate 27,100,732 downwards.
CATGACTCAAATTTATGTCTGTTGATTAAAGCACATGAAACAGATATAATAGTTTTGCTACCTTCTGTCTTTCCAAGGAAATAAGGTGTGTTTTCCTCCTGTGCAATACAAATAGCTGTACCTATATCTGGATATCTTATTGATTCCTATTACCCCAAAATCTATAAAGAATTCCTGTAGTAGCATATATTAAAGTAGGCTCACTAGAAAATCTACTAACATTTCTGCTTTGCCTTACAATATAATTCTTCACCCAAGGAAAAATAACCTCAACCTGCTGGTTATGTGGCCTATCTGGAAAGAAAGTAGTTAGAATAGAAGCAGTTTCAATAGGAACAGGTTCCAAAAATGGTTGATCATTAATAGCACGTGGAATCAAACAACAAACATAGCAAATGTCATTTCTTATCTTCCTCACAGTTTGATGCATCAGTTGCCACCAGACATTCAATTCAATTCAATTCAATTCAGTTTTATTTATATAGCGCCAATTCACAACACATGTTGTCTCAAGGCACTTCACAACAGTCAGGTACATACATTCCAATTAATCCTAACAATTGAACAGTGCAGTCGGAGTTAGCTTTTTATTCAAATTGGATAAAAAGTTTTTCTATCTAAGGAAACCCAGCAGATTGCATCCAGTCAGTGACTTGCAGCATTCCCTCCTCCTGGATGAGCATGTAGAGACAGTGGACAGTCACTGGCGTTGACTTTGCAGCAATCCCTCATACTGAGCATGCATGTAGCGACAGCGGAGAGGAAAAACTCCCTTTTAACAGGAAGAAACCTCCACCAGAACCAGGCTCAGTGTGAGCGGCCATCTGCCACGACCGACTGGAGGTTAGAGAGATTATCAGCATGATCATGGTAGTCAGAAAAGTGACGAATCTCTCTTCAAATCAGCTAATGAGTATTATTGGCATAATTACTCAGATTAGCCACACATTGTCTTTGCCGTACCTTTCCCCAAATGAACACAAGAGTAATAAAAATACTTGCAATACCAATCATTAGCATCGGAACAGACCATCTTCCATATAGCTGCATCGCGACCTTGAAGTGGAATGTCCTTTCTTACGGTACTGAAAGCAAACAGTTTTTTTCAAAGAAAACAAATCATAAACAAAACTCAAAAATCCTGCTGCCTCTCCTTAGTGGCTTCTGCGCTTCAAGCTGCCCTGTTACCAGTCTGGTACAGGTGGGTGGTCGTTGGAAGCTCCACTAGGTAGGAGGTTCAGAACCAGGATGCTGCTCAGGTGGTGTTCCCATGAACACCTTCCAGTGTAGCATAGACCCAGGTAACATGCTCTGCTACCTTGACAACGGTGTAGGATCTGATATGGGCCCTTCCAGCATCTGGACTTCAAGTGTGTTCTCCTGGAACCAAGGAGTGGAGTTTGGAAGTGGCTGTTTCCAGCAATGCAGCCTTCACAAGCTGTGAAACTTGAAAAAGCACAGTGGACAGGTTTTGACAGTAAAACAACACCCTCTCTTCACACAAAGATGTGGAAGGTAGAGATCTTAGAAATATCCCCATGCCCAAACTAGGAGACCTGTCAAACAGCACTTCAAAAGTCTCAATTGCAAATGAAAACAATAAGCAGAGCCTTCACAACCCTTGGCTAATTTTTAATTTCGAAGTCCCATTCTCAAGCCTAGGTGCTTAACTACATGAACTTCATCAAAACATCCAGCAAAATCAAAGAGAATTAATCTTCAGACTCCACCTAGTATACTAGCAGTGACCATCAGCTAAATATTCTGAATATAAAGAAAATGTGACATATGATGTTTGAGGAAGCCCTGATTACAGGTCATTATTTCCATAGTTTCAGAATACCCAAAGAAAATTTCAAAAATGGTCTAATCAGAATCAGAGCCAGCTTTATTGCCAAGTTCGTACATACAAACAAGGAATTTGACTTTGCTCTTTGGTTTTGTTTTTGTATTACAGAATATACATATTTACAATGTACAATATACACATATATAAATAAAAAGGTGCATTTGCAACATCTGTATGCTGTTGTTTTGTACTCTATTAAATGTTCATCAGAGAAACAGCCTGGGGGAAGAAACTGTCTCTGTGGCGGCTGGTTTTAGTGAACAGTGCTCTGTAACGGCGGCCTGAAGGTAAAACTCTAAACAGTTTATGTGTGGGGTCTGCAGAGATTTTAGCAGCTCTTTTCCTGACCCTAGACCTGTATAAGTCCTGGATGGAGGGAAGGTAAGCCCTGATTATTCTCTCTGCATTCCTGATTATTCGTTGCAGTCTGGACCTGTCCTGTTTTGTGGATGAGCCAAACCACACTGAGATGGATGAAGACGGGACAGATTGAATGATGGCAGTGTAGAAGATGACCAGCAGCTCCTGTGGAAGGTTGAACTTCTTGAGTTGCCTCAGGAAGTACAGTCTCTGCTGGGCCTTCTTTAGAACAGTATCTATGTGCGAAGACCATCTCAGGTCCTCAGAGATGGTGGTTCCTAAGAACCTGAAGTGGTCCACAGCCGATACAGTGTTGTTGAGGATGGTGAGGGGGGGTGTATTGGGGTGGTGTTCTCCGAAGGTCCACCACCATTTCCACAGTCTTGAGTGGGTTCAGTTCAAGGTAGTTCTGACCACACCAGTGTACCAGTCGATCACCCGCTGTCTGTATGCAGACTCATCACCGTCCTGGATCAGTCCAATGACAGTGGTGTCATCTGCAAACTTAAGGAGTTTCACAGATGAGTCCGATGAGGAGCAGTCATTTGTGTACAGAGAGGAGTGGGGATAGAACACACCCCTGGGGGCACCAGTACTGATCTGGATCAGGAGAAGATGCTCCCCAGTCTCACCTGCTGCTGTCGGTCCGTCAGGAAGCTGTTGATCCACTGACAGGTGGAGGCTGGGACATTGAGCTGGGTGAGCTTCTGGTGGAGGATGTCTGGTATGATGGTGTTGAAAGCCGAGTTGAAGTCTACAAACTGGATCCTGGCGTACGTCCCTGGGTGGTTGAGGTGTTGCAGGATGAAGTGTAGACCTAAGTTAACAGCATCATCTGCCGACCTGTTTGCTCGGTAAGCAAATTGCAGGGGGTCCAGCAGGCGGTCTGTGATGTCTTTCAGGTGCTTCAACACCAGCCGCACAAAGGATTTCATGATCACAGACGTCAGAGTTAAAGGCCTGTAGTCATTTAATCCTAGGATGGTGGGTTTCTTGGGCACTGGGATGATGGTGGATCGTTTGAGGCAGGAGGGGACCTCACACGTCTCCAGTGATTTGTTGAAGATCCTTGTGAAGATCGGAGCGAGTTGATTTGCACAGGGTTTCAGGCACGATGAGGAGACGTTATCAGGTCCTCCAGCTTTCTTTGTTTTCATGCGCTGAAAAAGCCTGTTTACATCTTCCTCAGAGATCTTTAGTGCAGGCAGAGGATCTGAAGGTAGAGGGTTGGTTACTTTATGGGAGGAATTTGTTCCTGAATGGGATGTAGAGGGGATGATTTGAGGTGTGAATGACTTGTTGTCATGTCCACAGTAGAAGCCATTCAGACGGTTGGCCAGGAGACGACTCTGTTCAGGATGAGTGGGGGGGCTCTTGTAGGCAGTCAGGTTTCTCAGACCAGTCCATACAGCTGAAGTGTCACCAGTAGAAAGGCTGTTCTTCAGCTTCTCACTGTAGCTTCTCTTGGCTGCTTTGATCTCCTTTGTTAGTTTGTTCCTGGCCTGCCTGTACCGCGCCCAATCTCCACTGCTGTGAGCTTCTTCTTTTTCCCTGCGCAGATTCCTGAGGTGTGAAGTTAACCATGGCTTGTTATTCACAAAGGTGCAGAAGATCTTGGTCTGTACACACATGTCCTCACAGAAACTGATGTATGATGTCACCACATCAGTTAGTTGGTTTAAGTCAGTGGTTGAGGTTTCAAAAACAGGCCTCTTTCAGGCCGTGCTGAAGAAGCGTCTCAGGTGGAATAGCCATGGGAAGGGCAGGTTTCTAAAGTCCGGACTAAAAAACACAGATGTTGCACTCAAATCCCATATATATATATGTGTGTGTGTGTGTGTGTGAGACAGAAGAAAACATTTAGTATAGTTTCAGATTTTGCACACAGAAATATTATCAGTCAGTCAGTCGTCCCCCTGCCTGTCACTTCCTTTCATAACATGCACTATACTCCTTTCTTTTCCGACTGATCGCAATATTTAAGACAAACAAAACTTTTAACTCTTTAACCCCTTAATTGATGCAGTCGGTTCTTTTTAATCTTTTTCTTATGTTTTTTTATTTTTCCATCTCCATCCATTAACTGTTTTACTTTAAACTATTTAAACTATTTATTTATTTTTTTAACTATTTAACTTATTTACAGTCAAACTTCCATGCTGTGGAAAACCAAACTTATCTTCGAAATTAAAGCACATTTAACACAATCATCCCCACCTTTTCCTTTCATTATTTTATAAATCACAGAGTCTGGAGAAGGAGGCACCCCTGATGCCTCAAGGTTCCGGAACCATTTTTTACCCGTTCAGCGGCACCTCTGCCGTCTGGCTTTTCTCCTTTATGAGGTGTAGAAAATTGCAAAAAACCACCCGCAAAACCCTCTGTTTTGCTTTATCTTATTGTTACCAATAAGAACTTCCCTGTTTTCCTAACAGGGTGACCTGGCCCTCAGCTGATGTCCTCCCTCTCGCAACTCCGGAACCTAATTAATTAGTTAGGAGATGATGGTTAATGTGTAATAAAAAATAATATACATTATATCATACAGAGCAACTTCTCACCCAGATATATTTGTAGACAAATAGTTCGGATCCAATCGGCCAGAAGCCGCAGGCGGGCATGATGACTCCCCTCCGTAAAATGGAGGTGGACTGAGGACCATGTCTCCAGGCTGGCCAGGCGTCCATGTCCCCTCCTGCGGTTTCCTCTGGCACGTTAGATCCTGTTCGTGACGCTAAAATTGTAGTGAAATTTTCTTATCAAAGTGGGGTAGAAATGAACTCATTAAAGACAAAGACCAGACCTTGTCTTTATAAGTTTTATTCAAAGGCATTCAGCGTTTGAAGACCCTGTCATTGAGCTTGGTCAGTGAAGCAGAGCCCCAATCAACATTTATACACAGTATTTAAAGAGTATGTGGGTCTTACCTCAACTTAAAAGAGTTTGTGCTTTATGGCCCTAGACCCTCCTCGGGTCAGAGGAAACAAAGTTATTTACGAGCAGACCATCTGCTCTTCCTGAGACATCACCCTAAAGGATGGGTTTTAACCATTAAACGTCTGATACTGGATTTACAGACCAATTCCTCTAGGCAACCTGCAGGTGGATCACTGACTTCCTGTCTGACAGGAAGCAGCGCATGAGGCTGGGGAAGCACGTCTCTGACTCCCTGACCATCAGCACCGGTTCCCCCCAAGGCTGTGTTCTCTCTCCTCTGCTCTTCTCCCTGTACACCAACAGCTGCACCTCCAGTCACCAGTCTGTCAAGCTTCTGAAGTTTGCGGACAACACCACCCTGATCGGACTCATCTCTGATGGTGACGAGTCTGCGTACAGATGGGAGGTGGACCATCTGTTGGACTGATGCAGCCAGAACAACCTTGAGCTCAACGCTCTAAAGACAGTGGAGATGGTTGTGGACTTCAGGCAGAACCCAGCCCCACCTGCCCCCATCACCCTCTGTGACTTCACAATTGACACTGTGGAATCTTTCCGCTTCCTGGGAACCATCATCTCCCAGGATCTCAAGTGGGAGCCAAACATCAGCTCCCTCATCAAAAAAGCCCAGCAGAGGATGTTCTTTCTGCGGCAGCTGAAGAAATTCAACCTGCCAAAGACTATGATGGTGCACTTCTACACAGCCATCATTGAGTCCATCCTCACCTCCTCCATCACCATCTGGTACGCCGCTGCTACAGCCAAGGATAAGGGCAGGCTGCAGCGTGTCATTCGGTCTGCTGAGAAGGTGATTGGCTGCAGTCTACTGTCACTCCAGGAACTGTACACCTCCAGGACCCTGAAGCGGGCAGGGAAGATTCTGGCTGATCCCTCCCACCCCGGTCACAGACTCTTTGAGACTCTCCCCTCTGGCAGGAGGCTGCGGTCCATCCGGACCAAAACCTCACGCCACAAGAACAGTTTTTTCCCATCTGCCACCAGCCTGGTTAACAAAGCCCGGAAACCACCCTGACATTCTCCCCCCCCCCTTTTTTTGCTGACAGGACACTTGTAACCTGTAACTCTATGCGTTACATTAACGCTCAGCTTGGACTCCTGCTTTACTTGCACTGCCATACTTGCACAATGATCACCTGCACTGTTGTATTGCTCTTGCATCTTATACTGCTCTATGTTTACTCTCACTCACTTAAAACTGTGCACATATATTTATATTATATTGTAGATATGTTTATACTGTTTAATTTGTCTTGTATTGCACCGACTACGCCAAAACAAATTCCTTGTATGTCCAAAAACGTACTTGGCAATAAAGCTTTTCTGATTCTGATTCTGATTAAACTTGGGGGATCAGCTACTCTTTCTTTGTGTTGATCCTGGTTCACAAAAAGGTAATTATTTGGTGTACTTACTGGTTATATTTACAAATTCAATAAAAAATGTTGTTCTGTATATTAGTTGGTTTTTAACTAAATTCAATTTAAAGAGGTTTTCACTCCCTTCTCCATCACTGACCAACCTCATTCGAAGCTTGACAACTCTTTTGCTGGGATAAGAAGACCAGGAGATTTACTTTTTCAATGGAAGGCTTGTTAGTAGCGACTCCACTCAAGTAAGAAAAACCCACAGAAGTTTTCCAAAGAGACAAATTTTTCCACTTGTTTTGTTCCAGTCGACTGCCAGCGTTCCATCACATTTTCCCCTTTGCTGTACTAGGAGTAGGTAACTGTTCTGGAGTTTGTCAATCACACCACCAGAGTGTATCTCTTATCTCTACTTGTAAGACATGATTTTTAGTTACAATGTATTACTTCTGAATTATGTTTTATTATAATGTTGATATTTAAAATCAATATTCAACAAAAATCTACATTTAGTCCATAATTTAATAATAACTTAACATTGGAATCACTGTGGATGTTATTTATTTCTTTGTGTTAATCGAGTGAAGCTCAGCAAAAAGCTATTCTAGCTTCTGCTGCCAACCATGGTGGCACATAATATCAGCACTACTACTGGGTGGCAGCCGTGGGCAGGTAAGTAGAGCCGAGGCGAGAGAAGTCAAAGTAAATCAGGTCTGATATGTGGCATTATGCAGCCTTAATGGAGATTAAAAGCTCTCAAAATCAGCACAACACAGTAAGCTTTACCTGTGTTCACCTTCTCTTTTTATGTTTGACCAGCAGAAACACTATAAGCGCCCAACTGCAGCTCCCTGTCAGGTGACACTCTGAAAGAGGGTAATTTTCCCTCTATCAGAGAAAGAAAGGAAAGTACATGTTTTTAGATGTGAGGCAAGGAATTGTAGCGCTTATTGCATGTATGTGATAGGAGGGATACAGGATATATATAACAAATACAAGATACATAGGAGGGATAATTTATCTTCGATACATTTTAATTTTACTAAGCCAGTGCCTGCCAGAAAAAAACAAGTTAGCAGCTACAGAACATTTAACAATGTCAGTTTCTAGAAATAATAAAATATTTTACCTTGTCTTGTCACCAGAGAACAATGGTTCATTAGTAGGAAAACAGCAGTTATGCTGTTTTCTGTTGCATAATAATAGTGCAAAGCTGTTTTTGTTTCTTTAACTTGTATTATTTGTGTTGCTCCCCTGCTGCTTTGGTTTTATCCTAGAAAATCCTGGGCCTTCCTTAATCTCTGTCTCGTTTTCTTTCCTTTAATTTCTTCAGGTTAGCTATGGGCTGGTTCATTTTCAGTAGCTGGTGGAGCTCTGGTTCTTGGCCTTCATTCATCCCATTTGTTTCCTTTAATTGCATTTTTAGTACTGTATGTTTTGCCAGCTAGGATATCCACTCTCTGCCAGTTTGTTGTACCTTTATGGTAATCAAAGTCTCCTATCACATTTTTTTCCTTCTTAAAGATTTTCTTTAGTGGCTTTCTCATGTTTCCCAAGTTAATTTTTTTTCCCTGAAAAAACTACTCTCACAATAGATCTTTGTTGTTTTTTAAGGCTCACCTGCTCCTGAGTGGGAAATCCCTGTCCATAAATAATTTTACATTCTACTTGCAAATCTTTTATACTTATTTGGCTCTTGGACAGCTGGAACCCTCCTTCTGTGCACCTGTTGATTTCAAATTATACTTAGATTTATTCAGCATTTTACAGCACGTTGAACTATTTAGAGTCTGCTCATCCCCAGCTTGTACAGAGCTTTAGTGTTAATACTGCTGTCCAGCCTACTGTTGTGGTGCAGACCCATACACTTGTAGCTGTCAACCGCCTCTATTTCGTCTTCCATAATGTTGATGGCAGTAATCTAAAATGTTTTCTTCCTGAATAGTGTACCATTTTCTTGGTCTTGCATAGATTCAGCAGCATGTGATTCTGACTGCAAAAACCCTCAACAGAGTTACTGTGACAAGTCTAGGAGACATAGGGTATATCACAAAATTCATTAAATAAATCTAGCAACCAACAAACTTAGAACTCCTGAACAAAACCCAATTCAGCATTAAAAGGGATTTATTTTCTCAAGTTCAGGGTTTCACACATGCAATAAAAAACAGAAAAGGAAGCAATAACCTTTAGGGTCTCCAAGGCCAAAACAACAAAAATACCCCTTTTTTGCCTGAAAAGAAGAACAGTTATTTTCTAACCTAACAAAAGTACAACACCTGAGCTCCCTGTCTGGCCTCAAAACTAGTTGAAAGAAAATGGTAGAGAACCCCTAACAAACTTACCATTTAACACAGGATATCTTAGAACAGTTCACCAAAACATGAAGATCTGACAAGATGTAAAAACAGAATTACTGTCAGACATTACATGTCATGATCCTTTGGTGTTTAAGTATTGGATTTTTGAAGATATCTGTTTCCTTGTTGCTTATATTCTCATTGTTATATCCTAAGGTTCTGTACATGTAGATATGTTCTGTTAGGTTGGTTCTCTGTGTTTCTGTGTTCTTCTGTTCAGTGGTCTTTTCTCCCTCAGTTCCCCCAGCCTTCATTGGTCTCGGCTGCTTTTCATTGTTGTAATTATGAATATGAATATATTATTTAATATTAATACTTTAATATTTATTAAATAATATTTCGGTCTGTTAAGGGTTGTCCTGGGAATATCAGCCTAATAAGGCGGTGGCATTAGGACAAAATTGAAAGGGATGAGCCAAGCTCTAACATTATTGAACAGCAAAACACATGGAATGAATTCACACAATTTCTTAAAATACAAGAATTTATTAACAAAAATAAGTCAACTCAAAGTCAAACATATTTCAATCAACAAACTCTGCTATGCTAAAACAACCCAACTAAACTACCAAGCAGAATTAAAGAATAAGGAAGACTAATGGGTTATATACAATATAAACAAGTTGATCAAAGATGATTGAAAACCATGACCGAAGAGTGATGCAACATTACCATGCAATGTTATTTATGTTTGAGAACCAAGGATTATCTTGAAGTATCTGGAAGTGAAGTTAGTCTTGTAACTAACTTAGGCAATGATTGGCATATCTTTAAACAACCATTCACAATGCAAGATCAGATAAAATATTTTAATAAAATTATATTTTAAGAATGTTTTGCTGAATAAAACCAACCTTCAGGATGACCAATTCTCAACAGTGTTTAATTAGCTGCCTTTATTTAGTAAAATAACGATGTCCTGAGGGACTTCAATCGTTTCATCTTTGTGTATCTAGATGACATTCTCATTTACTCCAAGAACCTCTCAGAGCATCAGCAACACATCCATCTGGTCCTTCAACGCATCCCAGAGAACCGATTATATGTAAAGGCTGAGAAATGTGAGTTTCACAAAACCTCTGTTACCTTCCTCGGATTTATTCTAAAGGGTGGGCAGGTTCGTTCAGATTCAGACAAGATAAAGGCTGTACTCGAATGGCCCACTCCTGACTCACGTAAACAGGTTCAACGTATTTTGGGCTTTACCAATTTTTATGAGGGATTCATCAGAAACTACAGTCAAACTGCAGCCCCATTAACCACTCTGACTTCCACTAAACACCCCTTTGAGTGGACTCCACAGGCAGATGCTGCTTTTCACAGACTCAAAAACAGTTTCTCTCTATCCCCCATTCTCATTCACCGAAACCCTTCAAAACTGTTCACTCTAGAACTAGATGCGTCCGACATTAGAGCAGGAGCTGTGCTGTCCCAAGTTTCTGATTCTGATGGCAGACTTCACCCTTGTGCCTTTTTCTCCCGCAGATTCAATCTGGCAGAAATAAACTACAATGTGGGAGATCGCAAACCTCTGATGATAAAACTGGCCCTGGAAGAGTGGCAACATTGGCTGGAGGGTGCTGAACACCCAGTTGTGGTATGGACAGATCATAAAAACCTAGCCTACCTTCAAGCAGCCAAACGCATTAGCCCTCGCGAGTCTCGGTCCCTTTTCTTTTCCCATTTTAACCTCTCGATCTCATACAGACCTGGTTCCAAGACTATCAAGCCGGACGCCCTTTCTCGACAGTTTTCCCCGGACAATTCTGACAAGGAACCAGCTCTCATCCTACCACCAAGTTGTTATTGGAGCCCTCACATGGAATGTGGAGGACTTGGTATCCCGGGCCCTCAGGATTGAACCAGATCCTGGAACTGGACCCCAAAATCGGACATACGTCCAATCAACTGACAGTTGACAGTGGATCAGTCCCGCCTGATCCACTGTTTTTCATCTAAGTTCTTGGCCCATCCTGGCTCTAGCCGAACCATTGCCTTCATCTCCAGAAGGTTTTGGTGGCCGTCCCTACATAGAGACGTTAAAGAGTATGTACAAGCCTGTGCTATCTGTGCTAGAAACAAGTCCTCTGATCAACCACCCCAAGGACTATTGCAATCCCGTTGAACTCCTAAGCGACCCTGGTCACACGTTGCCATCGACTTTTTCACCGGACTTCCCACTTCAAAAGGTATGACCACCATACTCACTATTGACAGTTTCTCTAAAACCTGTCATTTTATCCCCCTCAGAAAACTACCCTCTGCCCTCCAGACACCTCAACGTCTGGTGAAACATGTCATCACATACGTAGATGCAAACATCTACCTCACAAGCCCTTCAATGCACTGCATAGCAGAACAAGAAGTTCACGGACAGAAGGGTTTCAGCTCCCTAATACCGACCTGGTCAGAAGTTTTGGCTCTCGTCACATCACATCCCATTGAAATCGATGTCCAAGAAACTTGCCCCCAGGTTCATAGGCCCATATGAGGCGGTTATCAGTACTTCAGCTGTCTGCTTGAAGTTTCCTTCGAGTCTCCGCATTCACCCAACGTTCCATGTTTCTCAGATCAAACCCATCATTACAAATCCTTGTGGCTTACCCTCCACCGTGCTCCCCCTCCAAGATAACCCACCTGGTGCCACCTCAATCTCAAGTGTAAGTAAGACAGGATTCCCTGGACCGCTCACTTATCTGACACTCACCTGACACTCCGTTACCATCCATCTTTCTCCCCCCAGGCGGATCTTCAAGTCACCACCTGTAAGCAAAATATTTCAAAATCAGCAACCCAGAATCTGCCACTTACTATTGATCCTTTCTCCATACAGTGGCAAGTTCCTTGTTTTCCAGCATTCAAATACTTCATAATAAACTTGTTAAACCTTTCCTGTTTCTTCAGTGTAGTTCTGCATGTGGGTCATAGCAGCTAAAAAAAACGATGACATACAATATCTATCCAAAACTATCAGAAATAATGTGAGAGATCTAATGTTTTATTTCAAAATGTACAGCTTATATCAAGGTATTTTATTTTCAGTCCAAATAATTATAAGCCAACTCCAGACCACCGCTTGTTATTCTCATACTTTCCGGTTGTGTATTTAGCAGTGTGTGCTCCCTCAACCTCCATGTGAGAGACAGTGATAGAGGTCAGCACATCATTTAAACCAGTTTCACAAAATCACATAGTGCTGCTTTAATATATAAAAAAGGTATTCAGAGACACAGACATTATTTAATTAACTTTCTGATAAGACAAGGAGTTTAAAATTCACCCATTACTACCTACTACAAGTTCTTAGAAATTACTCATTGTAAATGTCTTGAAATAATAAAAAAGCATAATATAATAAAAAAAAAAGATTAATTTGAAACATAAAAATCTACATAATTAGTTGCACAGAACAATTTTGACAGAGAAATGTGGTATAATCTACATAATGATTTGTTAGTGTCAGGCTATGTACTTCATTCTAACCTGTAACACAGCTGACTGAAGAATACATGTATTTTCATTGGCCCCGAAACAGGTTAAATATAAATAAATTGCAGCACCAATGCATCTTATCACCACATGTCCTTAGTAGCTTTTCTACTAATATCTTAGTAATACTATGTGAGACATACACATTGATCACCAAACCCCAAACTGCTGTCTTATTTTCCTATTTATTTAGTGATCGATTGCTGCAACCTGGAAAACTTGGTGGATTGGTTTGTATTTAAAAATTGCTCAAAAAACCCTATTTGAAAAGTTCCTTTACAAAACAAAAAGAGCGATTAAAAAGAGCAGGAATAACAATGTATCAACATGTTAATTTCAGACCAAGTTGCAGTCATGATGCAATTTGCAGACACAAATGACATGCAGAAATAAAAAAAATTAAACAGTTCACATTTCTCAATTTTGTAAATGTGAAGTGTTTTAAGTTAAGTTTTTACTTAAATTTGGTGTTGCAATTGTTTGGACAGTTGAAAAATGTTTAACTGCACACAAATATTGTAATGCAGTGATGTAAATTATCTTTACCTAGAAAAATAGTGCTGTGAATTTAGTGACAGTGCAGTCAATTGCATTGGAGCTTCTGTTGACAAACATTGTTGGGCGAGGTGTTGCAGCAAGCTATACTAAGTTATTCAAATTAACAGCTTTTGTTACTGCACAGCTTCCAGGTTGATTCTAATAAAATTCGAAGCCTGTTTTCTCCTTAAAGTACTTTGGAGAGTGCCAACATTCAAATGGTCATATCTTCTTACATTTTCTTTTTTGATTTTTCACAAGTTTGACATCATTGGAAAGCTTAGACTCTACCCTTTCAGGATCTGTAAATAACTCAAAGTGACCCCTGGTAGACTTGCTCATGGTCACATAAATCAAAAATAAGATTAAATTCCTGAATGGAAGAGTTGTGAACAGGCAAACATTTCTGGATTGAGGGTAGGTACTTTACTGTTTTTTTTTTTTTTATTAATGATTCTTCTTTTCTATTTTAGTTTTTTTTCTGGGTGACAGATGTTTTTTTTTTCAGTTTTCCACTAGGATTTGTCATGTTTTGGTTTTTGTTCACGACCTAAATGCACAGACAAGGCAGCAGGGGCGTGATGAATAAACACAACTTAATGAACAAAATGGAATAGGATAAACAGGGTGAGGACAACAGGTGATCTGATATTGAGTAAATGAGCCAAGGAGTACTCATACTGGGGACTTTGAGTACTGGATGCTGCACAGGAGAGTGACTGAACAGATGGGGAACAGCTTTTAAGGACCAGGCAACTGAAGAACTGAGGTAAAAGAGTAACCAAAAACACAGAAGTATGCTGGAACCTGAGAGTCAGGTGAGCCCACCTGTGCCCCCTCAGAGAATGTAGGATCAGAATCTTGATATGGATTGTCCTCATCCTTGTTCGGAGAACTCGGGAACACAAATCAGGAAACCAAGGAAAGCCCAGCTGGACCCCTCATTGGAGGACTCGGAAACATCAAGAGTTGAGTTGCATGGTGGTGGTTTAAGCAGCAGCAGCTTGAGGCAAGGATTGAGCTCTGGTGCTCTGAGGTGATGAGGGCACTATGGATGAGCCTGTATTTCGCTGAATTATGCCCCAGTGTCAGGAGATGGGGCACACCCAGCTGGTGCCCCAGCGCCCACACCCAACCACTGGAGAACACTCAACCACTGGAACTGAAGTCATCTGAGGGTGACAGCAATAAGGTGGCAACAGGGGTGGTGAGGGGATAGGTTCAGTACCACAGAAAGCAGGCAGGGTCTTGAGCAATGGATTGGATGGTGGCTGGAACGCTGGAGCATGTTGAAGTTGCTGCTGAGGAGGCATGCTGAAAATCTGGGCTTGAGTGTCTTCTCCGCCTCCTCCAGCAACTCCAAAATGCCCGAGGAAGGCAGCAGAGGAGCCCACTCCCCAGAAATTGTATGCAGACAACTGCTACATTCAGATGCCTCCACGGAGTGCTGGTGTGAGCCACCGTGTCGATATACATCCTCACCAGGTGATGACACAATTTGGTAAACAGAATGGACCAGAAAAAAACAAGTTGAGCAAAAGAGAAGACTTGACATCGAGTAACAGAGCCCATGAGCATTTATACTGGGTGCTTTGATTACTGGATGCCACACATGTGAGTGAATGAGCAGATGGGGAACAGATGTTAAAGACCAGAAAACTCAGGAGCTGGGATAAAAGAGTAACACTAAGAACTAAAAACACAAGAATAAAATAATATAAGACATAAGCTGCTGCAACTAAACCCATCAAACTAAACTCAAAGTCCAACAAAATACATATTACCTCTTTGACTTAAATTTTCAAACTTTTGTCTGCTAATTATTTTTTATTCTTGTTTTCCCTCTCCTGTGAACCACCTGCTTCAAGCTTCTGCAGAGTCTAATTCCATAGGCTGTCTGGTGGAGGGTATGGTTGTTGGGGGCTCTTCTATGCTCTCTTGACTCTTGCTGTCTATGTTTCCACACTGTTCTCTTACTCCTCTTTCCTTTCATTCAAGTCATGAATAGTTTTTTGCTTTCCTTCTCATTCTCTCTTTTTCCAAATCTATTCTTCCTTTAATGGTTGAATTCAATAGACAAGTTGTATTCACTGTCTTTTTTGGGGGGCAGGTATTGTTTATTCATCTACACCCCATCCATTGATAACACATTATAGTAGATACAATAACAAAATTAGTTGACATTAAAAAATTATAAATAAAACATTTACTGGAGCTTTTGTAACCCTGTTGCAAATAACTGTTGTGGAAGATTGGAGGAGGGTCCTCAGGAATGTAGCTAACTATTGTAATGAAATCATTTAAATTGCTTTTGTCCTTCTGAGGTGACGACCACGTCTGAACTGACAGTGGCTTCCACCTTCCTTTCTGCCCCCTCCTGTTGGTCATCCCCAAGGCATTTACAAGCTAATGGGGATATGTGCCTGAACAAAAGGTGTTTCGTTTCTCTTCCTGTCCCTGGAACCCCAGTTGGTTCAACAAACAATTTGTTGCAGAGGAGCTGAGATGTCTGCATGAGTTAGGTTAATTCTCACCTCTGCTCTTCATAGAGGGGGTGCCAGGCCACATGGGATTTTTGCCAAACTGATATAAGGTGTCAGCCTTTGTCTCATTGGATTTGGTCTCGGCTCTGCTCAGTAACACATCTGATGCTGCAAAACATGTCTTCCTTATAAGGCTAAATTAATAAAGCTGATTGAATGGTTATCATCGTTCTCTTTCTTTAGAAAATACAATTTTCCTTCAACACCATGTGGCTGCCTTTTTACGCAACCACAAATAAATGTGTTGATAAAAATAACATTTTTGAAAATGTATTAGTTTCACATTTATTTTCATTTTTCTCATTAATCCTCCATAAATATTGTATATTTTGATTTTTAGATAGCTTTCCATTCATCCATCCATTTTCTATACCCGCTTCTTCGATACAGGGTCGCAGGGAAGCTGGTGCCTATCTCCCCCGTGACAGGGGAGAGGCAGGGTACACCTTGGACAGGTCACCAGTCCATCACAGGGCAACACAGAGACACACAGGACAAACAATGCACACAGCCATTCACACCAATGGGCAATTTAGAGAGACCAATTAACCTAACAATCATGTAAATGCACTGTGGGAGGAAGCTGGAGTACCCGGAGAGAACCCACACATGCACAGGGAGAACATACAATCTCCATGCAGAAAGACCCCTGACTGGGAGTCCAACCCAGGACCTTCTTGCTGCAAGGCAAGAGTTTCACCAACTGTGCTACTATGCTACCCAGTTTTCCTTTAAATTAAACTATACTTTCTTGCCTCAAGGTGATTTTGTTGGTGCTCCAAGATCATAAAATCATATGATTCATTAAATATAAAACATACAAAAAATATATTTGTGCAAAAATCCCCCAGAAGAATTACCCTAATTGTATTTCATGATTTTTTTTAAAGAATTCTTTAAATATTTTAAAAGTAGTTTTTAGGCACTTGCGGCCTTCATTTTTGCAATTTCTTGAAATTAAGTTATCATATAGGTTGGAGAAAGCAGGGGAAGGGTATGCTGTAAACGTCAATGGGCCGTGATTAAATCCCGAGACAGCCTACATTGAGGACTAAGGCGTCTGTATGTGGGTCATGCACTTAAACCCCTTCGCCACTAGCGCCGGGCCCAATAAAATTTTTTACTTTTTTTTAGCAGGACATGATTTTGCCAAACTCTCAAAAACCAATGATAGATAAAATCTCCATATAAGGTCAAGTTAAGTTCATGACAAATGTTGTTATGCCGTCTTTGTTTTCTGATCTACACAAATATAAAAAGGTTTGCTACATTAAGCGGTTTTAAGAGCAACAAAAACAGCTGTAAGGCATATGCTGTGACATAAGTGTCACAGTGCAGTTTTGGTGTGGACCAAAGAGCAGACAAGGGCTTGGATGCTCAGGACCTGGAAGTGGAGGCAGCCCGCCCAAGGGCTCCTCCGGAATCAGGTGAGGTGATCCGGCGGCGGCCAGCTGTGGCGATCTGTCGGCGGCGGTCCTGAAACATGGTTGCTGGATTCCTGGGGCTCCGTGCTGCCATAATGGCCTTGAGGAGAGGGTCGAAAGGACCTCCAGCGCAGAGTGGAGTTTGAGCGTCTAGCCATCCCTCAGTGAGAAACTCCTTCAGTAAAATGGCGTGCACGAAGGCCAGGTCCTGAGGATTGCTCCTCAGGTGTGGAACACACTCCAGGCAGCTAGACCTCATTAGGTCCTTCTTAATTTCCGCCAACCCAGCCTGAACCCATGCCGGAAATGGAGGTCGCATCGGCGACCTGAGACCAGCAGAGGGTGCTGGGCAACTGCCTTCAGACTCCGGGGAAGACAGCCGTGAGGCGGCCCTGGCGGATGGACCCTTCCTGGATGAGTTGGTGGTGCCCATCCGTACCTTCTCGGTGGCGACTGTCCTCCGACGATGACGTCGTCCAGGGCAGGAGGAAAACCCAGCTGGAAACTCTGCTGCTGGCGGAGGAGAGGATGGCTCAACTGGAGTCGTTGCCGGTGGCTCCGGCGAATCTGCTGCTGCTGCGGGCGTGACGAGCTCAGGCGCTGCTGCTGCTGCTGAGGCGGAGCGTCCGATGAGACGGGGCAGGTTCCGAACTGGGAGAGTGCGCTGCGGGCAACTCTGGCTCCGAAAACGAGGAGGAAGAGCAGACTGAAGCCAGTGGCTTACTCCGGGGATGAGGAGAGGGTCTGTGGCGCAGCGGACCGGTACCCGGAAGGGGAATGGCCAGCCTGGAGCCCCAGAACGGTGACCGCTGCTTTCTCTTCTCTGCAGCCTGACGTGAGCTCTTCTCCGCTTCCCGTTTCAGGTACTAAGAGTAATCACACCATTGTCTGCTTGGTCCATCTGGCTGGTTCCTGCTGTCAGGGTGTGGTTTAGGTGTGGACCAAAATGTAGACAAGGGCTTGGATGCAGCATTTCAAAGCAGTCTTCAGCTTTATTCAAAGGATTCCAAAAAAACATAACGAAAACACTGCAGGTACAAACATGAGTGAATCCAAAACTTACATGTGTACTCCTTGCAGGAACGAAGCAAACACAGAACCAAGTCCTGGTGTAGCGAGCGGGCAGAACAGAGTGTGAATGAACAGAGGAACCAGCAGGGGACAAAGAGCGCAGACCAACTAATATACAGAGAGACATGAGAGGGGAACAAAGGGCAGATAATCAAAGAAACAGGGAACAGGTGTGACATGGATGCAGGGAGACAGAGGGAGCAGGTGAACCTAATAGAACCAAATGAGGAAAAGGACTAATGACAAGATAGTGAGCAGACCTAAAAAGAAACTATAAACCAATACTGAAAGAACAAACTGTGAATGAGGCAGAGGAAGCGAGGACAATAATAAAAATAAACAATAACAAAAGCTAACCTATCAAGGAGGCACTGGAGAATTAAGATAAAGAGAAGCAGACTGGGAGGACTAGGAAACAAAGACCGAATACAGTATAACTGAAGAGTAACAGAAAAATAAACTAATAAGCAGAAGAGTGCAAATAAACACACAGAGATACCAGATGGGGAACTAAACTAAAGAACCCAAGGAAAACAGAGCACAATAATAATC
Organism: Girardinichthys multiradiatus; assembly: GCF_021462225.1. Lineage (NCBI taxonomy): Eukaryota > Metazoa > Chordata > Actinopteri > Cyprinodontiformes > Goodeidae > Girardinichthys > Girardinichthys multiradiatus. Next base: position 27,082,225 of record NC_061796.1, on the reverse strand, counting down.
ATAATAATAATAATGGCAACAATGACAAGAAAACCATACTAAGTCATAAGAAAAACAACAATAACTAAAGGAGCTATGAATGAGGGAGGGGAGAAACCACAACCAAACACTCAACATAACACCAGGCCACCACAGAGTCCAAAAAGATGACAGATCCTGACAATAAGCAGTGAGAGCTTTGTGTTCAAAAGTTGTTTGTGAGGAGTCTTTATGGTATAGCTCCTGTAAGATCTGAGGCAATTTGATGCTGCATTACAGAGGCTAGGAGAGAGTTAAAGCTGTCACAGTGGGACACTGAGCCAATACATCCATAGGCGTGCTTCATCATTTTGCAGTGCCCAAACAGCTACAGCTGGGTGATGGAGCTAACTGTAGAACCACAAACAATGAATTGTAAACTCTGCGAGTATAAAAGTCCTCACATAAGACTTAACATCTAAGGACAAAGTTGTCTTGGTAGGAAAATTGTGGCAAATAGAGTATCTAAAAAAAAGAACTTTTAAAATGTGTGACAATGCTGTGACATGTGTATGTTGCAATCCAAACTAACGAGGATCATTACAAATATGTATTTTCTTTTTTGTTTTGTTTGCTCAGTTCTCTGATGTAGCAAGACAAACTTGGCCCAAAAATGATTCACACCATTGATAGATTTGAATCTACTTTCATTAAACCATTTAATTCTGGTAGGAATTGACACAGAGATCTGAGACAATGTACAAAGGGTCTCATTTTGATTAAAAAAATCTTTGTATATTTAAATTTTCAAATACAGAAAACAGACTGAGTGACTTACTAAAAGTCATGGTTTAGCAGTTCATCTAGTGGTTTCACTGTCCCATGTGGAGCAGTCAACAAACTATTGAAAAGTGGTGACACACAGAGTCGAAGGTTAGTGTGTATATGTGTGTCGTTGAGCTGTGCCACTGGAACTTAATTTTGAAACACATACATTATTCTTGGTTATAGCCTGATATCTAATTTGAGAACAAATGAAAGTGTGACTAAAAATACAATTTGTTTTGTTGTGCCTAAGTCAGATACAAACAACACATGTAGCCTGCTGATTTAACAGAATGAGGTGCATATTCAGGAATCAGTTTCTGTCAGTTTATAGGCAGGCTAGAAGATAATAATGAGATTATCTTACCCTAGGCAACCAAATGTGACACCTCATTCCATGGCCACAAAGCTGGGCAGGCATGGCTATGTATGTGTATGTGATTTGTAATATGAGTACAGAGATAGCGACTGCCTGGAGAGTTGGAGGGTGCTCTCTATCTAATACTGACCTTGACTTTGTCTTCTTTTCTCTATAACTGCTTGATTTCAGAATAACCACTCTCTCTCCCTCTATTGCAGTATGCTAATACTCACACATATCTACTTGCCACAAAAAAGAGAAAAAATATTTGTCTGTAAACTTGATCATTCTAGAGACGTTGTGGAGCATCAAGAGGCATATATTCATTATCTGTCATCATATTCATTTCTATGCTAATGAGAAACATTCCTGATGAAAATCTATTTTCAGGCCCTCAAGTAGAAGTAAGTGGCAATCACATTTTGTTTGTTTTTGAGGTTTGCTTTTTGATGAGCAAAGGCATTGCCAGCAGTCCCATGTGCAGGCCAAATTCCATAAATCATTGTACTAAATGCAAATACTAACCTATTCATCTGCAAGTCCCAGTGCAGTCCGAGCCTTTCAGGTCAAGGATGTTTCATTGATTAAACAATACTTGAGCCAAGAGCGCGAGAAAAAGCTGGATTGTAACCACTGATTGATGGGAAAAACAAAACCAATATACCTAATAATTTTTTTAAAGCTTTCTAAGAATGAATAACGAGCTGATCTTGCTTGTTAGAAAAGACTCAAGCAAGCCAAAGCCCTTCAGTTTACAGGTCCTTCTCAAAATATTAGCATATTGTGATAAAGTTCATTATTTTCCATAATGTCATGATGAAAATTTAACATTCATATATTTGAGATTCATTGCACACTAACTGAAATATTTCAGGTCTTTTATTGTCTTAATACGGATGATTTTGGCATACAGCTCATGAAAACCCAAAATTCCTATCTCACAAAATTAGCATATCATTAAAAGGGTCTCTAAACGAGCTATGAACCTAATCATCTGAATCAACGAGTTAACTCTAAACACCTGCAAAAGATTCCTGAGGCCTTTAAAACTCCCAGCCTGGTTCATCACTCAAAACCCCAATCATGGGTAAGACTGCCGACCTGACTGCTGCCCAGAAGGCCACTATTGACACCCTCAAGCAAGAGGGTAAGACACAGAAAGAAATTTCTGAACGAATAGGCTGTTCCCAGAGTGCTGTATCAAGGCACCTCAGTGGGAAGTCTGTGGGAAGGAAAAAGTGTGGCAGAAAACGCTGCACAACGAGAAGAGGTGGCCGGACCCTGAGGAAGATTGTGGAGAAGGGCCGATTCCAGACCTTGGGGGACTTGCGAAAGCAGTGGACTGAGTCTGGAGTAGAAACATCCAGAGCCACCGTGCACAGGCGTGTGCAGGAAATGGGCTACAGGTGCCGCATTCCCCAGGTCAAGCCACTTTTGAACCAGAAACAGCGGCAGAAGCGCCTGACCTGGGCTACAGAGAAGCAGCACTGGACTGTTGCTCAGTGGTCCAAAGTACTTTTTTCGGATGAAAGCAAATTCTGCATGTCATTCGGAAATCAAGGTGCCAGAGTCTGGAGGAAGACTGGGGAGAAGGAAATGCCAAAATGCCAGAAGTCCAGTGTCAAGTACCCCCAGTCAGTGATGGTCTGGGGTACCGTGTCAGCTGCTGGTGTTGGTCCACTGTGTTTTATCAAGGGCAGGGTCAATGCAGCTAGCTATCAGGAGATTTTGGAGCACTTCATGCTTCCATCTGCTGAAAAGCTTTATGGAGATGAAGATTTCATTTTTCAGCACGACCTGGCACCTGCTCACAGTGCCAAAACCACTGGTAAATGGTTTACTGACCATGGTATCACTGTGCTCAATTGGCCTGCCAACTCTCCTGACCTGAACCCCATAGAGAATCTGTGGGATATTGTGAAGAGAACGTTGAGAGACTCAAGACCCAACACTCTGGATGAGCTAAAGGCCGCTATCGAAGCATCCTGGGCCTCCATAAGACCTCAGCAGTGCCACAGGCTGATTGCCTCCATGCCACGCCGCATTGAAGCAGTCATTTCTGCAAAAGGATTCCCGACCAAGTATTGAGTGCATAACTGTACATGATTATTTGAAGGTTGACGTTTTTTGTGTTAAAAACACTTTTCTTTTATTGGTCGGATGAAATATGCAAATTCTGTGAGATAGGAATTTTGGGTTTTCATGAGCTGTATGCCAAAATCATCCGTATTAAGACAATAAAAGACCTGAAATATTTCAGTTAGTGTGCAATGAATCTAAAATATATGAATGTTAAATTTTCATCATTACATTATGGAAAATAATGAACTTTATCACAATATGCTAATATTTTGAGAAGGACCTGTATATTCACAAAACACATTTTGACCACATTTATAGATTTTGAAATCTAATTTTAATGCACCACTTGTGGCTAAGTGAATATTCCTTTGAAAAAAATCCCTTCAGTGTTTTTTTAACATAACCTAGTCAGATGATATTTAGATTCCTGTTATACAGATTTTCATTACTTTTTATAATATCAGACCATTCCCTGTTAAAAGCAACAAGAATGGATTTTTAAAAATTGCTGCTTTATTGAAAACATCTCATTCACTTAGAAAACCACTGGAAGTTAGGTGATAATTTAAATTTCCACATACATTTATTTAGTGGGAATGTTCTGAACAGGGGATGTTCTTTATTTTCATATCTAGGGCCACCAACAACAATCATCTCCCAATCTGTTGTTTTTATGTTAGCTGCACCATCTAATGTCTGGCATAAAGAACTGAGGTAGGACTGTTCAAGAATGCCAGTGGTGTGGAAATATTTTAAAGTAGAAAACTGACCGCAATCACCACTTGGAACTAATATTTAGAGGTGTAACCTCACATCACTGTAACTTATTTAGTTTGTTTTACTGAGATTTTTCCACCCTCTTTATGTAGACTGAAAACATGCATGTTAGATTTATTGGTTAATTTAATCTAATTTACCTATACATGTGATTTAGAAAAACTATGTTGAACAAGGAAAATGTTTAATTTTACCTGAATATATATATACAGTTCAATTTAATTAATTCAATTCACAACACATGTCATCTGAAGGCACTTTACAAAGTCAATTCAAATGAATCATATAGATTTCAAGTCCTAACTATCAAACAGAGCAGTCAGATACAGTTTATTATTCAAATTGGTTGAAAGGTTTCTCTAAGGAAAGCCAGCAGATTGCATCGAGTCAGTGATGTGCAGCATTCACTCCTCCTGGCTGAGCAAGTAGCGACAGTGGACAGTCAATTGCATTGACACTGCAGCCATCACTCATACTGAGCATGCATGTAGCAACAGAGGAGAGGAAAACTACCTTTTAACAGTACGAAATCTTTTAAGCCTAGCCTTGAAAGTACACAGGGTGTCTGCCTCACAGACTAAAACTGGGAGTTGGTTCCACAGGAAAGGAGCCTGATTGACTAGGATCTGCCTCCCATCTTACTTTTAGAGATTTGGGAAGAAAATCAGATCTCCAATGTATGATGGAGCTACAGGGGTTGGACAATGAAACTGAAACACCTGTCATTTTAGTGTGGGAGGTTTCATGGCTAAATTGGACCAGCCTGGTAGCCAGTCTTCATTGATTGCACATTGCACCAGTAAGAGCAGAGTGTGAAGGTTCAATTAGCAGGGTAAGAGCACAGTTTTGCTCAAAATATTGAAATGCACGCAACATTATGGGTGACATACCAGAGTTCAAAAAAGGACAAATTGTTGGTGCACGTCTTGCTGGCGCATCTGTGACCAAGACAGCAAGTCTTTGTGATGTATCAAGAGCCACTGTATCCAGGGTAATGTCAGCATTGTTGTAATTATGAATCTGAGAATATTATTTAATATTTAATATTTAATATTAATATTTTAATATTTTATCAAATAATATTTCGGTCTGTTAAGGGTTGTCCTGTGAATACCAGCCCAGTAAGGCGATGGTATTAGGACAAAATAGAAAGGTGTGAGATGAGTTCTGACATTATTGAACAGCATAAACTCTGCACATATATGGAATGAATTCACACAATTTCTTAAAATACAAGAATTTATTAACAAAAATAAGTCAACTCAAAGTCAAACATATTTCAATCAACAAACTCTTTACTATGCTAAAATAATCCAACTAAACTACCAAGCAGAATTAAAGAATAATGAAGACTAATGGGCTATGTACAATATCAACAAGTTGATTAAAGATGATTGAAAACCATGACTGTAGGAGTGATGCAACATTACCAAGCAATGTTTATGTTTGAGAACCAAGGATTATCTTGAAGAATCTGGAAGTGAAGTTAAGTTAGTCTTGGAACCAACTTAGGCAATAATCAGCAAACGTTTAGACAACCATTTACAATGCAAGATCAGATAAAATATTATTTTAATTAAATAATATTTTAAAGAATGATCTGCTGAATAAAACCAACCTTCTGGATGACCATCTCTCAACGGTGTCTAATTAGCTGCCTTTATTTATTAAAATAATATTTGAAGAAATATTAAGGGAATATTTTTGGAAAAAGCCAAATCTCTCTGGAGAAATGGGGCTTAATGGTGTTTACTTAGTTATCAAATTTAGTAAAATGATGTTTTTGGGACACATTATTTACTGGATTGAAAACTAAACCTTTCTAGGTAAATATTATTTAACAGGCAAGCACCTGTTCTTAGCTGTTAGCAGTTAAGCTAACAAAGAAGCTGCTAGCTTAGCACCAGATTCAAACACACACCTTTAAATTACCGTTAATAAAAGGGTTAAAATGCATAAGTGTGGACAGTGCATTATGATCAATCTTCTGTTTAAAATCACCCTTTAATAAAGTTTGTCTTAACTTTAAAAACACACAAAGAACACAACCTGAGCACGTGTGCTGCAGATATTCTGCTAGCACCAAGATAGCTGAGTTCAACACAAACAAAACCAAACTTCATAAAATGAAAACGTTTAGATCATTTCAACCTAAATCACTTAGCCTCATGAGCTTCTCTTCCTAGAAGCTACACCTGGCCTGGCTCTGTGTCTACCTGTGACACCTTTCTGGAGAGGGGAATCATCAAAGCTTCTGCTGGCAACAACTTAATGCTCACCCTCTACCGATGATCCACATGGCCCTGTCTTTTAATGTTTAACCCTTTCTCTCTCCTAGACATGGCGATTGACTGAGCTTAACTGTAACTAACTGTATGTGCTCTCTTTCAGACTCTAATCTTGAAAACTGGCTCAGAGTTTATCTGTTCTTTCTTTCTTGGTGAAACGGCTAAAGGAGCTACATCCATTAACATTTACTTTTCCTGGATCAGTGCTTCTTTGTTCTCTTTATGTCTCTGCTCTGTTCTCTCAAACCCCCAGCCAGTCGTGGCAGATGGCCGCTCACACTGAGCCTGGTTCTGGTGGAGGTTTCTTCCTGTTAAAAGGGAGTTTTTCTCTCCGCTGTCGCTACATGCATGCTTAGTATGAGGGATTGCTGCAAAGTCAACGCCAGTGACTGTCCACTGTCTCTACATGCTCATCCAGGAGGACTGAATGCTGCAAGTCACTGACTGGATGCAATCTGCTGGGTTTCCTTAGACAGAAAAACTTTTTATCCAATTTGAATAAACAACTAACATTGACTGCACTGTTCAATGATTATGATTAATTGGAATGTATGTACCTGACTGTTGTGAATTGGCGCTATATAAATAAAACTGAATTGAATTGAATTGAAATGTGGTGAGGAACGTTGTCCAAGCGACGAGGAAGTTTGAAGAGAGCTCTGTGAACAAAGGGTTAGCTTCCAGCTAACCTCCTTAGCTGTGGGAGTGGCGGCTGTTTTGTCAGCTGGTCTGTGAACAAACGGTTAGCTTCTAGCTAACCTCCGTGGCTGTGGATGAAAGACGACTCGTTCTGTCCGCTAACCACACTGCACGTTACCACGGTGATGGGGTCTCTGCTGTCTTCCTTCCAGACTGGGAGACCGCTCCGCTCGGCTTCATAGAGACCGCTTCTCTGTTAGGAACTTCTCTGGGACAGTTTGCTTCTGCAGGCCTCAGAGAGAGAAAGTCAAGCCAGGCGTGTACCTTAATTCCCGTTTTTATTAATGAATACTGGGTACACAAACAGTTATTCACTCATACTTAACTTGTGCATATGATCGCGTGATCTTATGACACTCTTGGATCCAGTTGAAGAGTTATGTCTTTTTGCCAACAAAGAGACATCAGCGCGCTTGTCTCCCCTATCCGGTCCCTTTCGAAGGCCGTGTGGAAGAGGGCGGATGTAGCAACAGCTGTGCTTTTATTTGGGCAGTGGCGTCACAGGAAGTCCGCAGTTATCCCATTTCCTGGCTGTGCCGGAAGAAGGTTAATACACTTTATTTTGAAAAGTTCCAGAAGAGTTTGTACTGGAGTTTTAATGTTGAAATTCATAGCTGGGTCCCAACACTAGCTAGCTGACAGCTGTTATTCATATCAGTCCAGCTTCATTTGAATTTTTTGCTAGCTACCTGACGTTATCTAGCTCCTGACTAGCTTGTGGAGAAGGTTTTTAAATCCGTGTTTGGTGACCGTGTTAGCACCATGTCTATGGCAATGTAGTGCGTTATGGCTGTCGTTATCTCCCGGTGTCTTTTACTGCTCTTGTCATATGGAGTTACACTGGCAAAGGATGCCATAATTGTAGACTGTTTGCTACTGTGGGCCTGAGCATCGATTTCACCTGACTATTTGTCATGCAATAGTTGACAGAGCAAATCCTGGGTCAGTCTGGAGAGCAGTCCAAAAAAAATAAAAAATAAAAAATGCAGCTTTGGCGATCACGTGATCGTGTTGTCTGAAATCACAATTTCTATCAGAAAATGATAAATCGTTCAGCCCTACTAGCTAGCAGAAGTTTGCAGCAAACGTTAGTTAGCCAGTGATGCCAAAACCTCAGCGGGAAAATTGCTATCAAGATTAATGTTGCACGACTAACAAAAGTAAAAAAAAAAAAAAATTATAATGAGCACTGTACTTGCCTGCCAACTTCAAAATGTGTGCAGGTTCAACCAGCCACCCATTCCTAGGCCTCTAGCCACCGATGCTGTGGCACTTAATAAGATACTCCTTTTTAGAGTTTTCGGGATCAAAGTCCACAATCCAATTTACGTGGATAATACTGAGAGCTTTTTTATTCTTTCCCTTTGACCAGCTCACTAGTGCACACTTCATTATATTATTTTCTCCCCTCAGCACTGAGGCGCACAGAGTAATGGCAGCACCCGGTGGCTTGTCGTTCGCGCCTATTCTACCCATAAAACCTTTGCAGTTCAATGTATCCACGGTAAGAAGTAGCTCGACCAATCAGAGACGTTGTTTTACACTATAGGATTCTGGGTTTTTTAATTTCTGTTAATTAATTTAATATAACGTTTTAGCTTCTGTGCCACTGCTTTACAACACACTCGCTTTACAAAACACAAAGAACATTTATGGGATATTTACCTCTGGCAACCGAGTGGGCTGTCAAGCTGTCGAGAGTTCCGTCGTTCCAGAAGAAGAGAGGTATGGACAGAAGGAGAAGAAAATACACTGACCCCGGTTCAGAATATGATATTCCAACAAGAACAAGGAGATTCTGGAAAAGGAGGTTTGTGTTTTATTTAGCCTTTACTGTTGTAGTTTTGTGGTTTTTTACAAGCTGGCTTAGCTAAACATAGCTAGCATCCTATAGCACACTGGCTCGCAAACTTTATTTAAAGAGACAGTGGCAGTTTTTATGAGTGATGGGACAATTTGTTTAAGGGTGGACAGCAAAAAAATAAAAATAAAAAAAACGAGACAGATAGATAGAGACGATAATCAGTGCTCATTTTCATCTTAACATACTCCACGAAGGTGAAGTTGGCTTCCGACTCTGGAAATGGCTAAAGGGCGATTCCAACTAATTTTCATTACCTTGAGCATCTTTAAGCTGCCCTAGTTTACAAACTAAAATACTTAAACAATTCAAACTTGATCTATGTCATTCTGCACAGGTTGTTGAATATTTAAAACCAAGTTTGTGATTTGTGAAACCTATAGTTGATTTTTGAAAGTTCAATAAAGGGTGATTTCAGTGCTTTTTAAGCTTCTGGACCACACTAGAACTGCTTTAACTTAGAAACAACAATACTTTGAGACACACAAACCTGGTGTTAAATATTCTGCCATTAGTGCAAAATATTGTAGTCTAGGTTTTAAGTACCTAATTACATGTAATCTTTCTTTAGCCAATCCTCTATTCGGAAGCTGCAATCGGAAGCCAACTTCAGCTTCGTAGGTACACCCTACCTTGTGCATGGTAAATAAATTCTGTTTGCTTCATAAACTTTCTATAGAATCCTAGTGTTATATACATGTCATATGTCCCTGTCTTTGAAAATAGATATTCATAAAATTAAGAAAATGTTTTTTATTCTTATTGTAGGAAACTGACTGAGGCCATCAACTTGCATTAGTCAAACCAGGATAGTGGTGAGTCATGAACATGACCTTTTGTGTGTATTTTCTGGACATTGGGCAGAACCCTGCACTAAATGGCCACATTTTAACAGGTTCATTGAAATGTAATACTTCTTGATTAGTATCTATTAATAAAACTGAGCAAATAAGTAGTCCTGGGTCAGGCCAAATGTTGAGTGGGATAATTGGAAAGGCCTCCATTTTAGGCATTTGGTGGAAGAATCTTACCTTTGCCATCCACTTTGCAGACAGTCGGCATTGGGCACTTATTGCCCTCCCTGTTCCTAGGAGGATACTTCTAATGTATACATACAACAGCCAAACGTAAATCTTATATATAATGTATAATATATATATATATATATATATAACAGCTAAAGATGTCTTACATTCTTACACAACAGAATCTGGATCAGGATTCCTCTGACCACAACACTGACAGTGGCTCAGAAGACACACCTGATGGTGGTGGGATGACAGTAGGTAAATCACTAATAACTAATAGTACCACAAATCTACAGGTTTCGGTTTATGACTATTTCACTGAAAACACTTCCTCTAAGACCTCTTTATTTTTACACAACAGAATCGGAATCATGATTCTTTTGACAACAGATCTGAAAATGCACATGATGGTGATGACATTACAGTAAATAATTTTAACAGGGCAATGATCTCACATATGAGTTTCATGTCTTTTTACTTTAGATATTTTGCTTTCCTAGCTTTTTTTTTTATTAATCTAAGCCTTATTTGTACCCCATATGACAACAATGGCACATCTTTAATATATTTGTTAAGTCTTAACTTTATGCAAATTTACTAGTGCTTATGTTTGTCAACTATTCCTTGTACTTGCTGTATTTTACCATTACAGAGCCTGCATGCAGACCCTGAATCCGATGAACTACCTCCACATTTGACCCAAACAACAGAGTTATTAGTCTTCAGCTTAGAGGGCAGTGTTGATTTTGGTGTCTTTCAACCACCATGGCAGTCTTATACTGACTCTGAATCCTTTGGCAGTGGAGAAGAATTTTCCATGGAAGACAGCACTGACAAGTCAGTAAATGAAGAATCACATTTCAGAGTAGGTGTTAATGAAAGGGTTCCTCCAGTAAATGATGAACCACTTTACACAGGCTCACAACTAACCAACGCTCAGAGTTTTTTATTTATACTGTCATATGCTTTGAGACACTCGCTTACTGGTGTAGCTCTGTCTGATCTTTTAGATGTGATTAATATCCACTGCTCAGAAAATGTTCTAACTTCAAAGCATCTGTTCTTAAAAGAGCTTAAATCAATACAAGGTCAGCTAGAATGTCACATATACTGTCCCAACTGTGAATATTACATCGGCAACCAAGTCACCGAGGGGCAGTGTTGTGTGTAACTCTACATGGGATAGAAACAGCTCACTGAAAAATGGAAATTTCTTCCTATACTTACCCATCCAAACACAATTGGAACATCTTCTTCAAAGAGAAGATATTGCATGTTGGGTCAAGTCAGTAAACAGCAGTAATGTAATTCGGAAAATTGTGATGACATATGTTGTGGTAAAATGTATCTTAATTTGAAAAAAGATGGAGGCCCACTGGATAATCCTCATGCGTTCTCCTTAACTTTGAATTGTGATGGAGTTCCAGTATTCAAATCATCCTAGTATGCAATTTGGCCATTACAAGGGATGGTAAACGAGCTTCCTTATCATGTCCGTAAAGAGAATGTTTTACTTTTTGGCCTATGGTTTGGTATTAAGAAGCCAAATGTTAATACATTTTTAAAACCATTCACACAAGAGTGTCAGTCATTGTCAACTGTTGGCTTCAAGTTACACAGAAACAACACAGTGAATTATTGTAAAGTTATAGCAGCTGTTATGATGCGTGATTCAATTGCCAGTCCCATTCTGCAAAACATGACCCAATTTAATGCTCATTATGGGTGCAGCTTCTACCTACATCCTGGTGAACAAGTTCCAAAGGGAAATGGAACTGTTGGGGTTTATCCATACGAAGACGTTCCAAAAAGGGATCATGCTTCAACCCTAACTGATCCAAGGGAGGCTATACATACCACACAATCTGTGAGAGGAATTAAAGGGCCCACATGTCTTATCAACATCCCACACTTTGACATCATGTCTGGAATGCCTCCTGATCATATGCATAATGTACATCTTGGAGTTGTTCAGCACATGACAAGCATGTGGCTGGATAGTGAACACCATGAGGAGCCATACTATATCGGTAATCGTATTCCTGAGCTCGACCAGCAACTCTTTAGAATTAAGCCACTTTGCAATATCACAAGCGTGCCCTGCTCTTTTAAGCAAATAAAGTTTTGGAAAACCAGTTCAGTCATACATTTAGAAAATGTAGTTGGCTGAAAAGAGTGTTAGAGGGCAGGAAGCAGGTTTTTGATGGGATGACATTCAACAGGAAATGTATGTTAGTAGATCTGCCACATTATGCAAACCTTTGCGCATGTATACATGTGGAGGACTGAAATGTCATGTTGAGGATGAAATGTCATGTATGAAAATAAAAAGTGGACTCAAAGAATTGTTTGTTTTATTTGTTTGCTGCTGTTAATAATGACCTAACGTATGTTCTGTAATCTACACTTCAAAATATATGAATCAATACGTAGCAATATATGGTCCATAGGCTTTAAAACGTAAAATACAATCAATGTAATACAAAATGTAATTTTGCGCTTGCTTGACTCAAACAAATACTTTGTTGTAATAAACATACTGTCACGGTGGGGTTTTGGGTTGGACCAAAGCACATACAAGAGCTTGGGAAGCACATTTCAAAGCAGTCTCTCAGCTTTATTCAAAAAGGTCAAAAACGTAACAAAAACACTGCAGGTACTGAACAGGGTCGAGATCCAAACACTTACATTACAGACACTGCAGGAACATGGAGACTCATGGCAGGGATGAGGATAGAGGGTCGAGTTGTAACACAAGGAACCCACAAAAACATAATGAAACAAACCAACTGATATGCAGAGAGAACACAAAGGCAGGTAATCAAAGGAACTAAGAACAGGTGAGGCAAGGAGGCTGGGAGGCAGAGGGAGCAGGTGTACCTAATAAAACCAAAGCATGAGGAAAGGGACTAAAGACAAGACAGTAAGCAGACCTAAATGAAACTATAAACCAAAATAGAAATAAAGCATAAGAACCAGGGATAAACATGAACTGAAGGAAAGTGAGAAACTGAAGGGAACACAACAACCTAAGCACTTAACAGAATAGGAACCAAAAGAGAACCCTGACTAAAAAGTAAACAACCCTAAACAAACACTGACTGAACCAAAACTGAGGGTGAAGCAGAGGAAATGAGGACTAGAATAAAAGTAAACAATAACTAAAGGTAACATATAAAGGAGGAAATAGAGAACAAGGATAAACAAGAGGAACAAGGCTAAAGCGGACCGGAGGACTAATAACAATAATAATAATAATAATAATGAAACCATTCAAAGAACGAGAGCAACGCCAAGGGAACAAAGGGTGAGAGAACACACTGGGAGGCAGAAGAAAACTAGAACTGTAGGAAAAACAGAAAACACAAATACAAAACCATAAACAAGAAACCTCTAGTTAACAGTAAACAAAACAAAACACAAAGTCCAAAACCTCACATACTGACACATACATGCAGTAATGTAATCCAGTTTTGTTTGCACAGCAGTGTATTCTAAAACATATGAATCAATATAGAGCAATTAGTTGTCCATCCTTTTATTGCTATATATTTTCAAATATATGACAATGTTTCTGATATTTTGAAATATATATATATATATATATATATATATATTTCGTAAGGGCATGTGCTGCATGTCGGCCTAAGCGGTCGGTGGAAGCAGCAGCCTAACCCAATGGAGCTGTTTGTAGGGTGGCAAAAGTCATTCTTGTGCAGTGTGGGGTGAATCGGATGATGCGAGTGCGATTTAAAGGCAACTGTGTGCAAAGGGCGAGATGGCAACTTTGTGTGGGCAACAGTGTCTGCTGAGAATGGTATTAAACCTGACCTAATGTTGTGTAATGAGGTGCTACTTTGAACTTGTGAGACTGTTAAAGGACATTGGCCATTGAAACATCTGACTTCAAGTGGTCAGGTGGCGGAGCTTTGATGATCTCAGCATATGATCACATAATATGGTAAGGAACCCAACATGCAAGATTGTCTCTAAGTCGATTCTCAGTTCTTTAGTGTTCACGTAAAACTGTTAAAGTCTCCATTAAAAACAGAACCAATAAGTACCGTAAATCAGCCAGGAAAATAAAAATATGTAACTTTTTCTGCTTTGAATAATTTGATTATAAACATGAAGGATCAAACATGTCAGATTTCTTTCTACCACATAATACATTTCCTCTTTCCTTCTTACATTTGAAGTTTTCCTTCTGTCCTTTGCTGTTTTCCTGATTTAATTCATTGTTTTCTTTCTCTAACCTGCTGTCCCTCTGTCATCTCCAGTTTTCCCTCCATCAATTGCTGTTTTCCCATTATCATCTGCTATTCATCATCTCCCTCTTTCTTTCAATAGCTATCATCTTGTCTCTGCCTTCACCATCTGCTCTATTCTCTGCTTAGTTCTTTGAAGGTGGAAGTATTAGGCTGAAACATCTTGCTTTTACATTGGCAAATCTATTTATGACCACACTAGGGTCAACATTGGCCAGCATCTCCCTCTCAATTGACAATACAGCCAAATTACTTAGCCGATCCTGACCCATTGTAGTCCTCAGCCATGTGTGTAGTCGACGGAGGGTACTGAAAAATCTTTCACTACTGAAGATTGTAGCTGGGATTGTCAAGGAAGCTTGAAAGATGACCTACGGGAGGAGAACATATCCTTATCCAAAAGAGCTGTTGGACCACTTGTTTGCTGAATATTGGACCATTTGCACTTTGCTGGACGCCACTATGCCTTTCCAACGCCATCGGCCATTTTGTACCGCAGGATAGTCTGTTCCTACAAATCCCAGCAGGCACCGCGCCTGATAGGACGGGGGCGTCACAGCCCTGAGGCCACCATTGCTTTCAGCTTGGGAGCTAGACGTGGTTACCACGCAACTGAAGCAGCATTCTGGAGAAGAGGTCCCAAGTGGATTTCATTCATTCTCCTTCATTGGCCAACGAGAAAACTAAGTGAATTAAGCTTACAGGAATAAGAAGGCTTGTAAGTTTTCACTTATAGTCTAATGTGTTCGGAATTGTATGTGCATGCAACCTTTTTTTTTAAACTTGTGCGCTGTGAAACTGGACTGCTATAATAACCTTATGGTGAAAATCAACCATTTTCTTTGTCTTCAACTTCATGTTTTACTGGTTTGCCGCCAAAAAGGTTTATGATCTTTGTGTGCGCTGAGTTTAAAACTTGGCTTGGGGGTTTTATGACCGCCCGTGTCCTGCTGAGCTACACTTTCTGGCGGGCCGCTTCCCAAAACTCTGCTCCGCGTCACATTATCATTTGTTTGCCATAACTGCTAGTTTGATTCCATACACACCCACTGCTGTTTTGTTTTATTTGTTTAGTTAGATATTTTTTTTACCCTTCTGTGTAGAACTTTGCATGTTTGATTAGGTGAAGATTATTGAATCGGAATAGCGAGGTGGATCAGGCTGTTGATTTAATAAATATTCACATAGATAAAGAGAAGTCGTTTGTGTTTATTTTGTGCAAGAGTGATTTGTCAGTCAATATAAGGTTAAAATTCCCCACATTTCGGCAGAAACGGTTGATTAAACAGTGACATCTAGTAATAGTTATTAATTATTAATGAGTATTTAACGGTTGTAATTATCAAGGGCTTTAGGCTATAATTACAACACCAGAGGACATCTCTGGTTTCGATTCATAAATGAGGATTTTTGGTTAAGAAATTGATTTTCTCAAATTATGATTTTTAATTGTAATTCTTGATGAATATTAATTAATCAATAATCATAATTCCAACAGTTTGGCGTTCCTTGACGGGCCTTAAAAGGACAGCCATCACATCACTGTTGCACAGAATTAAACGATTGTGATATCCGTTGAACCTAGAAGTTTTATTGTGAGATTTTCGAGTTTTGCAGAAAGCGCTTGTGATCTAGAGGATCTTGACTAGAATTTGCTCAGTTCTGCTGCCGAGGATAAAATAATCTTTCAGAGGTGTTTTTGTGGATGCAAGGTGAAAGTTGGTATAGCTGTGGTAAATTTAAATTTAATTTCCAGCTGGCCAGCCCGGCTACATCAGCTGCACAAAACCAGCACTGATAGGCAGCAGATCTGCCTTCAGTGTCCGTTGGGTGTAACTACAAATTGTGACCAACACTCTCCCAGTCAGGTAGAGAGCAACACCTACATCTGGTGGCCATCGGGTAAAATTGCAGTTGCAGCCGGATTTTCCCAAATTGCAGACCTGCACTCGGTACCATCTGGTGGTCACTTGTGAGAATTGCATCTCCTACTTTGATTTTAATCACTTAAGTTCATTAATACAGACAAATTATCCCACCACCTATGATCAAAGGCCATAACTTAAATTGATAGTTGAAGTTATTGATCATTCATTAACACTTTTGGATAAAATTTAAGCGTTTTGCTGGGTTTTATTGTGTGAAGCATTTTTGATCTGACTCATAAAACTAACTTAGTTGTGAAACTTTGTAGACCAACTAGAAGGTAAGTGATCCATATTAGGCAGCAGAACAGCATTGAATGTTTTAGTTTTGTTTTCCCACTTTTAAAATTTTATGTTGAATTTGGTTTTGGGCTATTTTAAAAAAAACATATGTATTTTTTGTTTTGTTTGTTTTTCTCTTTCCTCCCTTGTGTGTATGCTTGATTATTTCCAGTAAGGCATATGGTAAGCCACAGTGAATACTCAAACCTGTGCACCCAATTTAAGTACATCACTCAATCACTGAACAGCTTAGTCTGTTTGTGTTGCTGCTAATTAATTTAGCTATCATTCAAACACTGAACAGCTTAGATTGTTTGTATCACTGCTAATTGATTTTAGCAATTATACATAACTGAGCAGTCGAATTTGTTTGTACTACTGCTAATTGTTTAGCGGTCGTCAGAGGTGAACAGCTTTGTTGTTGTGCATTTTAGCCAAAGATGGAGGAAACATCCCAGACTGCAGCTGGAGATGTGGGTATGTCGCAGGACCCCATAGGAATGCAGGCACAAGAGGCGATTGGGTCATTGATTCTGTTATCCCCAGAGGAGCTTAAAGGTCTCAATGATTATGGCATTGATAAATGTGAAGCCAGGATTCAGGAGTTGCTCCAAGTCATTAAAAACCCACCAAAAGACAGACGGGTCTCAGATGTGTTAGGACAGCTCACTCTGCTGTATCAGCGAAGGTTAATGTTGGAGGTTGACCAGTGTGTTAAACTGCAGTTCGAGCTGAATGATACTTTGCAGACGGTGGATGTCCTTAGAGGTGAACTAACAGAAGAAAAGAAACCCTCCTCACAGGTTGAAACCTTTGAAGGTGAGCCATACCTGCGATACCCTGAGAGAACCTGCAGGTCAGATCTGGAGGATGTAGAAGCTGCTCTCCAGAGATTACCTTTCCAGGCTCATGGGGTTCCCCATACATCCACCAAGGCCAGAACAGGTGTAAATAGTCAGAATAGGTTCAGGGGTGCGGTGCCCCACACCACTGTAATCAGCAGCCATGAACAATACCTGAATAGTTCAGGGTTTAGAGGCGAGCAGCCTTCAAACTTGACTCGCAGTACGGTCCTCTATGATCCCTCACCTGCGCCAAGGCGACAGGAGAGCCGCCCCTGGGATTCCGGTGGTTTCTACGCCCTCAACCGCTGCCCAGGACCCGAGTCCGGGGAGCACATGGCCCACCGTTGTACCCTGAGCAGCCTCCACTGCCTCCCCTGACAATGAGGCGGGATGCACTGACACACCCTGAGTGCAGCCGAAGTGAACTCTCAGATGATGACTCAGATGGGCCGGCACCAATCCCTGAGAGTGGATTGCGCACCCGCCAGCTTGAGTCTATGGCCAAAGACATAGAGCGTTTCGACCCTAATAATGCAGAATCAAACATTGATGATTATCTTAGGGAAGTTGAACGCTGTCTTCTAGATTTGTACTGTCCATCAGCACGGGAAAAATTGAAGCTCATCTGGAAGACAACATCCAGGAGCGTCCATGTTTTCATGGAGAGCCTGACCCCTGCAGTCAGAGACCGTTATTCAACCCTTTGCGAAGCTTTAAGGGAAGAATATTCTGTGTACACGGACCGGGCCTCCGCCACACTTGGTGCTTTCACTATCCAGCAAAAGAAAAGCGAAGCACCCAGGGAGTATTACCAGCTCTTGAGAGCTGCTTACTTCCAAGGATGCAATGCTCCTGGCATTGAGGAGGAACATGCTTTTAAATCACTGTTCCTCCACAACCTTCATGAAAGTGTACGATACGATGTTACTATGTATTGCAGAACAAAGACCCTGAGCATACAGGAGATCCGGAAATATGCTCAGATGGCGTGGGAAATATGTGCTTGCCCGACCAAGGGATCAGAGGGCCAGGCTAGGGTTTTACAGATACAGACGGAATGGAACAGCCTTGCATTGGAAAATCAGGAAATGCCTTCAGCAGGAACCCATGGTGAGAACAGGTTCAGGGAACAATGTAGGTTTGGTCAGCTGGACCAGGGAGGTGGTCCTGAATACCAACTGCAGTTAAAGTTGCCGGACCACTTCCGGTCGAACAGACGACCTGACCATCATGTGAGGCCTAAAGGTAAACCTGACGGTAAAGGATGGAACCGACACGCAGAAGGGATTCTGGGAAAGAGATGGAGGATGCCTTACACAAGATGGTGACAGAAGCAGTGCATCAGGCCACCACGGCCTCACAACCCTTGAAACAGGTAGCTGACCCTCCAGTTAAACCAGACCTAAACTTCCCGTCAGCATGACTAGGCGTGGACCCAGGCTCCACAGCCATCAGAGTCTACCTGATCGGATGGGGAGACAAACCTGGGAAACTCCAAGTACCCCTTGAGACCTCTTCAGGAGAAACACCACAAACCATCTGTCCAAGGTTCTCAGGTAAACTAAACCAAAACGAACATACATGTTACTTATACGGTCGCACCAATATTGGAGGACATGTCAAACTGTGTTTCCATTTTAAAATAGGATCAGAGATCAACCTGATGTGCTCAATCATATTCGAGGAGTTGAGTAGAGCCATGCTCTCCTTCAACAAACCATTTCAGGCTGAAGCTTGTGATGTAAGCATCACCAGCCGCACCCAAAACCGATCATGCATCACTAGTTGGGTGGAGATGGACATCACACTCAAAGAAATGACTCTGGTGCACCCCATCTATATGTGCGCATTAAACAAAGAGCTTTTTCTTGGTGGCCAGGACCTGCTGGACAGGCTGGCCCCACTCATTGACTGCCAATAGGACCAACTCTGGATCCAGGTGGAGGTGCCAAATCCACTGGGTGCAAGCAGCGAACGATCCGTTGTGATCAACCAGGTCACCAGCTTAGAGGAGCGCAAAGAGCATCTCAGGCCCTCGCCAGAGCCGGTCATGGGCACCTCTGGGACACAGCTGCACCCAGGAACCCAGAAAACACCTCCCAGATGCAGTCATGCATCATTTCTTTGCTCTTTAAAGAACCCAGGTGTGAAAACTTACAACCACAAAGTGTTGGAAGGTGTACACCTGGAATCCATGTTCATACCAGAAATGCTTCTAGCATTCTGGCTGGAAAATTCATCAACCAGTAGAGAGCTGTATGACTGCTTGTGCCAAAAAGACCCCCTCTTAACTGAGGCACAACACAGACACACACTCCTTTTAGCAGACGGGCTCCGCCCTCTCCTCAAGACAGCCAGAGTGTGCACCTCCAGTGTGCAGATTGGTATCAAACAGCTCTCCCATGCTTTAAACATTGTTCCAACACACCAAAGGGGGGTCACATTATCCTACGCCCATTACTCTCCTGTAGGGTGCCATAGGAGCTACAAAGCCACCCTCCAACAGATGGCGTACTGGCCTCCAACGTCCCATGACACTCAGGTCTACATCCAAGGATGCTTAACCTGCTGCCAGTTTCAGCCACCCCAGCCAATCAGTCAACTGCTGCTTCAGTTACATTACTTTGGTTCCACCTTCAGACCAACTGGGTCGAACCAGCTCCAAAATTAGCAGGAGGTAACAAATTCCTCCTAACTGTGACATGCAGCTTCATTAAGTGGGTTGGATGCATGTCAGAAAAGATTGACACCGTCATCCCAGCTGCTGCTCTTTTGCTGAACCAGATGAAGTTCTACATCGAACTCTCCTCCCCAAGAACAGAGCTTGTCTCCATGTCCAGGAAAGGAGAGACCAGTGCGTAGGACTAGTTTAAACAGGTGCATGTTTCATAAACTCACACTAACATGCACTAATCACTAACAACTTTCTTCAACAGAAATAGTAAAAAATATAACTACCTTATAGGACACAGTGTTAAACTGTAAGTTGGCACGATAATTTACCATTAAATTCTGCAAGCATAGCAGACCCTCACAGGAGTGATTAAGAATGATGTAATGGACACACACGTTGCCAGAGACGTCATGCAGAATGTTATTAAAAGAGGTTGGTTCATCTGTAAACAGTCCCACCGAGGCACAGATACCTACTGGCCTAGTTCTGCTGAACTTAGTAGAGAAAATCCTAAGTCGATCACAGCAGACACCTTGGAACCTCTACAAACACACCTGGCTTATAGCCTTCTTCAAATGTTGCAAGCCAAGTTGAATGAAATGCTCTTTTCTGCTTTCCAAACATGCTGGACAAGAAGTAGTGATGCTTCACTTGCTGTGGCCCTGTGTCGGCAGTCCCCAAATCACTGACTTCAGCTGGGAAGCTACTACCTGTTGCCCCTTGTGTGTTTTGGTCTTCCTCGTTGTTGTTTTTGCTTGATGTCTACCCTTGTCCTCTTTTACCATTATAGATGTTATCAAAGGCTAATCATAAAAGGGAACTGACCCTTGCAACATGATTTGAGTTCTATAGTAATTTACTGGGAGAAATGGGCAGAATTATATAGTTTTAATTATGAAATACAAAAGATGCTACTCAAAGGTTAAGCTTCATTAAATTTATTCTATCTGGATATTTGAATTTTATGCCAGCATACACACATATAATATATTTATGATATATAAATATACTTGTACTCGTCGTCTTCCACTTTATCCAGGACCAGGTCGCGGGGGCAGAAGACTCAGCAGAGACGCCCAGACGTCCCTCTCCTCAGACCTCCCCCTCCAGCTCCTCCGGGGTGAGCTCAAGGCGTTCCCAGGCCAGCCGAGAGACATAGTCCCTCCAGCGTGTCCTGGGCCGTCCCCTGGGCCTCCTCTCGGTGGGACGTGCCTGGAACACCTCCGGAGGAAGGCGTCCAGGAGGCATCCGGTATAGATGCCCGAGCCACCTCAACTGGCTCATCTCGATGTGGAGGAGCAGTGGCTCTATTCCGAGCCCCTCCCGGATGGCTGAGCTCCTCACCCTATCTCTAAGGGAGTGCTCGGCCACCCTACGGAGGAAGCTCATTTCAGCCGTTTGTATGGTCGCAGTAACGTCATTTATTTTAACGGCGTTTTTCCCATCACTGGTGGTAACTTCTTTAGAACAATGTGCCAACTACGTGTCTACAATGCAAGTCTATTTGTACTTTGTATGTGTAAACATACACTCTAAAAAATAGCATCTCTTTGTTGACATATACAGTTTGTAGCATTATTGGAGTGTTTAGCTAAATTTGTATGTATTTATAAGTCTGCAAAGTGTACCGTGCCTTGTTTGTTTTATACAGTAAGTGTGAGAGACTAGCTGAATATTTTTTTTCAATTTCAGTTTCTCCTGTCAGGTGGAGCAGAGAAGTCTGCTTGTGCTCCACTATCCACTCAGTGTACAGTGGGGACATCATGCAGCACTGGAAAAAGGAAGTTCACTGGATTGCCCACCACTGATTTCCAGCATGTCTGCAACCACAGCACTGAATAGTAGTGGGAGGACTGTGATGTGGATCTGTGTTTGCAGCCAGACTGTAACTGTCACTGGTAGTACCACCAAGACTGAAATGTGAAGGGACTGAGTCTATACTGAAAGAGGCGAAAATTGCAGAAAAACGCCTGCACATAGTTTTTAATCTTGGCAAGTTTTTGCACATTAAAATATATATATACTATGTTATTTTTCTGTAAATATGTTCCATAATGTTCAAACTTTATATTTACAATCCAAATAATTTGTTCATGGACACCTGCGGTATTTTTTTTTTAAACCCTAAAATTAATCTCCGTTTTTTTTCACTTGAAAACTGTAAATACACTCTTTTACCATACAGTAAACTATAAATACCTGCCAAATATCGGAAGTTCCATGTCTTGCCATGTTGGGTAGAGGTGAAGCAGGACCAAAGTACAGGTCCTTCTCAAAATATTAGCATATTGTGATAAAGTTCATTATTTTCCATAATGTCATGATGAAAATTTTACATTCATATATTTTAGATTCATTGCACACTAACTGAAATATTTCAGGTCTTTTATTGTCTTAATACGGATGATTTTGGCATACAGCTCATGAAAACCCAAAATTCCTATCTCACAAAATTAGCATATTTCATCCGACCAATAAAAGAAAAGTGTTTTTAATACAAAAAACGTCAACCTTCAAACAATCATGTACAGTTATGCACTCAATACTTGGTCGGGAATCCTTTGGCAGAAATGACTGCTTCAATGCGGCGTGGCATGGAGGCAATCAGCCTGTGGCACTGCTGAGGTCTTATGGAGGCCCAGGTGCTTCGATAGCGGCCTTTAGCTCATCCAGAGTGTTGGGTCTTGAGTCTCTCAACGTTCTCTTCACAATATCCCACAGATTCTCTATGGTGTTCAGGTCAGGAGAGTTGGCAGGCCAATTGAGCACAGTGATACCATGGTCAGTAAACCATTTACCAGTGGTTTTGGCACTGTGAGCAGGTGCCAGGTCGTGCTGAAAAATGAAATCTTCATATCCATAAAGCTTTTCAGCAGATGGAAGCATGAAGTGCTCCAAAATCTCCTGATAGCTAGCTGCATTGACCCTGCCCTTGATAAAACACAGTGGACCAACACCATCAGCTGACACGGTACCCCAGACCATCACTGACTGTGGGTACTTGACACTGGACTTCTGGCATTTTGGCATTTCCTTCTCCCCAGTCTTCCTCCAGACTCTGGCACCTTGATTTCCGAATGACATGCAGAATTTGCTTTCATCCGAAAAAAGTACTTTGGACCACTGAGCAACAGTCCAGTGCTGCTTCTCTGTAGCCCAGGTCAGGCGCTTCTGCCGCTGTTTCTGGTTCAAAAGTGGCTTGACCTGGGGAATGCGGCACCTGTAGCCCATTTCCTGCACACGCCTGTGCACAGTGGCTCTGGATGTTTCTACTCCAGACTCAGTCCACTGCTTCCTCAGGTCCCCCAAGGTCTGGAATCGGCCCTTCTCCACAATCTTCCTCAGGGTCCGGTCACCTCTTCTCATTGTACAGCGTTTTCTGTCACACTTTTTCCTTCCCACAGACTTCCCACTGAGGTGCCTTGATACAGCACTCTGGGAACAGCCTATTCGTTCAGAAATTTCTTTCTGTGTCTTACCCTCTTGCTTGAGGGTGTCAATAGTGGCCTTCTGGACAGCAGTCAGGTCGGCAGTCTTACCCATGATTGGGGTTTTGAGTGATGAACCAGGCTGGGAGTTTTAAAGGCCTCAGGAATCTTTTGCAGGTGTTTAGAGTTAACTCGTTGATTCAGATGATTAGGTTCATAGCTCGTTTAGAGACCCTTTTAATGATATGCTAATTTTGTGAGATAGGAATTTTGGGTTTTCATGAGCTGTATGCCAAAATCATCCGTATTAAGACAATAAAAGACCTGAAATATTTCAGCTAGTGTGCAATAAATCTAAAATATATGAATGTTAAATTTTCATCATGACATTATGGAAAATAATGAACTTTATCACAATATGCTAATATTTTGAGAAGAACCTGTACATGCAGGATGATGGGAGCTGCATGGTCAGTTTGAGACGAGAAGTTTAGTAATAACAGAAAACAAACTTACAGACAGAAACTAAGGCAAGGTTACAGGCAGGAACTCAAAGACGTACAACTAGGAGATGTCAGCAGAAAAACCAGCTGGAGAACAATGAAAACCAAAAGGCTTAAATGCTGAGGGAAGTGGAGTATGGCCCAATAACAGAAGGAATATAAATAAAGCAGAATGAACATAAAAGCACCAGGCTGAGCAGAGAAAATAAACAAAACGCAATGAAAGCAACAGGACTACACTAACATGCTGCCAACTTGAGTGGTGCAATTCCAGAAATTTTATGAAACCTAATCACTCACTAACACTAGAATTGTAATTAATCTTCCCTATCCAGTCCAGTTATTTAACATTTTTGTTGCATTTTAAACTTTTTGGTATCTTTAAATTTCATGATAAACAGACCATAAAAAAGATCCACACACCTCCTTTACAGTCTTATCTCTCAGCGCTTTTATCTCAGCTTTCCTTGCAGCAGGCTTCAATGCAGCCCCCTTTCCCTTTTTTCATACACCATATACCCCCCACCCCTCACACACACAGACACTTCCTACTATGCTCTTTCATTCTGCAGGGGAAGCTGTCAGCTTCAAACACACCCAGTCCGACCTGAAAACTATAAAGCATCCCTTTCATTTAGCAGCATCCCTGCCCTCCACAGCTCCAGCCTTACCAGTCCACCCATAACCAGTAACAACCCCACCCTTTTCTACCCCCTCTTGTCTAAAATCATCACTCTAGTATTCTGTTTGTGCCTGATTAGAATCACCTGCCTTCTTTGAATATCCAAGTTAAAGAGAAAAACTCTGTGAAAAAAAGCTCCTTGGATGTGAATGCTAACGCACCAATAAGTGTACCCCCCACACCTCGTTTTTTTTCCTCTGAGTCAGTGTACAAAATATGGCAGAAATACAGTCTATAATAAAAACAATAAATACATAATGAGGACAAGATGTTTGAAGTACTGTCCTCAGATCTGAGAATGTACTTCTTAATATATGCAGGCTCTAGGTGTGTCTGCTGATGAAGTTGATCCCAACCCCCCGTCCCCCACACACTTTCTGCCTTGCACCTCATTTCTCTCTCAGAGCTGTCAGTTTTACTTCCAATTAACGTATATCTGTTCCAGTCCAATGATTCAACACAAGCAATGCTGCTGCTTCCAACTCTGCTTTTGAAACTTTCTGCTGTTGCTATGGTGTCTGTCTTCTTCCTGCAAGAAGCTGATTACATTTCAGCTTTCTCAGGCAGATCAAGTGCTTTTCATTATCAGCCTGGGAAAAGTAAACTGTTCAGATTTAAGTACTGTCATTTACCTTACTTTGTTTATTACATTTTGTAATTCTGCTACTTTGAAGGGAGATAAAACACATTTATATTCATATAACATGAACAGTTTGTCTGAACTGTATGCAGAGCACAACATTAGATGTTAAAAAACAGCAGAGGAAATCTACAACCAATCTTAAATACTTAGCTAAAAGCAACCTAGTGTGTGCAGTTTTCAACTCCAAGTTTCTTACCAATGTGTGTTGGTAATGCATCTTTTTTATGCAGGCTAATAGTTTTGGCACTCTCTGACATTATTTCAGACTAAAACCTTCCCATTTAAGGTCAGGATTACAGAAGTAAGTAAGTAACACTATTTGTACAGCACCTTTGAAGACACAGGACACAAAGTGCTGTACAGAAAACAAACAAAAACAATAAACATCAGTACATCAAAATAGTTAATTAAAAAGATGAGTTTTAGTTGTGTTTTATAAAGCTTAACAGAGTCCACTGACCTCAAAACAAAACGGGAGAGCGTTTCATATACTGGCCAAGTGCTGAGAAGGCCCTGTTACCTTTAGGTTTTAGCTTTGTACGTGGCACAACCATCAGGTCTTGAACACAAACAGGGGTTGGACAATGAAACTGAAACACCTGGTTTTAGACCACAATAATTTATTAGTATGGTGTAGGGCCTCCTTTTGCGGCCAATACAGCGTCAATTCGTCTTGGGAATGACATATACAAGTCCTGCACAGTGGTCAGAGGGATTTTAAGCCATTCTTCTTGCAGGATAGTGGCCAGGTCACTACGTGATACTGGTGGAGGAAAACGTTTCCTGACTCGCTCCTCCAAAACACCCCAAAGTGGCTCAATAATATTTAGATCTGGTGACTGTGCAGGCCATGGGAGATGTTCAACTTCACTTTCATGTTCATCAAACCAATCTTTCACCAGTCTTGCTGTGTGTATTGGTGCAGTGCCTTCAGGATACATTGTTTGAACCACTGGATGCACATGGTCCTCAAGAATGGTTCGGTAGTCCTTGGCATGGACGCGCCCATCTAGCACAAGTATTGGGCCAAGGGAATGCCATGATATGGCAGCCCAAACCATCACTGATCCACCCCCATGCTTCACTCTGGGCATACAACAGTCTGGGTGGTACGCTTCTTTGGGGCTTCTCCACACCGTAACTCTCCCGGATGTGGGGAAAACAGTAAAGGTGGACTCATCAAAGAACAATACATGTTTCACATTGTCCAGAGCCCAAGATTTGCGCTCCTTCTACTATTGAAACCGACGTTTGGCATTGGCATGAGTGACCAAAGGTTTGGCTATAGCAGCCGGCCGTGTATATTGACCCTGTGGAGTTCCCGACGGACAGTTCTGGTGGAAACAGGAGATTTGAGGTGCACATTTAATTCTGCCGTGATTTGAGCAGCCGTGGTTTTATGTTTTTTGGATACAATCCAGGTTAGCACCCAAATATCCCTTTCAGACAGCTTCCTCTTGCGTCCACAGTTAATCCTGTTGGATGTGGTTCGTCCTTCTTGGTGGTATGCTGACATTACCCTGGATACCGTGGCTCTTGATACATCACAAAGACTTGCTGTCTTGGTCACAGATGTGCCAGCAAGACGTGCACCAACAATTTGTCCTCTTTTGAACTCTGGTATGTCACCCATAATGTTGTGTGCATTTCAATATTTTGAGCAACACTGTGCTCTTACCCTGCTAATTGAACCTTCACACTCTGCTCTTACTGGTGCAATGTGCAATCAATGAAGACTGGCTACCAGGCTGGTCCAATTTAGCCATGAAACTTATCACACTAAAATGACAGGTGTTTCAGTTTCATTGTCCAACCCCTGTTTCCTCAGGGACCTGCTAGGGACATGCAGACATAAAAGTTCTGAGTAGGGCTGGATGAGTAGTGGTGTGACATGAGAAAACATTCATGATTTCAGTACAAATTCAATTCAAAAATACTTTATGAATCCCAAAGGGAAATTAAATGTTGTTGAAGCTCATGTTAATCAGGTTTCTTCAAAGAGCTGTTGAAGATGCTGATGGCTGTGGACAGGAATTATCTTCTGTAGCGGTCTGTTTTACAGCAGATCTGAAGCCTCTGACTGAAGACATTGTTGGTGTACGACAATCTGATGAAGAGGATGGTCAGGGTTCTCGATAATGTTCTTCATTTTATGAAGAATCCTTCTTTGCACAATGATCTTCAGAGGTTCTATAGGAGTTGCCAGAACAGCAGATGATGGCAAGAGAGATCGCACTCTCCACAACAGACTTATAAAGACATGCAGCATCTTGCTGCAAACACCAAAGGCAGACTGTGGTTCCTCAAAAAGTACAGTCTGCTCTGTCCCTTCTTGAAGACAGCTTCACTGTTGCATCGCCACTCTAGTCTGCTGTCCAGGTAAACACCAAGGTATTTATACTCATTCACCACCTCCACTTCTTCTCCCATGATGGAAATAGTGTTTGGCCTATTCTGTTTTTCTTCAAATGTACAATCATCTGCTTTGTTTTATCCACATTTAGGATGAGATGATTGTTTCCACACTATGCCATAACTATCAGCTTTCTTTACTCGCCTTCTTGTCCATCTCTAATACATCTGACCACTGTAGAGTCATCAGAATATTTCTGCAGACAGTAGTTTGTGTTGTACTGGAAGATAGAGATGTACAAAATAAAAATACATTTTCAGAGTACAGTTCGCTGTGGTGCTTCTTTGCTGCTCACTACACCATTAGAGAAACAAGCTTTCATTCTCACAAACTGTGGTCTGATTGTCAGGTACGGTTTGATTCAGACGATTGTTCAGCCCTCCATGTGAGTCGTTTGCACTTTCTGACAAAGCAAATCAGGCTGATTATGTTAACCTCATGGGCTGTGGGGTGGGGCGGCTCGTTCTGTCGGCCGGCCAAACTGCACGTTACAGCTGTAACCACGGTGATGTGGTCCCGTTGTCCTTCCTTCAGACCGGGAAAACTGCTCCACTCGGCGTTGTAGAGACAGGGTCTCTGCTGGGAACTCTCTGGAACACAGTTTGCTTCTGTAGACCTCAGAGAGAAAAGTCAAACCACGCTTGTACCTTAATTAACCCAGTTCATGAATGAATACTGGATACACAAACAGCAATTCATTCCTATTTAACTAAGTGCATATGACCATGTGATCGTGTGACACTCTTGGATCCAGTTTGAAGAGTTATGTCTGTTTGCCTGCAAAGAGACATTAGCGCGCTGTGTCCCTCAGCCAGTTCCTCTGGGGACCTGCGTGAAAGAGGTCTGTTTGTTGCAAAAGCGGGGTTTTTATTCGGACAGTGACGTCAGGGACAGTCCGCTGTTACCCCGTTTCTGGCTGTGCTGGAAGTAGGTTAATGTGATTTATTTTGAAAGTTCCAGAAAAGTTATTCTGTTGTCCCCATGGCTGGGGTCCCAACATGTGTGTGTTTGTAAAAGAGCAATAAATACCAAAAGACGAAAAAACTGCAACTTCCAGGAAAAAAGACACGGGAAGTGACATCACTTCCAGTTGTTGCAGGCATTGGCGTGCAAGAAAATCGTGTGATAGTTCATCATCCAATGTCATCACGCATATCCCGACGTAGGAAGCGCGCTGCAGTCTGGATTTAAATTTTTGTGTTTTGCGACTTTTACTGGATTTCTGCAACAGTTTCTGGAAAATAAAAACCATGCTTTGAGACACGTGGTGAGTAGAATATTTAAGTTTAACTCTCCAGTTTCCTTTGCAAAAAAAAGTATTGCTCTAGCATTTTTGGTTGCAATTCTACAGGCGTTTCAAAATAGATATGTAAATGGGAGGGCCGGCGCTCCCGCCGGTCATAAAGGTTAAAAAGAATCCCATAAAGTCATTACGGCTTACAGATGGCAGAAAGGATACCTCAACAGAGCTATGACTCCAAGTATAGCAACTGTACTGAAAAGAAACCTAAGATTATTATTATTCTTTTCTTGCAAAATTTATTTTTATACAACAGTAGACTATTTTTCCAGATTAAGTACAAGTCCATTAGGTGTTTAGAGCACCATTTTCTCACCAATTTTCTAACAGTGTGCTTTGAAGTACGCAGCCTTGAATTAAACCAGGGAGCCAGTCTTCTATATATATTTATCTTTTTCAGGGGGCTGCATTGTCTAATGCACCACCCAGTGAAGAAGTAACACTATGAACAAGAGAATCAATTTGTGAAGGGGAAGAACAAAAATTATTGCCATCATCTGTGTTTTTCTGTGATAATGGGGAAATAAAAAATTGAACAGATTCTTTAAAGGTTGTCACAGCATTGTCTGATAATGATCTAATATAATAAAATTCTCTTTCAGGTGTGAAAAACTCACTTAAATTAAACTTAAAGGTTATTAAAAAATGGTCAGACAGGACAGGGTTATGAGGAAATATTGTTATTGTCAAGGAGTGGTTTGGGTCGGACCAGCTTGCAGGGAGATACTCGGGAGCCATAAGGTAAGGTTTTGATCCATAATTTATTTAGAAGGCTTGAAGCGTGCAGGATACTCGCCCAGGAGTTCAGGAAGCAGTTAACAAGATGAGCAGAACAGGAACTAGGTTGACAGGGATTCTTTGAACAACGCAGGAATATGACAAGTGAATAGCAGGTTTTTAGCAGGACGAGGCAACGGGAAAAAAATTAAACTGGTGAGCTTATATACAGGGAAAGTGAATGGTGGAACAATGGGAAGGAGGGAGGCGGTTAATCAGATGAATGCTTACAGGTGTGCTGGCCAGGTGAAGGAAATTAAGGTAACGGAGGTTGCTATGGTGACTAATAGAGCAGAAGGCTCGTAACATGGAGACATGAATCTAGAAATGTAAACGAAAGCTGAAGGTACTAAATCTAGAGACAAGGGTAGCTAGAAGATATAAATAATAAGTCTAAACCTAAGCGAACCTAAATAGAATTCAACACTAGGAGGAACTAACCAGGGGCATGGGGAGAAGCTAGACTAATGGGAAACAGACCTAAGGAAACCTATATAAATATAAACCCTTACATGAAACACACAACTAAATCTGGAAGGAACACTAACTGGACAAAGCAGGGACATGAGAAACTAACTAACTAAAACAATATATAGTTACCAAATCTGGAAAGGGAACTATACTAAAGAGCAAGGCTGGGAAAGAACAACTAATATTAAGGGAAACAGGCAACTGGGTAAATCATAACAAAAAGGGGTCTAAAGCCAGGAGGAATAAACAAACAGAACCAAGCACAACACAAGAATAAATACACCTAGGTAAACTGCTCAATCAAAACAAACACAAAACTAAAACAAAGTCCAAAATGGCAAATCCTGACAGTTATTTCTTTACACTCAATGCCATTTGTCAGCACCAGGTCCATAGAATTAATCTGCTCTGTTCTCTTAATGTTTTGGGCAAAGCCATTTGTAAAGCCAGTCCAAGACAGCATTAAAGGCTATGTTTAGTCTATCACTTTCAGTGTCAACATGTTAAAATCCCCCACTATGATGACCGTATTTGTATTTAACACTAAATCAGATTAGAAGTCTGAGAACTGATCAAAAAATTGAGAATAAGACAACAAACAAAAGTGGTTTTAGTGCTTTGCAATTGGGATGAGGAAAACTAAGTATTAAATATTCAAGAATTGTGCTATTAATTGGTCTGGGTTTAATCAATTAATCGGACTGAAAGATGGTTGCTAGTCCTCCTCCTCACCTAGTATTTCGAGGTATGTGGAAAGTAGATGGAGTAGACTCATTTATAGTAACATAATCCTCTTGCTGCAGCCAGGTTTCTGAGACAAAATAAATCAATCTGATTGTCACAAATCAAGTCATTAACTAACAAAGTATTTGAAGATCTTAGGTTCAGTAAGCCACATTTAATTGTTTTATTTTTTTTTCTGTCTGAGTTTTATTATTAATATTTATAAGATTTTCATTATGTCCTCCTTTTAGATAAGTTTTTAATCTATTTAATTATGGCATTTGGCAAGACACTCTCTTACTAGGGGGATGGGTGGGTAACAGTACAAAAGGTTCAGAGAGCAGCTTCTGCTTCGTGGTCTAAACCCTGGGTTGTCATAGTTTTGGAAAACTATTAAATTTGGCAAGATTCCTAGAAAGAAGAGCTGTTCCATCGAAAGTGGTATGGATGCCTTCTCTTTGGATCAGACCAGGTTACTCTCCAAAATGTTCGCCAATTATTAATGTAGCCCACATCGTTTTCTGGACACCACCTAGACAGCCGGCGGTTGAATGACAGCATGCGGCTAAACATGTCGTCACTGGTCAGATCAGGGAGGGGACCAGAGAAAATTACGGAGTCCAACATTTGTTTGGCAAACTTACACACCAAAGGAACACTAACATTAGTGACCTTCAATTTGGATAACCGGGTGTCATTACCGCCAGCATGAATAACAATCTTACTGTATTTACACTTATACTTTGCCAGCAGTTTCAGGTAAGATTTGATATCGCCCGCTCTGGCCCGAGCAAACATTTGACTATGGTCGCTGGTGTCTCTAGTGCCACGTTTCTGACTGTGGACCTGCCAATTA
Source organism: Girardinichthys multiradiatus (assembly GCF_021462225.1). Lineage (NCBI taxonomy): Eukaryota > Metazoa > Chordata > Actinopteri > Cyprinodontiformes > Goodeidae > Girardinichthys > Girardinichthys multiradiatus. Next base: position 27,050,556 of record NC_061796.1, on the reverse strand, counting down.
CCAGAGTCGCCTTCACAGCAGGTGTGCTGCTGAGCAGAGAAAATGTGTTAGAAACACAGACAGGTTGGTGGTGACCTGTGGGCTGGAATCTAGGACTATGCTTTCTACGTACCGTCACCTAGCCGGCCTGAGGTCGCAGCTGCGCGGGCTCTGCTGAAGGACTGCTACGGAGGGCTGCCCTCGGTGGCTGTTGAAAAAGAACTTGAAAGCATATTTCACTTTTCTTATTTTTACTTTTAGGACTTTTACTTTTGCCGTTCATTACTTTTGTGAGTTACGTTTATGATTTTTATACTTTATCATTTTGGAAATGTTGCATTTTATGATTTTTTGCTTTTGAACATTTACTCTTTTAAGGTTTTATATTTTGAGTTAGTAGATCACATTTTAATGTGGTGTTAGTAAAGCAATGTAGAATTTTACTTTCTGATCTCAGTGTAATGATGTTTAAGCTCCTGAAATAAGAGAGTTACAGTTATGTCATTTTCAGTGTGCTTGTTTGGGTTTATATTTATATTTTTACAAACATTACATATTTTCATAATATTTTATTATTTAGCATTATGATGTTAGAAGTTTTGCTTTCGTTCACACTTTTTTGAAGTTTGGAAGGAGGGGAAGTTTTAAGCCAAGCCTTAAAAGTAGTGTCTGCCTCAGAGACTAAAACAGGGAACTGGTTTCAAAGGAGAGAAGCCTGATAACTTAAGGATCTGCCTCCCGTTCTACTTGTAGAGACTCTAGGAACCCTTTCCGTATGTCCTGGTGACCTCTCGGGTTTTGCAAGAGGTTCTACTGGGTACAAAACACATACCTCAGTAGTTATCACCCCTCTTAATGATGTCCTGGAAGGAGATGAAATATGGTTCCATCTGCTCCTAAACTAGATGTTTCAACTGGAGCATATAAGGAGTTGTTTTTTGCCAAGGAATATAAGCTTGTGCTATCTCAGGAAGCACTGGGGGTGGTTGGTTTTGGGGCTTTTCTTATTAGTTCGTGCCCCAGCCCCTAGTGTATGCTCGTATAAACTAACTGTGTGGACTCTACTCGTTATCCTTTTTGGCTTTGAAGAAGCTGACTGCATTCAGTGGAACAAAAAAGGTCACCATATGCATACAATGTTAATATACTTTTTTCTGATCCAATACAGTTTCAAAGATTACATTTAATTTTCTTGTCAAAACATAAGATGCATCAGGAGGCGAGTGGTTTTCTCCAATATCATAGAATACTTATTCTAGTTTGAATGTGTTCACGAAAGTGACACTTTGTTTGCTTGCAGTTTATTTAAAAATGTGGGAGAACTTTACCAACATGCTTTGCAACAGCACAACATCTATCTAATATAAATAATAAGTTTTATGCAAAATCCCAGCTTTTTCTGGAAATGGGTAGGTTTCAAAGGCACTTTATCAAGTCAAGTCAAGTCAAGTCAAGTCAAGTTTATTTGTATTGCGCTTTTCAGCCAGAAGGCACTCAAACCGCTGTACATAAGAAGAAAAAAAACATTACAATGATACAGAAAATCAAACACAGAAAAACAAATCAAATGACATTAATAATCCTTGGGAGTTTACTGGTAAGAGCTGATTCTAATCCAATCTTTCTAATAGAGGAAATTAGCTCATTAAGTGCTCTGTGGTAAGGAATTCATCCTGTGCTAGAAGAAAAATGATTATTTAATCCTTGAGGTCGCTGGTATGAATGATGGAATTATAGTGATATTGAGTCATTTACTTTATTAAAAATTATTGCAAGTTTATTTAAGCCAGTGTATCTTTTAATTGATTTCTTTTGAACACAGTTTATCAGTTGTACAGTATTTTATGAAAAAATGCACGCCGTTGTGATGAACCGTAAATCTTGGTAAATTAATGTTAACAAATTCTACAAATGTTAAATTAGTTTCATCATAAATACCTTTACCATTGATTCCTTTGATATTAATTTGCAGATGCCTTGAGGAAAGTCCAAACCTGCTCTTAGCAGCTCAGACTCAGCGGTAGCTCACACTTTGCAGTGCAAATCTAGAAAGTGTTGGCACCCCTCTCTCTTTATTTATACATGCTGGTTCACACACAGTTCAACAAACATTCAGGGTGTGTGTGTGTGTGTGTGTGTGTGTGGGGGGGGTCAGAAAGGTTAGGGTTCATGTGTCTTGATTTTAAACAGAGAGGGAGTGAGGACTTGGTACGAACAGCCCCTAGATGTTACTGATAAAAGCATAACTCACTTGTCTCCCCCATATCCCTTTCTGTGGCATGTAGGAGGGAAAAGCACTTAGAGCAGACATGAGTGATAAACAATACAAAAGTTTTCAAACCCTAACAAATATAATATGTAGAAATAGTTTGTATTTGTTTTCCAAAATCTTTCTAAAATTTACTTTTGTGTTTTACAGTTTGTTCTTATTGGGGCACCCCATTTGCGGTGTATTGCAGATAGCATTGTTGCAATGACAGGTAACTGTATTGCTTTTGGGGTCATGTCGACTCCAAGGGCATGGGCAGACAACCTGCATTGTGAGGTATGCTGTAGTGCCTTAGGAGCCTGTCGCAGTTTGCATTATGGCTCCATCTAACAACAATTTGGCAGGCGGGACAAGCTTTCGAGTTGTACCTTTTGGGTTTTCTCAGTTGCTGGCCTAAGGTAAGCTCTCATGTTTTTTTCAGCTTAAATGGTTGATATAGATTTGTAAATACCATATTGTGTTTTCTTTATGTTTTTTGTACCAACATGGTTTCGCGTTTCACGGATTAAAAAACTGTAGGTAGAAAAATAAGGTTCTAAATAGATTTGAGTCCTTAATGTGTAGTATGGCAGCCCTTTTATTATATTCTCTTTTATGTAAACCATGTTCATATGCATTGATACATTTTTGTATTTTCTTCTGGGTTTTCAGGTGTGATATATCACCCCATCGACAACTACTTCCCCCAGAACCGGCCTCACCTCTACTGCCGTGATGGTGTAAGTAGAATCAAATTTTAAAAAATTAGGTAGTTGTTTTGGAAATTTATATTTCATAGTTTTTTCATCTCTATTCTTTGATTTGTTTTTTTTTCTCATGTGTGCAAATCCACCTCGGCGATGACCACTGGATGCCACTTCTCTCGGAATTGATGTGGACTGATGCTTATCAGTACATGGAGACCCCAGAAATTAAGCCGGTAGTTCAGAGCCAGGTGTTGCATCCCAGCTGAGAATACTTCCCCGTGTGGTTGTGAACTGGGTGGAACGAGCTCCACCTCCACCCTCTGCTGAGTGGACACTTGTGAAACCAGGCAGGAAGGTAAGAGTCTTTACTTATCATTTAAATTGCAAGAATGGTACTTTAACTTTCTCTCTAACACATCCAAATATCATATGATCTCTGCCAATACAGAGGAACGATTTGGGGGAATCTGAGTTAACCTCTGATTAACCCTAGAAAAGAGTGGCTCATTATGATGTTAATAAGGCTTGTAACTACTTATTAGGAAATACTTATGAATGTAGATATTTAATATTCAAAAACATATTTAACAGAGGGATGGTACTCTAGTGGCTTTGAATGATTGTGACATCCCACTGAATCCTGTCCAGTTCTTTTCCGATATATTGGTTGCCATGGTAAAAGCTTCTCCATCAGCTCCTGGGGATGGTCAGAAAGGTGACAAGGCAATTTTCAGGAGACTCTAAATATCCATTACATAAAATATTAGTGTTTTTTTTCTATAAATAATAGCAGAGACCTGAAATGTTGGTTGTGTTGCAGTTACAGAAAAAGCCTGTTGGACATCCAAAGAAACTAGCCGTCTTTATAACTAGGCAGGTTAGACAGCAGGTTTGTATATTCAAAAGCAGTCTATGAATTTAGGAGTTAGGAGACTTAAACAATGAAAAACAAATGTCTGGAATTGAGTCATTCTGTTTTAATCAGAAACCAATCTAGTTTTAAGTTATCTGGTAATAATTAATAAGCCCATTATTTTAGTCATTGCATTCATTATTCACTTCAATTTATTTAATCAATATATTATTTTAGTATTCCCCATTACTGCTAATTTTGTAATCCATTTTAAAGAGCGTAATCAAAATATGTTCAAATGACGCGGCACTGTCAGCTTATGATGGATCCAGGTTGGCGATTCCTGTTCCGGGGACAGGTCCCCTTCGTCGCTGTTCTCTGCCTCCTCCCCTGGTTGTGCACTCTGGTCCGGCAGTGAGGCCCACGTCCTCCTCCCGCCGCAAGAAACGCCACGTGCAGCGGTTCCGGAGGTGGTTTCCCAGCCAGCCTACGTGTCGGCTGCAGCAAGTGAGCCCGCATCTTCATCTGCCACAGCACTGTCTGCCAGGCTCGCTCCACCTCTGCCCATGCCGTCTGCGCTCGCTCCAGCTCAGTGTTCTGGGGCAACACCTGCCGAGCTGGAGCAGTGCTTGAAGTTCACTGCAAGCCAAGTCAAGATCCTCAGGACGACAGGTCTCCTGTATTCCTCTCCTGAGCTGATGGAGAGGATAAAGCAGATCGAGATGGAGTATGAAGCGGCAGTAAGGCTGTTTTACTGCCATCCTCCATCATCCACGCCAAGTCTCCAGGAAGCTGCTGCAGAACAGCCCACGTCAAGTCTCCAGGAAGCTGCGGCAGAGCAGCCCACGTCAAGTCTCCAGGAAGCTGCGGCAGAGCAGCCCACGTCAAGTCTCCAGGAAGCTGCTGCAGAGCAGCCCACGTCAAGTCTCCAGGAAGCTGCTGCAGAGCAGCCCTCGTCAGGACTCCAGGGAGCTGCTGCTGCTGCAGAGCAGCCCACGTCAGGACTCCAGGGAGCTGCTGCTGCAGAGCAGCCCACGTAAAGACTCCACGGAGCTGCTGCTGCTGCAGAGCAGCCCACGTCAGGACTCCAGGGAGCTGCTGCTGCAGAGCAGCCCACGTCAGGACTCCAGGGAGCTGCTGCTGCTGCAGAGCAGACCACGCCAGGTCCACAGCCTGACACACCACAGCCTCAGCCTAACACACCACAGCCTCAGCCTGACACACCACAGCCTCAGCCTGACACACTTCAGCCTGACACAGCACAGCCTCAGCCTTACACACCTCAGCCTGACACACCACAGCCTCAGCCTGACTCCGGGCCAGACACACCACAGCCTCAGCCTGACTCCAGGCCAGACACATCACAGCCTGATACACCACAGCCTGACACACCACAGCCTGACCCTAAGTCAGCCTCAACCCCCTCCACACGGCGCAGAAGACGTCGTAAGATGGACGCCCCGGCCCAAGTTATCGGGGGCCCCGGTGACGCCTCTGCTCACGCCACTGAGGGTCCGGCTGACGCCTCAGCCTCTGCTCATGCCACTGAGGGTCTTGGCGACGCCTCAGCCCCTGCTCACGTCACTGAGGGTCCGGCCAACGCCTCAGCTCCTGCTCACGTCACTGAGGGTCCGGCCGACGCCTCAGCTCCTGCTCACGTCACTGAGGGTCCGGCCGACGCCTCAGCTCCTGCTCACGTCACTGAGGGTCCGGCCAACGCCTCAGCTCCTGCTCACGTCACTGAGGGTCCGGTCGACGCCTCAGCCCCTGCTCACGTAACTGAGGGTCCGGTCGACGCCTCAGCTCCTGCTCACGTCACTGAGGGTCCGGCCGACGCCTCAGCACCTGCTCACGTCACTGAGGGTCTCGCCGACGCCTCAGCTCTTGCACACGTCACTGAGGGTCCGGCCGACGCCTCAGCTCCTGCTCACGTCACGGAGGATCCCGTCGACGCCTCAGCTCCTGTTCCTAGTCTGCAGGAGTTTAAGGAATGTTTTGTCCTCGTTCTGGCTTTTGAACCCAGAGCTGAGGGTTCGCCAGGCTCTGCTTCAGCCTCTGAGGGTTCGCCAGGCTCCACGCCTCTGGAGTTCCACAGAGTGTCTGGGAAGTCCTCTACTCTGCTCAGTCGGCCTCCACGTCTTTGGTGCAGGTCTGGTCACCTGCCTGAACTCTGTGCCTGCTCGGGACGACCTCCTACTCGCCCGCCTGAACTCTGTGCCTGCTCGGGACGACCTCCTGGTCGCCCGCCTGAACTCTGTGCATGCTCGGGATGACCTCCTGGTCGCCCGCCTGAACTCTGTGCCTGCTTGGGACGACCTCCCTGTTGCCCGCCTGAACTCTGTTTTTGTTTTTGTGACAAAGGGCAGCCCTGCCGGAGTCCAACATGCATCGGGAACAGATCCGACTTGTGCCGGCAATGCGGACCAAACTCCTGCTCCGCATGTACAGAGACCGGATGGCCCCTAATAAAGGGCCCCCAACTCCGTACTCCTGGAGCATCCCCCACAGGGCACCACAAAGGACAGAATCGAATGCCTTCTCTAGGTCCACAAAACACATGTGGACCAGATGGGCAAACTCCCATGAACCCTCAAGTACCCTGCAGAGGGTGTAGAGCTAGTCCAGTGTTCTGCAACTGAGATGAAAAACCACACTGCTCCTCCTGAAGCCGAGGCTCAACTATCGGCTGGACTCTCCTCTCCCATACCCTGGCATAGGCCTTACCAGGGAGGCTGAGGAGTTTGATCCCCCTATAGTTGGAACACACCCTCCGGTCAATTAAATTAAATTCAGTTTTATTTATATAGCGCCAATTCACAACACATGTCGTCTCAAGGCACTTCACAAAGGGTTTGGAATGGTATAGGGTTGTTGGATTAAACTAGAGTGTTAGAGTTTGGCCATTTTAGAATGGGCTATGTGTAGGGGTACTAAGTAAAATGATACACTGATAAAGTGTGTCCATGTAGAGTCCACTGGTGGCCATTGTTATAATAAAAACCACAAGGATTGGGGGTACCTCTCTCTGTCAGACTGATTATAACCATTGGAAAAGAGAAAGGGTCGCACAGGTAGCAGAAATGGAGGGTGTGTTTGCACCTCAACCATAAATGTTTATGTTTAAAAATTATTTATCATTTACATGATCAAACTGGAATCTGTCAGACAAATAAGATTTAAACCAGCCTAGTGCTGTTCCCCTGATCCCTACAGCATATTCCAGCCATTCTAAGAGAATATTGTGATCGACTGTATCAAATGCAGCACTGAGATCTAACAGGACAAGTACAGACTCAAGTCCATTATCTGAGGCCATAAGAATATCATTAGTGACTTTCAGCAGAGCTGTTTCAGTGATATGATGAGCTCTGAAACCTGACCGAAACTCTTCAAACAGGTCATTACTGTGTAAATAATCACACATTTGATTAGCAACTATTTTCTCTAGAAGTTTAGATAAGACCAGAAGATTGGATATAGGTCTGCAATTTTTCAAGTCATCTCGATCAAGCGAAGGTTTCTTAATTAAAGGTTTAATTACAGCTACCTTAAAAGCTTGTGGTACATATCCATTTACTAAGGATAGATTAATCTTGTCTAAAATGGGGCTGGTAATCAGAGGGAACACTTCCTTAAATAATTTGGTTGGGATTGGGTCTAACATACAAGTCGAAGGTTTAGATGAAGCTAATATTTTTGATACCTCAGGAAGATCCACAGGATCAAAACAGTCGGTCGCCCTTCTTATGAAGGGGAACCACCACCCCGGTCTGCCAGTCCAGAGGCTCTGTCCTCGACTGCCACGCTGTGTGGAAGAGGAGTGTCAACTATGACAGCCCCACAACATACAGAGACTTGAGGTACTTACGGCAAATCTTATCCACCCCTAAAGCCCCGCCACTGTGGAGCTTTTTAACCCCCTCAATGACTTCAGCCTGGGTAATGAAAGAATACAACCCTGAGTCCCCAGCCTCTTCTTCCACCAAGGAATGCGTGATGGCAGGATTGAGGAGATTCTCGAAGTAATCCTTCCACTGCCCGATAATTTCCCCCGTCAAGGTGAGCAGCTCCCCACCCCCACTGTAAACAGTGCTGGTGAACCACTGCTTCCCCCTCCTGAGACGCTGGACGGTTTACCGGAATTGCTTCAAGGCCTCCCGGTAGTCCTTCTCCATGGCCTCACTGGACTCCTCCCAGGCCCGAGTTTTTGCCTCTGCCACAGCTCGGGCCGTGGCACGCTTGGCCTCACGGTACCCGTCAGCCGCCTCAGGTGTCCCACAAGCCTACCACAGCTGATAGGACTCCTTCTTCAGCTTGACAGCATCCCTTACTGCCGGTGTCCACCAACAGGTTCGGGGATTATCGCCGCAGCAGCAGCATTATCAATGGTCGCAGAGGACATGGTTGACTCGAACTCTATGTCTTCAACCTCCCCTGGGATACTGGTCGAAGCTCTCCCGGAGGTGGGAGTTAAATACATTCCTGGCAGAGGTCTCTGCCAGATGTTCCCGGCAGACCCTCACTATACACTTGGGCCTGCCAAGTCTGTCTGGCTCTCTCCTCTTTCAGTGGATCCAACTCACCACCAGGTGGTGATCAGTGGACAGCTCAGCCCCTCTCTTCACCCGATTGTCCAAAACATGCGGCCGAAGGTCAGAGGACATGACGACAAAGTCATCATCGACCTTCTGCCTAGGGTGTACTGGTGCCAAGTGAACTGATGCACACCCTTATGCTTGAACATGGTGTTCATTATGGACAATCCGTGATTAGCACAGAAGTTCAATAATGAAACACCATTCGGATTCAAATTTGGGAGGCCATTCCCCCCAATCACACCTCTCCAGGTGTCACTGTTGTTTCTCATGTGGGAGTTGAAGTCCCCCTGCCAAATAACGGAGTCCCCGGGAGGGGCACTATGCAGCACCCCACTACAGCTTGGCCCGTAGGCCGAAAAGACAATGAGAGACCTGTTCCCGACCCGAAGGTGCAGGGATGTGACCCTCTCATCCACTGGGGTAAACCCCAACATGAGACGGCTGAGCTGGGGGGCAACAAGCAAACCCACCCCAGCTCGCCGCCTCTCCCCGCGGGCCACTCCAGAGTAGAAGAGAGTCCAGCCTCTCTCAAGGCGCTGGGATCCAGAGCCCACACTGTGCGTGGAGGCGAGCCCTACTATTTCTAGTCAATATCTCTTGACGTCCCGCAAAGGTTCAGGCTCCTTCCCCCCCAGCGAAGTGACATTCCACATCCCAAGAGCCAGCCTAAGCATCTGGAGATTGGGCCGTCCAGGTCTCCACCTTCGTCTGCTGCCCGATCCTCTTTGCACTGGTCCCTCAAGGTTCCACCTGCAGGTGTCATGGTTTTATGGATAGATTTAACCCACAGGCAGAAAGCAATCAGGTGACCAAATGATGTTTACAAGGGTTTATTTTACAGGGAACAGGTATTGGGAGTGGAGCTGGGACCGGAAGACAACTGCAAAGGTAAGTAGACACGCTAAGGATATATAAAGTCAGGAAATGATTAATATAACAAAATAACTAAATCTGTCTTACTAAGGGGTTGAGTTTGATCCGCCAGGAGGGGCGAGACAGCAATGGAAACTGCACACTGAAATGAATGAAGCTGGTAGTTACTTGGACTCACTTAAGGTGACTCAGAGGTTCGGCTGATGATGTTATAATGTGGGAGGGTGGACAGGGTTCGCTTGTGGTGGTTTGTAGTTGATCCAGGAAAAGCTCCGTCGGATTGGCCGCCAGCAGTCCCTTAGGAAGCAAAGTGTTGGTAAGCCGAATACAATCGTCGTGGCTAGGAAACCCTTTCTCCAGTAGCAAAACATCCAGGTAGATTAGGATTCTTCAAAGGTTAGGTCTGGTATAGTAATCCAGTCTGCAAGAGGCAAATACAAAATTACCAAAAGGTACAAAGACAAGCGTAGACAAACTATGGCTAGAGTCAATACCACTGAAGGCAACACTCTGGCACTGAACTGCTGGTGGCAACCATCTTAAATACCCTCCAGGGATGATTATTGGGACATGGAACACCTGCCACCACTCCTGTCGACCCCAGAGCCACCTCGAAGCCAAGTACAGAGCAACAACAACAACAACAGCACACAGATCCTGACAGCAGGTGGTGGGCCCACTGGGGGATGGCCTTGCGTCTCTCGTTATGCTTGGCCCAGCCGAGTCCTGCGAGTAGCAACCCGGCCACCACTCGCTCTCCGATGAGTCCCAACCCCCGCTCCCGGTTCCAAGGTGGAACCCCAGTTCCGCCATACCGGGCGACGTCACGCTAGATGGAGAGGGTAACCCGGATATATCTTTACCGTCCAGTCAACAGGCACCCCCAAAGAAGGCCCCCCCAGCTTTACCATACCTCACTTCTGTCCAACAGTAACTAAAAATACAAGGCCTTATATTAAGTTAATTTACAATCTAAGTTGCAAACAGTATATGTGAATAAGTAACACAGGGATTTATAATTTTGCTTCGTGAAATTATTCAAATTGACATATAGTTCAGCAGTTGATGGAGTTGTTCCCTAAACTCCTGCGTGTTCGTTTGTTTGGTAAAGCTAAGACATCCTATACTGTTACTAATAAAAACAAAGTAATAAAAGAACACGGAGGCTGCGCAGCTTTTTAGATGCCTGTACAGGGAGAAGCTCGTCCGCATACGTCTGAAACTTTTGATTACTTCCCCCAGAACAGCAGTTTTATTCAGAAGCAAGGCGTGAACAAAAATACATTTTAATCGAGTGTCAGTTGACTGTCTGATTTCATATTGGAGCTGTCTGGCACTCTGACATTCAGTTGCCTTTTCAGCACTTCCTGTTTTTCCACTTTTGACCTTTATCTACAAATATACAAATATATTCTTGTTGCAGGGCAGAAGTCTTACCTATGGGTATGATGACTTCTCCTCACCCCTAGGGGATTATTCTGCCCCTTCTGTAGGGTGAGAAGGTGGCTCTTCTGTTGTCGTGTTCTCTCTCAGGTTTTCCTGGACCTCAGCGAGGGATCTCTGTGGAGCGTCTGTCGCTGTACACTGACTCCAATGGTACCAGGAGTCGCCTTTACCCTTGAGTCTCACCGCATGTGAGGTTCTTTCTGTGACCTGGAATGGACTGGTCCACCCGGGTTCTGACCACTTCCTTTTGATCACCTTCAGCAGGACCCACTCAGCGTCGGACGTGGTTGGCTGGGGTCCCTCGGTTGGTTTCTCTGGAACCTGTTTTGAGAATGCTGCAACTAAACTGTGGAGAGATCTGTAATAATCACGGTGAGACATAGAACCTTCACATTCATTTAGAAAAGGCAGTCTGGTTTGAGGACCTGGAAATGGTCTGCCTGTCTGCAGTTCGTGAGTGGTCAGACCATGTCTCTGATTTACAGAGCTCCTTACGGACATCAGAGCTAAAGGTAAGGTTGTGACCCAATTCATTTTGGTCTGTGCACAGATTTTAGCCAATTTTGGTTTTGAGGGTGTGATTCATTCTTTCCACCTTTCCCTGGGACTGTGGATGGTACACTGTCCCAAAGGAATGTTTAAGTCCCAAAGGTTTCTCCACTTCTTTTAGCTCCTCATTTTTAAAGTGTGTACCATTGTCTGATCTGATTTTTACCGGAAAACCGTGTCTTGGAATGTAATGATTTATTAAATATTTTACCACAGACTTACTGTCTTCCTTTTTTGTTGCCCAGGCTTCTGGCCATCCTGTGAAAGGGTCCACACATACCAACAGATATCTGAACCCATTCACTCTGGTGCTGGTTTCAGGGTAGGTTTAGCATTGAACTGTCTGCAAATTTCACATGAGTTTATCCAATGCACTGCCATTGGTTTTAAATAAGGATGCCACCAGTGTTCGAGATTTTTTATCATTAAACTCAACTTTTTCTGCCCAGACATGTGGCTCTCCTGATGTCATTCTGTCTGCCATGTTTATGCCTTCATGTGTGTATGTGATGTTAGGAGCTTCCAGCACCCTGCCCAGTCTCTGTTGTCTCAGTGGTGATAGTGTGAATGTCTTTGAGTTCACAAAAGCCACCACTCCATGTGATGTGAGAATATGAAGGGAGTGTCCCATAACTACATGGGCTGTTTTCTGGATTATTTTAGCCATCCCTGCTGCATGTCTGGTGCATTCGTGATGTCTTTGTTCCATGTTGTCCAGCATAACACTTATGTACATAAGGACAGTTCTAGTACCCCCTTTTTTCTGAAACAGCACGCCATTGGCTGTGTGTGGTGTTACAGAAACATCCAAATAAAATGGAAGCATGTAGTCGGGGTGTGCCAAGTGTGCAGCTTGAGATAAGTTTGTTTTGAGAGTGATAAAAGCTTCTTCAGCTTCTGTGGTCCATTCCAAAGAGGCAGTGAGATTTCTCATGCCGTTTTTTCACTAGGTCCCTAAGGGGAGCTGTGAGATCAGTGTAGCCGGGGACAAATGATCTGCTGAAACCTGTAAGGCCCAGAAATGACAACATGTCTTTCACAAAGAGTGGTTTGGGATGAGAAAGTATTGTAGATTGGTGTGCAGGTGACATACCAGTTCCCGGCTGGGAGACCACACGGCCCAGGAAGTCCACCTGTCTTCTGGAGATTTGAAGTTTAGCCTTACTGACTTTATAGCGTGTCTTGGCTAAATGTGAAAGAACAACAGCAGTGGCCTCCAAACATTCAGTTACAGTAGGTGTGGCCAAAAGAATGTCATCAACATACTGGATGAGTGTAGTATGTGGTGGGAGTGAGCAGTCCTGTAAGGAGTCCTTAAGAACTTGGTTAAAGATTCCTGGGGAGAGAGCAAAACCCTGTGGCAAACGAGTGTATTGATATCTATGTGATCCATAGGTGAAAGCAAAAATATCCCTGGATTCTTCAGCTAAAGGCAGGCAAAAGAAAGCATTTGCCAGGTCAATGCATGTAAACCATGCATGTTCAGGAGTAAGATTAGTGAGAGCAACATAAGGATTTGGAACAGGGACAGTAGGTGTGGACAGTGCTGCATTAACGGCCCTCAAATTGTGTGCCATTCTCCATTTCCCTGTTCCTTTTTTCTCAACTGGTAAAATAGATGTATTCCACGGGGAGGAGTCAGCCGACTCTAATACACGGCATTCCACAGACCCTCAATTGTGTCCTTAATGCCCAGTTCAGCAGTGGGTTTATGAGGGTATTGGGACCTCCAGATTGGTTGATCAGAAGTAAGCTGAAAAGTAATGGGAGTACAGTGTATGAGGCCCACGTCCGTGGGACCTTCTGCCCAAAGTGTGGAGGGCATGCTTTGTACAACTGCAGCTGCCAGTCATCTCTACCATGATGTCTGTCTAACTGTACATGTTCCAGGGTGCCTACGTCTGTGGAATGATTAAGAATGCGATAAGTGTTCCCTGAAGGTGAATAGGAGAGGTTAGGAGTGGAAGAGAGATGCCAATTCTGTAGGGAGAGGGAGCGTTTTAACACCCCCCCTAACTCACGTGCTTCATGTCCTGGATGTAGGGCTAAAGAAACGTGCGGATTGCTATCAGACCACATTTTAAACCAAACATCCTGTTCTTTGGTCAACCTGACAGAGGCGACTACGCCTTCTGGAGCTACATAAATATCAGTGGTGACAATGTCCCATGTCTCACCTTCCAGCTCATCAGCAAAGCTTTCCTGGTAACATTCACAGTTATTTCTGTCATAAAACAGGGTGACATGCGGGGGGTCAGGAGGAGAAATGTAGGGTGCCAGGGTGGAGATCCAGGATTTCCACCGAAGGAAGAAAGAGAGAACACTTCTGCATGCTCTGGTTTCTGGGTGTAGCAAGACCCAGTAAATGTCAGCCATAGGATCAGACAAGGGCTGGATTAAATACTGTCCATGTGAAAAGTGTGTGTTGCTGCCACATGAAAGTCGGGTGCCACTAGGAAGACGCACCTGCAGTCCGTCTGAACTACACAGAATGGTTGCGCCCATTTTGATCAACATGTCTCTGCCCAGTAAATTTACTGGTGTGTCTGCGGACACTAAGTAACTGTGGCTCAAAGTTTGCCCTCCTATTTCAGTTCTCAGGGGCTTGGTGTACGATAGGACCTGTTTAGCCCCAGAAAATCCCATGACAGTGGTAGTCTTTGTGGAGAGAGTGTTGGGAGGGGCTTGTTTGATGGTTGAGCATGTAGCCCCAGCGTCCACTAGAAAAGGAAGACTTTGTCCATACACTGTCACGGACAGTAAGGGGTCCTCAGTCCCTCTGTCCGGGGTGTTCTGTGGGGACACTCAGTGGTGGTCTGGCCAGAGACTGGGCTCATCCCAGGCTGGCAATTGGAGTGAAGGCTGCTGCTGTTGGCCTCCCCTAGGTCCATGCCATCCATATTCCACATGTGGACCGCGTTTGTAGGGACAATCCCTGCTCCAATGACCAGGCTCTTCGCAGTAATAGCACACATCAGCATTCCACCACCTCCGTGGCTGACCTCGCTGGAATCCCCTTCCCCTGGGCCCACCTCGTCCTCTGTAACAACCAGCATGTTCCTGATGAGGACCAGAGGTCATAGGCCCCTGTGCAAACGCGTCCTGGTGGCCAGGAAATGGAGGAGCTTGTGGTGGTTGGGACACAGCACCTTCATACATTATTTTGATGGTTTTATTCTCTTTTTTCTTTTCCCCTGCTTTTTCTTTTGCTTCAGCTAACTGCATTTTTAGTAACTGAGTCTGCAGCGCTTTAAGTTCTTCCTCATCCTTCTAATGTTCCTCTCTTATTTTAGATAAATGGTGAATTAAATGGCGTCTCTGAACCAAGGTTGTTGGGCAAAACGAAAATTAATCGTGTTGTGTCTAAAAAAAAAAAACACTACTGAGTTAACAGGTTCTGCCTTTTTTATCCAAAGTTAATATTGCACATTTTAAAATTTTGCAGTGTTTCAAGTCTGAATCCCAAACATGATACATGCATGCAGCTGCCCTAAAACGGCCTAATACTAAGTCAGAAGCCTGAAAGCTAGCCAGTGTGAACGAGATGAGAGAGGGTGCTAATCACCATTCAAGATTTCTCGCATTTTTCTAAGCTTAAACCCATCTGGGCTTACTTGAGTATAAGAGCCAATAGAAAGTGCTTCAGAACAAGCTGGATCAGTTACAGACAGAGAGCCTTGTGATTCAGATAAGAAAGAAATTAAGTCTTTTTGTTCTTCTTGTGGGGCTGTAGTACAGGAGGTGAGAGCAGCTTGTGGGCTGGACAACCCACGAACAGTTACATGCCCTTTTTTGATGTCAAGTACAGGGTACAGCCCTATGGGAGGAGATGTAGGAGGGGAAGGAGGCTGAGCAGAGCTAGAGGGAGGAGGTGCATACAGTGGTGGCTTGTCTGTTACCTCCTCATTTCTGTCAGTGTGTGGTTCTGTATGTGTGGTGTCAAGTTCATCAAACATTGCATATTTTCCTGCCCGCCTGTTTTTCTTCCTGTGTCTGCTGCACCAACTGTCTCACAACATACACTTGTTCCTTCAATGTTTTCCACACCGGTGCCTCTACACCCAAACCTGAGTCATCAATCTCCCTGTGAAACTCCCTGTCCATCTTACTGGACTGTAAAACTGCCTCACCAGACTATAAACACCCCACAAAGTCTTTACACCTTAATACTTGCTTGTCACGTAAACATTCACAGTTAAAATTCATTGCCAATGCTCCAATGCTTCTCACTCATACATCAAAACAGCAAATCAGTTATCTGTCCTTGTTAACACCGCCAGGTTTTCCAGACAGAATAACTGCATTCACACAACAGCAATGAAGAGTTCTGCCGTCTGCAGGGCATCTCTCCTTTCACACTCTCATACACTCCGCCTGATAACGTCTGTTTACACAGATTATACCTTCTGTGAACAGCTCATGTATTGTTTATGTGTTTATGTTTTATGCAACTTCTATCTATTATTGGAGTGCACTAAATGCGCTCCAGTTTCTGTTTTATTCTAGCTGAATTATCCTATTCAGCTCATAGTTCCTCTTAATCTGTTCTATTCTCACTATTATATTGTAATGGAAATTCTTGCAGTAAGCATGCCAAAGTGTATGACCTTTGGGTTACCTCACTCCTCTGGGCATCTGTGTTAGTGGAGGAAGCTGTAAAAGCCATTATCAGAAGTTTAATGGTCAGGAAGGGCAGTTAGGTCTGTTCCTAGATAACCTTGTCACCTTTGAACTCAAGAAGGGTTTGGGTCATAAAACACAGACCCTTTGAAGTTGAGATAACACTGTCATGTTCTGGTATAAATACTGTGTGCAAATGTTGATCGGGGCTCTGTTTCAACTGACTTGCTCGGTGACAGAGTCATTCAAACGCTGAATGCCTTTGAATAAAACTTATAAAGACAAAGTCCGGATTTTCTCTTGTTATGAGTCAACTTCTACCCACTTTGATAAGAAAATTCCACAACAATTTTAGAGTCACGAACAGGATCTAACGTGCCAGAGGAGACCGCAGGATGGGAATCGGACGCCTGGCCAGCCTGAGAGTTGTTCTCAGTCCACTTCCATATTACGGGACGGGAGTCCGGGTGCCCGCCTGCGGCTTCTGGCCGATTGGATCCAAACTATTTGTCTTCAAATATATCTGGGTTAGAAGTTGCTCTGTATGATATAATGTATATTATTATTTTTATTACACATTAACCATCATCTCCTAACTAATTAATTAGGTTCCAGAGTTGCGAGAGGGAGGACATCAGCTGAGGGCCCAGTTACCCTGCAAAGGAATTGCAGGGAGGTTCTCATTGGTAACAATGGGATAAAGCAGAACACAGGGTTTTGCGGGTGGTTTTTAGCAATTTTCTACACCTCATAAAGGAGAAAAGCCAGACGGCAGACGTGCCGCTGAACGGGTAAAAAGGAAAAAAAAATGGTTCCGGAACCTTGAGGCATCAGGGGTGTCTCCTTCTTCATTCTCTGATTTATAAAATAATTAAAGGAAAAAGTGGGGATGATTGTGTTAAATGTGCTTTAATTTGGAAGATAAGTTTGGTTTTTCACAGTGTGGAAGTTTACGTGTAAATAAGTAAAAAACAAAAAACAAAAAGAAGTTAAAACTTTCCTGAAGGAAGTTTAGTTTGTCTTAAATATTGCGATCAGTCGGAAAAGAAGGTAAAAAGTGAAAAGGGACATTAGAGAGTCGAAAAGAAAGTTGTTTTAGAAAGGAGTATAATGCATGTTGTGGAAGGAAGTGACAGGCAGGTGGACAACTGACTGACTGTCTGATAATATTTCTTTGTGCAAAATCTGAACCTATACTAAACTTTTTCTTCTGCCTCTCTCACACACACATACACACATATATGGGATTTGAGTTCAACATCTGCGTTTTTGAGTCTGGATTTTAGAAACTTGCCCTTCTCCATGGCTACTCCGCCAGAGACGCTTCTCCAGCACGGCCTGAAATAGAGAGATCTGCCTTCCTGTCTGCCTGCTTGTTGCAAATCGCATTGTGAGTTTCCACCAAAAACGAAACTCAGAAGAAGTCTGGCCCCACTGAGATGGACAACGATCCATGCTGTTTGCCAGAGCCAGAAGAGTGAATGCACTGGATTTATATTGAAAGCATCTTATGCGGGCAGAAGAGAAACAGGCCGGAGCAAAGTTTCTTCTTTCTCCCTCCTGAAAGAAGTTAAACTGGACAAAGAATGATTGAATGTCTCACCAACAGACCGGGGAAGGGCCTGGTTGTTTTTTGGACTGATAGAGAACTCTGTGCCATGACAGTCTGACCCTGGAGCAATTTAGAAACTGAGGGGGGTAACGTACAAACACACACACATTTGCATAAATCTTTTCCTGTTTTCTGCAATGAAGAATGCTTATTAATCGTTGCTCATGTGACGCTTGCTTGACATTGACAGATATAGTGGGTTAAAATATTATTTTAGGGTTAGAAAAGTATTTTCAAAAGGGTGATAACTTAGCTCATTTGATACTTCCCGGTTAATTCTTTCAGAGAAGCAAGTTCTCTTTCGTTGTGGAATATTCAGGGTCAATTATTCTAGTTATTAAAAGTTATTAAAAGCAGAGGAAGTTACAACATCTCCAAAACTCAGCAGTAACCATGTGTGTCTTGTTATTCTCAGGACAGATCTCATGAAGGAGCATTTTTAAAACCCAGCGCATGCGTAAAACCTGATGGGTTTCTCCTTCAGATATTATTTTCTGTTGTCAGATTTTGTATCCCATAAATCTAATGGTTAGAGACCTCATTAAAACAGGCTTAGTTTTACTGCAGATGGTCTTCATACAGTCTCTGACACAGTATTTACAGTTTGGTGCAGTTTTTGTCCACAAGTGCTAACTGACGCTTATGGAAAGTACAAATTCATTGTTTTTCACAGCAGCTGCTGGGAAGAGGTTATATAAATGTTTCCTTCCCTCTTCTGATTCATGCAGCGTGTTGATTTACACTGTACCTTATATCAGGTCCTGACAAAAACTATGAAAGGTTTGGTTCTGCAGGTTCTTTCCCTTTGGGAAGGAAAGGAAACCTAATCAGTTCTGTGTTGCATAGGAATATTAAAACACTTGTTGTTTTCTAAGATATCACCAGCTAAAACTTTTAAAACTTTTGAGAGTAATTGGTTTTGTTAAACACATTTTCCTTGGTAAAACAAACCTTTAAAATGAGAATGCGAAAAATTGGGTTATTTTTGAAGGTAAGAAAGATTCTGATTGGACAGTGGTACCACACAAAATTAAACTAATCTCATGTTTCCTAAAAGACTCTGCATAGAAATGGCCTTCGGAACCGTGGAGTTATTTTCCACCACAGTACCAAGTTTTTTAAGCATGCTTTTTCTTTATTTTAAAACAGATCTGTGTTTTTGTTTTGTTTTGTTTTTGGCTTTTTAGCATAATGTTGTCTGAAGCTTCTCATGAACTGGGTTAGGAGCAAATATGATCTGAGATAAATTAGGAGCTGTGAACTAATAATTTTAAATCTGATTATTGTCCAAGCAGAAATAATATATTTAGCCAATCCTCTCTTCAATCTCTGCAGAAAGTTAACACCATTGTTCAATGCAGTAGTACTCAACTTGTGGTTCCTGGACTCCTGAAGCCCGTGAGCCATAGATTTTGGGTCCATAAAATTATAATATTTAATTAAAGGTAGACCGATTACCTATTAAAATAGATCTAAGCCAATGATGAGTTCCAGTCATTTGGTGGCTTTGAAATGCAATAATACTCAAAGTTTCTACTCTGGGGAACACAGATTGGGGATGAAGAGTTTTGTTTTGGAACCAAGGTTAGGATTTTTATAATGGAATCAAGACAAGTAAAATCTTTCATTTTAGGAAAAGAAAAGAAATAAAAGCCCTCTTAACAGTAAGAGGATGGTCGGCTCAAACTCAAGTCTCCTTGTTTGATTTCTTAGGGTTTAAAGATTAAAAGAATACATAGGAGTAGAAAGGTACACAAGGTGATTTCAGATTACTAAGAGATAAAATATTGGAACATTTATCAGCATTTGGATTATTAAAGAGGGGTTCTAGTAATTTTTCTAATGTTTCTCCCCAACTCTCAAAATTTAAATAGGCCAAATTAAAGAAAATTATGTTTGTTCTTTTTGAAACACTATGTGGGAAAAAGTCCAGTTTGGAGTCAAGCTTCTTATCTTAATTTCTGATTAAGTCAAACACTGAAGTTTTGTTTAGTTTGGGTATAACATAAAAATGTCAACGCCGACTTTTCTAATTTCCCCTCGGGGATCAATAAAGTATCTTTGAATTTGAATTGAATTGAATTAAAATACTTCTTTGCATTTAACCTGAGCAGAGAAATTCTGCAATACAGCTGCGATCAAATTGAGCCAAACAAAAATATAATTATAACAATAACTCTCAGGATTGTAGTTATTATTATTACAGAGTTACAGTACAAAGAATTAACAAAATGTTTCAGCATCAGTTAATTTGGATTCATTTAAGAGAAAACTGTTGCTGTGCTTCTAAATATTTTGAGATCTCTTTGGACTATGTGCACTCATTTTTTAAAAAGGATCCTGAAGATTGTCATAACAAAATTGATCAATTATAGCATTAAAAGATATGGCTGAGAAAACATATTCTGAAAAGAGATTGTTAAAAATTTATTTTAATTCTTGAAGTTTCAAATTTGGCCATTTGTCTGTCTTTGATGTTTTGTGTTTGTTTTGTTGGAATTAATGTTTGTTTATATGTTGTATGACACAATAATCCGTGTTTAGAATAATGTTTCTAAATCCCAGATTGATTAAAACTTTTAGTTTTCAGGAGAGTTAAGAAGCAGCTTGTTTCTGAGGTAGGTTCATGTTAACAGTTTTGCAGTTTAAGGTTCACTAAGATGGGTTGGAATGAAGAAACTGTGGGTCCGCCCATAGGCTGCCCATCAGAGGTTAGTTCTGCCTGACTCCGCCCACCTACCAGGTTGGTTCACACCTTTGCTCCCATGGTAACGCTCAGTACCTCCCTTCCTGAGTTTTAATACTGTTTAAGAGACAATAGAATCAAAATGCTTGTAGTGATTGTTGCCTTAATAACATGTTTTTTTGGATGTAGCATGAGATTTAGATGTATGTGTTTTACTATTAAAAGGTTAATGAAATAGTTTAAACTAGTTTGAAAAATTTGTTTTGCATGCAGAATCATTGGTGATTTATTAGATTGAAAGTTTTCCCTGGTGCCATTAAGCTAACTGACAGTTCAAGATATGCAAAAGTAAGGAATATATTTTTGATAAAGAATCAGAGTCATGACTTTATACTTGGTGGGAATTATTTATTAGATTCGAATTTGTAGGGTTTATGAATCTGAATTACATTAGATGTCCATTAATCTAATACTCATCTTTATACAAGACAAATCAGGATGATATGTGACTAATTTCTAAGTGAAATATTGATGAACTGAATAATTAAAGTTTGTGTTTAGTTGTTAATGGAACTGAATTGCAGTTAAAAACATCTGAATTTTCTTTATGTTGCTTTCGTTAAATTCATAGTGACACATTGTTATGTCAGAATTCATTTATTTGGTTTTATGTAATGTGATCTTGGTTACTAGAACATTTTTGTACAAACCTTTTGCTGGATTGTCACATGGGTTGGACCCTGCGCCAGAAGAGGGGAATGTCAGAATAAAGTAACATGGGGTTCCAAAAGTTTTAGCACTCATGGGAAAAAGGGTAGCTCAGACCTCCAGTGAGGACTTATTAACAATGCGAGAGAGACGTTGTACTTTGTTTATATAAATGGTGCATAGCTCTCTGAGACCACATTCTGAAAACCTGTCTGAAAGTATGGTGTTGATTCTTTTGTGAAATTTTACATCTCTACAGATTAGACCATTTTTGAAATTCTTTTTGGGTGTTCTGAAACTATGAAATATTGACCTGTAATCAGGCCTTCCTCAAACATCATGTCACATTTTTGATATTCAGAATATTTAGCTGATGGTCACTGCTAGTATATCAGGTGAAGTCAGAAGATCAATTCTTCTGATTTTGTTGGATGTTTTGATGAAGTTCATGTAGTTAAGCACTTAGGCTTCAGAATGGGACTTTGAATTGAAAATTAGCCAAGTGTTGTGAAGGCTCTGCCTATTGTTCTCACTTATATAAGATTGAGACAAAGGATACAGGCAAATCTCAGTCCTTTTGAAGTGCTGTGTGGCAGGTCTCCTAATTTGGACATGGGGATATTGCCAAGATCATTTTCTTCCACATCTTTGTGTGAAGGTAGGATGTTGTTTTACTGTCAAAACCTGTCCACTGTGTTTTCTCAAGTTTCACAGATGGTGAAGGCTGCATTACCAGAAACAGCCACTTCCACCCTCCAGTCCTTTATTATTGGCGACTGGATTCTGGTCAGAGAATTTAGGAGAGAACACAGGAAGTCCAGGGTTGGAATGGCCCATATCAGATCCTACTAGACACCCAGGAAAGCTGCAGGAAAGCTCCAGCTCCTCCAGCTTCATCTGGCTTCCAGGACACAAGTCATCTTCCAACTGGATCATCCACGGCCTGAAAGGTGTGAGGACAGCGGACCACCACAAGACAAAGAACTGTAAGCTGATCACTGGCGAGTGATTGAAGAGGTGGTTGAAGAACACTGTTCTTACAATGGCACAATAATCCCTTGGGCAGTGCAACGTTATTTCAGAATCTACTTAAGGCCATTGTATTGCCTGAAAGTTAGAAATCATAAGGTCATTTGCCTCACTGCACACACACCACAGTGAGAGACACATAGGAAACATACAGGGAAGACCTCTACACATTGCACATAACCTTTCTCTGGATGATGGACTGGCGACGTCTGCAACAGAGAGACAGTCAAACATGCGCCATGATGCTTATTCTCCTTAATTTCTTAATATTTGGTGGCTACTAGGGGCTCCTTTGCCTGGACAGCGAGGGTCAGCCAAATTCTTTTCTCCCACTTTGACAGCGAGACTGACTGTGAGGAGGAAATCTCGGATGCTTTTATCTAACTTTCATGGTTATTGCCTGATATTTATCATTATGGTATTATTACAAGTTTGAATGTGTCCATTTCCACTGTTGTTTAGTTGGACTATGGAAGCCTAACTTCCAGCAGGTTAGAGTTCCGGTTTCTAAATATATTTCTAGAGGAGCTTCCTATGACCGCCCACCTGTACCAGACTGGTAACAGGGCAGCTTGAAGCCACTCAGGAGAGACAGCAGGATATTTGTTTTTTTGTTTTTTAAGTTGTGTTTATAATTTGTTTTCTTTGGAAAAAACTGTTTGCTTTCAGTACCAGAAGAAAGGACATTCCACTTCAAGGTCACGATGCAGCTATATGGAAGATGGTCTGTTCTGATGCTAATGATTGGTATTGCAAGTTTTTTTACTCCTGTGTTCATTTGGGGAAAGGTGCAGCAAAGATAATGTAAGGCTAATCTGAAGAATTATGCTAATAATACTCATCAGCGGATTCGAAGAGAGATTCATCACTTTTCTGACTACTATGATCATGCTGATAATGTTTGGTGGCAACGGATGCATCAAACTGTGAGGAAGATAAGAAATGATAGTTGCTATGTTTGTTGTTTGATTCCACGTGCTATTAATGATCAACCATTTTTAGTGCCTTTTTCTATTGATACTGCTTATACCCTAACTACTTTCTTTTCAGATAGGCAACATAACCAGCTGGTGGAGGTCATTTTTCCTTGGGTGAGGAATTATACTGTAAAGGAAAGCAGAAATGTTAGTAGATTTTCTAGTGAGACTAATTTAACATGTGCGTCTACGGGAACTCTTTATAGAATTCGGGGTATTAGAAATCCGATTAAAGGTCCAGATATTTGTATTACACAGGAGGAAAGTAGACCTTATTTCCTTGGAAAGACAGTAGGTTGCGAAGCTATTATATCTGTTTTATGTGCTTTAATCAACAGACATAAATTTGAGTCATGTCCTATCAGAACGGATCCTTATACTATTTCAGGATCTTTGGTCCCAGATCCCTTTGTGTTAACTCTTAATCTTACTGCTTTATCTGAGGTAGGTTTCACTGTTCTGACTACGGAACAGCAGGCTATTGGAACGATGAGTTTACAAATAGAATGGCTTTGGATTATCTGTTAGTTGAGAGGGGTGTTGGTTTTGCAGAATTTTCCTTTAGTTGTGATTATCTTGTAATCAGAAGAAAGGAGTTGTAATGGAAATTCTTGCAGTAAGCATGCCAAAGTGTATGACCTTTGGGTTACCTCACTCCTCTGAGCATCTGTGTTAGTGGAGGAAGCTGTAAAAGCCATTATCCGAAGTTTAATGGTTAAAACCCACAGTTAGGATGATGTGTCAGGAAGGGCAGTTAGATCTGTTCCTAGATAACCTTGTCACCTTTGAACTCAAGAAGGGTTTGGGTCATAAAACACAGACCCTTTGAAGTTGAGATAACACTGTCATGTTCTGGTATAAATACTGTATGTAAATGTTGATCGGGGCTCTGTTTCAACTGACTTGCTTGGTGACAGAGTCATTCAAACGCTGAATGCCTTTGAATAAAACTTATAAAGACAAAGTCCGGATTTTCTCTTGTTATGAGTCAACTTCTACCCACTTTGATAAGAAAATTCCACAACAATATATATAACTCACATTCACACTCTAACTGTTACTGATCTCACAGACTTATTCAGCCTGCTCATAGCTTCACGGGACTTTTGACTATGTGTTTTAAAGTTGACCACATCTGTAATCTGGTTTTATTGAGACAGAACTCAAATAAAACACAGCATTCAAACCTTTGTGTTTTTGCCCAGTGTTAACTTTCTGACTCCAGAATACAATGCACAACCTAGAGACTTTAACCCTATTTTAAAGGCCTCAAACCTTAAGAAAACTGTTTACACTTCGGACTTCGGAGGTCCCCACCCTCCGGGACTTCAACCCAGCAAAATCATGAATTCTCGTCAGAAAACATGTGGAGTTGCCAAACTCAGGAAACACACACACGGGCCTCGAACCCTTATCTAGAGGGCCTCTAACTCTTTGGGCCTCGAACCCTTATTTCACAGGGACTCTAACCCTTTGGGCCTCTAACCCTTATTTCACAGGGCCTCTAACCCTTTGGGCCTCTAACCCTTTAGTTCAAAAAAACACTTCTCATTTTGCTTTTCGTGACCTCTTTTACAGTACCATAATGCATTACTTTACATGTGTTAAATTTAGCAGAACATTTCACTTACTCAGACATCTGACACCAAGAATTTAGGCCTATCGACAATGCCAAAAGTGCAGAGTTCGTTTAAACAGGTTTCTGCTTACCTCGTAAGATGTGCGGGGGTACCCCGGTGTCAGAGTCTTTTGGTTTAGTTCTGATTTAGCCAAAAGTCCTCGCTTTTCCCAAATCACGTCGGGGTCACCAAGAATGATGGAGTTGTTCCCTAAACTCCTGCATGTTCGTTTGTTTGGTAAAGCTAAGACATCCTATACTGTTACTAATAAAAGCAAAGTAATAAAAGAACACGGAGGCTGTGCAGCTTTTTAGATGCCTGTATAGGGAGAAGCTCGTCCGAACACTTCTGAAACTTCTGATTACTTCCCCCAGAACAGCAGTTTTATTCAGAAGCAAGGCGTGAACAAAAATACATTTTAATCGAGTGTCAGTTGACCGTCTGATTTCATATCGGAGCTGTCTGGCACTCTGACATTCAGCTCCCTTTTCAGCACTTCCTGTTTTTCCACTTTTGACCTTTATCTACAAATATACAAATATATTCTTGTTGCAGGGCAGAAGTCTTACATACAGAAATATCTTCTGTTACTGGGCAGATGATATTTAAGTCCAACACATGCAGAGAAGCCTGTTTGCAGGCCTAAGTTACACAATACATTTTATTTCACACATTATTATTATATTAAACATACACATATTAAACATACTTGAGCATAGCAATACAGATCCTATAAGCATAGCATGAATATTTTCCAACACAGTCCTTCAACCCCTCATGCGAACTATTCCACAAGATGTTTTCACATGCACAGAAATGCTTGTTAGTTATTCACACATTTATACTTTAGAAATCCTTCTTCCATCTGTGATTTTTGTGAACCACCAGGTTCCAAGGCAGAGACCTTCTTTCAAATTTACTACCACAAACTCCTTTAAACGCAGCAAATAAAATTTTTATTATTTATTTCTTTATCAGATTCCTTCCTTTGAAGTATCCAAGCCCTTATGTCCACAGATTTCTCATTGAACTTATTCACATGTACTCCTTTAGGTGCTTTCGGGGCTCTGTTGGCTGGCCAAGATTGGATTCCCTATTCTACCTCTTTGCAACTACAGGGGTTGGACAATGAAACTGAAACACCTGTCATTTTAGTGTGGGAGGTTTCATGGCTAAATTGGACCAGCCTGGTGGCCAGTCTTCATTGATTGCCCATTGCACCAGTAAGAGCAGAGTGTGAAGGTTCAATTAGCAGGGTAAGAGCACAGTTTTGCTCAAAATATTGAAATGCACACAACAATATGGGTGACATACCAGAGTTCAAAAGAGGACAAATTGTTGGTGCACATCTTGCTGGCACATCTGTGACCAAGACAGCAAGTCTTTATAATGTATAAAGAGCCACGGTATCCAGGGTAATGTCAGCATACCACCAAGAAGGACGAACCACATCCAGCAGGATTAACTGTGAACGCAAGAGGAACCTGTCTTAAAGGGATGTTCGGGTGCTAACCTGGATTGTATCCAAAAAACATAAAACCACGGCTGCCCAAATCAAGGCAGAATTAAATGTGCACCTCAACTCTCCTGTTTCCATCACAACTGTCTGTCGGGAGCTCCACAGGGTCAATATACACGGCCGGGCTGCTATTGCCAAACCTTTGGTCACTCATGCCAATGCCAAACATCGGTTTCAATGGTGCAAGGAGCACAAATCTTGGGTTGTGGACAATGTGAAACATGTATTGTTCTCTGATGAGTCCACCTTTACTGTTTTTCCCACATGCGAGAGAGTTACGGTGTGGAGAAGCCCCAAAGAAGCGTACCACCCAGACTGTTGCATGCTCAGAGTGAAGCATGGGGCTGGATCAGTGATGGTTTGGGCTGCCATATCATGGCATTCCCTTGGCCCAATACTTGTGCTAGATGGGCGTGTCACTGCCTAGGACTACCGAACCATTCTTGAGGACCATGTGCATCCAATGGTTCAAACATTGTATCCTGAAGGCGGTGCCGTGTATCAGGATGACAATGCACCAATACACACAGCAAGACTGGTGAAAGATTGGTTTGATGAACATGAAAGTGAAGTTGAACATCTCCCATGGCCTGCACAGTCACCAGATCTAAATATTATTGGGCCACTTTGGTGTGTTTTGGAGAAGCGAGTCAGGAAACGTTTTCCTCCACCAGTATCAACCTGACCACTATCCTGCAAGAAGAATGGCTTAAAATCCCTCTGACCACTGTGCAGGACTTGTATATGTCATTTCCAAGATGAATTGATGCTGTATTGGCCGCAAAAGGAGGCCCTACACCATACTAATAAATTATTGTGGTCTAAAACCAGGTGTTTCAGTTTCATTGTCCAACCCCTGTACTTCCCCAGATCTGAAAAACTCTAAATTCCAATTTGTCTCAGATCAGGAAACCGTTTAAATTAAATTTATCATACCACATATACCCTGATTTTTAATTAGCATTGAAACAGTTATTTATTCCACAAAAATGAACACAAACACAAAGACAAAATGGACATTGGCCACGTAAAAGTTTGATGAAGTTGTTTCAGCAATGCTGTATTCGACATTATCTGGTTTTAACATAGAATTATTTTAAAAATAAGTGTGCACAACCAGTGGAACCATTTTGTTTTTCTTAATGGTTAAAAATAGCTTCTTACTATTTTTTGGTGACTTGTCGATTTTTTTCAGGACCCAAACACGCTCCATCAAACTGTTGTTTTAAATTGTTAAAGCATCTTTATGGGGAAAGCTTACTATACTTGTCCTCCCTGTTTCTCATGCTTGCTGGGCAGGGAACTCATTTTCTCGTGATATCTCAGTCATTCTTTCAATTCACACACACACACACACACACACACTTTCATACGCTCTCACCAACCAGGCAGTACAGCACCTTTTCCTGGTCCAAATGAGAGCTTATTTCTTTATCTCTCAGACCCAAAAACATATTCACAATAGTTTATTCAGTGAGCTAGCATCAGTTAGCTTAACGTCTATTAGTCAAGGGTTGTCAGTGTAACGTGTCTCCCATATGCTACTTCTGCTAGCTCACTGTTATTGACTCACACACGTGTACAGTGGCCAATTGATGTTGCACTTTTATATTCTCACAGCTGTTTACTCACAAGGAAGTGGGCAGCTTTTAACTCTTGTAAGGAAATTAGAGGGCCATTTAAACTCATAACACTTCCCCCGGCAGTATTTTTTGGTCTTCTTAAGGAAGTTACTGGTTGCAACAAATCCTAGCCGAAAATGCATGTCTACAAGGAAGTGGGCAGGTTTGAAATCTTGTAACAAATTGGAGGGCTGTTTAAACTCAAAACACTTCCCCCGGCAGTATTTTTCGAACTTCTTAAGGAAGATTCTGGACCTGACACACCCTAGCAGTTTTGCGTGCCTCATTCAGTGAGGTTGCTTTTATATTGCGTGAAAGGGAAAACTATTTTCCACTGCAAGCACTAAAGGAACTTTAAACCTAGACTGTAGTATCGTCAGAGGTCTGTTCCTCCCCCTCTCAGATTATCAGCATTACAACCACATCGCTCCACACGTCTTTTGTTTTCAAAATCTCACTAAAACCATTCTGAACCTTTTCTCTGCCTCCGAGGATACAAAAGCCATCTCACTTTGAACCAACTACACAGCCAAAGTGTTTTAAGAAAAACACTAGAGATTTTTAAAAGGAATCTCCTCACCTGTAAGTTTGCATCCGCAGGCTGTGGTATCCTGTTCATTTGTGGCCCCTAGCCAGAAGTGGTATATCACTTCAGGGGCAAAACCCCAATTTCTCCGAGGTACTGCACCCTGTCTGCAGTTAGACACATCAGAGTTCCTCCGGATCATTCTGGTGTCTATCTGATATAGTGTGTAATAGCAGGTGTCCAATCCTTAATCTAAGTGTTGCTGCAGCATTCTAATCAGCCCGGTTACACACTGTTCCACTGTCAAATGTACTAAACCTTATGTCAAACCGTAGGTCCTTTCTCTTTGTAATGTACGTCAATGAGGATTCTTATCCATATCCTAACAAAAGTGAAAACATTAGAATTTATACTAAGTAATAATAAGAAAGGTTAAATAGAAAAACTTCACAAACTGTTTCATTAACCGATCTGTGCACAAAGAAAAAATTAAAGAAAAGGATGTTAACAGTTAAAGCTAGATTTAGCTTTCAGTTTAATGTCACTTTGGCTTACTGTTTTTGGTGCTTCTTTAAATGTTGAACAAAGTTTGATGTTGTCATGCCTTCATCAGTAATCTTTGAACCATATATTTTACACACGGCAAAAGGTTTTTTTTATTGGAGACCTCATAGTCTTTGTCACTCTTGGAGTAATTTTTCCAGCACATAGTCACAACTTTGTGGCAGTCTCCTGCTATGTGGGGTTGGGGTTGAGGTGAGGAGGAAAACGTTAATGATGTCAGGAAACAAATGATGCAAATCGATATTTTATTTATACTGTTTTTATTTTGAGTGATGTTTCAAGCAAAGACGATCAAGTCCAAGGCTTTTCTAATATAACCAAGTCAAGTCTCATGTCTTCAAATCAATGACTCAAGTCCGACTTGACTGAAGTCATCAAGTAAAACTGTGTAAAAGTGATGTTTAAATAGCATTGCGCCCCTTATTTCACGATGCCTCATAGCCCTGCCAGTTCCCAGTCAAACAAACAAGGAGGAAGGCTGGATGTTCTACATAGCTTGTGTAGCATTTCATAATGTATTCAACTGCACTTGAAAATCAGACATACCCTTGTTAGAAGTCTAGAAGGCAAAAACAAATCAAATGTTACTGAACACACTGCCTTGCTGTTTTAAAGACGATAATTAGATGTAACATAAATTGTAGTCGTGAATATTTTCATAAATAAAATGTAATTACACATTTTATTGTGTATGAAATTACAGCACCTCATATTGTCAGTTTTCTTATGTGTTGTTCGCTGTTCTATTTTAGTCCAGTCCAGCTATATCAAATTTAAATGAAATCACAGATCTACAGGTTTGAAATAGTATTGTGCAAATTTCTTGAAGCAACCTTTTAAAAGAGGTAGTTCAGACCTTATGTGTCCCTAAAATTTCTGAAAGAACTGGGCAAGAAGGGCCCAAAATAAGAAGTAAATGGACTGAACTTATACAGCAGTTTTCCAGTCATACAGACCTCTCAAAGTGCTTTACACTAGAGCCACATTCACCCAATCGCACTCATTAACACTCACACACTGACATGCAGATTGGTAGGCAACTTGAGGTTAAGTGCCTTGCCCAGGGGCACATTGACATATGGCAGGAGGAAACTGGAATCAAACCCACAACCTTCTGATAGCAAGACGCCTACTCTTCCTACTGAGCCACAGTCGCCTCAAGTGGCAACAGACTGAAACAATATATAGAAGTTAAACAGCCTTTGATAGAGATATGCATAAAATAAAAGGTAGAAAGTAAGGAGAATGTGCTGTAAATTTCTGATGAAAGACTTGAGAAATGCACCGTTATTTAGTTGAAGCCTTGACTGCAGTTTTTAGGTCTTTGGAAAGAACCTACTTGGTGCAATTAAAAGTTTAACTTACATATCAATTTGAAAACACTGTCGCTGATTCAAAAGGGCTGCTGTACTCCCTGATCCCACAAAGTCATTATAGCTTTAGAAATTGTATTTAAGATGATAAGAAATATTACTTTCTGATGTTAACAGAGTTGTTATTCATCCCTGATTACAGTGTTATTTAAACTTTCTTGCATCATCTGTCCAATAAAGGCTTTTGTTCTGTGTTTGTAAGGTATGTTTGCTGCCTCCACACTCCGCCATTAGAGAGGCTCCATCAGAGGTGGCTACTGTAATTTTCCCTGTGCCTCTATCTGTGCACTCAGCAACACTCAGCAACAGAAAATTAGAGTTGGAACTCGATGATGTGATGTGACTACTGATGCTTCACAGTTTCCTTGAACCAGGACTGCCTGCTGTTTGTCTGGGATGGTCTAAGACA
The DNA here is from genome assembly GCF_021462225.1 of Girardinichthys multiradiatus. Lineage (NCBI taxonomy): Eukaryota > Metazoa > Chordata > Actinopteri > Cyprinodontiformes > Goodeidae > Girardinichthys > Girardinichthys multiradiatus. Next base: position 27,020,039 of record NC_061796.1, on the reverse strand, counting down.
GAAACCACTTCAATTTCTGATCTCCAACAGGCTGCAGAATACCTGATACTCATGTTAAAGCAGAAAATAACAGCAAATATCATCTAGTAAGCTGGTGATACTGTGGGTTTGAGCTTTAATTTGATTTTCCATGATGAAAAAAGTTAATGCAAAAAAATTTACTAATCTTAATTGGAAACCTCTGCTCTAACGCATGGAAAATGCTAAACCTTTTTGGATTTTTAACATCAGAGGAGACTCAATATTAAAATAGATGAACAATTGTTATTCTATAGTTATTGGAAAAAGCCCCTGCTTATACATTACAGTCAAATCATTATAGTCTGAAATAAAAGTCTGGTTAGCTTACCCAACAATATCAGAATGACCTTATGTAAAAAAAATAAATAAAACGACTTTCATTTCCACTATCTATCCATGTATTTCTTTGATGTAACAATGCTTTTTGAAAATAATTATTATATCATTAAATAGCCTGTTCATCTCACTTTTAATGGTGTCACAGGGAAAATGCATTTGTGTGATGAACAGCAGAGCTCAGTATATTTTTTGTGTTTATGAAAAGCAAATCCTCTCTGCCACTGCTAAATTGTTTGTTCTACTATTGTTTAATGTTGTTTTCTGGATTGAATGATTGAAGTTTGACTAAAAATACTTTAACACTTTAGAATCATACATAGTCAAAATTCCCTCACAGCTCCTCATGCTCATCACTTGGCTGGTCACACTCTGGTGTAGGATGGCAACCCATTCCTCAACCAGCATTTCTCACATTTTAGACAATATGGTTGTGTGGGACACTCTTACATGAACAAACCTCCCACACTGGCAGGCAAACCATTTCCAGCTTCCACTCCTAAATTCTGGGGGAGGTCTCTGATAAACCCTGCTCTGTGGACATGAGCATTGATATCTTGGAGGATAGAGTCCAGTTTAGTGGTACTCAAGACAAACCTTGTTTTTCCAGTATTGCCACCCACACCATCAAAGTGCCTGCACCAAAAGTTTGGGATTGGCAGAGTAGATTCGACCAGTGTTTGTGGGAACAACCCACATATTTAATTGTTAAAGATACATAGTTTGTCATAAAATTACCAAAGTATTCTCAATTACCAAGTCTATATCTGCAATTAATCTGCAATAATATGCTAATTATTGCATATTATTGCTAAGCCCCGAAGGTTTGTGGAATATTTGGTGAGAATCCAATTAACCATTTGTGCGTAATAAGCTTCTCAATATCACAGAGCCCCCTAGTGATGGAAGATCACCAGTGTCGGTATACATGCACATCAACATATTGTAATTGTAATTTAGGTTATGAAGGACATTTTGAAAATTCTTACTGTTTAAGAGTCATGGTCAATGAAAACGTAGGCTGGCTAGCATATGATTTCTATTTTGCGATACAGAACAAATTGAAAAATTGATTAATCTGGCAGGATAATATTTTTCAGTTCCCTCTACATGGTATGTGCAAAGATGTATATGTTTTGGTTTCAGTGAGTTTCATCGCACTGTAGCCAAAAAGCTACCAAGGCAGGACGGGGCATGGCTCATGTCACATGATGCAAACTTGTTCAAGGAACAAGGTGACATGATGTTTTGGATTGTGGGACTTGCAGTTTACGAGTTACAAGCCCAAACACATTTTAATTTGTAATAGCGCCACCCTAGTTATTGAGGGGTCTAAATTTTTGTGTCTTATAAACAATGTGGGTACAAAATCCACATACCAAATCAAATTGGTAAAAGGTTTTGGAGTGTGGGCTGTAGAATTGAGTTTTAGCAAAGAAACATAATAATAAGTAATGGAAAAACAGACGACAAAAAATAGGGTTCCCTGCTCCGCTGGGAGCAGGCGAACAGCCATGCCTATGCAAGGCCTTCGCTCACTACCGGTGGCTTAGAATCCTCATGGTGCGTTCAGACCAATCGTGGATGACGCTATAGAAGTTAATGATTTACTTATTAACCCAATGTAGAGGCATGTTCAGGAGCGAAGTGATGCAAAGCACACGAAGGACACGATGCGAGTGGCGCGATTATGGCGAATAGAATGAGGCCAGAGTGAAACAAAACCCATAATGTACGCAAAGCGAATTTTGCTGATATTTTGCTCAAAAACCAGAACTGTTTCTGTCAATTCGATTTGCATCTCTAGCCCTCTTTTCAACACAAAAGTAAACAAGTATGAAACTCACAGCACTTGCTCAGGGTACATCTATGCTCATGTAGGAAGTGATATTTTATTCATGGACAGGCGTTCTGCAGCAGGGATACAGCACCTGGAGTTGGTGTCCCGGAGTCTGATTCGTCCCACAAAGCAGGACAACAGGTCCTTATACTGGGACCTGGATAGACGGTAGTACAGCTGAAAGCGACCGTCATCCACATGCAGCTTCTGGAGTAGGTGGTGGCACTCTTCAAACAGGTTCCGTCTCTGGTGAACCCAGGGACATGGACGCTGGTGGTGTTTTTCAGCTTTCCATAAATGAAACACCTTGATTTGCTCCATGTTGGGTTGAAACCTGCAAGCAGCAGATAGAAACTTCTCCTATTTGATGATGCGGTGAAGTGAGTGGAGCTTTGTCATTCGTTGGTCACATGAATTGCTGGCGAAATTCACTGGAATCTCAGTTGGTCTGAATGCACCATACAAATACAGTAGGGTTCCCTGTTCCACTTGGAGCAGGCGAACAGCCATGCCTATGCATGTCCTTCCCTTGGGGCTTGGAACCCTAAAAATCAACCAAAGACAAAATGCATTACTTTATATGCTAAGTATATAGTGTTATTGTGAAAGAATGAGCTCCATTTACTTTACTTCAAGTTTGTTTTAGATACCTTTAAGTTATATAAAGTGATCAAACAAGAGATTAGTTTAAAGTATATATTAGTATAAAATGAAATTAGTATAAAGTAAGTGAGTACATTTCCAGTCCTTTCTGCATAAAATGTTCCTTTCTTTCATCATGTATATATACAGTCACTGACCACTTTATTAGGTACACCTTGCTAGTACTGGGTTGGACCCCCTTTTGCCTTCAGAAGTGCCTTAATCCTTCATGGCATACATTCAACATGGTACTGGAAACATTCACAGAGAGTTTGGTCCATATTGACATGATAGCATCACACAGATGGTGTAGATTTGTCAGCTGCACATCCATGATGCGAATCTCCCATTCCACCACATTCCAAAGGTGCTTCATTGGATTGAGATCTGGTGACTGTGGAGGCCATTTGAGTACAGTGAACTCATTGTCATGTTCAAGAAACCAGTCTGGTATGATTCGTCCTTTATGACATGGGGCGTTATCCTGCTGGAAGTAACCATCAGAAGATGTGTACACTGTGGTCATAAAGGGATGGACATGGTCAGCAACAATACTCAGGTATGGCTGTAGTGTTGACACGATGTTCAACTGGTACTAAGGGGCCCAAAGTTTGCCAAGAAAATATCACCCACACCATTACACCACAGAGACTAAAATACACCCTTCAATCAAACGTTTTGACAGGTGACCTTTGACCTTAAGGGGGGGTCATGGGGGAGGGGGGATATCATGGGGTCAACAGGGGTGTGTCCGAGGGGCGTAACCGTGGATGCTGATTGGTTGTTGTCATTAGGGGCGATACCTTAAATGAACCAATAATAATACAGGGGTGTGTTTAAGGGTGTTATTAATAATCTGTATGTTTTTCAGGCGTTAATACATCTAAATAAGACATGCATCCTTTTATATTTTTAAAGGTATACTCAACTTAATGCTGGCCTGTCACATGACATCCTAATAAAATGAACTGTGTAACCTGACAGAATTGTAAGTTCATTTTGCTTTACAGCAGGACCTATTTGCTGAATATATGAGCCAGTCTAAATCAGTTCAAAATAGAAAAAGACCTAAAAAAAGTAAATAAAGATTGTGCTTCACTACATAGGTAGAACGAGCAAACCTTCCACTTCTGCGTCAACAGACTGGAAACCAGGAGAAAGAGGTAAGACAAATATGAAGTTAACAGAAAAATTTTACGATCCCTCTGTATACTGTTTCCAAGTTATAAATTGACTCTAGCGATGATGTGTTTGTTTTGAATCATGAGAGACTCCATTTTAGGAAAAGGAATTACAATTTTAGTTACCTGTAGCTTTTCTAAAAAAATTTTTTTTTTCATCTTCGAGCAAATGTTATTGAGAGACTTACTGAAACAGTTATTCTGTAACTGAACTCCCAGTCAACATCAGCCTTCTGATTCAATTTCCTGACCAAGTGTGTGACACAGGGCAATAAGGTAATTAGAACTCTCCCAACCCCCTGCTCCAAAAGAGTCAATACATAGGTTCATGAACAGGTGAGACCCTCAGGGCCTGATGTATATCAAGGTTTGCTGGTTTCTCATTGCTAATACGTGCTTCTAAAAGGAAATGCTTGTTTTTTGATTTTGGTAAAGTTTATAGACACAGCGTCCCCATGTCATAGCTCACTGAGTTTTGTCCACAAAGAAACAGTGCAATGAATAGCTAATATGGTAATGGGCCTCTGTTTTGCATTTCAGTGTGTTGGCAATAAAACCAGGTTTAGCTTCACAGTAGTCACAGAGACCTCACAGTTGCCTACATCTTCATCAGCGTCAGGTCTGCTACAGCTAAAAAAAAGGTTTAAACTTGTTACACTGAAAAATACTAGTAGAACTGTAGTTTAAAAACTTGTTACATTGAAAATACCAGTACTGACAAGCAAAAACAAATGTCAGTAAATATTTCAGGAAACGACGGAATTGTTATATCTGCTTCTAATGATTCTCAGAAGTACGATGCCGTCTTTACAAGTAGGTATTCACCTTTAAGAAATCATTAAATGCATGTGAATGTTCTCTAATATTGTTTATATATATATATATATATATATATATATATATATATTGCTTCTTTCTCTTAGAACCCACCACTGATGACCTTGAGGATTTCATCTTGACACAATCAGAATATGGTAAGTAATGTTAAATGCATCGATATTTTATAGTTAACGAATAAATCAGCTAACATTGAACAAATTTATAGATTTGATGAGAGAGGTAAACCCGAATGATCAAGTTGGAGGAATCAGCAGCAGGAATTGACAATCAAAGTTGCGAAGGCAAACTGTTTACAGATTTGGTGAGTGTACCTCTGGAAGAAACAGCTGATTTGATACTGCATGGAGTTTGCATGTTCTCCCCGTGCATGCGTGGGTTCTCACCGGGTACTCCGGCTTCCTCCTACAGTCCAAAAAAGGCATACCAAACTAAAAACCGTAAAAAAGTAGTGATACATGCTAAAGGTATCACTCAGACGCATGAATGCAGCGAGAGGGTCAATTTGGACAGCATCAAAGGGCTGGTCAAGGGCTACTTACAGAGGTCAGTTGAGAGTTTCATTGAAATTCCTCAGCACACGATCAGGAGGGATAAAAAGAGATTCCGCTTGACAAACGCAACATTTCTTAAAATGTTTCGGTTGGTCTATGATAAGAGATGTCTTTTTTCTGACGGGACAACTCTGCCTTTTGGTTATTAGAGCTTAAGAAGAAGAAGAAAAAAACAAAATAATAATAATAATAATAATAAAAAGTTCCATGGATTTACAGGAGATTGATTTTGATCCTAGATTTAGAGCATGCGGGAAAACTTTATTTGTAAAAAGTATTTTGCAAAATTGTAATCATGTCATGGATGTTGCACCTGAAAATATTGTATGGATTTACACATGTTTTCAACCCATGTATGCTGAATTGCAGAAGATGAATAAAAATATTACCTTGGTGGAAGGATTGCCTCATTCTTTTGAAGATGAAAACCTGTTTCCTCCTGATCAGAATCATCTGATCATTCCAGACGATGTTATTGCTCAAGCCTCAGATGATGAAAACGTGATGAAGGTCTTTACCCAGTTTCGTCACCATCGTAATATGAGCGTCATGATGTTGACTCAGAATGTATTTCATCAGGGAAAGTACAGTCGCACCATCAGCCTGAACGCTAATTATATGGTTTTGTTTAAAAACCCGAGAGATAAACTCCAGCTGAATATACTGGCCCGCCAAATGTTTCCATCTCAAAAGGGTCTCTTCTTGGAGAGTTTTGAAGATGCGACGAGAGACTCTCATGGATATTTAATCATCGATTTTACACCTACTTGCCCAAAACATTTCAGAACGGGGATACTTCCTCACCAGTGGCCAGCTGTGTACGTGCCCAAAACAAAGTAAGTCATCATGTCTGCACGTATAAAAAGGAATGCCCCATTATTCAGAGCTCTGTACCAGGCCTGTCCACAGAAACGTAAATATATTCTCGCACACTGCTCTCCCGACTTTCTTCAGGCTCTGTGTGAGATTGCTCTGAATATTTTAACAGGTAACATTAAACTATCGCCCTCTCAACACCGACAATTGAAGAAACAAAGAAAAATCATCAGATTGTTGGGTGATAAAAGAACCAGAATAAAAACTAAACATCTGGCACTCAAAAACCAGGGAGGTGGTTTTATTCTCCCCATCTTAACGGCTCTTGCACCCTTCATCGGTGATCTAGCTGGTGGTGTAATCAGGAGCTAATGTCTCTCAGAACATCGCAGAAGATGCTTCTCATGTCACCTCATCAATTCAAGCGTCTGACCCAGTCAGACACGTCCATCAGACAGACGGCGGAGGAGAATTTGGATGCTGAAATGAGAGCGATATTAAACGAGCCCGGTTTGACTTCTTATGAAAAAATCAAGAAATACAATGTGCTTTTGCAGAGATATCTGATCTCAAGCAAGGTGTGAAAGAAGAACAGCGGGTGAGTTTGACGCTGCACCGTGACACAGAGGTTCCTGAACATGAGCGGTCCCAAGAAAAACAAGGCCCGGGGTAGGACGAGGCCCCTAAGGATCAGGTTCTTACGGAAGTACTGAAAAGCCTGCCAAAGCATAACCGTAGAAATGCCGAGTACATTTTGAAGAAATTATCCGAAAGAAGTGAGTTGGACTTTGCGAGGTGAATTTGTATTTGTAGGAAATGTTGTAAACGGGTCCCATATGATTGACTTGTTGAAAAATCTCATGCTACCATTTAAAAAATCTGGAGCACCGCAACCCCAAGGATGGTCTGACTTTCTACATACCTTGTCAGAGGTAAACATCCCTATATCTTCAGTCATTAACCCTTATGCTCATGATGAATATATACGTTTCAAAACAGAGGGAGAGGGTACAACCCCCAGCATTAAGCAGAGAAGAACAAGAAGAAGAAGAAGGCAGATAACTCATTCCCCCCATTGGTCGAGATCCGAGCTGGAAGATGAAAATGCTGATGGGAGGTCAAAAAAGTCTCTTCGTAAGACGACACTACCACCCCGATGGATTACATTTTCACCATAAACCGTTATAAGAAAATGAAACATGTAGCCTATTTCTTTTATTCAATAAAATATTTATTGATTATATTTTCAAGTCTAGCTTCGTTCTCTACTTCACACACTAACATATGATGTCATTACACAAATATTAAATCATAAGAAAAAACAAACAATGGAAAAAAAAAGACAATTTAAATTCCATAACAATCCAGAAACATCTCCAAAGAGCATGTTCCGTGAGTATAACATGTACAACTTTGATTAATGACACATTTCTGATATTTTTTCACAAAGTTAGATACCATTAAATCATTCTTAATCACATCTCCGGTGTATTTTGACAACACTTGATGCAGTGATAATCCACACGCTCTATGACATAGATAAAAAATGCAATGGTGACCGCATACAGTGGACAGAGTGTTTTGAAGCTGATTATTATGATACAATATTTTTGAGGATCAGTCTTCTAAACATTTTACGATGCTTGACGGGTAGAACTTGAAATCTGGAGAGAATCCATAAGAGTCAAAAAAGCTGGCTTGACCATTCTCATCCAAAGTCAGAGCTAACCAGTGTTCTCCCGGCATGTGTGAAGGATGTGTGTTCACAATAAAGTAGGCCGGCCCTGGGAATTTGTCAGCTAGCAGCGGCAGCTGGTCGCATGGCCACACACCGCAAAACAAATCTCCCAGCAGATGATGCAGCAGGTTCTCAATTTCATGATTATTCATGACTGATTAGATTAATAATAATCCATCAGCACACGCCTCTTTGAATCAATTTCTAAAATAGAGTCATAACAAGCGTAGATGATCAGCGTGGTGGTATGAGGCAGCGGGTTTCTGAAACGCATTTCCAATCTTAAATTCCCACTGGAAACTGGAGATAGAGCATCTGTGTCCCCAAAAACTCGATCGGGCCTCCATCGGTGATTGCAGATAAAGACTGGATCTCAGTGTAAATTTTATCTTCGATCGATAGCTGCGTCATTGGGGCAGAAAATAAATCCAACTCTGCCAGCGTGCACTCTGATGATTTGTTATGTAAAAGAGCCATTATTTAAATATATCAAAACTTGCGGATGACTTCCTTCCTCTTCGTTTGTCAGCTGCGACTGATCTCCTTTTTTTGTGTTTGTCGTTGTTTTTTAACCATCCTTAAACAATCACCAGGGGGTCTTGTTCTGGGTCTTTTGGATAAAACCATAATTCCTGAACCTTCTTGACATTCGGTGTGAATAGAACCACTCATTTTACTCACGGCTCTACCTATGACATCCGAAGCGATATTTGATGCAGCCGTTTTAAGATGGGGTTTTGCAATAGCAAATCCTTTTTTAACCAGAGGGGATACGAAGCGGAAAATTTTTGAAAATAATGATCCAATTCCGCAGATTACCGCCTGATTGACTTACATAGTAATTTACAAAGCGATTTGGATCACGTCTCAGACTTAGCTGTGCCATGTTCTCTCTTGCCTGCTTGATGCAGTGTTGAATGACCAGGGTAATATGAATGATAACCAATCAGTCTTAGAGGTTATATACATATCTCTGGAATAGTTTATACAAATACAATTTATCTCAGGTTACGTTGTGATATCACCGGTCTGAAGTGTAGTCTTATGACGGTCTTTCCGTAGACAAAATTTACAGGAACGTTTTGGTCCGATTTAATTTCTATATGGATATTTTCAATATGTCTTCTGGAAACTGGAAGGTAGTCGGCGGGGTTAAACGTCAGAGTAACCATATCACTGAAGTCGCCTTGTACTTTGACGGTCCGCAGTAAAGGTGCAAAAGTGTCGCCTACTATTTGCGGGCTGACCACGTCAGTATAGGTGATAGAAACCAGCCTTTATATCCGCCGGAAAAGGAGCCAGTTTTGCTTCAGATACATGAATCCATTCCCCTGGTTTCACGCCCATCATATAAGCTAGAGTGCTGAAGAAGCGTATTTCATACGGCATGCTTGCTTGAAATGCAAATCTCTTTTGAACTTTGCTGAATTTAATACGGATACCCGAGTTCATTTTTTTGAAAAACAGTTCCATCTCTGTCTCGAGTTGAATAACGCTGTTATAGTAGCCACTTCTGATCCTTTGCGCATTGATCTCCACATCACCAACCTTCCTCCATTCAAAGTAGGCATCATAATCCGGTAAATTATGCCATGTATGAGGGTATGAAATCTCTGCTAATGCAACCATCCATTGGCCTTCTAAATCAATATGTTGAGCTAAATTTACACGGAAACTCGAACTGGTATTATTTTTAAACACTTCCATGCTAGCATTAGATGGAAGAGTAACGCAAAAGCCATCATCCTCTACCTGACGGTTCATGATGCTGTGTCAACTGTGAGGTTTAGTGCAAACCTTTTTATACGTTTCGAAGTTCATCAAACCTGATCCAACTGTTGAATTTCTCAGGCCAGTTTTTCCAGCTTACAAAAACCTGTTTGACACCCTTGACCGTACATCGTTTTAATATTTTTTCCACTTGATACATCTTGTCGTTAAATATTTTTACTTTTTGAAGTTCCTCAGCGTAAAAGGAACCCTCGATAGGTTCTCCATCCAAATCTTTGAGTTTGTATACAGGAGGAGATCGGGGTATCCGCTCATACATTGTAAACACTTCATCCGTAAAACTCTGTTCGTATTTTTTGTCAAATACTCCACGGACTTTGGATATTCTGACAAGATCCCCTTGTTTAAACGTTGTCACTGAGTCCTTGCAATATCTGTTGGACTTGACATCATACAGATTCTGAAACACTTGAAAGGCATTTTCTGAGGTCACTTCAATAGGGTTCATTTTAATGCTGGAGTGGTAGGTATGGTTGTAGCTTCTAGCTAGGTTTTACAGGACATCGACATACCGACATCCTTGTTTTTAATGTGCGGTTAAATCTCTCGACCACTGAAACTTTTGCTTCACTCGCTGTGGCAAAATGTTCAATACCATGTTTCTCCATTAAAACCTTAAAGTTCTTGTTAAAAAATTATTTACCGGCATCAGTCTGAAGTTTTTTGGGGATCTGACTTTCTTTAAAAACTGATTCAAATGCCTTTACCACCTCAGTGGCTGTTTTCCTCTTCAAAACTCGTACATACGCCCTTTTTGAAAAGATGTCAATGACAGTTAATAAATAATTATAACCATCATTTTCCTTGGCCAGAGCTTGCATGTCACAGAGATCAGCCTGGAACTGCCTCAATGGTCTGGTGACAAAAACTCTGTTTCTCGGAAACTTTATTCTTGGAGGTTTATGTAGAGTATAGGTATCTTCTCCTGATAAAAAATCTTGAAACGGGAAAGAAGGTTGCAGTTGAAAAAGTTAATCTTGCATAACCCTCCTCAGCCTATCTACACCCCCAAAACTTCCCGGATTTGAAGGGCTATAATATACTTTCTTCATCAGCCGTCTTCCTGCCATCTCTGCCTTATGCTCACTCTGACGATTACTTGTTAAATAATGAGGAAAAAACACACCGGAGGGTAGATTTATCCCTTTTTTAAATTTTGTATTTAATAGTAAAAAAAATGCAGATTAATGCAGATGAATTCAAACACTACTAGCTTTTAAACAACACTTTTGGGAAAGGTAAATATGTTCTTACTTTAATTGTATTTAATAGTAAAAAGAAAAAAAAGAAGAAAAATCATTTAATGCAAATTAATTAAAGTACTGGAATACAAAAAATGATACAACAAGTCATCAAACATGTGAGATCAGTTTGTCAGTCCGTAGCACTCTGAAACAGAGTTAAGTTGTTTGAGGTGTTTCTCTTCGACCATGCGATCATAAATGTGCGCTATTGCACTGTGGATGCCTTGTACCGATTTCAGTTCATATAAAACCGTCTCTGCAACCGTCTTCACTCTGAAGTCATCCGCTTGTATGCGTCGAAGTACCAGAAGATTCTAAATAGCAGGAACGAGTTTGGGGGTTACAAGTCGTCGTACGATGCGTTGAAAGATGACTTGGTAATAATCCTCCGCCAATACCTCCAGGCATTGGTGCTGACGCTGGCTTGGGTGGTTCGTTATGCACCATAGCAGGTTTCTCTGAGATAGTTCAAAGAGGTTATGTTGAATAAATGAAGTATCGCTGTTTTCACCATATTGATGAGGGTGGTTGAGAACCAACCGTCAATTTCGTCCCCCTGGTTACTCTCATCCTCCGCTGAAGGCTGAGGGTCCTCCATCGGTTCCAGGGTTTGGGCAGGGGCTTTGGTAGAGGGTGAGTAGCTGGTAGCTACCTCATCCTCCACAATCACCTTCATGTCTTCAGGCAGGAGATTCGTGTCTACAGACTCGGCCATGAATAGCAGCAATGGTGAGTACAGGTCTGGAGAAAGCGGTTGATACATTTCATGTTGTATCCTGTAGGTGATGCAGGACTGAAGTGGGTCTCTAAGAATAAGGACGTTGAGGTGGATGGTGAGAAGAGGTCAGGGGAAGGCGGATGATATGGTCCAATGTTGAAGCTTTCATCGTGCTCAGGAGAGAAGTGGATCTCTGCTCGGTGGTTGTAGAGATCCCTGTATGGTGTTGGCTCACTCATTGTCATGATTCGATTCTCAGTGTCTGTAAGCTTGCTGTTATCCCCCCGTATATATATCATAGGAAGGGGGCGGGTCCTCAGAAGAGGGTTTGTTCTAGACATAAAACAGGAAACGTCAGTGTTTTTTTCACTGACATGACATTGATCCAACTGCGTGAGTTGTGGAAAAGGTCGGAAAGACGCTGTCCAATTTCACTCATCTTCTCTGCCCAAGATTCAAACGGCAGAGCCAGCATTGTCTTGAATATGCCGCAGTCCTGATTGAAAGCCTCCAACACAAACAGATCTGAGGGGTTCGTCCGGTTGTTCCTGCGTCTGCTCGCCCGAAAAGACCAGCGACCATTTGCTGTGGTTTTTGACCCCCACACTGCGCTAAAGAGAGGTTCTCTCTCAGCTATTTCAACATCGGATGGCATATGAAACATTCTCGCCTGTTTTGCAAGTCGAGGAGACAGTTCATTTTCTTCTTCTTCTTCTTCCTCCCTCTCCTGCATTGAGACTGTTTCGGGGCTATCATTAAGGTGCGGGATTGCAAGCCTTAACACAGCCCAGTCGCTGTGGGTGAGAGTACACAGAGCCAGTGATCCATTAAATACCTCGTCTTGATCCAATTGATACAGGCAAAGCTCTCCTGTTTCATACATGAAAATGTAACCCCAGCTACCACTCAGGCCATATGGCTCCAAAGACCATTCTTCCTGCAGAGTGTCGAACGGGGGTCTTTGTACCCTGCAGATGTAGTATGTTGATTTCTTAGGAGCATTTAATTCACGGGATGAATGCTGGTAGACGGTCACTGGGGTTTCACACAGAACTGACATACCTCTTGGCCGACCCAGGTCTGATTTTCAACCGTGGTTGTTGAAGTTGATGTTGGATCCTCATCATCGGTAGAGTATGTTATGACGGGAATTCTGATAGGTATCTCAGATGAGGAAGTAGATGATATAGATGATGCAGTTGCTTGTTCATCATCTTGGCACGCGTTGCGTTTCTCCTCCGCTTGACGATTAACTCTCTTAACTCTAGCCATTGCTGAACGGGTGTTCTTTTCCAACGAATGCTGCATGTAAACTGCAGAGTTTTATCCCTGTATTTAAAGTAAACACTAAAGCACGCCCCATTGTTTTCATTGGGTTATTCAAGGTTTAACGAGGCTTACAAACACACCCCTCTATTTTTAATTGGTGCTGATGCCATACAGTTTCTGATAATACCATATTTGTCTTGTTCTATTTATAACATACACACCCCTGTGTTTTAATTGGTTCATTTAAGGCCTTCCCCGTAACACCCTTAAACACACCCCTGTATTATTATTGGTTCATTTAAGGTATCGCCCCTAATGACAACAACCAATCAGCATCCACAGTTACGCCCCTCGGACACACCCCTGTTGACCCCATGACCTCCCCTCCCCCATCACCCATGACCCCCTTAAGGTCAAAGGTCACCTGTCAAAAAGTTTGATTAAAGGGTGTATTTTAGTCTGAACCGTTGATAAAAGGCAGGAAGGATCCATGCTTTCATGTTGTTGAAACAACTCAGTTTCCTGTTTTTAGCTGACAAGAGTGGCACCCGGTGTGGTCTTCTGCTGCTGTAGCCTATCCGCCTCAATGTTCGATGTGTTGTGCGTTCAGAGATGCTCTTCTGCATGCCTTGGTTGTAACGAGTGGTTATTTGAGTTACTGTTGCCTTTCTATCAGCTCGAACCAGTCTGACCATTCTCCTCTGACCTCTGGCATCAACAAGGCATTTGCGCCCACAGAACTGCTGCTCACTGGATATTTTCACTTTTTTTTACCATCCTCTGTAAACCCTAGAGATGGTAGTGCAATAAAATCCCAGTAGATCAGCGGTTTCTGAAATACTCAGACCAGCCCGTCTGGCACCAACAACCATGCCCATTCAAATTTACTTAAATCACCTTTCCTCCCCATTCTGATGCTCGGTTTGAACTGCAGCAGATCGTCTTGACCATGTCTACATGCTTAAATGCATTGAGTTGGTGCCATGTGATTGGCTAATTAGAAATTTGCGTTAACGAGCAGTTGGACAGATGTACCTAAGAAAGTGGCCGGTGAGTGTTGTTGTGGATTTTCTTATCAAAGTGGGAGAGAAATCAACTCATTAACAAGAGAAAGACTGGACTTTGTCTTTATAAGTTTATTCAAAGGGATTTCAGCATTTGAAAACTCTGTCACTGAGTTTAGTCAGTGAAGCAGAGCAACAAACAGAAGTCACAAACAGCATTTATACCAGAATGAGGGTGTTCTCTCAACTTGAAAGAGTTTAGAAATATGGCCCCTAGGCCCCACCCCAGGTCAGAGGTAACCAAGTTATTTATGAGAGTACCCATCTACCATCCCTTTAGACACAACACTTCAGGGAGTGTTAACCATAAAACCCCCGATAATGAATTTAGAGCCCATCTGCTCTTAAGTAACCAAAACACAGAGGTCAGAGAGGAGAGAGGTAAAGAAAAGTTCAGAGCAATAAAAGAAGTTTCCACAACACTCCTTTCTTCTTATTACAAGATAATCACAAATAAAGGAAAATTCTACAAAACCATTACCCAAAATTAATCAAAGTAAAACCAACAAAAAATAATATACAACACTTTAAAAGAATAAATCTCCAAATCTCTATTTATACCACTACAACGCTGAACATCAGTATTAACTCCCCAAACAGTTTAGAGTTATTAAATCATTATAGCATCTTAAGCAATATAAAATCCATCGTTATCCATACCATCTGTTATCTCAAATGCAGAATCACCATAGTCATTACAAACAGAAATTAATCTACATCCATGTCAACTTTTAGCATGGAAACATTTATCAGCCTCATTACCATTCCTTTAACCATTGGAATAATGCAACATGAAAGAAACTTTAAAATAAAAAATAAAAATAAAAGAATTATTCCAATCTTTATTAACCAGGATGTCCAACCACCAGTAATGAACCAGGACCAAGGATTCCAAGAGCAATCCAATATTTTCTTTCTGTTGAGTCATTAGCAACTCCTCTAATTTATCATGGATACTTATCATGTTGTTAGACACATCAGGAATAAAATTGCAACATTGTTCCCCAATTAAATGACAAACCCCACCCCTATCAATCCAAAACCATTCTATTTCCACACATCGAAACCATGCTCTTAGGACACTAGTACCCATCTCTGCTAGGAAAAGTAACAAGAACCCTGGTTAATTTACCTGCCTGGCAATTCAATTTACTTCCATTCGGTAAGGCTGTCAGATTAAGAGTTAACACAAAGGCTCTGGGACCAAAGATCCTGAAATGGTATAAGCAGCAGTTCTGATAGGACATGACTCAAATTTATGTCTGTTGGTTAAAGCACATGAAACAGGTTTAATAGTTTTGCAACCCTCTGTCTTTCCAAAGAAATAAGGTGTGTTTTCTTCCTGAGCTATATAAATATCTGGATCCCTTAGAGAATTTATTTTACCCCAAAATCTATAAAGAGTTCCTGTATTAGCACATATTAAATAAGTCTCACTAGAAAATCTACTAACATTTCTGCTTTGCCTTACAGTATAATTTCTCACCCAAGGAAAAATAACCTCCACCAGCCGGTTATCTGGAAAGAAAGTAGCTAGAGTATAAGCAGTATCAATAGGAACAGGTAGCAAAAATGGTTGATCATTAATAGCACGTGGAATCAAACAACAAACATAGCAACTGTCATTTCTTATCTTCCTCACAGTTTGATGCATCAGTTGCCACCTACCATTATCAGCATGATCATGGTAGTCAGAGAAGTGAGGAATCTCTCTTCAAATCAGCTGATGAGTAATATTGGCTTAATTACTCAGATTAGTCACAAATTGTCTTTGCTGTACCTTTCCCCAAATGAACACAGGAGTAAAAAAACTTGCAATACCAATCATTAGCATCAGAACAGACCATCTTCCATACAGCTGCATCATGACCTTGAAGTGGAATGTCCCTTCTTCTGGTACTGAAAGCAAACAGTTTTTTTCAAAGAAAACAAATCATAAACAAAACTCAAAAATCCTGCTGCCTCTCCTTAGTGGCTTCTGCGCTTCAAGCTGCCCTGTTACCAGTCTGGTACAGGTGGGTGGTCGTTGGAAGCTCCTCTAGGTAGGAGGTTCAGAACCAGGATGCCGCTCAGTTGGTGTTCCCAAGAACACCTTCCAGTGTAGCAAAGACCCAGGTAACATGCTCTGCCACCTTGACAGCGGTGTAGGATCTGATATGGGCCATTCCAGCATCTGGACTTCAAGTGTGTTCTCCTGGAACCAAGGAGTGGAGTTTGGAAGTGGCTGTTTTCAGTAAAAACAAAATCCTCTCTTCACACAAAGATGTGGAAGGCAGAGATCTTAGCAATATTCCCATGCCCAAATTAGGAGTCCTGTCAAACAGCACTTCAAAAGTCTCAATCGTAAGTGAAAACAATGAGCAGAGCCTTCACAACATTTGGCTAATTTTTATTTTAAAGTCCCATTCTCAAGCCTAGGTGGTTAATTACATGAACTCAAAGAGAATTAATCTTCTCACACCACCTAGTATACTAGCAGTGACCATCAGCTAAATATTCTGAATATAAAAATGTCACATATGATGTTTGAGGAAGGCCTAATTACAGGTCATTATTTCCATAGTTTCAGAATACCCAGAGAAAATTTCAAAAATGGTCTAATCAGTGGAGATGTAAAATTTCACAAAAGAATCAACACCATACTTTCAGACAGGTTTTCAGAATGTGGTCTTGGGGAGCTATGCACCATTCACATAAACAAAGTACAACGCCTCTCTTGTATTGTTACTAAGTCCTCACTGGTGGTATGAGCTACCCTTTCTCCATGAGTGCTAAATTTTTGTAATGTCATGTTACTTTATTCTTTATTCTGACATTTCCCTCTCATCTGGCGCAGAATCCAACCAATGCGACAATCCAGCAAAAAGTTTAAAAAACTAAAATTTCTAGGAACCAGGATCACATTACATTGAACCAAAGAAATTCATTCTGACATAACTGTGTCACTATGAAATTACCAAAAGCAACATAAATAAAATCCAGTTGTTTTTAACTGCAATTCAGTTCCAGTAATAATAAAAAGCAAACTTCAGTTGTGGTCCAATTCATCAATGTTTCATTTTGAATTAAGTCACATATTCTTCACATTATTCATCCTGATTTGTCTTGTATGAAGATGAGTATTAGATTAATGGAAATCTAATGCAATTTTGATGCATACACTCTACAAATTTAATCTAATAAATAATTCTCACGAAGTATGACGTCATGAATGTGATTCTTTATCAAAAATATATTCCTTACTTTTGGCATATCTTGAACTGTCAGCTAGCTTAATGGCACCAGGGAAATCTTTAAATCTAATAAATCACCAATGATTCTGTATGCAAAACTAATTCTTCAAACTAGTTTAAACTATTTCATTAACCTTTTAATAGTGTAGTGGAATTTTCTTATCAAAGTGGGAGAGAAGTTGACTCACAACAAGAGAAAATCTGGACTTTGTCTTTATAACATTTATTCAAAGGCTGTCAGCGTTTGAATGACTCTGTCACTGAGCAAGTCAGTTAAGCAGAGCCCCGGACACCAACATGTATTTATACCAAACATGACAGTGTTATCTCAACTTCAAAGACTCTGTGTTTTATGGCCCTAGACCCTCCTCGGGTCAGAGGTAACAAAGTTATCTACGAGCAGACCATCTGCTCTTCCTGAGACATCACCCTAAATGATGGGTTTTAACCATCAAACTTCTGATAATGGCTTTACAGCTTCCAGCACAGATGTTCTGAGGTGAGAGGTAACCTAAAGGTCATACACTTTGGAACACTTAACAATAAGAATTTCCATCACAATAGTAAAACACTTAAATCTAAAAGTCATGCTACATCCTTAATTATTATACAAAAAACATGTTTTTAAGGCAACAATCACTACAAGCCTTTTGATTCTACTGTTTCTTAAACAGTGTTAAAACTCAGGAAGGGAGTTGCTGAGCATTACCATAAAAGCAAAGGTATGAACCAACCTGGTTGATGGGCAGAGTCAGGCAGAACTAACCTCTGATGGGCAACCTATGGGCGGACACCAGAGTTTCTTCATTCCAACCAATCTTAGTGAACCTTAAACTGCAAAACATGCACCTGTTAACATGCACCTACCTCAGAAACAAGCTGCTTCTTAACAGATTGATTAAAACTCAAAGTTTTAATCAATCTGGGATTTAGAAACATTATTCTAAACATGGATTATTGTGTCATGCAATAAACAAACATTCATTCCAACAAAACAAAGACAAAACATAAAAGACAGACAAATGGCCAAATTTGAAGCTTCAAGAATTCAAAGAAATCTTAAACAATCTCTTTTCAAGATATGTTTTCTCAGCCATATCTCTTAATGCTGTAATTGATCAATCTTGTTATGACAATCTACAGGATCCTTTTTTAAGATGAGTGCACATAATCCAAAGAGATCTCAAACTATTTAGAAGCACAGCAACAGTTTTATCTGATATGAATCCAAGTTTACTGATGTTGAAACCCTTTGCCAATGCTTTGTATTGTACCTCTGTAATAATAATAACTACAGTCCTGAGAGTTACTGTTATAATTCTCTTTTTGTTTGGCTCAATTTGATCGCAGCTGTATTAAAGAATTTCTCTGCTCAGGTTAATTGCAAAGAAGTATTTTAAGTCGGCATTGAAATTTTATACAGTGTTAGACTTAACCAGAAATGAAGCTAAGAAGCTTGACTCCAAACTGGACTTTGTTCTAACATAGTGTTTCAAAAGGAGAACAGACATAATTTTCTTTAATTTGGGCTATTTAAATTTTTAGAGTTGGGGAGAAGCCTTTTTTAATGAGGTCTCTACCCATTAGATTTATGGGATACAAACTCTGACAACAGAAAACAATGCCTGAAGGAGAGCCCATGAGGTGTTACGCATGTGCTGGGTTTTGAAAATGCTCTTTCATGAGATCTGTCCTGAGAATGACATAGAAACACATGGTTACTTCTGAGTTTTGGAGATGTTGTTGCTTCCTCTGCTTTTTAATAACTTTTAATAACTAGAATATTTGACCCTGAATGTTCCACGACTAAAAAGAGACCTTGCTTCTCTAACTGAATTACCTAGAAGGTATCAAATGAGCTAAGTTATCACCCTTTTGAAAATACTTTTCTACGCCTAAAATAATATTTTAACCCACTATATCTATCAACGTCAAGCAAGCGTGTCACATGAGCAGCGGTTAATATGCGTTCTTTGTTGCATAAACTAGGAAAATATTTATGCAAATGTGTGCGTGTGTTTGTACGTTACTCCCCTCAGTTTCTTAATCGCTCCAGAGTCAGACTGTTATGGAACACAGTCCTCTATCAGTCAAAAAAAAAAAAAAAACAGGCCCTTCCCAGGTCTGTTGGTGGGACATTAATTCCTTCCTTGTCCACTTTAACTTCTCCAGGAGGGAGAAAGATCTTTGCTCCGGCCTGTTTGTCTTCTGCCCGCATAAGATGTGATTTCAATATAAATCCAGTGTATCGCTCTTCTGGCTCTGGCAAACAGCATGGATCGTTGTCCATCTTAGTGGGTTTGGGGCCAGACTTCTTCTGAG
Organism: Girardinichthys multiradiatus; assembly: GCF_021462225.1. Lineage (NCBI taxonomy): Eukaryota > Metazoa > Chordata > Actinopteri > Cyprinodontiformes > Goodeidae > Girardinichthys > Girardinichthys multiradiatus. Next base: position 27,000,433 of record NC_061796.1, on the reverse strand, counting down.
TTTTGTTCTGGTGGACACTCACATTGTCATTTGCAGCAGGCAGGCTGGCATACCCTCTCTTTTTCAGGGCATGATGAAGAACTGTCTCTGGTGGAGTAGCCATTGGAAGGGCAGGTTTCTGAATAAACTGAATTGAAATTCTAAAGTGGGTTTGGGGCCAGACAGTAAAGAAAAATTAAGAGCACTAAAAGAATTTTCCACAACAGTGTATAAACATCTATATCTATAGATATATATATATATATATATACATACAGTATATATATATACATACATATATATATATATACATATGTATATATATACATACATATATATATATATATATACACATATATATATATATATACATACATATATATATATACACATATATATATATATACATACATATATATATATATATATATATATATATATACATATATATATATATATACATATATATATATATATATATATATATATACATATATATATATATATATATATACATATATATATATATATACACATACATATATATATATATATATATACAGGGGTTGGACAATGAAACTGAAACACCTGTCATTTTAGTGTGGGAGGTTTCATGGCTAAATTGGACCAGCCTGGTAGCCAGTCTTCATTGATTGCACATTGCACCAGTAAGAGCAGAGTGTGAAGGTTAAATTCGCAGGGTAAGAGCACAGTTTTGCTCAAAATATTGAAATGCACACAACATTATGGGTGACATACCAGAGTTCAAAAGCGGACAAATTGTTGGTGCATCTGTGACCAAGACAGCAAGTCTTTGTGATGTATCAATAGCCACAGTATCCAGGGTAATGTCAGCATACCACCAAGAAGGACGAACCACATCCAACAGGATTAACTGTGGACGCAAGAGGAAGCTGTCTGAAAGGGATGTCCGGGTGCTAACCCGGATTGTATCCAAAAAACCATAAAACCACGGCTGCCCAAATCACGGCAGAATTAAACGTGCACCTCAACTCTCCTGTTTCCAACTGTCCGTCGGGAGCTCCACAGGGCCAATATACACGGCCGGGCTGCTATAGCCAAACCTTTGGTCACTCATGCCAATGCCAAACGTCGGTTTCAATGGTGCAAGGAGCGCAAATCTTGGGCTGTGGACAATGTGAAACATGTATTGTTCTCTGATGAGTCCACCTTTACTGTTTTCCCCACATCCGGGAGAGTTACGGTGTGGAGAAGCCCCAAAGAAGCGTACCACCCAGACTGTTGCATGCCCAGAGTGAAGCATGGGGGTGGATCAGTGATGGTTTGGGCTGCCATATCATGGCATTCCCTTGGCCCAATACTTGTGCTAGATGGGGGAGTCACTGCCAAGGACTACCGAACCATTCTTGAGGACCATGTGCATCCAATGGTTCAAACATTGTATCCTGAAGGTCTGCCATGTATCAGGATGACAATGCACCAATACACACAGCAAGACTGGTGAAAGATTGGTTTGATGAACATGAAAGTGAAGTTGAACATCTCCCATGGCCTGCACAGTCACCAGATCTAAATATTATTGAGCCACTTTGGGGTGTTCTGGAGGAGCGAGTCGAAATGTTTTCCTCCACCAGTATCACGTAGTGACCTGGCCACTATCCTGCAAGAAGAATGGCTTAAAATCCCTCTGACCACTGTGCAGGACTTGTATATGTCATTCCCAAGATGAATTGACGCTGCATTGGCCGCAAATGGAGGCCCTACACCATACTAATAAATTATTGTGGTTTAAAACCAGGTGTTTCAATTTCATTGTCCAACCCCTGTATATATATATATATATATATATATATATAGATATATAGATATATATATATATATATATATATATATATATATATAGAGATATATATATATATATATAGATATCTATATATATATATATATATATATATATATATATATATATATATATATATATATATATATACAGTATATATATATATATATATATATATATATATAGTATATATATATATATATACAGTATATATATATATATATATATATACAGTATGTATATATATATATATATATATAATTATTCACTGCTAGTTTCTTTTGTATAGTCTGACTGTTTCAATAAAGTCATTTACATTTTGTTTGAACCTTTTATGACCGGTGGGAGCACCGGCGCTCCCATTGGCATATCTATTCTTAAATGCCTCTGAAATTGCAACCAAATTCGATTGAGCAATAATTTTGTTTCCAAATGAATCCAGAGAGTTTGTCGGTGTTGTGGGTTCAGTGTGTGTGTTTGTGATTTTGTCTGCACTTTTGTTGTCAGTTTTAAGATGGTGCTGGAGTTCCTCAGGTGTGCTGGGTGACAGGTGCAACTGATCTGCTGATTGCATGGGAGGAGTATTTAAGCAGGAGGCTGCCAGTACTTCGATGCCAGAGTTATTTGTTCTTTGTCACTAAGCTGATGTTGTTTATGTTCCTTCGCAGGCAGAAACCTGAACCTTCTGATCATTCTTCATTGAACTTTGACTTCGGTTCCAGAAATTTCTGGACGATCAAGATTACCTATGTTTGGTGGATTTCGTTTGAATTTCGTTTCCAAGTACCAAGCTGGCAGCTTCCTGTTATCTTCCGTCTCCTGAACCAAGGCAGAAGCGTACCCTGTCCACCTTCCAACGCAAATAACTAAACATTGAATTAACTCCTGAACTCACTCTACAGCTCAAGTAAACCATCTGGATTTTCTCCACTTCACACACCTCGGTCCCGACTCCCTCTACCCTTGGCGACCTGACTTTGCTCACTTAGTAAGCCGTTCTACTATTAACATAATTACTTCTCGTTTATTCCTCAAGATTATAGTTCTTGTTTTCACCATTTCTCCTTCCCCTCTTTCATGCAGTTGGCGATTCTGCCGTTCACGTTCCAGTATCACTTTGTAAATAAAACACCTTTCACTAATTCAGTTGTGCTTCCGAGTGTTCTTCTGTATCTATCTCGAACAAAATGACAGAGTTAAGTTAAATATTCTACTCATAAATATTCTCTATTCTACTCTAACCCAGGGCATGGGTTTTATTCTTCAGAAACTTTTGCAGAAATCCAGTAAAAAGTGCAAAAAACAAAAATTATAATCCAGACTGCTGTGTGCTTCCTACATCGAAATATGCATGATGACATTGGAGGATGAAACTATCATGTTGTTTTCTTGTACCCCAATGCCCACAACAACTGGAAGTAATGTAATTTCCTGGGAGTTGCTTTTTTTTCTATGGTACGCTTTGCTCGCGCTTACGCTTTCGTCTTGTCTCATCTTGTAGTATTTATTGCTGTTGGACCACTTGTTGCTGAATATTGGACTACTTGCACAGACACCAGGCCTCCTGGAGCTTTCGGCCATTTTGTATCCAGGACATGGCGGCTGATATGACACGCCCCAAGTCTGACGTCACAGGGCGCTATATATGGAGGCCTCCATGTTGAAAACCCCGCCTTCAGCTGGAAATCTTGACACGGTTACCACGCAACTGTAGCATCTTCTGGAGAAGAAGAGATGCCACGTGGAGTCTTCATTTATTCTCTCTCGTTGGCCAACGAACAATTCATAAATGAGGTTTCTGGACTAGGAAGGCCAGAAATTTAACTTTGCCGATCGAAGACGTGAGTTTAACACGTAACTAAAAACACGGAGTTCGAGGAAACGAACCGCCACCGTGTTTTCATCCCAAGTCGACTTTGATGGTCAGATCATATTTTTCCTTTTTGTCAAGAAGGCCGAAGGACGGGACTGACCGCTTTCCTGGAGTTGAGCTACGGACGCGCACAACGCTTCAACCCCCATTTTTCCCTCCCACTCGCTGACCCAGAAGGAAACTTCACCAAGTAAAACTCATCCTTTATTTTTATTTCTTTATTAGAAGGCCTGGGCAGGGTCAGAGGTTGTAGAAGCGATCAGAATCACTAGTTAGGATCTCATGTGTTCTGAACGATATGTGCATGTAACCTTGTTATTGAAACTTTGATGTGTTATTTTGATATCTGGAGCCGCCGCGTTCCTAGCTCTGTGCGTGTTTTACCACATGAGAGTCAACGCAGGTGTGTGGTAAGACTGGACTGTTAAAATCACCTCATGGTAAAATTTTCCATTTTCCTTTGTCTTCAACCTCACTGCTTGCTAGCTTGCCGCCAAAAGGTTTATAACTCTTTGTCTGCTCAGGAGTTGGGGGAAGTTTTATGATCAAGACATCACTGAATACAGTTGGAGTTGCGCCCCCGCCCACTCTCCACTCACCCCACACCTCTTCGCCATATTCTCAATTTTGCCATAAATGCTGGTTGATTCAACACCCACTGCTGTGTTCTTTATTTTGCTTATTTAGATGTGTTACCCTTGTTATGTAGAATTTTGCATGTTGAGTAGGTGAAGATTAAGAAATATTCACATAGATAAAGAGAGAGCGTTTTGTGTTCATTGTGTGCAAAAAGTGATTTGTCAGTCAAGATAAGGTTAAAAGTTCCACACGTTTCGGCAGAAACGGTCGATTAAACAGTGACATCTCCGGTAATAGTTATTAATTATTACTGAGTATTTAGCGGTTGTAATTGTCAAAGGCGTTGAGCCACAGTTACAACACCAGAAACATCTCTGGTCTCGATTCATAAATGAGGATTTTGGTTAAGAAATTGATTTTGTCAAATTATGATTTGTAATTATAATTATTGATCAAGATTAATCAATCAATAACCATAACCCCCAACATTGCTCTTTTACAAACACACACTGGACACTCAACATACACTTACACACCCCGCACACATTTATGGAGCTGCAAAAAGCAGGATGCGCCAAATGGTATTTTACTTTGCTCGAAGCTTTGGAGCTTATTACAGCACCGGATGAAGGTTCTCTCCACTTATCTGTTCTGGATTTGGCTGAAAATGGAGATGAAGCTGATTTTATTGACGGGATAGATCCTTCCCATGACATGTATGTATATGTTTATGAAATATTACTTGTTTCTAAGTTAGAGAAAACTAAGGAAAAAAAAATTTGCAAAAATTTCACAGTGTTACGCATCATTATTATATTATGCAGGTTATGGACACATCTATTACACTGTTACTTTATTCGGTGTAAAGTGTTGATGATTAGGAGGAGGAAGAATAGAGCTCCTGCTGCCTTGAGACACCCAGTGCTCTGGATTGAAGCAGAGGAAACAGTCGTTCTTCTGGCAAGCAAGTAATCGTGGGCAGAAACTGTCACAAGACCTATGACAGCTCCACTGGTCAAATTGAAAGCTCATGTTTGACTGTGCCTGTGACTGCACTATTGTAGATAGTTTTTTGTAAATAGTGTTTTGATGTTCATGTTGTCTTTTTGCATTCAGCTTCTTTGTATCTTAATAAAAAATAGAATTTGAATTTGTAGTCATTTTTTCTACAGTTTCAGCACAATCACAAATGATAATGTTGTTTGTTGCACTTTTTATTGTTTGAAGAAGGTCTTGTGAACATATACGTGTGCTCATAGGTATCTGGCACACTCAGATTTGATTGCACTATTAGAATAGTTAATTTTAAAGTACATATTATCTTTTCTCAAATTGTTCATAATGTACATTGTATTTCTGTTTTTTTTCTCTGTTTATGAAAGTTAGTAGTGGACACACTTCAAATAAATTTTCTGATGTTTGAAAGGGTTTTGTGCAACATTTTTACATAACAATTTTTGAGAGACTGCGATGATATTTCTGTATTTAGGAAACTGTAATAACAAGTTTCCTTTTTCTGTTGGTCAATTGCACTTTTTAGAAATGTATTTATGTAGTTTGGACTTATATACAAATTAATACAATTTGGAAGTAAGGGTTGTATTGATGTCTAGCAAGTTGAAATGCTTCAAGAAATGGTTCTACAGCATGTAAAAATGTAAAAATATTCTGTGCCAAACTTGTTCTACGGTAGGTCATAAAACGTTAAAGCATTAAACAGTTCCTGCCTGACCTGTATGAAAGCCCCACAGGGCCACTGATGCAGTGACAGCTTTATTTTTCTTGGTGGTCTGTTGTTTACCAAGGCAATCTTAATATTGAATGGGCCCTTGTGGACAACTTAAAGTGCTTTCCAGCTGTCACTTAGAGGAACACTTGGGCCTTAAGTCACAATAGTAGTCCCACCCTACTCCCAGTTATTTGAAGTGAGCAGGACATACTCTCAAACTTACATTTTCCGTAAATGCAAGTCTTCCATTAAATTCATCTAGATATCTTTACTCAGGTTTAACACATTGTCTTTCATGATAACTGAAAAAATAGAAACAAGTCTGAACCTTACAATAATAATCAAGCATTATTTAAATTACTTACACATATTCCATCTTTGCTAATTATCGAAATGAATTTTTCTTTCCACAATTTTCCACGATTAGGTTTGTGGAATAAACCCACCTAATTTTGTGTCCATACTATCAAAAACTGCCAATAGCAATGCATTTTATAGGAAAAGGATTTTATAGGAAAAGCAAAAGCCGGAAAAGCTTTTTTGCCTTCCATGCCCCTTCCAGTTCCTGAGTATCATATCTATTTTTGTAAGTTCTCTTCATTTATTGTTACAGCATTCTACTTCGCCACAGCTCTGTTCTGCACTTGAATCCTTCTATGAAAACAATGACATTGTAATATTCAGCTTTTTCTAGGACCTCAATGGAGATTAAACACAGTAACATGTAGACATTTTTGCCCCCTCACAAGGTCCCCCATCTCACCCTCCGCGACTTACCCCCAAAGCAGTCCGTTTTCTTCCTTGGTGGCCTCCATGGCAGAAAGGTAGAAAAATCATGACTGGCCGTCACTAGTCGACTGGTACAAAACAAGGAGGGAAAGTTGCATCTCCTTGAAACTCCGTGGTTTTTTGGTTATGTGTTAAACTCACGTCTTTGATCGGCAGAAGTGAAACTTCTGGCCTTCTTATTCCAGAAACCTCTTTCATGAATTTTTCGTTGGCCAACGAAGGAGAATAAATGAAGAATCCACGTGGGACCTCTTCTTCTCCAGAGAGATGCTTCAGTTGCGTGGTAACAGTGTCGAGGTCCCCAGCTGAAGGCAAGGATTAAAGCATTAACCTTCTTATATTACCTCCTGTGACGTCAGACTTGGGACGGCCCCATCATATCAGCCGCAGTGGCTGCTGGGTTTTGTAGGACAGACTATCCTGCGGTACAAAATGGCCGATGAAGTAGGAATGGCATAGTGGCGTCCAGCAACGTGCAAATGGTCCAATATTCAGCAAACAAGTGGTCCAACAGTGAACCAGTGGCTAGACTTTCATTGTAGACATCCAGCAGATCTTCTGCTAGGATGTCCCAGTAAGCTTTGTAAAACTCCACACTGAGTCCATCGATCCCATGAGCCTTCTGGCCCTGCACACTCAGAAGGGCTGTGTGGAGCTCATGTACCCCCAAGGGACGCTCTAGCTGCGTGTTGGTCTTCTCAGAGACCTTGGGTAGCCCGTTACAGAACTCCCCAAGCAGCTCCTCGTTCTCACTGTACTCACTCTCAAACAGAGAGGAGTAAAACTCCACAGCCCTCCACCTAATCTAGCCTGGTTCACTCAGCTGCTGCCCTGTGTCAAACAGTAGAGAGTGGATCACCTTCCTCTGCCCGTGTTTCCTCTCCAAGCTGAAAAAGAAACTAGAGGGAGAATCCATCTCTGTGATGTTCTGTACCTGATACCTCACTAACACGCCCTGGACTTTAGATTCCAGCAGGTTGGCTAAAACTAGCCTTTCGGATTTGAGAACTTAAATTTGCTCTCGATTTCCTGAGGACTCAGTTAGATGTTCAAGGCCCACTATGGTCATCTCCAGATCTCTAATAGATCTGGTGATGTCACGATTGGCAATAGGGGTGTGCTGCTGACAAAGTAGTTTTATTTGTATTTTTCCATGGTCCCACCCCTGCCTTAGACAAGTAAAATCATGTTTTCTTTGTCTAAAAACAGCCCAAAAATAACTTAAAGCCTCTCTAAAACTGCCATCATGGGTTAAAGCCAGATTAAAATGCCAGTTTCTGATAAAAACACTACCCTAAAGCAATGAGTGGTCTGTAAAAGCTACTGGTAAAATCTTGCATGTTTTAAACACATTAAAATGGTGATTAAAACAATAAAACCGATCAAGGCGAGCTAAAAAGATGTGTTTTTTTTACTGTGGGACCATTTGTACTGTCTGGAGCCTGGATGAGGTTCTGCATGATTGCCGTCTAAAAACGAATTTTCCGTACAATTAAAATCCCCACATAAAAATACACAATCTTCCAACCTGCAATCTCCCAACCTTTCCCCAATATTCTCTAAAAACGTTTTTCCTCTCTGCACCTACAATAGGACCATAGACATTAATAAAACCATGCTAAATGGTCAAACTGCTTTAACTAAAAGACACCTTCCTTGGACGATATATTGTACTTTAAAAGAGTTTGGGGTGAAAGTGTTAAAGGAGGCTCACCTCAGAACTCTGGGAGGTTCCGTGAATAAAAATGGCTTCCCCCCTCCACTCTCGGCACCAGTCCACTTCATTATTAAAGTCACTTTGGGTATCTTGTAAAAATAACACATCGGTTATTTTATGCAGTGCCATTTGATATATCATGGTTCATTTTACTGCCTCCCTAGCTCAATTTAAATTTAAAGAAGCTCATTTGAAAATATGTGTTAGGTAAAAGACTAAAACCAGTACCACAACAAAACACACACACAATAAGATAAATAAAAATCTGATGCAAATCATTATATTCAAAATAATTTTCCCACTTTCCCCATTATCATTTTTAGTCTAAAAACCTCCTGATCAGAAAAAAAAAACAGATTCATCCTTTCTTCTAATATAATACCTAATATAATATAATACAGACAAATAAAAGGTCTTTAAATGAGGAAACAAAATTTCAACCTTTATGCCTCTTAAACCTTTGGCCTGCTGAAGAAACTTTTGTTTTTATTTTTTATGTTTTTCTTTTTAACCGTGTCCTGTCTGGCAGAGTAGGGCTCAGGATTGTTGTCTGAATGCCAAGAAAAAGCCCAACAGATTTACTTTCGCAAGTGGAGAATTACAGCTAACACTTTAAAGCTCTGCTGGATATTTATAAAAATAAACTGCTTTCGGATTATTTCGGGAAAAAATTCTGAGTAAATTAAGAAGCACGAAAGAGAGAAAGGTGGGGCAAAAAGGAAAAGGGGAGAGAAGGAGAAAAGAATGGAGGAAGGATGAAGAGAATACAAGATAACACCCCGCTTGCTTCTACACACTGCAGAAATGTTCATATTACCACGGTACTTATCAATGCAAGATGTATTTAGTGGTAAATGCAGCTAAATATAGAACATTTGTGTATCTGTTAACATCTGAATCTATGTACCTGTGGGTCTGAGTGTGAGCGCGCTTATGTATACAAGGTTTCTCCATAAAAATATACAATAGTGGGTTTCTCCATAAAAATATGCAATAGTGAGTGTGAGGAGCCACAGACCTGTCCCCCTAGATCCGGGACAGATACGAAGGAGATTCGAGCCACAGACGTCCAAATGCTCCCCAGAGCACAGGAGCCCCAGGTGAACCACCGCAAGGACTACTGCAACCCCCCCAGAGAAGAGCAGGGGAGAGTCCCAGGGGAACCACCCAGCAGCCAGACTACAGAAGCCTCAGGGAGCTGCAGCAATGAGCCCACAGGCCCCGTCGGCAGCCGTCTGCACCCGAGCAGACCCAGCCATGGACCCAGAGGCCCGAGACCCCGGGACACATCACTCCCTAAGCAGAGGCCTGACAGGGCCAAGGGGTCCAGGACCCAGCAAGCAGCCACAGGCAGTAAGCCAGCACACACCAAAGCCCACAGCCCCGGATACCAGGAACCACAAGTAAACCGGCTGGCAGAGACACACCGCTAAGCCCATCCAGCCATTTGGCCAGCAGCCCCACCCGATCAGTATGTGAGAGGGAAACATGCACCAGCCGGGTAACCGTCCCAGGCAGGCCAACCGCTCCAGGCCAAGCACATCGCACCAGCCGCCCCAGTGCAGGCAAAAGATATGCTCCAATGCCCCACCCACCCGACCGCCAACAGCAGCCTGGTGCCTGGGCAAGGGCAAGAGCCATAGAAGGAGGCACTGGAGGAAGGCCATCACAGCATGCCAAGGCACAGGCACCCTGCCAACCACACACCCAAACCCTGGCGGTGTCCCAGGATAGCGGCCACCCACCCTCCCGCACTGCACACCTCGCAGCACCAAGCAAGCCAGCCAGCCCCTCCACCATAGTGAATCTCAATCAACACTGTACACTGCCTTGGCAAGACCCCCTCCCTGGAGCCCGGGGCCCCCCCAACTGACAGACCGGGCACCGAAGCCAGGGACCGAGATCCAAGGAAATCCAAGCGATCCAGAGACAGCCAAAAAGCCAACCCCAGCAGCAGACAACCCCCAAGGACCGAACCCCAACCCCATACTAGATCCCGATGAGAAGCCCGGCTCCCTCCCCCGGCCTCTGATCCCACACTGCAAATGGGGGTGTGAAAAGACCCCAAGCTTTCCTCCGCCCACTCAAATGTGGTGTTGATGTGTGCATTTAAAAAGAAAAACAGGTGGGAAGGTAGGTCTGCTGGGATCAGGAACCTGAGCCGACCAGGGTCCTGATTCCCTCATGCGGGGACGCACCGGAGGAGACCGAGCCCACCCGCCCTGGCCCTTGGGGCTATAATTAAATAATTTAAATTGTTTTCGTCCTTCTGAGGTGACGACAAAATCTGAAATGCCTGAACAAAAGGTGTTTCGTTTCTCCTTCTGTCCCTGGAACCCTAGCTGGTTCAACAAACAATTTGTTGCAGAGGAGCCGTGATGTCTGCGTAAAAGTTAGGTTGATTCTCACCTCTGCTCTTCCTAGAGGGGGTACCAGGCCACATGGGGTTTTTGCCAAACTGATATAAGGAGGTGTCAACCTTTGTCTCAATCAAATTTGGTCTCGGCTTTGCTCAGTAACACATCTGATGCTGAAAGACCTGTCTTCCTTAAGGCTAAATTAATAAAGCTGGTTGAATGGTTATCATCGTTCTCTTTCTTTAGAAAATAAAATTTTTCTACAACAATTTAGAGTTGTCGGCAGAATTCCTTGACTGAATTCCTCTGAGGACATCGACGGAGAAGGGCTAGGTCAGCCTTGGAAGAGTTTCCTTGTCTCATACCCCGATCTACTGATACAGGGAAGGAGGACTTCTGCGTCGAGGTTCTTGGAGTCTCAGCACTGGAATTCGGAAAGAACCTGATTGATTTTCTTTTTAAGAGACGGTGAGATCCTGAATCAGCATCATTTAATAATTACTATCATTATTTGTTTTACCAAGCTTAGGTTTAAACCTCAAAACAAATTAGAACAAAATATCCAGATTCAACATTTTAAATTTCTACCAAATTTAAAAGGTCCTACTAATTAAACTGAGAGCTTAAATTTGTAAAACCTTTCTACTGTGCGATGTGTGAGCTTTGGTGACTCTGGCATCTGTGGTGGACCAGGACCTGGACACTGGTGTCTTCGCCCAATCAACAGAGAACAGACAGCACCTCCTCTGCTAGACCAACAACCTCTGCAAAATCAGCCACACCTGCAGACCCACAGCAACAACACTCAATGAAGGATAAAAATACAGATGCTTTCATTGAAAGAGTGACTGAAGTTTTGACAATGTACAGTGGTGTACAAAAACCCATTGACGTGGACCAAGAACCAGGGGCATGGGATACTCTGGTCTGTGATGTTGTCATAAAGGGACTGCTTCCACATGTGGCACAACCTTTCAAAGTTATCTATGTGGGCTGGGCAGAACAACTTCACCTCTCTGATGTTCGCAGATATGCCGAACATGCTCAACCCAAGGCCAAAAAACAGAAGAAGATTAAAAAGGACAAATCTGAAAAAGAACTGCATTTTGCTGCAATTACAATGTACCGGCACGTCTCAAAGAGTGGAGGAGGGAGAGATCAAGGAAGACGAAAAACAATGAAAAGGATGTGGACATGGCAGAAACCCTAGGACCTGTTACAATTGCGGCCAGAAGGGGCATTGGCAAGATGGCTGTCCCCATCCAACCACTGCTCCACCTTATAAGGCTGATTGACTAGTGAAGGCAGGGGAAGCTGGGCCACCACAGCGACAACCGTCTCGTCAAAGCGGTACCGCACTACAACTCTCTGACACACACACATCTGCTCCACACTCTCTCTACTCCTCCCATTTCCCACGTACAAACACTCACACATTTGCATATATCTTTTCTATTTTCTGCAATGAAGAATGCTTATTAACCGCTGCTCATGTGTCACGCTTACTTGATGTTGACAGACGTGGCAAGTTAAAACATTATTTTAGGATTAGAAAATTTTCTTCAAAAGGGTGATAACTTAGCTCATTTGATACTTTCCATTTTATACTTTCCAGTTAATTCTTTTAGAGAAACAAGTTCTCTTTCTCATTGTGGAATATTCAGGGTAAATTATGCTAGTTATTAAAAGTTATTAAAAGCAGAGGAAGTTACATCTCCAAAACTCAGCAGTAACCATGTGTTTCTATGTCAGCCTCAGGACAGATCTCATGAAGGAGCATTTTCAAAACCCATCGTATGCGTAACACCTGATGGGCTTCTCCTTCAGGCATTGTTTTCTATTGTCAGAGTTTGTATCCTGTAAATCTAATGGGTAGAGACCTTATTAAAACAGGATAGGTTTACTGCAGATGGTCTTCATACAGTCTCTGACACAGTACTAACAGCGGGGTGCAGTTTTTGTCCGCAAGTGCTAATTTACGCTTGTGGAAGGTGCAAATTCATTGTTTTTCATAGCCACTGCTAGGAAGAGGTTATATTAGCTTTTTTTTGCTTCTCTCTTTTGATTAATGCAGCATGTTGATTTACACTGTACCTTATATCAGGTCCTGACAAAAACTATGAAGCTATGCAGTTTCTTTTTTTTCTCCTCTGGGGAAGGAAATGAAACCTAATCAGTTATGCGTTGCACAGGAATATAAAAACACTTGTTTTCCCTAAGATATCACCAGCTAAAACTTTTACAACTTTCGAGAGTAATTGGTTTTGTTAAACACATTTTCCTTGGCAAAATAAATCTTTAAAATGAGAATGGAAAACATTTGGTTATTTTTGAAGGTAAGAAAGAATCTTATTGGACAGTGGTACCACAGAATTAAACTGATCTCATGTTCTCTAAAAGACTCTGCATAGAAAAGGCCTCCGTCCAGAACTGTGGAATTTTTTTCCCACCACAGTACAAAATTCTTTAAGCATGCTTTTTCTTTATTGTAAAGCAGATCTGTGTTTTTGTTTTGCTTTTTTTAGCATTATGTTTGTCTGAAGCTTCTTATTGTTAGAGTCTGCAGTCTCTGCCTCTCCTGCTTACCTTCTTCCACCACCAGGTGCTGCTGAGGGCTGCTTCTCTGGGTGTGACAGGTGTTCCTCATTTTGATGATCATCTGAAGGAGTATATAGGGGACAGATTGCCAGCACTTCTTTGCCTGAGAGTTTTGCACCCAGTCCACCCTCCAACGATCCGCTTACTTGGACCACGGAAGTTCCTGGTGGATTCCCCAGAAGAGGCCCCCCAGGATCTCCAGACTCATTTGCCATCTCCCTGGCGGATCTAGTCCTCCCTGCACACCGTAAGCCTTCTGAAACAGAGACTGTTAGCTGTCACTCACCAAGTACTTACCTGACCTGTTTCCCTCTTTTTCGCAGTCCTCCGGTTTCTGTCTGCATGGCTAGCCCTGGTCATTATCTGTTCCAGAATTCTAGCAATAAACTTCCAAAACTGTTTACTGTTCTCTGAGTGTTCTTCTGCATGTGGGTTAAGTCCGCCGTTAAAACAATGACAGAACACTCAGGAAAGCCAAACCCAGCGAAGGAACTTCAGAGAACAGTATCTGAGTATAGTCATCAGATTCATATCCATGGTACAACCCTTAGATCACTTTTAGAGCAGCAGCAGGAGACAAATCAGCATTTGGGACAACTAGCGGCAATGCTTCAGCAGAGGTTGGATAATGTGACCGCCCAGCCTTCAGGAGGCGCTGCAGGGCCTCCCGCATCTCACCAGCTTCCGCATAGCAGAGAGGTTACCTCCCCCAATTCCGAGAAGTTGTCGGGTGAGGTCGGGAGTTGTCGTGGTTTTCTGTTGCAGTGTGGTTTAGAGTTTAACCGTTCCCCACAGAGTTTTCCCCATCCTGAATGTAAGATTTCATAGATTGTCAGATTACTTACCAGCAAGGCGCTACGTTGGGCTGAGGCTAGGTTTATCAACCCTAATCAGTTTGGATGTACATACGAGGAGTTCATAAAGGAGTTTAGACTAACTTTTGATGTAGATTCAGCTCCCTCCGGTGTGGCTCGCCGCCTACGGGCATTAAGACAGCGAGGCCAGCCTTTAAATGATTTCTCCATTGAATTCCGTACCTTAGCTCTCTCTTCTGGCTGGAATTTGAGCACTCTGAAGTCCATATTTTTCCAGTATTTAGATGAGGCAGTAAAGGATGAATTATCGCTACTAGACAAGCCAGAGGGATTAGATGAGTACATCAACCTGGCTATCAGGCTTGATACTTGCATGAGAGAGAGAAGGCGAGTCTGTTCTGAACGATTTATGCCCCAATTTCAGTCCGCTTCCTCGCCCCGGTCTTAGCCACATTCTAGGTCGGTTCCCAGCCCAGGCGAGCCTGAGCCTATGCAGCTGGGTAGAGCGCAACTTTCGTCTAATGAGAAACAGCGGCGTAGGGAGATGAACAGCTGCTTCTACTGCGGGGAGTCCGATCATCAAATTTCCACCTGTCCAGTCCGGCCAAAAGGGCTGCCCCTCTACAGCCGATGGACCCGAATTCCGATTCTAAGACCCCGCCACTAGTTCTGTCTGCCACTATTTTAATTTGCCAGCGGGCTGTCGGTCTTAAAGCCCTCGTAGATTTCGGCTGTGAACTCAATTTAATAGACCCGGCTTTAGTGGAGCAGGGACATATTAGAACGGAGCCACTGACCACCGCACATCAGGTGTTGGCATTAGATGGTCAGCCAGATAACTCACAGAACTGAGCCACTTGAATTAGTGTTATCAGGAAATCACAGGGAACAGATTTCTTTCTTTATTTTTCCCATGTCCCAGAACGCAGTAGTCTTGGGGTTTCCATGGTTGCGGACCCACAATCCACATTTAGATTGGGCCAAGCTAAGAATAGAGGCCTGGTCCACACAGTGTATGCTCACCTGCCTGAAATCTGCTGTAGATCTCCAGTACAGGAGGAGGTGGAGGTCGAGCCTTCGGAGCTTTGCCCTGTTCCCCCAGATTATCATGATCTTAAGGCAGCCCTGTCCCTACCAGCCAATCGTCCATAGGATTGCACAATAGATCTGTTACCCAAAGCCCCGTTGCCCTCCAGCTGACTTTATAAAATCTCACAGCCTGAGAGACAGGCTATGGAGAAATATATTACTGAGTCGCCAGCTGCCGGTATAATACGGCCCTCATCGTCACCACTCGGGGCTGGTTTTTTTTTTTTGTTGGTAAGAAGGACGGGTCTCTTCGGCCATTCATTGATTATAGGGGGTTAAATGCAATCACAGTGTAATGGAAATTCTTTTATAGAAAGACAAAGTCCGGATTTTCTCTTGTTGTGAGTCAACTTCTCTCCACTTTGATAAGAAAATTCCAATACAATTTTAGCGTCACAAACAGGATCTAACGTGCCAGAGGAATCCGCAGGAGGGGACACGGACGCCTGGCCAGCCTGAGACGTTGTCCTCAGTCCACCTCCATTTCACGGAGGGAGTCATCATCCCCGCCTGCGGCTTCTGGCCGATTGGATCCGAACTATTTGTCTTCAAATATATCTGGGTGAGAAGTTCCTCTGCATGATTTAATGTATATTATTTTTTTATTACACATTAACCATCATCTCCTAACTAATTGATTAGATTCCGGAGTTGCGAGAGGGAGGACATCAGCTGAGGGCCAACAGGGAGGTTCTTATTGGTAACAATAAGATGAAGCAAAACACAGGGTTTTGCGGGTGGTTTTTTGCAATTTTCTACACCTCTTAAAGGAGAAAAGCCAGACGGCAGACGTGCCGCTGAACGGGTAAAAAGGAAAAAAAATGGTTCCGGAACCTTGAGGCATCAGGGGTGCCTCCTTCTCCAGACTCTGTGATTTATAAAATAATGAAAGGAAAAAGTGGGGATGATTGTGTTAAATGTGCTTTAATTTGGAAGATAAGTTTGGTTTTCCACAGCGTGGAAGTTTGAGTGTAAATAAGTTAAATAGTTGAAAAAAAAATAAATGTTTAAATAGTTTCAAGTAAAACAGTTGATGGATGGAGATGGAAAAATAAAAAAACATAAGAAAAAGATCAAAAAGTACAGAGTGCATCAATTACGGGGTTCAAGAGTTAAAACTTTCCTGAAGGAAGTTTCGTTTGTCTTAAATATTGCGATCAGTTGGAAAAGAAGGTAAAAGTGAAAAGGGACATTAGAGATGGGAAAAGAAAGTTGTTTTAGAAAGGAGTATAGTTCATGTTGTTGAAAGAAGTGACAGGCAGGTGGACAACTAACTGACTGACTGATAATATTTCTGTGTGCAAAATCTGAACCTATACTAAACTTTTTCTTCTGCCTCTCTCACACACACACACACACACACACACATATATATATATATATGGGATTTGAGTGCAACATCTGTGTTTTTGAGTCTGGACTTTAGAAACCTGCCCTTCCCATGGCTACTCCGCCAGAGACGCTTCTTCATCATGGCCTGAAAGAGAGAGGGTCTGCCTGCCTGCTCATGTGACACGCTTGCTTGACGTTGACAGATATAGTGGGTTAAAATATTATTTTAGGGTTACAAAAGTATCTTCAAAAGGGTGATAACTTAGCTCATTTGATACTTTCCAGTTAATTCTTTTAGAGAAACAAGTTGTCTTTCTCGTTGTGGAGGTTAGAAAATTTTAGGCACTCATGGGAAAAAGGGTAGCTTAGTGACAATGCGAGAGACGTTGTTCTTTGTTTATATAAATGGTGTAAAGCTCCCTAAGACCACATTCTGAAAACCTGTCTGAATGTATGGTGTCAATACTTTTGTGAAATTTTACATCTCCACAGATTAGACCATTTTTGAAATCCTCTTTGGGTATTCTGAAACTATGGAAATAATGACCTGTAATCAGGCCTTCCACAAACATCATATGTCACATTTTTAATATTCAGAATATTTAGCTGATGGTCACTGCTAGTATACCAGGTGGAGTTAGAAGATTAATTCTCTTTGATTTTGCTGGATATTTTGATGAAGTTCCATGTAATTAAGCACCTAGGGCAATAATGAACCACTGCATTTACATAGCAAACTCCAGAAGGAAGACATAAGCTTCATTTTGCTGGTGTTGTGGAAACACAGAAAAAAAAGAAAATAATTTGTTTGTTTCTTGCACTGTTGAAGGCCATAGAATGGTTGTGATTCCTCTGTAGATGGGGAAGATAAGTTTTTGGGCTATAAGCACACTATGCATATAACCCACTGAGACTTTGAAATTAAAATTAGCCGAGTGTTGTGAAGGATCTGCCTATTGTTCTCACTTACATGAGATTGAGACAAAGGACACGGCGCAAACCTCAGTCCTTTTTAAGTGCTATTTGGCAGGTCTCCTAATTTGGGCATGGGGATATTGCCAAGATCACTGCCTTCCACGTCTTTGTGTGATGTTGTCTTACTGTCAAAACCTCTCCACTGTGCTTTCTCAAGTTTCACAGACTGTGAAGGCTGCATTACAGCCACTTCCAAACTCCACTCCTTGGTTCCTGGTGACTGGATTCTGGTCAGAGAATTTAGGAGAAAACACTTGAAGTCCAGATGCTGGAACGGCCCATATCAGATCCTACTGGTCATCCAAAACGCTGTCAAGGACACAAGTCATGTTTCAACTGGATCATCGACGGCCTAAAAGGTGTGAGGACAGCGGACCACCCCAAGACAAAGAACTGTAAGCTGATCACTGGCGGGTGATTGAAGAGGTGGTTGAAGAACACTGTTCTTACAAGGGCACAATAATCCCTTGGGCAGTGCAACATTATTTCAGAATCTACTTAAGGCTCATCGCCTTGCCTGAAAGTTAGAAATCATAACGTCATTTGCCTCACTGTGCACACACCACAGTGAGAGACACATAGGAAACATACAGGGAAGACCTCTACACATTTGCACATAACCTTTCTCTGGATGATGGACTGGCGACGTCTGCAACAGAGAGACTGGCAAACACGCGCCACAATGCTTATTCTCCCTAATTTCTTAACATTTGGTGGCTACTAGGCACTCCTTTGCCTGGACAGTAAGGGTCAGCCTACTTCTTTTCTCCCATTTGGACAGCGAAACTGACTCTGAGGAGGAAATCAGGGATACTTTTATCTAACTTTCACGTGCATTGCTTGATATCTATCAATATGGTATTACAAATTTGAAATGTGTTCATTTCCACCATTGTTTAGTTGGACTGTGGAAGCCTAACTGCCAGCAAGTTAGAGTTCCTGTTTCTAAACATATGTGACTGGCCGTGGCAAAACCAGGAACAAGTCTACCTGGGGTCGTTTTGAGTTACTTACAGATCCTGAAAGAGTGGAGTCTAAGCTTTCCAATGATGTCAAATTTGTGGAAAAAAAAAAAATAATAAGAAGATATGACCATCTGAATGTCTGCATTCACCAGACTACTTTTCTGAGAAATCAGCACTGAAAGATTCATCGTTTTCTCTCCCTGAAAGCAGGGTGGTGACAAAAGTTGCTAATTTGAATAACTTTAAATAGCCCACCTCCCCCAACTGTTTGTCAACAGAAGCTCCAACTGACTGCAACAGACTTTTGTCACTTAACTCATAGTATTTTTCTATGTAAAGATAATTTACAGCACTGCATTACAATCTATTTTTTATATTATTTATGTTGGTAAATTGCATCATGACTACAACCTAATGTCTGCATCCTGGTGATTGGTTTGCTTTCCTCTTGTTTTTAGATAAGTCTCACTTAAAGTTCCGGTCTATTAAATGTTCTGCCTCAGGCCGAGTTTGAAATCCTATCTCACAGCAATTAGCAAAATATCATGGTCATATGGATGTGTTCTTCTTAATGTGTTTTTCTTGCAAACCTCTTGAGTTTAATGGACCCAGGAAGAGAAATGGGCAATAACTTGACTTTGATCATGTCACAAATGTGATTGTTATTTACAACTCTACACACATTACAAATTGCCTAAACGCCAATGTCACAGCGTCACACCATCATCCTCTTCTGTGTGCCATTCTGTGTTGTGCTTTGTGGTGCTGGGCATGTTATGTCCTTCGCTTCATCGGAACAGAAAGGCCTGATCTTTGAATAAAGATAAGTCTGTCTGTCTGTGGCCAGTCCAGGTGCAGGCAGGGCAGGAACACAGACGACAAGGGGTAGAACTCCCGGGTCACACAGCAGCTGAAAGCTAACAGGCTCTGTGTCGCTGTGAGTCCTAGCTAGGACCACACCAGGTCTTTTGGCATCAAAGCTGTTAATAAAAGCACACAAAAGACAATTAAAATATTGCATGTCTTGTTGTTATTGACAAATACAGATTGTGGAAGTCTGCATAATAGGTACCTGAAGTGGTGATAACTCTTGATCTGTGGGAGCTTTCGGAAGGAGGGACTCAGGTGTGCCTGCCAGTCAAACGTGTTGACTAACACCCTGCCATCTTCCAGTCTGACCAGTGGTGGGATGTTGAGGCAACTTTCTGGCGAGCTGTTTTCCACTACTTGTACACAGAAGGACCATAATAGAAATAAGCATATTAGTTTTCATGCATATGGCTGACTTTCTTCTTCGATTTTCTATCAGATGGAATAGACTTACTTTGGCGATATCTGCCAATGTGCTGGGCAGGGAAATTCTGAGCAGGGGAAACAAAGGAAATATTCAGCTTATGGTTTACATCGACGAGTGCTGACAAAATTGGTATGACAATACACCACGTTTTTTCTGCATATACAGGGGTTGGATAATGAAACTGAAACACCTGGTTTTAGTCCTGCACAGTGGTCAGAGGCATTTTAAGCCATTCTTCTTGCAGGATAGTGGCCAGGTCACTACAGGTCCTTCTCAAAATATTAGCATATTGTGATAAAGTTAATTATTTTCCATAATGTCATGATGAAAATTTAACATTCATATATTTTAGATTCATTGCACACTAACTGAAATATTTCAGGTCTTTTATTGTCTTAATACGGATGATTTTGGCATACAGCTCATGAAAACCCAAAATTCCTATCTCACAAAATTAGCATATCATTAAAAGGGTCTCTAAACGAGCTATGAACCTAATCATCTGAATCAACGAGTTAACTCTAAACACCTGCAAAAGATTCCTGAGGCCTTTAAAACTCCCAGCCTGGTTCATCACTCAAAACCCCAATAATGGGTAAGACTGCCGACCTGACTGCTGTCCAGAAGGCCACTATTGACACCCTCAAGCAAGAGGGTAAGTCACAGAAAGAAATTTCTGAACGAATAGGCTGTTCCCAGAGTGCTGTATCAAGGCACCTCAGTGGGAAGTCTGTGGGAAGGAAAAAGTGTGGCAGAAAACGCTGCACAACGAGAAGAGGTGACCGGACCCTGAGGAAGATTGTGGAGAAGGGCCGATTCCAGACCTTGGGGGACCTGCGGAAGCAGTGGACTGAGTCTGGAGTAGAAACATCCAGAGCCACCGTGCACAGGTGTGTGCACGAAATGGGCTACAGGTGCCGTATTCCCCAGGTCAAGCCACTTTTGAACCAGAAACAGCGGCAGAAGCGCCTGACCTGGACTACAAAGAAGCAGCACTGGACTGTTGCTCAGTGGTCCAAAGTATTTTTTTCGGATGAAAGCAAATTCTGCATGTCATTTGGAAATCAAGGTGCCAGAGTCTGGAGGAAGACTGAGGAGAAGGAAATGCCAAAATGCCAGAAGTCCAGTGTCAAGTACCCACAGTCAATGATGGTCTGCTGCTGGTGCCGTGTCAGCTGCTGGTGTTGGTCCACTGTGTTTTATCAAGGGCAGGGTCAATGCAGCTAGCTATCAGGAGATTTTGGAGCACTTCATGCTTCCATCTGCTGAAAAGCTTTATGGAGATGAACATTTCATTTTTCAGCACGACCTGGCACCTGCTCACAGTGCCAAAACCACTGGTAAATGGTTTACGGACCATGGTATCACTGTGCTCAATTGGCCTGCCAACTCTCCTGACCTGAACCCCATAGAGAATCTGTGGGATATTGTGAAGAGAACGTTGAGAGACTCAAGACCCAACACTCTGGATGAGCTAAAGGCCGCTATCGAAGCATCCTGGGCCTCCATAAGACCTCAGCAGTGCCACAGGCTGATTGCCTCCATGCCACGCCGCATTGAAGCAGTCATTTCTGCCAAAGGATTCCCGACCAAGTATTGAGTGCATAACTGTACATTATTATTTGAAGGTTGACGTTTTTTGTATTAAAAACACTTTTCTTTTATTGGTCGGATGAAATATGCTAATTTTGTGAGACAGGAATTTTGGGTTTTCATGAGCTGTATGCCAAAATCATCCTTATTAAGACAGTAAAAGACCTGAAATATTTAGATCTGGTGACTGTGCAGATCATGGGAGATGTTCAACTTCACTTTCATGTTCATCAAACCAATCTTTCACCAGTCTTGCTGTGTGTATTGGTGCATTGTCATCCTGATACACGGCACCGCTTTCAGGATACAATGTTTGAACCATTGGATGCACATGGTCCTCAAGAATGGTTCGGTAGTCCTTGGCAGTGACGCGCCCATCTAGCACAAGTATTGGGCCAAGGGAATGCCATGATATGGCAGCCCAAACCATCACTGATCCACCCCCATGCTTCACTCTGGGCATGCAACAGTCTGGGTGGTACGCTTCTTTGGGGCTTCTCCACACCGTAACTCTCCCGGATGTGGGGAAAACAGTAAAAGTGGACTCATCAGAGAACAATACATGTTTCACATTGTCCACAGCCCAAGATTTGTGCTCCTTGCACCATTGAAACCGACGTTTGGCATTGGCATGAGTGACCAAAGGTTTGGCTATAGCAGCCCGGCCGTGTATATTGACCCTGTGGAGCTCCCGACAGACAGTTCTGGTGGAAACAGGAGAGTTGAGGTGCACATTTAATTCTGCCGTGATTTGGGTTTTATGTTTTTTGGATACAATCCGGGTTAGCACCCGAACATCCCTTTCAGACAGCTTCCTCTTGCGTCCACAGTTAATCCTGTTGGATGTGGTTCGTCCTTCTTGGTGGTATGCTGACATTGCCCTGGATACCGTGGCTCTTGATACATCACAAAGACTTGCTGTCTTGGTCACAGATGCGCCAGCAAGATGTGCACCAACAATTTGTCCTCTTTTGAACTCTGGTATGTCACCCATAATGTTGTGTGCATTTCAATATTTTGAGCAAAACTGTGCTCTTACCCTGCTAATTTAACCTTCCCACTCTGCTCTTACTGGTGCAATGTGCAATCAATGAAGACTGGCTACCAGGCTGGTCCAATTTAGCCATGAAACCTCCCACACTAAAATGACAGGTGTTTCAGTTTCATTGTCCAACCCCTGTAGGTGTGTTTATAAAAATAAACATTTAACACAAAACATAAAAATAGTTGTTTTTTTTTCCAACCTCAAACTTTGATAAAAGATTCAAAAATTCAGTCTCTTCCTTTTTAGTATTATTATTTTTTATTTCCCTTAAATAAGTGTCGATCACACATGAAACAAGTTTCATTTATGATCGCAAGTGTGGAATTGTAATGAAATAATTGAAATTGATTTCATCCTTCAATGGTCCAATGGTCAGGAAACTCACTTAATCCAGAAGTCAGAAAATGAACTGGAAACGAAGCCAGGGCTTGAAATCAACCTGAGAAGGGGGGTAAACGAAGGTTAGTTGAGGCTCAGTGAAAGCACAAAGCTAAGTCACTAAGCAGAGGTCTGGTGAGAGTCTCTTACAACTGTTGGCTAACACTCAGGCGGTGAATTGCTGGTTACTTCCATTGACTTCCATTCATTTTCCTTGATTTTTAGTGCCTAACCCTGACCCTAACACTAACCCTAACCAGTTAATACCTAACTCTAACCCTAACAATAACTCAATTCATACCCTAGTCCTAAACCTAACCCCTGTCCCAAGAACGGAATTTGAAAAAGTGAGGACCAGGAAAATGTCCTCACTTTGTCAAAATGTCCCCACTTTGCGATAAAAATACGAAAAATGGTTCTCACTCAGCAACAAGTACAAGAACACACACACACGCACACACACACAGGGGTATTACTACAAGGTTCGTCATTCACGGTGAGGAGCAGAAGGAGGCTGTTGAGCGGGTGGAAGGGGGGGCAGCTGGCTGTGCCTGGGGAAGGTCCGCTTGCAGACTGTCCAGCTAATCATCCTGCTGAAAAACACCCAAACACACTGTCGTACCAAAACAAGTTTTCTGTAGCTTTTTTTTTGTGTTTGCACTTAGGTCGTGGGAGTAAATAAAGGTTTTGCCATGTCAGATGCAATCTTCACTCTTCTGAAGCAAAGTACAGACTACAAACCCCTACGGTAAATGAAGCAGAGGGACATTGCGAAGTTGCCTACATATACCGGGTCAGAGGAGACCTTTTTCTGTCCTGACTCCTCTGGAAGCTCCAATATGGGTCTATATCCTCTACACTACGTCCTCCTTATCCTATTCATTGAGACGCACTGTCTCCGAGCGAGTTTCTCAAATTAAGTACCTCGCATGAAGAGATCGGAGAGGATAGCACTACGATATTGTCGATAGCACTACGGGAATGGTGGATGAGCTTGACGCAGATGCTTCCAGCTACTCGCGTCTTCCAGAAGCTTTGCAGGAGCAGGATGAAGTTGATGGATGGATGTCTTCCACAGTGGTACGGAAAAGCTGTATTGCAAGACTGAGAGAGCGAGGACATACTCCCATGAACACAGGATGAGCCCTGTTTGCAGCAGAACACAGAAGCTGTATCACAAGACTGAACAAGTGAGGACATAGTCCTGGAAACACAGAAATAGCCCTTTTGGCAGCAGTACGGAAAAGCTATATCACAAGACTGAAAGAGCAAGGACATACTCCCATGAACACAGGACAAGCCCTGTTTGCAGTGGTACTGAAAAGCTTTATCGCAAGACTGAAAATACAAGGACATACTCCTGTGAACACAGAATGAGCCCTTTTCGCAACAGTACAGAAAGCTGTATTGCAAGATGGAAAGATAGACGACATACCCTCGAGAGCACAGGACGAGCCCTGTTTGCAGCCCTACGGAAAAGCTGTATCGCAAGACTGAAGGAACGAGGACATACTCCCGCAAACACAGGACTAGCCCTTTTTCGCAGTGGTACAGAAAAGCTGTATCCCAAGGCTGAAAGAAAGAGGACATACTCCCGCGAACAGAGGACGAGCCCTGTTTGCAGCAGAACACAGAAGCTGTATTGCAAGACTGAACAAGCGAAGACATAGTCCTGGAAACACAGAAATAGCCCGGTTCGCAGTGGTACGGAAAAGCTGTATCGCAAGACTGAAAGTGTAAGGACATACTCCCGTGAACACGGGATGAGCCCGCGAAAGCTGGACGAGCGCTTGTCGCAGCGGTACGGAGAAGCTGTATCCCAAGAGTGAAGGGGAGAGGACATACTCCTGCAAACAGAGGACGAGCCCTGTACGTAGCGGCTAGGTTTAGCAGGACAGCAAAGCTGTTTCGTGAGACTGAAAGAGCGAGGACATACTCAAAGGAACACAGGACCAGTCCTGTTCACAGCGGTACTGAAAAGCTGTATCGTAAGACTGAAGGCAAGAAGACATACTCTGGCGAACGGAGGGCGAACCCTGTAGGCAGCGGTTAGGGTTAGGTTTAGCAGGACAGAAAAGCTGTATCGCAAGATGGAAAGATAGATGACATACTCTCAGGAGCATAAGACGAGCCCTGTTCACAGCGGTACTGAAAAGCTGTATCGCAAGACTGAAAGACCAAGGATATACTCCTATTCAACACAGGACCAGCCCTGTTCACAGCGGTACGGCAAAGCTTTATCGCAGGACTGAAAGAGCAAGGACATGCACCCGTGCATAGAGGACTAGCCCTGTGTGCAGCTGTACTGATTAGATGTACAGGTCCTTCTCAAAATATTAGCATATTGTGATAAAGTTCATTATTTTCCATAATGTAATGATGAAAATTTAACATTCATATATTTTAGATTCATTGCACACTAACTGAAATATTTCAGGTCTTTTATTGTCTTAATACGGATGATTTTGGCATACAGATCATGAAAACCCAAAATTCCTATCTCACAAAATTAGCATATTTCATCCGACCAAAAAAAGAAAAGTGTTTTTAATACAAAAAACGTCAACCTTCAAATAATCATGTACAGTTATGCACTCAATACTTGGTCGGGAATCCTTTTGCAGAAATGACTGCTTCAATGCGGCGGGGCATGGAGGCAATCAGCCTGTGGCACTGCTGAGGTCTTATGGAGGCCCAGGATGCTTCGATAGCGGCCTTTAGCTCATCCAGAGTGTTGGGTCTTGAGTCTTTCAACGTTCTCTTCACAATATCCCACAGATTCTCTATGGGGTTCAGGTCAGGAGAGTTGGCAGGCCAATTGAGCACAGTGATACCATGGTCAGTAAACCATTTACCAGTGGTTTTGGCACTGTGAGCAGGTGCCAGGTCGTGCTGAAAAATGAAATCTTCATCTCCATAAAGCTTTTCAGCAGATGGAAGCATGAAGTGCTCCAAAATCCCCTGATAGCTAGCTGCATTGACCCTGCCCTTGATAAAACACAGTGGACCAACACCAGCAGCAGACCATCACTGACTGTGGGTACTTGACACTGGACTTCTGGCATTTTGGCATTTCCTTCTCCCCAGTCTTCCTCCAGACTCTGGCACCTTGATTTCCGAATGACATGCAGAATTTGCTTTCATCCGAAAAAAGTACTTTGGACCACTGGACAACAGTCCAGTGCTGCTTCTCTGTAGCCCAGGTCAGGCGCTTCTGCCGCTGTTTCTGGTTCAAAAGTGGCTTGACCTGGGGAATGCGGCACCTGTAGCCCATTTCCTGCACACGCCTGTGCACGGTCGCTCTGGATGTTTCTACTCCAGACTCAGTCCACTGCTTCCGCAGGTCCCACAAGGTCTGGAATTGGCCCTTCTCCACAATCTTCCTCAGGGTCCGGTCACCTCTTCTCGTTGTGCAGCGTTTTCTGCCACACTTTTTCCTTCCCACAGACTTCCCACTGAGGTGCCTTGATACAGCACTCTGGGAACAGCCTATTCATTCAGAAATTTCTTTCTGTGTCTTACCCTCTTGCTTGAGGGTGTCAATAGTGGCCTTCTGGACAGCAGTCAGGTCGGCAGTCTTACCCATGATTGGGGTTTTGAGTGATGAACCAGGCTGGGAGTTTTAAAGGCCTCAGGAATCTTTTGCAGGTGTTTAGGGTTAACTCGCTGATTCAGATGATTAGGTTCATAGCTCGTTTAGAGACCCTTTTAATGATATGCTAATTTTGTGAGATAGGAATTTTGGGTTTTCATGAGCTGTATGCCAAAATCATCCGTATTAAGACAATAAAAGACCTGAAATATTTCAGTTAGAGTGCAATGAATCTAAAATATATGAATGTTAAATTTTCATCATTACATTATGGAAAATAATTAACTTTATCTCAATATGCTAATATTTTCAGAAGGACCTGTACAATAGGACTGAAAGAGCGAGGACATACTCCCGCGAACACAGGATGAACACTGTTTGCAACGCTACTGGTAAGCTGTATTGCAAGACTAAAAGAATGAGGACATACTCCCCTGAACACAAGACGAGCCACTTTCGCGGCGGTACGGAAAGTTGTATCCCAAGACTAAAAGAGAGAGGACATACTCCCGTGTACAGGGGACGAGCCGTGTACATAATGGTTAGGGTTAGCAGGACGGAAACGCTGTTTTGCAATACTGAAAGAGCGAGGACAAACTCCCGGGAACAGACGACCAGACCTGTTCACAGCGGTACTGAAAGCTGTATTTCAAGACTGAAAGAACGAGGAACATGCTCCTGCGAGCACAGGACGTGCGCTGTGCGTAGCGGTTAAGGTAAGGGATAGCAGGACAGAAATGCTGTATCGCAAGACTGAAAGAGCGAGGACGTACTCCCGGCAACACAGGACCAGCCTTGTTCGCAGCGGTATAGAAAACCTGTATCGCAGGACTGAAAGAGTGAGGACATACACCCGCAAAAGCAGGACGAGCCCTTTTCGCAGCAGTATGGAGAAGCAGTATCCCAAGACTGAAGGAGAGAGGACATACTCCCGCGAAAAGAGAACGAGCCTTGTACGTAGCAGTTAGGGATAGGGTTAGCTCAACAAAAAAGCTCTATTGCGGGACGTAAAGAGCGAGGACGTACTCCCTGCAACACAGCATGAGCCCTGTTCGCAGCGGTAAGGAAAAGCTGTATTGCAACACTGAAAGAGTGAGGACATACTCCCGAGAACACAGGACGAGCCCTGTTTGCAGAGGTATGGAGAAGCTGAATCGCAAGACTGAAAGAGCGAGGACATACTCCTGCTAACACAGGACCAGCCCGACTAACTGTAGTACTGAAAAGCTATATCGCAAGACTGAAAGAGAGAGGACACACTCATGCGAGCACAGGACGTGCTGTGTTCACAGAGGTATGGAAAATCTGTATCACAAGACTAAAGGAGCGAGGACATACTCTCGTGAACACAAGATGCGCCCTGTTCATGGTGGTATGAAAAAGCTGTATCACAGGACGGAAAGAGTGAGGACATAATCCCGCGAACACAGCGGTTAGGGTTAGCAGGATGGTAAAGCTGTATCGTAAGACTGAACAATTGAGGATATACTCCCGGCAACACAGTACGAGCCCTGTTCGTTGCGGTACGGAGAAGCTGTATCCCAAGACTGAAGGAGACAGGACTTACTCCCGCGAAAGAAGATCGATCCCTTTTCGCAGCGGTACAGAAAATCTGTATAGCAGGACTGGATTAGCGAGGACATACTCCCATGAACAAAGGACTAGAACTGTTCAAAGCGGTACGGAAAAGCTGTATCGCAAGAATGAAGGAACAAGGACATACTCCCAACATTATTGTGAGAGTGAAGAGCAGCTCATTCAACACAGATTTTGAGACGTTCCATTTATAATTTTGGAACCCCGTCGGAGAACGCGTGCTCAACGCCGACGTTTTCTACGTGCCTTGTCCCACAACAAGCCAGCAGCGTTTCTAAGCAACACACAGCCTATCAGGTATGACTACCTTATAACACACACCTTTGCTACCAGATACGGTGGCTTTTTATGTCCAAAGAGACGTACGCTTTTTGTAGTTGGTTCGGATCGGGGCCAGTTTGTATTCAGATAAGTGCATAAGTTTGGAAGCGGACCGAGACCACCTCAAAAAGTGGGTCTCGGTCCGGTTGTTTGGTCTGGACCAGAGTTTGCTTGAGTGTATTCACACCTGCACAAAATGTCTGGGCCAAGGGGGGAAACGTACTCTGGTCCGTTTAAAGCGGACCACAAGTGGCAAGTGTGAATACACCCTAACTTTTGACTTTATAAATGGTTTTAATCTAGGTAGTAAATGTATCTCAAATCCCCTCTTCAGCTATGTTTGTTCTAAAAACAGCCAGTCAACTAGGTCAAATGTTTTCTCTGAGTCTAAGCTTTAAAGTATAGACGGTAATTTATGTGAAGAAACCTGCGCCATCAGAAACTGAATTTGAATTGCTCAGACTGAATCTGTATTTGCGTAATTTGAAATGAAATGCATTGGCTAAACTGAAATTGAATGTATTGCTTTGAAACTGAATTTGTTTACTTTAAAACTGAATTTGATTTTAAAATTGCTTTGTTTTGTATTGAAAATTTAGTTTGATTACTTTGAGTTCTATAATTCAATTTCAGTCCCCAAATTCAGTTTTTTTTTGTGTCACACATCCGGGTCCTTAAAACCACAGCTTAATCGAACACAGATTTACTGATTCACAGATGTCATTCACGGATATCAGTCACCCCCTCATGATGCTTCTTATACATGGTCCATGACTTGGTGATTGACATCCGCAAAGCTCATGTATGCTGCGCTGCTTCAGCTCAAAATGCTGTAAAGGAAATTTAACCTGATGTGAAACGTAAATTGATGAATCTGTGTTTGACTAATCTGTGGCTATTCTCAGGGACCCGGATGTGTGACACAAAAAACTGAATTTTGGAACTAAAATTAAATTTCAGACCCAAAAGTGATAGTAGTCAAAATGAGTTTTTAATACATAAAAATACATTTTAAAAGCAAATAAATTCAGTTTCAAACCATTAAATTGAGGTTCAGTTTAGTGAAAACTTCAAACAAATACATTTCATTTCAAAGTACGCAAAGACAGATTCAGTCTAAGCAATTCAAATTCAGTTTCTGATGGCACAAGTTTCTTCTCATATGGTTCGTCCCATGATTGGTCTTTTGCTGCTATTGATTGTAGATACAGAGCTCTCATGCTATTCGTTCCGTCTATGTAGGATACATTCTATTAGATTTGTTTTTATTCATGTTTTTATATAATTCTAAATTGTTGTGGCCAAGATTGAAGTTAAAATGTTATAACGTACACGTAGATTTGGAGATAACTATTACATTGAATGGGATTTTTTCCTTCTTTGTGTAAAACAGTAATTCTCGCATCTGACCATGATTTTGGGGGATCCATTGAGTTCAGTGCATAATTGTATACTTTGCACAGTGTCGGGGTGAGGTCATTTATAAGAACTTTGTAATACTCCCCTGTAAATTCATGTGTCTCCGGTGATTTATTATTTTTAAGTTTAGCAATAGTTTTTTTAAACTACGATTTCTGTGATTGGTTGAACTAATCTATTTATGTCAGCTTTTGACAGTTTTGCCAATTTAGGAGGTTTCAGAAATTGATTTTGTTTTTGGTGCTCTGATTTTTCTGCTTCATATAATTGTTCATAGTAACTGGCAAAAGCAATTGATATTCCCTCTGGGGTGTCAGGATCTGGAGTCATCTGCTGCCTGCTATTAACACTGTTCCAACACTAGTTGCCACCAGCAGGAGATTGCCAGAGACTACAGGTGTGGCTCATTGGTTCATCAGCTGGGAAGCATAAAGAGGATGGATTGCCAGCACTTCGTTGCCTGAGTGATTTGCCCTCCGTGGTAATCTTCTGGCCAGCTCTGAAACCTGTTTTTTACAAGTTTTTTTTGTGAAAAAAGATTGAAAGACTTTTCTCTGAACTTGAAACACTAACTTCCTCCTGTTACCCGTTCCAGGTGTGATCTCTGGCTGATCTGATCCAGACCTCTGTTTGTTGTGCAGACTCCTTCCTGGACTAGGACTGAACCTGGCACACTGTGTTCCTCTCCTGACTCTGTGCCTCTCCCTGGTGGGTTCCATGCCCCCCACCCACCAGTAAGAAACGTTAACTTTTAGGCCACATTCTGAGGTTCAGTCACTAACCGTATCTTCTATTGTTTCACACAGTGACGGGGATTAGGCTCACCGCTTTTCATTAGTGCCTGACCGTGTTATAATTTTTTAAGTGTATTATGCCAAAGATTTTTCCATTAATTACTTAGAAGGGCATTATTAATTTAAAATGGCATTTTTAATAAAGTAAACTGATACTGTATTTACATTGTTTTATTTTTGAGAGATGTCTGTCTCTTTTCAATTCAGTTTTATTTATATAGACCCAATTCACAACACATCGTCTCAAGGCACTTCACAAAGTCAGTTCAATTATATACATTCCAATTAATCCTAACTTTCGAACAGTGCAGTCAGATTCAGTTATTTATTCAAATTGGTTAAAAAGTTTTTCTATCTAAGGAAGATAGGTTGCATCGAGTCAGAGATTTGTAGCAGTCACTCCTCCTGGATGAGAAGGTAGCAACAGTGGACAGTCACTGGCGTTGACTTTGCAACAGTCCCTCATACTGAGCATGCATGTAGCGACAGTAGAGAGGAAAAACCCTCTTTTAAGAGGAAGAAACCTACAGCACTTCTGGGTTAAATAAAAATAATTTTAAATCTAATTCTGCAGTTGTATTAATTATTTTGGGCTTAACTGTCCTTTGTGCTTTTTATTCCTTTATTATTTATGATTTTAGCAAAAAAAAAATTTAACACCATTACATTCAATTTTATAACATTTTATAAAATTTTTCCTTTAACAGTTTCTGACCTAAGTGTTGCACTTGTTACACAGTCAGATTAAAATGCCCTATTATTCCAGCAAGCACTATCCTTATACCACACAATGCCCTCAAAGTTAAATGAGACCCTGACATAAATCAGGGTAGTTAACTACAGCAATGCAATAATCACAGCAAAATTAACATGCAACACACTATAGCTAACACAGCAACCTTAACTGTTATAAATAACTTTGCACATAAATTACACCAACAGAGTCAGGTTGACAGGCCAAGGACCTGAGCGTAGATTGGTTGTGCTGGTTAGTGTGTGTTTCTCCATCTCTCCTACAGGGTGCGACAGGCAGGTACGACCAGCCATGACCAGAACCTCTGGATCCTGCTGCTTTCACATTGTTCAATAAACTTTTAAACGTTTACTCAGTCTCCGTTGTTGTGCCTGCTCTAGAATCTCCTGCTACCAGTCATGACACAGGTCGCCAAGACAAAAGTAGTTTTGCCTTTAATTTGTGGCTGGTGTCAAATAGGGAGGTGGTGATAGAAGACAAAACAAAATATAAAAGTGTGTGCCCTGACAAGACCTTGTCCGAGGTCCTCTGGCCATGCAAGGCCAGGCAGACTAACAGAAACTATTTATTTAAATCAACTCAAAGTACAGCAGGACAAAATACATCTGAACCTAAGACATGAAAATCAAACTAATTAATAGGCTTTATTAAAATGCATTTATTGTCATTAAAAGTAACATTGATAAAAACAAAATAAAAACTCTATACCAGACATGTCAACACTCCCACGTGCAGATGAATGAAATACAAGCACCTTCTAAAATCTTGTGTGGCCTCACTGCTATATCCATAAATATTCCTACTCGTCGTCTTCCATTTTATTTGGGACTGGGTTGCGGGGGCAGTAGACTTAATAGAGACGCCGAGATTTCCCTCTCCCCAGACATCTCCTCCGGGGGCAGCCCATGGCATTCTCAGCCCACCCAAGAAACATAGTCCCTCCAGCATATCCTGGGCCTCCTCCCTATGGAACGTGTCTGGAACACTTCCCGAGGGGAGGCACGCAGGAGGCATCTGATACAGATGCCTGAGCTGTCTCAACTGACTCCTCTCGATGTAGAGGAGCAGTGGCTTTACTCCAAACTCCTCCCAGATGGCCAAGCTCATCATCCTATCTCTAAGGGAGTGCCCGGCCACCCTGCAGAGGAAGCTCATTTCAGCTGCTTGTATCCGGGATCTCGTTCTTTCACTCATGACCCAAAGTGCATGCCCATTTGTGAGGGTAGGAACGTAGACCAACCAGTAAATCGAGAGCTTCTGTCGGGGTTTTGGTGTATGTGTGTATTTGCTTTCCAACATTGTGTTCGGTTTCCCAGATGGTGCTGGAGCTCTCAGGTGCACTGGTGGACAGGTGCGCCTTGTTATGCTGATTGCTTGGAGGAGGATTTAAGCAGGAGGCTGCCAGCACTTCGATGAGAGAGTGTTTGCCTACAGTGGTAACAAACTCAGCCACCTCTTGACTAAGGTTTGGTTTTTTGTGCTCCTTGTAAACTTTGTTCATGCTCCCTCACAGGTTATTGAACCTGACCTTTGGGATTACTGCTTCAGAAGACTCCGTGGCTAAAGGATACCTACTAGACTTCGCTTCCTGGATTTTTGCCTTCGATTGGATTTCGTTCTGGCTGGCAGCCATCCTGATTCCTTCGTCTCTCAGCATCTGGACTTGAAGCGTATCCTGTCCACCCTCCCACGTAAGCCATCTCAATTTGGATTGCCTCAGAGTTTTGCTCCACCACAGAACAGCACCAGAAGGAAACATCAAGACGGACCCTGCTTTCTATGGACTTAAACCCCGAATACCTCAATCCCTGGCGACCTGACTACTTCAAACCAGTAAGCCGTTTACTACCCCAGTTGAGAATTATAGTCATTAGCTTTCAGTTAAATTGCAGATTTACCAGTTCTCGTTCCTGATAATTTGTTTCACAATAAAACCATGTTACTGATTCTTGTTCTCTGGAGTGTCCTTCTGTATGTGGGTCAGAGCTGTTTCGAACAAAATGACAGAACACTCTCATCAACCAGACCCAGCAGAGGCACTCCGCAGAACACTTTCTGAACACCCTAATCAGATCCAATTTCATGATTCATCTCTTCGTTCCCTTTCAGAGCAACAACGACAAACAAAGCAGCAGTTAGAACAGATAACCGCCATGTTACAACAGACTAAATCCTCTTTCCGCCAAACAGATGGATGGCGATGCCGCACCACCAGAATTTCAACTACTTCCGCATTACCGTGACATCACCTCCCCAAATCCAGAAAGGTTTTCTGGTGAGGTGGGTAATTGTAAGGGGTTCTTGCTAAAGTGTAATTTCATTTTCAACCGTTCTCCCCATTCTTTTCCCAATAATGACGTAAAGATTTCTTACATTATTGGTTTATTAAAAGGCAAGGCTTTACAGTGGGCTGAAGCCTGTTTTTCCAATTGCAGAGATTTTGGTTGCTCTTTTGAGGTTTTTCTTAAAGAATTTAGACAGACATTTTCTCCTGTAGAAGATAAATCAAGTATTGGCCAACAGTTGAGAGCTTTAAAGCAACGAAACAGGCCACTCAGTGAGTTTTCCATTGAATTTCGTACCGTAGCTGTTGCTTCTGGTTGGAAGAAAGATGCATTAAACACTACTTTTCTTCACGCTTTAGATGATGACCTAAAGGATGAATTAACCTTGGTGGATGAACCTCCCACATTAGATGAAGTAATAGCTTTGGCAACTAGAGTTGACAATAGATTAAGAGAAAGAAGAAGAGCCAGATCCTTCAGATATAGACCATTAGGGACAACAAGTTTCTCACCCTGTGTTAGGACACCTACTCAACAATCCACTTCTGATCCTAAGCCTATGTTGTTGGGACGAACCCGTCTCTCGTTTATGGAGAAACAGAGATGTAAACTAACCAGACAGTGTTTTTACTGTGGCTCACCAGATCATTTTGTAGCTAACTGCCCCACGGTTCCCGGGTCATCAAAAGACAGGGTCCACCAACTGTAAAGGGGGTGTTGGTGGACCATTCACAGATTGTTAAGGCCCCCATATTCAGCCTACCAGCAACCATCATAGTAGATCAACATACTTTGCCCTTGTCTGCTTTCATTCATTCCGGTTGTGAGCAGAATTTGATAGATTCTGAGTAAGTAGCTCAGGCAGGGATTGAGGTAGAGTCCCTCACTTCACCATGTTCCGTCTTAGCCTTAGACGGGAAAAGACTACAGAAAATAACTCAAAGCACCAAGCCACTAGAATGTTTGCTTTCAGGAAATCATAGGGAAATGATATCCTTTTTTGTGTTTCCAATATCAAAAAGTGCCATCGTACTAGGGTGTCCCTGGTTACAGGAACATAATCCTCATTTGGATTGGTCCAAGTGTCGTGTTGAGTCTTGGTCCACTAAGTGTCATTCATCTTGTCTCCAGTCAGCCTTCTCCCTGAGTTCTCCCTTGCAAGCTAATTTAGAGGATGAAGAGATGAATTTGTCTCATGTGCCATCCGAAAAAGAGTTTTTAGTAAGAACAGTGCCCTTTTGCTTCCACCTCACAGACCCCATAACTGCGTGATCCATCTCCTTCCAGGTGCCCCTCTACCTTCTAGCAGACTTTACAACATCTCCGGTCCAGAATAAAAGTCTATGGCTGATTACATTAGTAACTCACTGTCTGCAGGTATTATTAGGCCTTCCTCCTCACCACTCGGGGCGGGATTGTTCTTTGTTGGGAAGAAAGATGGTTCATTACGTCCCTGTATTGATTACAGGGGCTTAAATCAGGGGATGAGTGGAAGACGGCGTTCAAAACACCGCTGGGCCATTTTGAGTACTTGGTCATGCCTGTTGGACTTTGTAATGCTCCTGCTGTTTTTCAGGCCTTGATCAATGACATTCTCAAAGACTTTTTGAACATTTTTGTATTTGTATATTTGGATGACATTTTGATCTATTCAAGGAATAGACAGGAGCATCAGACACACGTTCGCCAAGTGCTTCAACGCCTTCACTTTTCAGCTCAGCTCTCTCTTCACCATAGTGGACCCGGAAAGCGTCCTCATTACGGCCGCACCAAACCATCTATCACTATCACTTGTGAAAAAGACACCGTGGTACTTGAACTCCTCCACTCGAGGCAGGACCCACCCATTTCTGGTCAAAAGCCATGGCCTCGAGCTTGGAGGAACTGATCCTCATTCCAGCCGCTTCACACTTGGCTGCAAACCACCATCCATAAATACAAACATTAAAAAGAGGTACCTACTGTACATCCAATTTGAAAAACTATGCAACGCTAATTAAATGTATGATTTCTTACTATAAACTCAGAGAGCAGGGGCACAATCATCCCATAGCTCTGACAAACATTTTTGATCATACCACACACACTCCTTCATCTGCTCCACTTTCAATGAAAGGGGTAGAGAACCAACAGTTTCCAATGGTTACAATAGTGTATTTCGGCAGATATTTAAGTCCATCCATCCATTGTCCTTTCCCACCTATATGTGCAGGCTTGCAGGGGACTGGTGCTAATCACCAGAGGTTGTTAAACAGGGGGAAGGGCACAGCCTTGACAAGTCACCAGGGCAACACCAAAACATACAGGACAAATAACAATGCATGCAAACCGTTATTCCTAGACGCCATTTAGAGAGAGCAATTAACCTAACATGCATATTTTAGACATTGAAGGGAAGCTGGAGTACCGGAGAAAACCTACACAAGAACATTTAAACTCCATGCATGAAGACCATTCAGGATTCTAATCCAGGATTTTCTTCCTGTGAGACAGCCGTGTTAACAACTGCTCCACTGTGCATACCCAAATGTGATTGTTTCTGCTAGTAATGTTAAATAAAAGCAATAGACAATCCTAACAATATGAAGCATTAGAGAAAAAGGTTGTGGAGAAGGTCTGAGGGTTAGGCTTAGAATGCTGGAAATTTATCATTCTACTAGCTTTGTTAATTATTTAATACAATGTCTATTTTTGCATCAAAACAACATGGTTATGTTCATCTTAGACATATTGTGGACGTGACTGTCTGTTGTTCCTGCCTTTGGATCTGTCATCGAGAACATGAGCTGGCTCAAAATGATTTGCAAACCATGCCTACCTAATGCACCAATCCAGTCAACAAACACAACACACCCAGTCACTCAGGAGAAATGTTTGTAATTTCAAACATTTTAGATGGAAAAATATAGACTTTGATGAAAAAAAACATTTTTAAGAATGAATTGAAAGTGTAACTGAAATTCCCAAGAAAATAGGTGGAGTGAATTCCAAGGCAAAAGGAAAGAATGATTATACCTGGCAATCCCACACGGTCCAGCTGCTAGGCAAGCATGTCAGTGTCATCCATTGTAGCAATAACTTGCAAAGTACACACCAGTATTAATTTATCTTCACCTCAAAGTTGTATGTAGAGTATACTACACTTAAGTTCCACATAATAACTGACAGCACTGAATGTAGACTATTTTCCTTTGTTTCAGCAGAAAGAGTGTGTTGGTGGTTATGGAGTTTAAATGAAAACTCAACATGGAAGACTCACCATCACCTCCAGCTTTGTCTAATTACTCCTCCTTGTGGCTCTGCTCCACCAATCAGCGTCAAGTCCGCATTTCTCCCCGGCCAATCATCCTTCAAGGCTCTGCTTTAAAAGATCTTCATTCATGGAACCCTCCGTTCTTCAGCTGAACTTTGGCCCTCCTCCACCATCTCCACCATCTCCACCATCTGGCTTTCAAATTCCTTCCAAATCTCCTCAGACCTCCACTCCACCACCCGAATCGGATCCCAGGGGGGAAGACATCTTTAATTCTAACCCTAAGATGTTCATTCAAGCACATCTCATTCTCAGCATTCACGTCTTCCACTGGGGTCCGAGGGCCAAAGAAATAAACATTCACTAATAAACCTTTCTAATTGCATCTCTGACTTCTCTTTGTGATACTTTCAAGGTTGAATTAATTATTGTTAAAATTGTACTGCTCAGTATGTAAAAATGTTTAATGATTACATTCAGTAATGCACAAAATAAAACAAGTTGCATCAGTTTTCTTTGAATTGAAAGGTAGCTCAACATCAGCAGTTTACTGAACAATGATAACTATTGAATTACCACTAACAAAAATAGGTTTGAGTTTAAAAGGAAAACATATGCTATCTCTGGGAAAAGGAATAAAAACAAAAACAGAAATAAATTTACAGAAAAAAAGATGTTAACTGGACATTCTGTAGGGAAACTAACAATACATAAGACAACAAAACCAAACTCAACACTGAAAAGTGCTCCCCAAAGTAAAGACACTCACACTGACCCCTGAGCCCCATTTCAGAAAGTGGGGTTAGTGAAAACTCAGACTACGTTTTAGGGTAAGTATGTGAATACCATGGGTTTTGGTTTCAAAAAGCCAAGTAACCATTACCCTGTGTCAAGTTATTCCTTCAACATACTCTGTGAATCAACCCAGCTTGGTAGCAGTAACTTGGTATCTTTGTGACTTAGACACAAAGATTGCAATCTGAAAAACTGTGGGCACCCCTACTGTACAGCTTGATGGTGTTCCCTACTCAGACCGACAAGACCAATAAAAGAATACCACAAAATTGCAGGTATCAGTGAAGGCCACAGTTTAGTCTGTATCACATTTTGAGACTTCAAGCATTATCTATTCATATATTTCTGGGTTTCCAGGCATAAATGGCTGCATACATGACAGTAAGATTCACGGCTCCTTCACTAATTAAAGAAGTTTATGTTTTATATTATACTGCACAGTTTTTCATCTGCTCAAGTGTTTACATACACTGCCAAGCAAAACAAAAGAAATGGCAAATATCCCGACACTAGGTCTCTAAAACAAATTAACCAACTAAACCCCACAGACAGCCCAGAATCAAGGTGACGATTAAAATAAACCTTTCTTTTAAAGGTGTAATAAGCTACAATAAAAACTAAAGGCACAAAACCAGATCTGATCTTACACAAAGAACAAAAAGGATAATCATTACAAACATTAGCACTAATTGGCTTCTTCTCTTAGTCAACTAATGCTTGTGAATGTTGTGTTAAAACTGGGAGGGAGAAACAAAGTGTAGATGCCTCAGGTTTATTTTTAATTCTTGGATCCTCCTCCTACTCTTCCTCTGCATTAAGTCTCAAAGGAAAGGCCAGGGTTATTGTAAAGATCACCCCACATCTGTTTTTGTACATTGCCTTACAGCACTGTGAAAGGTTCAGGCCATCAAAGTGCAGATTAACCACTTTAAAATCTTTGTTTCTCAGTGTAGGTGTCTGTGGAAGTTCTTAAACTCTGACCTTGCCTGTTTGTGCTTGACAGTCATGAATACACATAAGAGCTGGTTTGCATTTAAAGGGTCACTTGTCAAAACAGTTATCATGCTTCTGCAGTTGAACTCTCCTCTTCTGTTTGACTTAAATTCTGATGCTGGACTTTGTGGTAATAGTTGCTTTCTTGTTTAAAGATGCCAGTCTTCCCATTTTTTCAATTTTTACCAATACTACTGCATAGCCAAGATGGGATTTTACAGCACTTTAAGGGAAGGCGTATCTTGTAGATTTTGTCCTTTCACAGAGCCATTCAAAAGACAATACTAGGATAACCAGTTTTATCTGGGAAATGATGTCAGATTTTGAATATATAATGGAGTTTGATCTTTAAGGGAGTTATATGTAAAATGAGCAGTATTAAATTGTATTCAAGATTCTTTGTCGCCCTTTAGAGAAATTGTTTCTAGATGGGAATAACTGCAACAGCAATCACAACAATCAGTCCACAGCATAATGCATTAAAATGTCCAAAAAATAGCATAATTAGCGTAGAACAAACACAAAATGTTTTTAAAACATTCACCACTACATCAGCATCCAATCATCTTCACACACATTGAATACCTTTGAACATTCCTGTTCAAAGGTATTCATCAACAGGCCTTTTGAGGCTTCCTGTATTCCAGCCAGAGGCGGACTGGCCAGTGGGTGAGTGAGACAGTGGTTGCACTCAAGCTTTTGGTAACACAGCTTGCTCTGGCGGCACCACAACGCCTCAACACCTTGTCTACTTCTCCTCCATCCAGTCAGGCAGATCAGCTCAGCATGTGGTTTCGGAGGGGACCTGTAAATGCACGACAATCGCTACAGGGCTGACAGTGAGCAGCAACTAATTAAAAAGGTTTTGACTTACACTAAAGCCAGGGTTGGAAAGTAAAGAATTCACAAAAGCTGCACTTTTACTTGGGTATATTTTGATTTAAGTATGTAACACACACAAACACACCATTGTGTTCATATATACACTGCCTGGCCAAAAAAAAAACTCGCCACCAAAAAACAAACGTCACGCACTCTAATATTTTGTTAGACCGCCTTTAGCTTTGATTAAGGGATGCATTTGCTGTGGCATTGTTTTGATAAGCTTCTGCAATGTCACAACATTTATTTCCACGCAGTGTTGCATACATTTTTCACCAAGATCTTGCACTGATGATGGTAGAGTCTGACCGCCACGCAAAGCCTTCTCCAGCACATCTCAAAGATTCTCAATGGGGTTAAGGTCTGGACTCTGGTGGCCAATCCATGTGTGAGAATGATGTCTCATGCTCCCTGACCCACTCCTTCACAATTCGAGCCCGATGAATCCTGGCATTGTTAAGGAATATGCCAGTGCAATCAGGGAAGAAAAGAATCCATTGATAGAATAACCTGGTCACTCTGGTATATTCTGGTAGTCAGCTGACTTCATTATTTGAACACATACTGTTGCTGAACCTAGACCTGACCAACTGCAGCAACCCCAGATCATTGCACTGCCCCCACAGGCTTGTATAGTAGGCACTAGGCATGATGGGTCCATCACTTCTCCTGCCTCTCTTCTTACCCTGATGTGCCCATCACTCTAGAACAAAGTAAATCTGGACTCATCAGACAATATATGTCAGAATATGACATTTTTGGACTTAGTTTGTGGCTTTGTGTTTGTCACTACCCCGTTCCCTACCATGCCTATGCTTTGTTTTTGCTTCGCTTGGAAACCATGCTACGTTTTTGCCTTGAATAACCTGAAGAGTTCATGTAAGTTTGGACTGTACTTATGCTTCGTACCTGTAGTGTGTTTTGCTACGTTTTTGCTCTCGCCTTGCAACCTCTAAATAAACGAGGATAAATTCAGATGCGCCTCCCAAGCTCTTGTCTGCACTTTGGTCCGACCCAAAACCCCATTATGACAATATGACCTTCTTCCATTGCTCCAGAGTCCAATATTTATGCTCCCTAGCAAATTAAAGCCTTTTCTTCCGGTTAGCCTCACTAAGCGGTTTTCTTAAGGCTACACAGCTGTTTAGTCCCAATCCCTCGGGTTCCCTTTACATTGTGCATGTGGAAATGCTCTTACTTTCACTATTAAACATAGCCCAGAGTTATACAGTTGTTTTCTTCAATCTAATTTCGCCAAACGTTTAAGTGATTGCTGATCACGATCATTCAGGATTTGTTTTCAGCCACATTTCACCCTCAAAGATGATGGGTCCCCACAATCCTTCCAGTTTTTAATAATGCGTGGACAGCTCTTAACCCAATTTTGGTAGTTTATGCAATCTCCTTAGATGTTTTCTCCATTGATTTGACCCTGCTGACCCTTCTTTTCCATGACCACAGGATGTGTCTTTTGACATGGTTGTTTAAGAATTGAGAAGCAACTCATTGCACCGGCTGGGGTTAAATAACTTGTACAGCCTTAACCAGAGTGTTCTAATCTAAAATTTGCATTTAACTGTTGCATTTAACCAAACCAGCTGTGTGTACTGTATTAAAGAATATATTCTATTGTTGCTATGTAAAAACTGCATGTCTTTAGAGACAGTGTCTTGAGGTAATAAATGAGTTTATAATTCCATGTACAAACTTTTGCAATGTGTATTTTCAAACTGAAGTCTATGCATTTAAGCGGAAGGGTCATAATCATCTTGTGTTTGGTTTTGAGTTTCCTTTAGAAAATTGTTTCCTCCTCGTTTACACTGGAAAACTAGTCCATGCATTTGATACTTCAAGGCTGGACTATTGTAATTCTTTTTTATCAAGATGTCCACAAAATGCAGTTAAAAGCCTTCAGCTGGTTCAAAATGCTGAAAAGAGAGATCATATTTCTCCTATTTTAGCTTCCCTTCCCTGTTAAATTCAGAATATAATTTAAAATTCTCCTCCTCACATATAAAGCCCTTAATGATCTAGCTCCATCATACATCAGAGATCTGATTGTTCCATATGTTCCTAACAGAGCACTTTGTTGGATTATGATTATTGATTAATTAATATTTATCAATAATTATAATTAAGATCATAATTTGAGAAATTAATTTCTCAACCAAAAATCCTCATTTATAAATCGAAACCAGAGATGTCTTCTGGTGTTGTAATTGTGGCTCATCGCCTTTGATAATTACAACCGTTAAATACTCAGTAATAAATGATAACTATTACCAGAGATGTCACTGTTTAATCGGTAGTTTCTGCCAAAACGTGTGGAACTTTTTAACCTTATTTTGACTGCCAAATCACTCTTGCAAAAAATAAACACAAACAACTTCTCTTCATCTTCATGAATCTTTATTGAATCAACTGCCTGATCCACGTCGCAATTCCGATTCAATAATCTTCATCTAATCAAACATGCAAAGTTCTACACAGAAAGGTAAAATATCTAACTAAACAAAATAAAACAAAACAGCAGTGGTGTGCATGGAATCAACCAGCAGTTATGGCAAAAGTGATAATATGACAAGGGAAGACAAGATGGCAGGCTTTAGAAAAACGATCAATAATCGTAACAATGGTGGTCATACAGGGGTTGGACAATGAAACTGAAACACCTGCTTTTAGACCACAATAATTTATTAGTATGGTGTAGGGCCTCCTTTTGCGGCCAATACAGCGTCAATTCGTCTTGGGAGTGATATATACAAGTCCTGCACAGTGG
Source organism: Girardinichthys multiradiatus (assembly GCF_021462225.1). NCBI lineage: Eukaryota > Metazoa > Chordata > Actinopteri > Cyprinodontiformes > Goodeidae > Girardinichthys > Girardinichthys multiradiatus. The sequence goes on along the minus strand of NC_061796.1, from coordinate 26,958,038 downwards.
TCAGAGGGATTTTAAGCCATTCTTCTTGCAGGATAGTGGCCAGGTCACTACGTGATACTGGTGGAGGAAAACGTTTCCTGACTCGATCCTCCAAAACACCCCAAAGTGGCTCAATAATATTTAGATCTGGTGACTGTGCAGGCCATGGGAGATGTTCAACTTCACTTTCATGTTTATCAAACCAATCTTTCACCAGTCTTGCTGTGTGTATTGGTGCATTGTCATCCTGATACATGGCACCGCCTTCAGGATACAATGTTTGAACCATTGGATGCACATGGTCCTCAAGAATGGTTCGGTAGTCCTTGGCAGTGACGCGCCCATCTGGCTCAAGTATTGGGCCAAGGGAATGCCATGATATGGCAGCCCAAACCATCACTGATCCACCCCCATGCTTCACTCTGGGCATGCAACAGTCTGGGTGGTACGCTTCTTTGGGGCTTCTCCACACCGTAACTCTCCCGGATGTGGGGAAAACAGTAAAGGTGGACTCATCAGAGAACAATACATGTTTCACATTGTCCACAGCCCAAGATTTGCGCTCCTTGCACCATTGAAACCGGCGTTTGGCATTGGCATGAGTGACCAAAGGTTTGGCTATAGCAGCCCGGCCGTGTATATTGGCCCTGTGGAGCTCCCGACGGACAGTTCTGGTGGAAACAGGAGAGTTGAGGAGCACATTTTATTCTGCCGTGATTTGGGCAGCTGTGGTTTTATGTTTTTTGGATACACCCGCACATCCCTTTCAGACAGCTTCCTCTTGCGTCCACAGTTAATCCTGTTGGATGTGGTTCGTCCTTCTTGGTGGTATGCTGACATTACCCTGGATACCGTGGCTCTTGATACATCACAAAGACTTGGTGTCTTGGTCACAGATGCGCCAGCAAGACGTGCACCAACAATTTGTCCACTTTTGAATTCTGGTATGTCACCCAAAATGTTGTGTGCATTTCAATATTTTGAGCAAAACTGTGGTCTTACCCTGCTAATTGAACCTTCACACTCTGCTCTTACTGGTGCAATGTGCAATCAATGAAGACTGGCTACCAGGCTGGTCCAATTTAGCCATGAAAGCTCTCACACCAAAATGACAGGTGTTTCAGTTTCATTGTCCAACCCCTGTACCTCTTGACTTTGGCAGGCCGGTCACAAAGTCTAGGGCGATGGGGGACCACGGCCTCTTAGTGATAGGAAGGGGTTGTACTAACCTTGGAGGCTGAGTCCCAGTCTTGTTTCTGGCACAGATGGAACAAGCAAGTATGAATGCCCTGACATCTGGATAAAAAGAGGGCCACCAGAATCGGCAGGTAATGAAGGCGATAGTGCGGCTTACTCCTGGGTGGCAGGTTAATTTGGCGGTATGGAACCAATGAATAAGTTTAGCATGAATAGAGGATGGAACGTAGGTACAATTTGGTGGTCCCGTACCGGGGTCAGGTTCTGATAACAGGGCCTGTTTGACCCAATCTTCAACCTCCCATGTGAGGGTTCCAACAATGCAGTGAGGCGGTAGGATAGGTTCAACCCGTTCATCATCCTGGGAGGAGTGTAACTGGGACAAGGAGTCTGGTTTGGTATTTTTTAAACCTTGGCAATAAGTGATGTTGAAGATGAAACGTGAGAAGAACAATGACCACCTAGACTGCCTGGGATTAAGACTTTTGGCTGATTGCAGGTATGAAAGGTTTTTATGATCGGTAAAGATCTGTACTGGGGTTTCTGACCCCTCAAGTAAGTGGCACCATTCCTCCAAGGCTAACTTTATAGCCATCAACTCCCGATCCTCCACGTCATGATTGCGTTCAGTGGGAGTAAGACAATGGGAGAAAAAAGCACAGGGGTGAAGCTTGTGGTCAGAACTGGAGCGCTGCGAAAGTATTGCCCCCACTCCAGAGTCTGAAGCATCAACTTCTAAAATGAACTGTTTGGATGGCTAAGGCTGGGTCAAAATGGGGGCCGTGGAAAAACGTGTCTTCAGCTCCAGAAAGGCTGTTTGAGCTGCGGGGGTCCAGGAGTACCAGTGACATTATGATGTCAGCAGACTCCGGTAAATACACAGTTTTGGTCTTATTAGACCTCTCCTCAGCTTTTGACACATTTAATCATGATATCCTGATAAACAGACTGAGGGATGTGGCTGGGATGTCTGGGTCTGTTCTAAAGTTGTTCTCATCCTACATATCTGGTAGGACATTTAGTGTGTTTACAAACCAAATTATGTCAGAATCTACTGAACTGCTTTGTGGAGTTCCCCAGGACTCCGTGCTGGGACCTATTCTGTTTTTACTTTACATTCTTCCCTTAGGTCAGATAATTCAAAAGTTTAATGATGTTTCTTATCATCTTTTTGCTGATGACATTAAGCTGTACTGCTCCTTTAAGCCTACTGAGGCTCACAAACTGTCTTCTTTGATCGGCTACTTAACAAACATTAAGCAGTGGTTAAACAATAACTACTTACAGCCAGACTTAGAAAAAACAGAAACCCCGATTATTGCACCGGACAGTGCTATGTCTGAAATTAAAGAACAATTGGGTGATCTAACACTCTCACAAAAAGATAGCCATAGGAATTTAGGTGTCATTTTTGATCAAGCCCTCTCCTTGGAGCATCATTTAAAACAAATTGTAAAGACCTGCTTTTTCCAATTGAGAAACATCTCCAAACTTAGATCTATAGTTTCCCCGATTGAAATAGAGACAATAATACATACTTTTGTCTCTACACGACTGGATTATTGTAATGGTCTGTTTACTTGTTTTATTGAGAAGGGGCTTACCTGTCTTCAGGTCGTCCAAAACTCTGCTGCGAGATTAATAACTCGCTTAAACAGAAGAACCCATATAACCCCTGTTTTAAAGTCGCTGCACTGGCTGCCTATTAGATTGAGATTTCATTTTAAAATTCTAGTTTTAACTTTCAGAGCTTTACACGGTGAGGCTCCTTTATACATTTCTGATTTGATACAAAGATATAACTCCTGTCGCAGTTTAATGTCATCAAATCAAAATCTTTTAATGATTCCTCACACCTGTTTCAGAATTCGAGCTGACCGCTCTTTCCAGGCTGTGGCACCCAGACTGTGGAATGCACTGCCTATTTCCAGGTGAAGTGGATGATTTTAAAAAGCAGCTAAAGACATTTTTATATCAAGAATCCTTTATTTAGATTTGAGCTTATGATATGCATTTATAATTGTACTGTGTTTTTATTCTGTACTGTTTACCGCCTTATTCTGTTGTTATTCTGTTGTGAAGTACTTTGTGACATCCTGTCTGCGAAAACGTGCTATACCAATAAATTTTACTTACTTACTTACTTTACAGGAGTAGGCAGTTTTGGTGGACGTGAGGGCGGTCAAAGGTGCGGCAATCTGACTGTAATTTCTTATAAACCTCCGGTAGAAGTTGGCGAACCCCAGAAAATGTTGTAGCTGCTTACGGTTCTCCGGAACCGGCCAATTTACAACTGCCTTGATTCTTTTGGGTTCATCTCTCACCTGTCCGCCCTCAAAGATGTAGCCCAGGAAAGGCACCGACTTGAGGTGGAAGCCACAATTCTCTGCCTTCACGTACAGTCTGTTCTCCAAGAAATGTTGGAGAACTAGACGGACGTGTGTACGATGTTCATGTAAAGTCTTAGAAAAAAATCAAAATATCATCCAAATAAACAAAAACAAAAATATCCAGGAAGTCACGAAGAACGTCGTTTACTAATGCCTGAAACACAGCAGGCGCATTAGTGAGCACAAAAGGCATTACAAGATACTCAAAATGGCCGAGTGGAGTGCGGAAGGCAGTTTTCCACTCGTCCCCTTGTCTGATACGAACAAGATGATATGCGTTCCGGAGGTCAAGTTTGGTAAAAATGGTAGATTCCTGTACTGCCTCAAAAGCAGATGAAATTAAGGGAAGTGGATATTTATTTTTTATGGTGATGTTATTTAAGCCTCTGAAGTTAATACAAGGTCTGAGTGAACCGTATTTTTTTGAAACAAAGAAAAACCCTGCTTCTAAGGGTGACGAGGAGGGATGAATGATTGCTGCTGTCAATGAATCATTTATGTATTTTGCCATGGCCTCCCGCTCAGGCTTGGAGAGATTGTATAGCCGACTGGAGGGTGGTGGGGCCCCAGAGAGCAGTTCGATAGCACAATTGTAGGGTCTATGGGGAGGAAGTGAAAGTGCCCGACTATTGCTGAATACCCCCTTCAAATCTAGGTATTCTTCTGGAACTCCAGCCAGATCGGAGGAGAGGAGTCTACCCACTTCTCATTTATAGGCTGGGTACATTGAGGGACTGCAGACTGGAGGCAGGAAGAGAGACAAGGAGAGGACCAAGAGTCAACAGAGAGTGTGATCCAATTAATTTGAGGATTGTGTCTCTGCAGCCAACTGAAACCTAGGACGACGGGGGTAGCCAGGGTGGAAAAGATGTTGAACTCAATTCTTTCACAGTGATTTCCAGAAATGATGATCTCCAGAGGAACGGTACGATGGGTTATGGGAGGAAGAGACTGACCCCTCAGATCTGACACCTTGATAGGAGAGGGGAGAGGAACAGTTTTAATGCTATGAGAAAAAACAAATGCTGAATCCATAATGTCTTGTTCACACCCAGAGTCAATGAGAGCAGAGATATTAACAGTCCTTTCATTTATCATGATGGTGGCAGGGATTGTAGGACGGGATTTCTCACCTGACTGATTTTGGTCCACCGGGGCTCCCGTAACTACCAGCGGACCAGATCTTTTGGCCGCAAGGGACAAGTGTGCAATAAAGTGTCCCTTACTGCCGCAGTATAAACACTCTTTTTGATCAAATCTTTGCTGCTGTTCTTCAAGGGTTAAGCGGGTACGTCCCAACTGCATGGGTTCCGGTCCAGTTGACTCTGGTGATCCCCCACTGAGAGGGTTACGAGGAAAAGGGTTAAGATTTTCAGAGCCAGGTAAAGGGGGGAACCCCTTCTGTTCTTGTCTCTACTCCTCTCCCTCAGACAGTTATCCAGTTTAATTGCCATGCTGATTAAATCATCCAGTGACACAGGGTAATCTCTTAATAACAATTAATCTTTCAAGGTTTCATTTAGAGAGTCAATAAAAGCCCCTTTAAGAGTGCTAGGATTCCAGCCAGAACCTGCAGCCAGAGTACGAAACTCAATAGAATACTCTGAGACAGCCCTTGTTTCAACTTCCAGATTTTCCTGGAAATTTCAGCTTCACCCCATTGATGGTCAAAAGTGAGCTTCAGTTCACTAACAAACTCCTGAAATGAACAACCAAAATGGGGATATTTATGAAAACGAGACTCAGCCCACTTTAAAGCTTTTCCTCTGAACAAACCTATCATATAGGCAATTTTGGCATCATCTCCGGGGAAGGAGTGAGGAGAGCGGTTGAAAACAAGTGTGCACTGTTTTGTTGTCCGATGAACTAACCCCTCCCTCCTACTTCCCTATATCTAAAGGGATTGCTCAGTCCAGCTCTCCATCCAACGGATCCGGACTTCACTAAACCTGAAAGGTCTTACTAAGCAGGTTTACTTAAAGGTTTACTTATAAATTACAAAACACAACCTGTAATTTACTGCAGTTTACTGAGTTGTGAAATAAATTGCAATAGAGTTTGAAAACAAAATACATGTGTGTCTGGTCGGAGGGTCAATGTGTGCTGGGCTGGGGGGCAGCAACATTTACCTATGAATCAAAGGGGGGGCCAGGGCAAAAGGTTTGGGAACCACTAGGTTAGATGTAGAGGTTAATTTCTACATTGTCAGATTAATGAAGTCTAAATTATTATTAACTATTATTATTGATTTTACAGCAACTACTAGGAAGAGGTTTGATTAGCTGTTTTTCCCCCTCTGATTTTATGAAGTCTGCTGATTTCAACTGTATCTCAAATCAGGTTCTGATAAAACTATGAAAGGCTTGGTTTTGCATTTTTCCCCTGGAAAAGAAAGAAAATTTTATCACTTCTGTGTTGTATTGGATTTTATACACACTTGCTGTTTTCTCTAATAGCCAAACACCTGAAAACGTTTCAAAATAATGGGTTTGGTTAAACACATTTCCTTGGCAAAAACCTTTAAAATGGGAATGGAAAGAATGGGTTATTTGGTTTCTGAAGGTAAGAAAAAATCTAATTGGACAAGTGGTACCACAATCTCATGTTCTCTAAAAGACTACATAGAAAAGCCCTTCTTCTAGAAACTGTAGAATTATTTCCCAATACCATACCAAATTTTGAAGCATGCTTTTCTTTTAATCCAAAGCAGATCTGTGTTGTTTTGTTATGATGTTGTCTGAAGCTCCTTATGAACACTGGGTTAAAAGCAATATGATGTGGACCTAATTTAGAGTTGTGAACTAGTGATTGCCACTCCTAAGTCTGTTATTGTTCATGCCAGAAGAATACACTTAGCCTTAAGGTATTTAATCATTTTTTTGTAATCTCTGCAAAAAGCTGGCATTAGTGTTTAAAGCAGTGGTCCTCAACCTTTGGTTCCTGGATCCCTGAGGCCTGTGAGCAATAGTGTGGGTCAGTAAAGAAAACTGAAATAAATCAATAGATTTATTGTCACGTTGTGGTTTAGGATCGGACCAAAGTGCAGACAAGAGCTCGGCAGGATCATCTTTGTAATTCAAAGATTTATTTAAAAGGTCCAAAAACGTAGCAAAAACACCGCAGGAAATGAACCAGAGCCTAGATAAAAAGCTTACAAAAATCACTGCAGGTTTCCCAAGGCAAGGCGTGGCAAAAGATTCCCAAGGCAAGGTAATGCAAAAACAAAGCATAATCAAGAGACACCAAACCAACTAATATACTGTGGAAAGACAAAGGCAGGTAATCAAGGGAACTGAGAACAGGTGTGACAAGGAGGCAGGGGAGCAGAAGGAACAGGTGAAACAAATATAAAGGCTGAGGAAGAGTGAAAGGAATAAACAATAAACAGAAAAAACAAACTAAGCAAGAGAATAAATCAGAGGAGGAAATAAAGAACCAGAATAACTATGAACTAAAGTAAACAAAGAACTAGAGGGAAAACAGAAACAAAACAATAACCTATGAAATAAACAAAGAGCCCATAAGAAGAATCTAAACTACAAAATAAACAAACCAAACGTAAACAATACCTAATTTTGGAATGAGAACAAATACCTAACCATAACTAAACACAGAGATACTAAATAAGAATCCAAGGGTGAATAATAATAATAATACAAAAAAAATAAAAAAGCAACAACAAAAGGAACTAAGAGTTAGAGGAACACAATACACACAATGAGATGGTAGAGGGAGGAAAAGAAACTAATAAACATGATAGAAACATCTAGACAAAATAAACCATCACAAGACACAAAAACCAAAGTCCAAAATGTCACACCATGACATTTATGACAATTAATTAAAAGGGTAGACCTATTACCTAATAAATAAAATATCTATGCAAATGATGGGTTCTGACTTCATTTTGAAATTTATTAATACCTTTTTAAAATCCTAGGCAAAACCTTTTTGGGGCATACAAGCAGGTACAGTCCTTTATTTTAGGGAAAAATAAAGACCCATCTTTTAACTCTAAAGAGAAAAATGCTTGATATCAAGACACATTTGGATGAGTTTTAATTTGTTCAAATAAATTTAAAATTTTTAGGGTTAAAATAATTATTAAATTCTGCACTACCTAGGGGTACCACAGATAATTTTAAATTAGTACAAAATTGATTTAAGTGACTCATATTTAAAATAATGTAACATTTATTTATTTAATTAGCATTTGAAAAATAAGAGGGGTCCTGAGAATAATTTCCTTCCCTAACTTTCAGAACATTAATAGCCCTGATTTAAAAAAAAAATTACAGGGGTTGGACAATGAAACTGAAACACCTGTCATTTTAGTGTGGGAGGTTTCATGGCTAAATTGGACCAGCCTGGTAGCCAGTCTTCTTTGATTGCACATTGCACCAGTAAGAGAAGTGTGTAAAGGTTCAATTAGCAGGGTAAGAGCACAGTTGTGCTCAAAATATTGAAATGCACACAACATTATGGGTGACATACCAGAGTTCAAAAGCGGACAAATTGTTGGTGCATCTGTGACCAAGACAGCAAGTCTTTGTGATGTATCAAGAGCCACAGTATCCAGGGTAATGTCAGCATACCACCAAGAAGGACGAACCACATCCAACAGGATTAACTGTGGACGCAAGAGGAAGCTGTCTGAAAGGGATGTTCGGGTGCTAACCCGGATTGTATCCAAAAAACATAAAACCACGGCTGCCCAAATCACGGCAGAATTAAACGTGCACCTCAACTCTCCTGTTTCCACCAGAACTGTCCGTCGGGAGCTCCACAGGGTCAATATACACAGCCGGGCTGCTATAGACAAACCTTTGGTCACTCATGCCAATGCCAAACGTCGGTTTCAATGGTGCAACTCATCCGGGAGAGTTACGGTGTGGAGAATGCCCCAAAGAAGCTTACCACCCAGACTGTTGCATGCCCAGAGTGAAGCATGGGGGTGGATAAGTGATGGTTTGGGCTGCCATATCATGGCATTCCCTTGGCCCAACACTTGCGCTAGATGGACGCGTCACTGCCAAGGACTACCGAACCATTCTTGAGGACCATGTGCATCCAATGGTTCAAACATTGTATCCTGAAGGCGGTGCCATGTATCAGGATGACAATGCACCAATACACACAGCAAGACTGGTGAAAGATTGGTTTAATGAACATGAAAGTGAAGTTGAACATCTCCCATGGCCTGCACAGTCACCAGATCTAAATATTATTGAGCCACTTTGGGGTGTTTTGGAGGAGCGAGTCAGGAAACGTTTTCCTCCACCAGTATCACGCAGTGACCTGGCCACTATCCTGCAAGAAGAATGGCTTAAAATCCCTCTGACCACTGTGCAGGACTTGTATATGTCATTCCTAAGACGAATTGACGCTGTATTGGCCGCAAAAGGAGGCCCTACACCATACTAATAAATTATTGTGGTGTAAAACCAGGGGTTTCAGTTTCATTGTCCACCCCCTGTATGTCTGTGTGATAGCAACATTTTTAAATCCTTTTGTCCTTCTGAGGTGACGATCTGTCTGACCTGACAATGGCTTCCACCTTCCTTCCTCCTTCTTCCTGCTGGTCATCCCCACTACATTTACAAGCTAAACGGGGAATGTTTATCACAGAGGAGCCGAGACGTCGAGGAGGGAATTAATTCAATTTCTCACCTCTGCTCCTCCTAGAGGGGGGGCTGCATTGGGATTTTACGATGCTGATATAAGAAGGTGTTTCCCCTTTGTCTGGTCAGAATAGATTTGGCTCAGCTCAGTCGCCTGTCTGATGCTGGAAATCTGTCTCCCTTAGAAGGTTAAATTAATAAAGCTGATTGAGTGATGATCATTGATCTCTTTCTTTGGTAAAAATGATTTTTTTTTCCACCACAATTTGACGTCACTAGCAGGATTCCTTGACTGATTTACTCCAAGGACATGGATAAAAGAAGTGTCTGATAAACCTGGGAAAATACAACTGTTTCTGCTTTGATCTATGTGATATTGTGAAGTGTGATATTTCATCAAGAGGATTGTCCTCATATGATGTTTATATCTGTGTTTTTCCTCAGGGTCAGCCTACGTCTTTCTTTAATTGGTGCCCTTCCTGATCAATGGTTCATTTGAACTCTAATTCTAGGGAGTATACTTAGCCTGGTTCCACTAAATGGCAACAGTTTGAACAACAGGTAGCACAGCAATTTTAACCTGTTGAAGCTGCTGTTCCCTACTTGAGAACCTTGATTAATAGACTTATGACGACTGCTCTATAAAAAGAAAACAATCCTCTACCTTATCAGATGCCACTGCTTATGGGCTCCCACGCTGACAGCGAAACTGACTCTCATAATTATGGTGATTCAGATGGTTTTACCACTGTTTAATCTTCAATTATCCAAAAAAAATTTATTTTCTTATTGGTTTGCGAATATTATATTAATCAGTTATACATTTTAATGTTTCTTGACTCCATGCTTCTGTAGGTGAATAATGAAAACACAGCATTGGGATTTTACGATGCTGATATAAGGAGGTGTTTCCCCTTTGTCTGGTCAGAACAGATTTAGCTCAGCTCAGTGGCACGTCTGATGCTGGAAATCTGTCTCCCTTATAAGGATAAATTAATAAAGCTGATTGAGTGATGATCATCGATCTCCTTTGATATTTTTTTTCACTACAGTCTGTTTCCGTTTAAAGCGTTATAATGGGATAATTCAATTCAATTCAGTTTATTTATATAGCGCCAATTCACAACACATAGTCAAGGCACTTCACAAAAGTCAGGTACATACATTCCAATTAAGTGCAGTCAGATTCAGTTATTTATTCAAATTGGATAAAAAGTTTCTGTCTTAGGAAACCCAGCAGATTGCATCGAGTCAGAGACTTGTAGCATTCACTCCTCCTGGATGAGCATGTAGCAACAGTGGAGAGGAAAAACTCCCTTTTAACAGGAAGAAACCTCCAGCAGAACCAGGCTTAGTGTGAGTGGCCATCTGCCACGACCAACTGGTGGTTTGAGAGAACAGAGCAGAGACACAAAGAGAGGAAAAGTAAGGAAAAGTAATTAATAAAATCTAGTTGGGAATTAAAGTCCCTTGTTTAATTTTATTCTGGTTAAGTTTGTGTTTTGCTTTGGTGTTTGGGTATAACAAGCGCCATAGAAAGAGAGAGTTACAAGACTCTTTGAATTCGCCGATAGGCGATCACATGGTTCATGTAGCTCTCAATAGGTCCAAACATCTCAGCGGTGTCAGTCAGGTTGAACGGCTTCAGGCGCGACATAACGCAAAAAGCGTTCCTGTGACTTTTGGTAATTAAATAATAATGAACTGATTACTGGCTACTAAATCATAATCTGAAAATCCAAACAGAAGTAACAATACCTATTATAAATGCTCTTTCTGATCTCCTCCGCATGTTAGCACATGCTAAAAATAAAGCATAAGAATCAGGGATAAACATGAACTGACGGGAACATAAGAAACCAAATCTAAGAACGAACAAGGAACCCATAAAGCAAAACCAAAAACCCTAGATCCAGAGGCCAGGGGCACATAAAAAACAAGGGTCCAACAATTTGGCTGCTAATGAGCCAGAAACAGGGCAGCAGACGATCAGGAGGCCTGCCATGGAACAGCCAAAGGCAGGGCAGCAGGCGTCTAGGAAACCGGCGGCGACAGAGATGCAGGCAGTCCGGAGGCCGGCGACGAGGCCAGGCGAACCCTCGAAGCGAGGTCCTTGGAGGCCGGCGGCGAGGCCAGGCAAACCCTCGAAGCGAGGTCCTCGGAGGCCGGTGGCGAGGAGAGGTGAACCCTCGAAACGAGGTCCTCTGTGGTCTGTGATGTGGCCAGAACCATGGCGGAGACTTGGACCCAGGCGGGGCCCGCAGAGGCTTGGACCCAGGCAGGAGATCTGGAGGTCGGCCAAGCAGGGTGGATGACCTTCCAGGAACTGTGTCAGGCTGTGTGTCAGGCTGTGTGTCAGGCTGTAAAGCCAGGAGCACCCCCCAAAGAAAAACCAAAAGGAGTTCGGGACCTGCTTGTGGAGGCAGCCCACTCACGGGCTCCTCCCGGATCAGGCGAGGAAGTGGAGGCAGCCCACTCAGGGGCTCCTCCCGGATCAGGCGAGGAAGTGGAGGCAGCCCACTCATAGGCTCCTCCCGGATCAGGCGAGGAAGTGGAGGCAGCCCACTCACGGGCTCCTCCCGGATCAGGCGAGGTTCTGAAGATCCGGCGGCGGCCGGCTGAGGCTCTGTAGACCCGGCGGCGGCCGGCTGAGGGCTTGTAGACCCGGCGGCCGGCTGTGGCCCTGAAGCGCCGGCGGCAGCCTCGAGGAGAGGAGCAAACAGTCCTCCGGCGGAGAGTGGCAGTGGAGCTGCAGGAACATGGAGACTCAAGGCAGGGACGAGGATAAAGGGTCGAGTTGTAACGCAAGGAACCCATGAAAACATAATGAAACAAACCAACTAATATGCAGAGAGAAAACAAAGGCAGGTAATCAAAGGAACTAAGGACAGGTGAGGCAAGGAGGCAGGAAGGCAGAGGGAACAGGTGAACCTAATACAAGTAATTAACAAGACACTGAGCAGACCTAAAACAAAACTATAAACAAAGATAAAAATAAAGCATAAGAATCAGGGATAAACATGAACTGAAGGAAACTGAGAAACTGAAGGGAACATAAGAAACACCAAATCTAAGAACGAACAAGGAACCCATAAAGCAAACCAGATTACAGAGTAATGAAACCTAACACCACACAGACATGAACTGACAGGAAGGGAAGCAGAGAACACAAGGACTAGGAAGAAAACAAACAAAATGTAAACAATAAGTAAACACAACCTAACCAGAGGGGCTGGAGAAATATGATAATCAGTAAACAAAACAAAACACAAAGTCCAACAGCCTGGTTTCTGGAGCAGGTGAACCACTGGTTTGATCTCATGTCCTCTCGCCACCCTGTGATGGGCATAAGATGGAAGAGAACATGTTTGTGTTGACAAGCAGGTTTACTCAGGACTGCCTTGAAAACTTGTTCAACTGCATAAGGCAAAGGAATCCAGTCCCAACACCAGTGGAGTTACACCAGGCACTGAGATCAATCTCATTTGGACAGTTCCTTACAACTGTAAAATCAGGAAGCTATCAGGAGGATGGCGGCAGTCTTCTGGCAGAGTTCCTGGACATTAAGGAGACATTTCCCAGTCCTGGCCTTCGTGTGGAGCAGCTGATTGGAAACACTGATACTCCTAACCTCACCAACAGCGAAACATGTATTCTGTACCATCTTACAGGATACATTGTAAATAAACATTCCAACATCTGTGATGGATGCTCAAGTTCAATTAAGCAAAATGATGACACTTTGGAAGGAGAGCACAGTACCCTATTGATACTGAAGGAATTCAAACCAGGAGTGCTGTGTCGGCCATCACATGAAGCCTTCAGTCTGGTCCAGAAAGTTGAAAAACGTTTCAGAACAAGGTCCAGCCAATCTGTCATGGAGCTCCCAAATGCCATGGATACTCTAGAGAGAGAAGCAAATCTATTAGAAAGCATGCTTCCTTCATGTCACGATGTGCAAAGAAAAATAACCACCAGATTCATCAGGCTGAGACTAAGAATAGCAGCAAAACATATCTTTAATGAAAGAAAAAAAATTCTGGCCAATGCTGGACATCTTGGAAGTAAAAGCCAGGCGAAAAACACAAAGAAAAAACAATGTCAAACCTCGTCTTGCACCCCAACAAACAAGTCCTAAGCAAACACCTTGACTGTTACCACAGACCTTTGATTGTTTAAAGGTATTTTTTGTTACTGTTCTACTGTGTATTGATGCTGATATGTTCCAATAATAATTCTTAATTTCTTTTTCTGTCTTGAGATAGATTCTAATATCTACTTCAACTTAACCTATGACTGTAAATACCAACTTTGTGAAGGTCTTAAAATCATTTTGTTCAGACATCTTATTATTATTTTTAAGGACAGAAATTTTGTTACCTTTGTGGTGCTTTGTATGCAACATGGTTCAGCAGTTCACTTAAGCCATTCTCGTGTGGTTTATCTGGAAAAGAATAATAAAAAATTACTCATCTTCACAATCACATTTAATGATAATGTCCCTATTTATGTCGCCATCGTTGAGAAACAATCTATAACTTTAACTAAATTAACCATGCCAATATCACAGTATTTTTCAAGATGTGCTAGTTCAGTAGTTGGAATTACAATAAAAATTAGAAAATTATCAACGCTAAAAATGTAAGCTGTAATGGACATTTTAAAATGCTGAATCAGACACAATGAGATGGACCCGTCTAAACCAGCCATGCTTGAAATGAGCTAGCTGCAGTTAAAATACAACAAGCGAGTTAACATGCTTAATTAACTAAACCTGGCGATATAAAATATTATTGCTAAACTTCGATACAGAACAGTAAACTAAAGCCTCACAATATCAATATAATGTTGTATTTCCATCAACTTACCGTAAAAAATCCTTACGAAGCACCGAGAATGAACTACGTCCAATGCTGGAGCTGCTGGTGTTTGGAACTATTAGCAGCTCCATGAACCACGTGACTTCCGCATTCCATGCTTTCTATAGAAGTCAATGGGAATGTCGTAACTCTCTCTTTCTACGGTGCTGGGTATAACCATAAAAAATCAACACTGGCTTAAAAAAATTGTCTGCATTTAACCTGAGTTAAAGAGTTTGTTCATATTTTGCATGACATAATCTATGTTTAGAACAATGTTTCCTACCCTAGATTGAATAAACGCTTCAGTTTTCAGGAGCGCTTTTTAACTCTTAAGAAACTGCATGTTTTTTTGTTAGTTGATTTTAACAGCTCTGCTTCCATGGAAATGCTCAACCCTTAGTGAAAATAACAATGGGGCCTTGTTGTGATAACTACTTTAAATGCATGTTTGAGTGAGGGTAAAGCATGATGTTTAGATTTCTGTGTTTTACGATTAAAAGTTTAATGGAAAATTTTAAACTTCTTCGAATAATTTGTTTTGCTTGCAGAATCATTAGGGATTTATTTGATTAAAAACTTTATCCTGGTGTCATTAAACTAGCTTAAAGTTCAAGATATGCCAGAAAAAGAATATATTTTTTATAACAAACCTGAGTCAAGATCCTATACTGTAATTAATAATTATGTTCAATTGGTTGGATTAGAATTGCATGACAATTCCATCAAGTTAAATTTACTTATCTTTATACAAGACAAATCAAGGTGATAGCTTGTCCTCTTCAGGTTGGAGGGGAGTTCCTGCTTTAAGTGGAGGAGTTCAAGTATCTCGGCGTCTTGTTCATGAAGTGAGGGAAGAATGGAGAACGACAGACGGATCAGTGCGGTATCCGCAGTAAAGGGGGCACTGTCCGTTGTGGTGAAGAGAGAGCTGAGCCGTAAAGCGAAGCTCTCGAATTTACCGGTCGGTCTATGTTCCTACCCTTACCTATGGCCATGAACTTTGGGTCATGACCGAAAGCACAAGATCACGGATACAAGTGGCTGAAATGAGCTTCCTCCGTAGGGTGGTCGTGGACTCCCTTATAGATAGGGTGAGGAGCTCGGCCATCCGGGAGGGGCTCGGAGTAGAGCTGTTGCTCCTCCACATCAAGAGGACCCAGTTGAGGTGACTCGAGCATCTATACCGGATGCCTCCTGGACGCCTTCCTCGGGAAGTGTTCCATGCACGTCCCACCGGGAGGAGGCCCAGGGGACGGTCCAGGACACGCTGGAGGGACTATGTCTCTCCGCTGGCCTGGGAACCCCTTTAGCTACCCCCGGAGGAGCTGGAGGAGGTGTCTGGGCAGAGGAACGTCTGGGTGTCTCTGCTGAGTCTGCTGCCCCCGCGACCCAGTCCCGGATAAAGCGGAAGACGACAAGTACGTTTATGAGTACGAAATCAAGATGTGACTCATTTATATGTGAAACATTAATTAACTGCTTAACAACAGAATTTGTTTATTTAGTTACTAAATATAAAAATGATGAAAAGACAACTGGTTTCCTCTCGAAGCCGACGCGGGGGACCTTTTATTCAGAACACATCTCTGAATACATCTTCATAATACAAAATCCAAAGAATCCCAAATCCCTGACACAAGTCAGGATATATATATATATATATATATATATATATATATATATATATATATATAGAGTATATGTATATATAGATATATATATACAGTATATATCTATATATACAGTATATGTATATATATATATATACAGTACAGACCAAAGGTTTGGACACAACTTCTCATTCAAAGAGTTGTCTTTATTTTCATGACTATGAATATTGTAGGCATCAAAACTATGAATTAACACATGTGGAATTATATACTGAACAAAAAAGTGTGAAACAACTGAAAATATGTCTTATACAGGTCCTTCTCAAAATATTAGCATATTGTGATGAAGTTCATTATTTTCCATAATGTCATGATGAAAATTTAACATTCATATATTTTAGATTCATTGCACACTAACTGAAATATTTCAGGTCTTTTATTGTCTTAATACGGATGATTTTGGCATACAGCTCATGAAAACCCAAAATTCCTATCTCACAAAATTAGCATATGATTAAAAGGGGCTCTAAACGAGCTATGAACCTAATCATCTGAATCAACGAGTTAACTCTAAACACCTGCAAAAGATTCCCGAGGCCTTTAAAACTCCCAGCCTGGTTCATCACTCAAAACCCCAATCATGGAGGCAGTCTTACGACTGCCAACCTGACTGCTGTCCAGAAGGCCACTATTGATACCCTCAAGCAAGAGGGTAAGACACAGAAAGAAATTTCTGAACAAATAGGCTGTTCCCAGAGTGCTGTATCAAGGCACCTCAGTGGGAAGTCTGTGGGAAGGAAAAAGTGTGGCAGAAAACGCTGCACAACGAGAAGAGGTGACCGGACCCTGAGGAAGATTGTGGAGAAGGGCCAATTCCAGACCTTGGGGGACCCGCGGAAGCAGTGGACTGAGTCTGGAGTAGAAGCATCCAGAGCCACCGTGCACAGGCGTGTGCAGGAAATGGGCTACAGGTGCCGCATTCCCCAGGTCAAGCCACTTTTGAACCAGAAACAGCGGCAGAAGCGCCTGACCTGGGCTACAGACAAGCAGCACTGGACTGTTGCTCAGTGGTCCAAAGTACCTTTTTCGGATGAAAGCAAATTCTGCATGTCATTCGGAAATCAAGGCGCCAGAGTCTGGAGAGAAGGAAATGGGGAGAAGGAAATGCCAAAATGCCAGAAGTCCAGTGTCAAGTACCCACAGTCAGTGATGGTCTGGGGTGCCGTGTCAGCTGCTGGTGTTGGTCCACTGTGTTTTATCAAGGGCAGGGTCAATGCAGCTAGCTATCAGAAGATTTTGGAGCACTTCATGCTTCCATCTGCTGAAAAGCTTTATGGAGATGAAGATTTCATTTTTCAGCACGACCTGGCACCTGCTCACAGTGCCAAAACCACTGGAAAATGGTTTACTGACCATGGTATCACTGTGCTCAATTGGCTTGCCAACTCTCCTGACCTGAACACCATAGAGAATCTGTGGGATATCGTGAAGAGAACGTTGAGAGACTCAAGACCCAACACTCTGGATGAGCTAAAGGCCGCTATCGAAGCATCCTGGACCTCCATAAGACCTCAGCAGTGCCACAGGCTGATTGCCTCCATGCCACGCCGCATTGAAGCAGTCATTTCTGCCAAAGGATTCCCAACCAAGTATTGAGTGCATAACTGTACATGATTATTTGAAGGTTGACGTTTGTTGTATTAAAAACACTTTTCTTTTATTGGTCGGATGAAATATGCTAATTTTGTGAGATAGGAATTTTGGGTTTTCATGAGCTGCATGCCACAATTATCCGTATTAAGACAATAAAAGACCTGAAATATTTCAGTTAGTGTGCAATGAATCTAAAATATATGAATGTTAAATTTTCATCATGACATTATGGAAAATAATTAACTTCATCACAATATGCTAATATTTTGAGAAGGACCTGTATTCTAGGTTCTTCAAAATAGCCACCTTTTGCTTTGATTACTGCTCCACACACTCTTGGCATTCTGTTGATGAGCTTCAAAAGGTAGTCACCTGAAATGGTTTTCACTTCACAGGTGTGCCCTGTCAGGTTTAATAAGTGGGATTTCAAGCCTTATAAATGGGGTTGGGACCATCAGTTGTGTTGTGCAGGAGGTGGATACAGTACACAGCTGATAGTCCTACTGAATAGACTGTCAGAATGTGTATCATGGCAAGAAAAAAGCAGCTAAGTAAAGAAAAACGAGTGGCCATCATTACTTTAAGAAATGAAGGTCAGTCAGTCCGAACAATTGGGAAAACTTTGAAAGTGTCCCCCAAGTGCAGTCGCAAAAATCTTCAAGCGCTACAAAGAAACTGACTCATATGAGGACCGCCCCAGGAAAGGAAGATCAAGAGTCATCTCTGCTGCGGATGATATGTTCATCCGAGTCACCAGCCTCAGAAATCACAGCTCAGCAGCAGCTCAGATTAGAGAACAGTTCAATGCAACACAGAGTTCTAGCAGCAGACACATCTCTAGAACAACTGTTAAGAGGAGACTGTGTGAATCAGGCTTTTATGGTAAAATAGCTGCTAGGAAACCACTGCTGAGAACAGGCAACAAGCAGAAGAGACTTGTTTGGGCTAAAGAACACAAGGAATGAACATTACACCATTGGAAATCTGTGCTTTGGTCTGATGAGTCCAAGTTTGAGATATTTGGTTCCAACCACTGTGCCTTTGTGCGACGTAGAAGAGGTGAATGGATGGACTCTACATGCCTGGTTCCCACCGTGAAGCATGGAGGAGGAGGTGTGATGGTGTGGGGGTGCTTTGCTGGTGACACCGTTGGGGATTTATTCAAAATTGAAGGCATACTGAACCAGCATGGCTACCACAGCATCTTGCAGCAGCATGCTATTCCATTCGGTTTGCGTTTAGTTGGACCATCATTTCTTTTTCAACAGGACAATGACCCCAAACACACCTCCAGGCTGTGTAAGGGCTATTTGACCAAGATGAAGAGTGATGGGTTGCTGCGCCAGATGACCTGGCCTCCAAAGTCACCGGACCTGAACCCAATCGAGATGGTTTGGGGTGAGTTGGACCGCAGAGTGAAGGCAAAAAGGGCCAACATGTGCTAAGCATCTCTGGGAACTCCTTCAAGACTGTTGGAAAACCCTTTCAGGTGACTACCTCTTGAAGCTTATCAACAGAATGCCAAGAGTGTGTCCTTTTCTGGCCCACAAGACTCAAAACAGGCCTGCTAAGAATGACTTTTTCCTATTTCCGTAGCGGTTTATGCAGAATTCACTTTCACATATGGTAAAGACAATAGTAACACTTTTAAAGTACCAAACAAAGCTTTAAGCTTCCACATAATCCCCCCTTAGTTCCACTTGCGTTTGGAACTCCTCATGGGCGGAGAGAGGTCTTACATTCATATTGTAAATATCATCAGAACCTATGTGATTTTTAGTGAGATGAAAAAAAATGTGAATGATTATGGAGAGTAGTGAGTTGGTCTATGCCGAGTTGTTGTTTCTATAGATTAAACATGAAGGGACAGAGTGACACACAAAAAACAAAAACAAATAAGAAACAGTTAAAAAGGTATATGAATAGCAAGATATCAGCTTATGACACATGCTACATCACCCTAAAATTAAAAATAACAATGTTAATGTTATGGATTGTGCTATTGGGAGAAATTTGCCAATTTTTGCCAAGTACCTCAACAAAATTAATATTAGACAAGATGGAAATTTAATGTGTTTTTCAAAGTTTATAAACAGTGGTGATAAAATGTACAATAAAACATTTTTCATGTTTAGAAAACAAATTAACTCATGTTACAGAAACAATAATGCAGCCATTAAAGAATGGAAATGTTTGGTCATAGCAGAAGGGTTGAAAATATTGTGTCTGTTGTATCGAGGCAAAGTCTCATGAAGGAAGCTGCCTGGTATTTTGTGACTCTCTGACTGATTACTCAGCCAATTACAGCCTGTTAACTTGGAGAACCAAACTGAACATCCACAGCGGAGCTTGCATCGACAACAGAGCACTGGCGCAAAGCCTGTTCAGACATCAGATGACAGAGGAGAATGCTGGGGCCAAAAAAATAAAAGGCTGAGCAAAGGAATGGTCTCCCCGCACGTTCAGGCTTTGGACAGAGCAGCACAAAGCCTCTCTGAACACCCCAGCCAGATCAGAACAGAGGCTGTAGAGATAAACTGCAAGATGGTCTAAAAAGATTCACTATAATCAATTAAATTCAGTTTTCTGTTTACAAAATACAGAATAACCAAACATCTCTCCATCATAAAAGAAATAGGGAAGAGGGGAAAGTCATTTCCAATTAATTCAATCATCCTATTAATTAAACAATTTAGCCAAATTTGTTTATTAATCAGTTGGGGACTAATAAAGTATTTTTGAAATTTTATTATAATAAGTTAAATAATAAGTCAAATCTACAGAAATGCTACATTTATTACACATACCATTATCACTAAAGGACGTAAAGGAGTAACTGAACATCTGACACAGAGAGCAGGAGAGAAGTGGAGACTCAGAGAGAGAAGTAGCAGAACAGGTAGTCATGGTGGAGTTAAAGCTAACGCTTAGCTAGCGACCCCTTACAACTACTAGAAAAACCGTGTAAGACATGGAGAGTCCCAAAACGTTAAATGCAGCAACAGAACATATGTGTTTTAATGTGCTAATGTATTAGAACAAGTAAGAGATATCACAGTAGAGAGAAATCAGATTAAGCAAGAGAGCCTTCACACACAAAACAATCCACCGAGTGCAACAGTGAAAACAGGAAGTGACGAATACGCCTTACCACGCCTCTCTTCTCTTTTCCAATGGTTATAATCAGTCTGACAGAGAGAAGTACCCCCAATCCTTGTGGTTTTTAGTATAACAATGGCCACCAGTGGGCTCTACATGAACAAACTTTATCAGTTTATTATATTACTTAGTACCCCTACACATAGCCCATTCTAAAATGGCCAATCTCTAACACTCAGTAGTTTAATCTAACCTCTCCAACAACCCCGCACTATTCCAAACCCTTTGTGAAGTCCCTTGAGATGACATGTGTTGTGAATTGGCGCTATATAAATAAAATTGAATTGAAATGAATTCAAACTGAATAACAGAAAAAATAGATAAATTAAGAATAGATAAATCTGGTCTCCACCTCCGGGAGAGCTTTGACCAGATTCCGGGGATGTTGCAGACATAGAGTCCAAGTGGACCATGTTCTCCGCATCTATTGCCGATGCTGCTGTGCTTAGCTGCGGCCATAAGGTCTGCGGTGCCTGTCGAGTTGGTAATCCCCGAACCCGATGGTGGACCACGGCAATAAGGTGTCCACGCTGTCAAGCTGAAGAAGGAGTCCTACTGGCTATGGTTGGCTTGTGGGACTCCTGAGGTGGCTGATGGGTACTGTGAGGCCAAGCGTGCCGCAGCCCAGGTGGTGGCAGAGGCAAAGACTCAGGCCTGGGAGGAGTTCGGTAAGGCCATGGAGAAGGACTACCGGTTGGCCTCGAAGCGATTCTGGCAAACCGTCCGCCGCCTCAGGAAGGGGAAGCAGTGCTTCGCCAACACTGTTTACAGTGGGGGTGGGAGGCTGCTGACCTCAACTGGGGACATTATTCAGCAGTGGAAGGAGTACTTCGAGGATGTCCTCAATCCTGCCATCACACATTCCCTGGTGGAAACAAAGACTGGGGACTTGGGCTTGGACTCTTTCATCACCCAGGCTGAAGTCACCGAGGTGGTTAAAAAGCTCCGTGGTGGCAGGGCGTCAGGGGTGGATGAGATCCGCCCTGAGTACCTCAAGTCTCTGGATGTTGGGGGGCTGTCATGGTTGTGTTGAGGTAGGAAAACCTTACTGGCCGTCAGTTAACTCTTACATTACTCCTCACCTCTCCCCGACTCTTTTATTTGGCACCCAAAGGACAATCCTCAGTCAGAGATCAGTTGTACGTTTCCACAAGTTTATAAAAAAACCAATCTGAATTCAGAGAGGGGACACACACTTATACTGGTACCTGGAAACGTCTGTGTGTTGTCCGTTTTGGAGGGGCCACAAATACCTTTATATACCCTTCGCTGCTATGCAGTACACACACACAATCATTCTATCTGTGGATATCTCCCCAGCAACCATATAACCTCATATCCAAATAAGGAGTACTTCTTGTCCTTCTCCTATAACAAACTTATCGTGTCTGGCTCCATCCCTGTCTCTTTCCCCAATTTATGACCTTGCCCTCTCTGTGCGCTGTTCTCCCCTGTATTCTTCTCCCCCATCGGTGATTCCTTGTCCTTCACTAATTTATGACTTTGCACTCTCTATGCTCCTCACTCCTTAGGCTTGACCCCCCTATGCTCTATGTACACATGCCAGTTACACACAGAGATAGTTAATATTACACACATAAATAGTTTATATTCTACAATCCCCCTTTTGAACTCTAATAAAAGAGTTCATAATCTAAAATGTCCTTCTAAAAATAAGTAGAAATAAGTAAAAATATGACTGTACCACCTGTAAAAGAGAAAATCATTAAAAAACATGCATACATCATATTATGCGTCCATGAATTCACACATTGAGTCTTCATCCACACAAAGTTAAATCATAACCTGAAAAAGATACAGAAACATCAAAATGTAATATAAAATATAAAATGTGGGTGGGAGGGAAGCTCCACCACTCCCAGTGAGAGAAACTCAATCATTTCGCCTCTTCTTCTGTCTTTGGGTTCAGTGTGGTGTCAACATTTACACACAGTATTTAAAGAGTATGTGGGTGTTATCTCCACTTAAAAGAGTTTATGCTGAAACCTTTTGCCAATTCTTTGTACTTTAACTCTGTAATAATAATGACTACAATCCTGAGGGTTATTGTTATAATTCTCTTTTTGTTTTGCTCAATTTTGATCGCTGCTGCATTCAAGAATTTCTCTGCTCAGGTTAAATGCAAAGAAGTATTTTAAGCCGGCGTTGACATTTTTATGGTATACCCAAACAAAACAAAAACTGCAGTATTTGACTTAATCAGAAATTAAGATAAGAAACTTGACTCCAAACTGGACTTTTTCCACATAGTGTTTCAAAGGGAAGACACATAATTTTCCTTAATTTGGCTATTTAAATTTTGAGAGTTGGGGAGAAAATCATTACTAGAATCCCTCTTTAATAATCCAAATGCTGATAAATGTTCCAATATTTTATAATTTAGTAATCTGAAATTACCTTGTGTACCGTTGTATTGCTAGTTATTCTTTTAATCTTTAAACCCTAAGAAATCAAACAAGGAACCTTTATTTGTTTTCTTTTCCTAAAATGAAGGATTTTCTTTATTCTGTTATAAAAATCCTAACCTTGGTTCCAAAACAAAACTCTTCAACCCCAATCTGTGTTCCCCAGAGTAGAAAGTTTGAGTATTATTGCATTTCAAAGCCACCAAATGACTGGAACCCATCATTGGCCTAGATCTATTTTAATAGGTAATCAGTCTACCTTTAATTAAGTATTATAATTGTATGGACCCAAAATCTATGGCTCATGGGCTTCAGGAGTCCAGAAACCACAGGTTGAGTACTCCTGCATTGAACAATGATGTTGGCTCTCGGTAGATTGAAGAGAGGATTGGCTAAATATTCCCATACCTGTTAGTGTATTATTTCTGCTTGGATAATAATCAGATTTAAAAATCATTAGTTCACAACTCTTAATTTACCTCAGATCATATTTGCTCCTAACCCAGTTCATAAGCAGCTTCAGACAAAATTATGCTAAAAAGCCAAAAACAAAACAAAAATACAGATCTGTTTTAAAATAAAGAAAAAGCATGCTTTAAAAAAACTTGGTACTGTGGTGGAAAATAACTCCACGGTTCTGAAGACCTTTTCTATGCAGAGTCTTTTATGGAACATAAGATTAGTTTAATTTTTGTGTGGTACCACTGTCCAATCAGAATCTTTCTTACCTTCAAAAATAATCAAATTTTTCCCATTCTCATTTTAAAGGTTTGTTTTACCAAGGAAATTGTGTTTAACAAAACCAATTACTCTCAAAGTTTTAAAAGTTTTAGCTGGTGGTATCTTAGAAAACAACAAGTGTTTTAATATTTCTGTGCAGCACAGAACTGATTAGGTTTCCTTCCCCAAAGGGAAAGAAACTGCAGAACCAAGCCTTTCATAGTATTTGTCAGGATCTGATATAAGGTACAGTGTAAATCAACACGCTGCATGAATCAGAAGAGGGAAGGAAAAATTAATATAACCTCTTCCCAGCAGCTGCTGTGAAAAACAATGAATTTGTACTTTCCATAAGCGTCAGTTAGCACTTGCGGACAAAACTGCACCAAACTGTAAGTACTGTGTCAGAGACTGTATGAAAACCATCTGCAGTAGAACTAAGCCTGTTTTAATGAGGTCTCTACCCATTAGATTTATGGGATACAAACTCTGACAACAGAAAATAATGGCTGAAAGAGACCCCATCAGGTTTTACGCATGCAATGGGTTTTAAAAATGCTCCTTCGTGAGATCTGTCCTGAGAATAACATAGAAACACATGGTTACTGCTGAGTTTTGGAGATGTAACTTCCTCTGCTTTTAATAACTTTTAATAACTAGAATAATTGACCCTGAATATTCCACGACGAAAGAGAACTTGCTTCTCTAAAAGAATAAACTGGAAAGTATCAAATGAGTTAAGTTATCACCCTTTTGAAGATACTTTTCTAACCCTAAAATAATATTTTAACCCGCTATATCTGTCAACGTCAAGTAAGCGTCACACGAGCAGCGGTTAATAAGCGTTCTTCGTTACAGAAAATAGAAAAAGATTTATGCAAATGTGTGTGTGTTTGTACGTTACCCCCATCAGTTTCTAAATCGCTCCAGAGTCAGACTGTCATGGCACACAATACTTTATCAGTCCAAAAAACAACCCAGGCCTTTCAGGTCTGTTGGTGAGACATTCAATCCTTCTTGTCCTCTTTAACTTCTCGAGAATGGAAAAAGAACTTTGCTCCGGCCTGTTTCTCTTCTGCCCGCATAAGATGTGCTTTCAATATAAATCCAGTGCTTTGCTCTTCTGGCTCTGCAGCAGCATGGATCATTGTCCATTTCAGTGGGGCCAGACTACTTCTGAGTTTTGTTGTGTGGAAACTCACACTGTGATTTACAGCAGGCAGGCAGGCAGGCAGACAGGCTCTCTCTTTCAGGCCGTGCTGGAGAAGGGTCGAGTAGCCATGGGAAGGGCAGGTTTCTAAAGTCCAGACTCAAAAACGCAGATGTTACACTCAAATCCCATACATATGTGTATGTGTGTGTGTGTGTGAGAGGCAGATGAGAAGTTTAGTATAGGTTCAGATTTTGCACACAGAAATATTATCAGTCAGTCAGTCAGTTGTCCACCATAACATGCACTATACTCCTTTCTTTTCTGACTGATCGCAATATTTAAGCCAAACAAAACTTCCTGCAGGAAAGTTTTAACTCTTTAACACCTTAATTGATGCACTCTGTGCTTT
Organism: Girardinichthys multiradiatus; assembly: GCF_021462225.1. Taxonomy (NCBI): domain Eukaryota; kingdom Metazoa; phylum Chordata; class Actinopteri; order Cyprinodontiformes; family Goodeidae; genus Girardinichthys; species Girardinichthys multiradiatus. The sequence goes on along the minus strand of NC_061796.1, from coordinate 26,932,859 downwards.
TTAATCTTTTTTTTATGTTTCTTATTTTTCTCATCTCCATCCATCAATTGTTTTACTTGAAACTCTTTAAATTATTTAACTTATTTACCCTAAAACTTCCACTCTGTGAAAAACCAAACTTATCTTCCCAAATTAAAGCATATTTAACACAATCACGCAGAGGGCCTTAAACCCTTCCACTCAGCGGGACTTTTTCAATCTCTCCTGGTCCGACCGCTGTGATGCCAAACCCGGTTTGACACCTAGAAATCAACCCTCCGTTGACTCCCTGGAATTCCGTTTCCTTAATCTTATTATTACAGTTTCACCATTTAAGTATCTCAACTGTCTTCCCTCACCTGCCAGTTCAGGGTCTTGGGGTCCTATCCCTGGCCACTTTGAGGTGTCCCAATCCCTCAGGGAGGCTCTTACTAACCCCAGCCTAAATACCCCAGTCCTCGTCAGGACTGAGTTTGGATTGCCAAATCCGGAACTTATTTACTGGCCACTTTGAGGCGTCCCAATCCCTCGGGGATGCTCTTAGTAACCCCAGCCTAAATACCCCAGTCCTCGTCAGGACTGAGTTTGGATTGCCAAATCCGGAACTTATTTACTTCAACACCGTCACCATTCAAGTATCTTTGGTGAAAAGTATGTTACAGGCTCAATATTCAAGTATCTCGGCTAAAATGTATCTCTTCTCAATCAACAAATATTTTTACGCAACATTATTTCAACCAACAAATATTTTACCCAAAACTGATCAAGACTGTAAATTTAAGAGAAAACAAATATCTATTCCACAACACCACCTACACTATTAGCAGGCAAAAGGAGAATACATATAGATCTCCTTACCTTTTATTTTGGGTCGACCCAGTGGTGTTGTAGAACGACGTCCGCCTCGTAGTCAATTAATTATCCCTTAGTTAGTGCCAAATCCGGGTCACGGCACCAATTGTTGAGGTAGGAAAACTTTACTGGCCGTCAGTTAGCTCTTACATTACTCCTCACCTCTCCCCGACTCTTTTATTTGGCACCCAAAGGACAATCCTCAGTCAGAGATCAGTTGTACGTTTCCACAAATTTATAAAAAAACCAATCTGAATTCAGAGAGGGGACACACACTTACACTGGTACCTGGAAACGTCTGTGTGTTGTCCGTTTTGGAGGGGCCACAAATACCTTTATATACCCTTCGCTGCTATGCAGTACACACACACAATCATTCTATCTGTGGATATCTCCCCAGCAACCATATAACCTCATATCCAAATAAGGAGTACTTCTAGTCCTTCTCCTATAACAAACTTATCGTGTCTGGCTCCATCCCTGTTTCTTTCCCCAATTTATGACCTTGCCCTCTCTGTGCGCGGTTCTCCCCTGTATTCTTCTCCCCCATCGGTGATTCCTTGTCATTCAGTAATTTATGACTTTGCACTCTCTATGCTCCTAACTCCCTAGGCTTGACCCCCCTATGCTCTATGTACACATGCCAGTTACACACAGAGATAGTTAATATTACACACATAAATAGTTTATATTCTCTTTGTCACCGTTCCTGTTCATAACTTTTATGGGCAGGATTTTTAGGCGCAGCCAAGGGCCGGAAGGGGTCTGGTTTGGGGACCAGAGGATTTCGTCTCTTCTTTTTGCAGATGATGTGGTCCTGCTGGCCCCCTCTAGCCAAGACCTACAGCATGCGCTGGGGCGGTTCACGGCCAAGTGTGAAGTGGCTGGGACAAGGATCAGCTCCTCCAAGTCCAAGGCCATGGTTCTTGACCGGAAAAGGGTGACTTGTCCTCTTCAGGTTGGAGGGGAGCTCCTGCCTCAAGTGGAGGAGTTCAAGTATCTCAGGGTCTTGTTCACGAGTGAGGGAAGAATGGAGTGGGAGATCGACAGATGGATCGGTGCGGCTGCCGCAGTAATCGGGGCGCTGTGCCGGTCCGTTGTGGTGAAGAGAGAGCTGAGCCGAAAAGCTCTCGATTTACCGGTTGTTCTACCTTCCTACCCTCACCTATGGCCATGAACTTTGGGTCATGACCGAAAGAACGAGATCCTTGATACAAGTGGCTGAAATGAGCTTCCTCCGTAGGGTGGCTGGGCAGTCCCTTAGAGATAGGGTGAGGAGCTCAGCCATCCGGGAGGGGCTCGGAGTAGAGCCGCAGCTCCTCCACATCGAGAGGAGCCAGTTGAGTTGGTTTGGGCATCTATACCGGATGCCTCCTGGACACCTTCCTTGGGAGTTGTTCCAGGTACATCCCACTGGGAGGAGGCCCAGGGGACGGCCCAGGACATGATGGAGGTCTCTCAGCTGGCCTCGGTCTCTCAGCTGGCCTGGGAACTCCTCGGGGGGAGCCTTGGGCTCCCCCCGAGGAGCTGGAGGAGGTGTCTGGGGAGAGGGACGTCTGGGTGTCTCTGCTGAGTCTGCTGCCCCCACGACCCGGTCCCGGATAAGCGGAAGACATTAGGAAAAAGAAATGTAGTTTTGACATCTGTTTCACAAATAGAGAAAGTACAATGTGATCTGGACATCTTTCAATAATCATACGGTAAACTTCTTGACTGTGTGTACAAACAATTACAGTATAAATTAACTTAATCTTTGTTAGTGAAAAACTGCAGCGGCGTTAGATATGGCTGTAGAACAGAGTATATGTCTCAGACTATAAGCAAACTATGACGTTACATAATGGGAGGGAGGAATGAACTGCCTCCCTTTTAATTTTTTTATCTTCTGTTTTGAGAAGTTTCAGGCATTGGAAAGACAATGCCAAATAAATCTGATAAATTAGCAGAAATAGCAGAAACATTAGCAAAGGAAAAGGTCGTCTGATTTGTTTAAATAGGAAGACAATCAGCGATAAAACAGCTTAACAAGGTGAAGTTAAACCTAAAAAAATATTTGTTGATTGAAACTATTGTTGAAATGCAAGAACTGATGAAAACTTAAAAAAGACGACCAGCTGACCTAGATGTGACTGGAGCAAACTGAAGAAAAATATGACCTAAGAAGCTGAAGTCAGTGCTAATATATGTCAGTCAGTCATTTTCTATACTTCCATAGTTGGTCGCAGGGAAGGTGGTGCCTATCTCCAGCAGTCTATGGGCGGGAGGCGGGGTACACCCTGGACAGGTCACCAGTCCATCGCAGGGCAACACACAAACAACGATGCACACACTCATTCAAACATCTAAGGTCAATTTAGAGAGACCAGTTAACCTAACAGCCATATCTTTGGACTGTGGGAGGAAGCCGGAGAACCCGGTGAGAACCCACGCACGCACGGGGAGAACATTCAAACTCCATGCAGAAAGACCCTTGGCCGGGAGTCAAACCCAGCACCTTCTTGCTGCAAGGCAACAGTGGTACCAACGGCGCCACCGTGCAGCCCTCTAATATATGTTGAAATGTAAATAAAAATGGCATAAATCGCAAAGCAACAAGGAAGAATAAACAACAAATAAGCTGAAAAAACACAAAAACAAACTAAGATTGCCTAAAAAGGCAGAGTGGAGGACAGAAAGAGAGAGTAGAGAAACAGAGAGAGAGAAGACAGAGAGACGTGAGATAGAGGTAGACTGGCTTTGGCCACCATTCTCCATCCTCTTGATTTAGTTCAGCAGCCCCACAGTGAGTTTAGTGGCAGTTGAAAACTGCAGATCTCCTTCTCCATTGAATAAAATGGGATGCATCATCCAAAACAAGTATCTATCAAATAAAAGCAGTATCTCCAGTCCAAAAAAAAAAAAAATTAAACTGTGAGTGACAGTATGGAAGCTTAAAGCTTTATTTGATTAGATTAAAATGTTATTATTGTTTTTACAATTACAAGATGAATTCTGTGAAGAATTGTTCACTCTGAGTAAACATGCAAGCCTTTAAGGACTGAAAAACAGGGATTATTGGGATTTTGATGAAGATGTTTTTGTGCACTGTGAGAAATAAAAGTTCCCTCCCATGAAGGCTGGGGAGATATATATATCTGAGTTCTAATTTCCCCTTGGGGATCAATAAAGTATCTTTGTATTGTATTGTATTCTGATTACAGATTACAATAGGGAAACGTTCTTGGCACTAGGAATAATCGATGGGCTTGTTATTGCAGTTCAGCCAGGTCAGTGTGACATCAATTCAGCAGTCCAGTGTAACTCAGGAATGAGGAGTTGGCCAAAATAATAGTTATTGTAAACTATCACGTAGGCCAATCTGATATTTTCCAGATGTTGGGCTGAAGTTGGATTCCCAGAACCCCAAATGAGAACCAATGTTGTAGATGCCAAAATGTTTTACGTAAATGAGTATGATGATTCCAATTGGTCAAGAGGACCCCAATACACACCAATGCTTTGTATCGGTATAAAAACTGCCCTTTAAGGACTGAAAAACAGGGATTCTTGGGATTTTGATGAAGATGTTTTTGTGCGCTGTGAGAAATAAAAGTTCCCTCCCATGAAGGCTGGGGAGAGATATATATCTGAGTTCTGTGTTAATTATTTTAGCTCAGTGATAAGACTGCACTCTCCAACAAAAGGACCATTTGAAGGACCTAAGTGACAAGGCTCATGTCGAATAAAATGGGGAAACCTGAGCTTATCTGTTAGGCCTGAATGACACATCTAAATGTTTTGATGTATCTTTTTGATCAAAGGGTGGTCAAGTCAAAAGTTTGTGAGATCAATTTAAGAATAGAATAACACATGAGGTGAGGTCACATACAGTTTTATAAGATGACAAATTTCTGAAGGGTAATAAAATACGCACTGTATGTGCTGTTTTCAGGCGCTGGATCAAATTGAAGACTTTACATCTTATTTTGACTTACTGTACAAAAACACAGTAGTTAGCAATGTCAATATACAGGGGTTGAACAATGAAACTGAAACACCTGGTTTTAGACCACAATAATTTATTAGTATGGTGGAGGGTCGAAGCTCGGCGGGAGATCAGGGAGATCTATGGTTGGTCCTTAAAAGCAAACCCTTGAAGGGTGATTGGCTGAGGAGGAATGCAGACTTGACGCTGATTGGTTGGAGCGGAGACGCATGATGGAGTCATCGTATGGAGCTGGTCGTGGAGGTGAGTCTTCCAGATTGAATTTTCGTCAAAACTCCATTTTACATGGCTCGAAGCTTTGGCAATTTTTACAGTGCCGGATAAAGGCCGGATGAGAAAAATTTTAATTGCACAACTGTAAGTAGTTTATTTTGATGTACATATTATGTTTTCGCAAACTCCTCACAATGTACATCTGTCATCTGTACATTGTCTCTGTTTAGAATTTGAGTATTTCTAAAATGAAGTTATGGACGAACTCCAAATAATTTTTCTGTTGTTTGAAAGGGTGTTGTGTAACCTTTTTACATTACACTGTATGAGGGATAAAGTTATAATTCTGTATTTAGGAAGATATGTGTTTAAAAATAAATAAATAAATTACATTTTTCTGGTGGTTTTTGCAATTTAAGTAGTTATTATGGACCTATTATATACAAACTATTAAAATTTGAAACGTATGGATTGTATTGATGACTAGCAAATTGAAATGCTCCAAAAAATAGATCTACAGCATGTAAAACTGTAAAATATGGTCAGGTGAACTTGTTCTATGGTAGGTCATAAAAGGTAAAGCAGGATAAAATTTTAAAACACTATCCCAAGCTTTGCACATCTCACAGAGCTCTGTTCAGTCCATAATCTGAACATGGAAAGAGTTTCCATAAATGCAAACATATCAAGACATTACCATCCCCTATAACTAATACCATGCAAGAAAAGCACTATTTAAAAGAAGCAACTTTGAACCTCAGTGCATAAACGGACTGCCTTGTTAGGTCAAATGCACTTGTTTTATGTCTTAAGCTCCACTTCTTATGTATGATTTTTTTTAACACAGAATGTAAGTGTGTGTTAGCATTGTTTAATTTATAGTTATAAATTGTCCTGACTATTCTTAAGCTTGTCAGAGTTAAAACCATGCAAATCTCAAAGTTGACTTTACTCATAGGTTTAAGGCAGCATTGAACTTTTGTTTATAAGTAGAGTCATATCATTTATTACAGTGCATGGTAATGCTGTGTTTCATTTACCCCGGAAGTCGGAACTTGGATGTAGGAGTTTACATCATCTCAGGGTTGTAGCGTTCCAGTTTCCTGCTTGTTTTCATTCATTTTGCTAGCAACTGAAACAGCAGTCTTACAATAAAAATGATGACAATAACACTGTTCTATGCGGTATTTCGTGTATATAAACAGCATTGAAACATCTTGTCTTATGATCACTGAAAAGTAGTACGTGTATGGTTGACTAAATGTTGCATAAAAAATAAAGAACTGCTAATAACGCTCACAGTAAGAATGTTTAACAACTATTGATGCATGTAGCAACTATCTTGAATGGGGAAGTCAGGTATGGTGATGTTGCTCCGACTTGTAATTCAGGTTTTCGTGGGCATTCCAGTTGAAATTTTCCACTTGGAAGTTGTAAATTCTGACTTACAAGTACAAATAGCATAAATCTGGAAGAGCTGCAGAGACTCACCTCAACAGGGGAAATCTGTGGACAGAACAATTTTTTGTCATGCACTCCAAAAAAACTGGCCCTTTGGCAAGTGTTTACAATTAATGCCAGTAAACAGTTCTCTTTGTGTCATGATCCTGGGTGTTCAGCCATCTGTTTTGTACTTGTTTTCACCTTTCCCCCTGTGCAGCATCTCTGTTGTGGGCCTGGCTGCTTACTGTGAACTGCTTATGGTCTCACTGGAAGCTCATCAACTAGCTGGGTGTTTATGAACCAGCACTCCTCAACTCCAGTACTTAGTTTCCTGTTATGGTTGGGATATTTATTAGTGAACGTCCTAGTGAACATACCTGTGGCTAACACCTAGTGTCCCTCTGGGACCTCTTCCACCAAACTAGTTCCAGTGCTTAACTGGTGCTAAAGCTGACCAAGCACCAGTTCTTTGTATTTCTTCTGAAACAAGCTATAGCCTAGGGAATGGCCATGTAAAACCAGTGCTAACCCAGCACCATTCCTGGCACAGAGGAATGAACCACTTTCATCAGGAGCTAGATGCAGGCTCATGGAGAACAGCAGCTAGGCAAAATATGTTCACAAGCACTACTTGTTTTACACAGCATCTCATTGCAGGGACTGGGATAAATAATATTGTTTGTGTGGGAAAATTGTCTCCATGCACTATTTCCTTCTTCGAGTACTCAAATGTAGAACCACTGAGATCTCTACTTCATTCCAAGAATCAGAATCAGCTTTAATGCCAAGTTTGTACAGACAAACAAGGAATTTGACTCCAGGACACTTTGCTCTTAATAAATAATATATTTTTAAATGTACAAATATACACAATTAACTCTACAATTGAATGTAATGTGAGATTAGTCCAAGTATGCATGGTGTTGTTCTTGAACTCTGCCTGTCAAGTGTTAATCAGAGAAACAGCCAGGGGGAAGAAACTGTCTCTGTAGTGGATGGTTTTAGCAGACAGCACTCTGTAGCGCCACCTGAAGGGAAAAGTTTAAACAGTTTGTGAGCAGGGTGTGTGGGGTCAAAAGAGATTTTAGCTGCCCTTTTCCTGACTCTAGACCTGTATAGGTCCTAGATAGAGGGTCAGCCTTTATGATCTTCTCTGCAGACCTGATTGTTCATTGCAGCCTGGCGTTGTCCTGTTTTGTGGATAAGCCAAACCACACTGAGATGGACAAAGACTCTCAACTGCAAGAAAAAGACCTGGCCGAAAACTTGGCTATTGACAAGGAGCTCCCTAATCCATTTACCTGGTGGAAAATTAAGGAGAAACAAAGCAATACTTAACTTGCAATACCTGCTTTCCTCTCCTCTGTCTGAAACGCCTTATTTTATACTTACCTGTAGCTCAATTTGCTGCCAGTAACAATTAAAAAATCTAATTCTTCAGTCCATCTTCAAGTCCCACCTGAGGCGTACCTTTCCTCACTTTTCCAGATTTTGTTACAAAGGGGGAAAAGCAAACTTGTCTGAACTGTCTTAATTTTTGGTATACATGCAAAAGGTGTGTGTGACAGAAAAATTAACACTGTACACCACTCAGAATCTAATTTTCACATTTATGCCAGCAATATGCTGTGGGGATTCTTCAGGAGAGTCAGAGATGCTGGTCATGGTTGATAAGAACATGGATGGATCAATATACAAGCCAATGTAGGAAGACAACTTGTAGACTGCAAGAGAAGGAGACTGAAGCGGAGTTTAACTTTCCAATAGGAAAATGAACCTATACATTCAACTGTTTCGGAAGGATTCAATTTACTTTAGATTATGAGATGATATTTTGCTAGTGTTTAATGATGGAATAGCCAAGGTTTTGAGTTGTTCGAATATTGTGTGCAACTAACTAGAATATTTAGCTGTTTAAAGACAATTGTGAGATCTTACCAAATATTGATTTGAATTAAATTTACCTTTCATCAATTAGGCCCAAGCAGTAAAAGTGCTGTGAAGGCGTTTTGTCTTTTGTAATCACAGGATTTCGTATCAGGCTAGAGCAGGGGCTTCAAGTTTGGTCAGTATGCCCCCAAGGCATGAGGGATTAAAAGTTGCTCCAGGAGTACAGAGTCAGGGACCCTTTATTAGGGGCCATCCGGTCTCTGTACAGGCTGAGCAAGAGTTTGGTCTGCATTGTCGGCACTAAGTCTGACCTGTTCCCGGTGCATGTTGGACTCTGGCTGGGCTGGCCTTTGTCACCTGTCCTGTTCATAACTTTTGTGGAAAGGATTTCTAGGCACAGCCAAGGGCCAGAGAGGGTCTGGTTTGGGTACAAGTGGTTCAAGTATCTCGGGGTCTTGTTCACGTGTGAGGGGAGAATAGAGCGGGAGATCGACAAATGGATCGGTGCGCCTGCAGTGGTAATAGGGAAGCTCTGGCAGTCCTTTGTGGTGAAGAGAGAGTGTGGAAGCTTAAAGCTTTGTTTGTTAGATTAAAAGTGTTATTATTGTGTTTACCATATGCAAGGATATATTCTGTGAATTCTTTGTTCTGGGCATAAGGAAAGAGGCCTGTCTGGGAACCGATTACATTAGAGAAAAGTTCTTGGCGGGAGGAATGATTGATGGGCTTGTTAGTGTGTATCAGCCGGGAAATTTCATGATACCCTGACTCCTGCCAGGTCACTTTGACATTAGAGTTCAGCAGTCCAGATATGTGATGAAATTGTTATTGTAAACTGTCACGTAGACCAGTTTTGATTTTCTGCAGATGTTTTTATTGTTGGAACTGCGCTTGAGAATCAATGTTGTGGGTGCCAAAATGGGCACAAGTGAAAGGGTACATCTGATTGGTCAAAAAGTCTCACATATACAACGATATGACTGTTGTATATATATATAGCGTGGGCTTTTCAGAGGAAACCAGTTGTCTCTTCGACATTTTTAAATTAGTAAACTTTCTTCTCCCACATATTGGCGCCCAACGTGGGGCCAATATGGCCAATATGAGCCGAAAAGCGAAGCTCTTGATTTACCAGTCAGTCTACGTTCCTACCCTCACCTATGGCTATGAACTTTGGGTAATGACCGAAAGAACAAGATCCCGGATACAAGCGACTGAAATGAGCTTCCTCCGTAGGGTGACAGGGCATTCCCTTGGAGATAGGGTGAGGAGCTCGGCCATTCGGCAGGGGCTCAGAGTAGAGCCGCTGCTCCTCCACATTGAGAGGACCCAGTTGAGGTGGCTCGGGCATCTATACCGGATACCTCCTTGGCACCTCTCTCAGGAGGTGTCGGAGGAGCTGGAGGAGGTGTCTGGAGAAAGGGACATCTGGGTGCCTCTACTGAGTCTGCTGCCCCTGCGACCCAGTCCCAGATGAAGCAGAAGATGACTAGTATGAGTATTCTCTTTAATTATTCAATTACTGTCAGGTTTAAACAACCTAAAATACTTATAACATCACAAAAAGAAGAAAAAGACAAAGAATTAGTTACTTTACAAGGAGAACGGACAGAGATGTGCTTTCAGTTACAAATCTCCTACCGCTCTGAAAACCATCTGTCCGCACCTCTCTTTTTATTATCTTTGGGGTGGTCCCTAGTTACAATAAACGTTGCTGCTTCTGAAGGGTGGGGGAAAACAGCAGCAATGTGACATAGGTCATGCACACCATTATCTTGTACAAGCACACTTGCACAGTCTCCATAATCTTAAGATATGTGCGTCTTTTGTTCAGCACAATCAGCCATTATCTTTGTGATGTCCTCAACAGTGACTGCATCATCCCGGCTCCACCTTTCCTCCTTGCCTGCAAACAACTCATCACATGTTTACTTACACATACAACATGAAAGGTTATAAAGGTCAAATAGCAGAGTTAACAACAAGGGAGGAAATATAAGATAAATCTATATACAATTATTCCAACAATTACCTTTATGCCACTGCAATGTACTTTTCCTATTAATATCTCTTTTTCATTTTTTTCATGTACAGCACTTTGAATTGTCTTGCTACTGAAATGTGTTATATAAATAAACTTGCCTTGCCTTCAAATATGCTATTGTATGGACCCTTCTTCAAAAACCTCACTTGGACCCCTTTTAGCTAATTTTAGGCCTATTTGTTGCTTGTTCTTCCTTTCAAAGGCTTTAGAAAAAACATGTTTTACCCAATTACAGCCAATTTTTAGAAGATAATTATATTTTTGACAAATTTCTGGCTTTAGACAGCTTGGTCCCCTTGTTTTTTCCCTCTATCCGCTGCCACTCAGAGTGATTATACTTTGGCCCCACCTGTTTTTCTACTGTTATGAAGATGATCTTCAGACTCACCTGTCTTTAAAACCAGGTTACAGTCACATTCAACAATCCCTCCTTGATGGTATCCCAGCAGTGAAACAGTAATTAAACCACAATTTCCTGTTTTTAAAATGGACAAAAGACCAAATCCATTTTAGTTGGATGAGAATGTTATTACTGACATTGTGCACTCAATTTTAAATTTAGTGACACTATAAAAGATCTGAGTGTGATTTACTTTAAGGATTTTAAATTCAAGAAACAAGTTGATTCAGTAGTCAAAGCTTTTACCACCTCTATCTTTTAGCTAAAGTTAAGGCTTTTTAAACTGTGTTTATCTTGAGAAGGCACATGCATTTTATCAGTTCAAGAATTTATTACTTTGACACAATTTTTTATTTTTTTGTTTGTGTCCCTCAACAGGCATCAATTGGTCCAAAATGTGGCTGCACACACTTTAATTGAAACCTCCAGAGAGCAAGCACATCAACCCCTATTTTATCTTCCCACCACTGGCTGGCTGTCAATTTTAGAATATATTTTAAACCTTTTTTGACTCAATACCATATGCACTTCATTTCTGTGTTCATAATGGGTTCATTCCTTTGTGTTTAGATTCTTAGTTATTACATGCATTCTGTTCTCTGTGCATTTTGATTCATTTCTCCCAAGTTTTTTACCCCTTGGTTTAGAACTTCTTTGTTTTTAGTTCAGCTCTCTCTTTGTTAATTATTCACCTTCTCTCAGTCTCCCTGTTTTGCTCTCCTCAATAGCTATGGTTGAATAGAGGTGTGGTAAGCCGTATTGCATCACTTCCTGTTTTCACCGTTGCTTGGTGGATTGTTTGATGTGTAAAGGCTCTCTCGATTTGATCTTTTTTTCTTTTTTGCTGTGACATTTCTGACTTATTATAACACATAGGCACATTAATACACACATTTTCTGGAACATTTGGGGACCCTCCATGTTTTACATGGTTTTTCTCGTAGTGGTAATGGTCGCTATCTTAGTGTTAGCTTTAGCTCCACCATGGCTGCCCATTATGTTCTGTTCTCTGACCCCCAGGTTCCACATCCTCTGCTCCTGTACATGTCCATTCTGTTCCAGACCGCCTCCGTGAGTCTGTGAAAACCAATGCCTATTACATCCGCAGTAACTCCATCGAGCTCTGCTTCAAGTTCTTTGGAGAGGTACGAGTTACAAAAATTAAGCCTTTCAGAATAAAATATAAACTTATTGATCTATTTAGACAGAGTGTTTTTCCGGGTACCACCAAAATATAGACCATAAAAAAGCAAATCCATTTCAGTTTAGCCGTTGTTTATTTAGCATCATAATTACAAGCAGAATGCAAATCTATTTGGAGAGGATTACCATGTTTCAAATTGAATGTTTAAATGAAAAATCTGCTTTTCTATGTTGGCGCAAAAATAGTGGTTTGCATCCAATATATGAATAAAACAGTTAGCTTCATTTTGAATCTTTAAAAAGAATTTTCCCCGGGTAGCTTCCCGTAGCAGTCCTTCACCAGAGCCTGCCTAGCTGGGATCTCAGGCCGGTTGGATCACGGTATGTAAAAAGCATAGTCCTAGATCCAAGCCCATGGGCACCATCTGCATTTCTAACGGATTTCCCCACTCAGCGACACACCCGCTTAGAAGCCAACTCTGGTAATTGGCAGCTCCATTCAGAAAACTGGCACAGGAGACACGAGCCACCATAGTCAAATGTATGCCAGGGGTAAAATCCTATTTGAAATTGCTGGCTAAGGACAAGCATAAATACAGTAAGATTGTTATTCACGCTGGCAGTAATGACACCTGGTTGAGCTAATCGGAGTTCACCAAAGTTAGTGTTGCTTCTGTGTGCAAGTTTGCCAAAACAATGTCGGATCCAATAATTTTCTCTGGTCCCCTCCCTGATCTGACCAGTGACGACATGTTTAGCTACATGCTGTCATTAAACCTCTGGCTGTCTAGATGGTGTCAAGAAAACAATGTGGGCTACATTGATAATTGGTGAACATTTTGGGGAAAACCTGGTCTGATCCGGAGAGACGGCATCCATCACACTTTGGATGGAGCTGCTCTTCTTTCTAGGAATCTGGCCGAATTTATTAGTTCTCCAAAACTCTGACAACCCAGGATTCAGACCAGGAAGCAAGGTTGTAGTTTAACACTCCTCTCTGCTGTTTCTGTACTGCTACCCACCCATTACTCTATTAAGAGTGTCTTGCGCATGCCTAAAATTGAATGGAATTAAAAAATAATCTTAAAGAAGGACACCATAAAAATCTCAGAGTGAAGAGAAAAATAAAACAATTAAATGTGGCTTATTGAAAATATGATCTCTCTCTTCAAAGACTTTGTTATTTAATGGCTTGATTTGTGACAATCAGATTGATTTATTTTGTCTCACAAAAACCTGGCTGCAGCAAGGGGATTATGTTACTATAAATGAGTCAAATCCTACTAATTACTTAAATTTTTACATACCTCAAATACTGGGCGAGGAGGAGGAGTAGCAACGATCTTTCAGTCCGATTTATTGATTAGTCCCAGACCACTCAATAGCTACAACTCTTTTGAATATTTAATCCTTAGTTTTCCTCATCCAAATTGAAAAGCACTAAAACCTCTTCTGTTTGTTGTTTTGTACCGTCCACCAGGCCCTTGTTCTCAATTATTAGATCATTTCTCAGACTTCTTATCTGATTTAGTCTTAAATACAGATAGGTTCATTATAGTGGGAAATTTAAACATTCATGTTGACACTGAAAGTGATAGCCTAAATATAGCCTTTAATGCTATCTTAGACTCAATTGGCTTTTCTGGAAACATTAGCAAACCTGCCCACCTTTGTCTTCATTCTCTGGACCTTGTGCTGATACAGAGAATTGAGTGTAAAGTAATAACAATACTTTCTCATAACCCTGTCCTGTCTGACCATTTTTATTAACCTTTGAGTTTAATTTAACCAAGTACTCCACACCTGAAAGAAAATTTCATTATTGTAGATCATTATCAGACAATGCTGTAACAACCTTTAAATAATCTGTTCCAATTTTTATTTCACCATTATCACAAAAAAACACAGATGAGTGCAATAATTTTGTTTCTTCCCCTTCACAAATTGATTCTCTTGTTCATAGTGTTACTTTGCAGCACCCCTGAAAAAGAAGGTAATTATTTACAGGAGACTTGCTCCCTGGTTTAATTCAGGGCTGTGTACTTTAAAGTACACTGTCAGAAAATTGGAGAGAAAATGGCACTCTAAACAACTTGAGGATTCCTACTTATTCTGGAAAAATAGTCTGCTGTTGTGTAAAAAGACAATTCTCCAAGCAAGAACTGCTTATTTTTCATCATTAATAGAAGAGAACAAGAATAATCCTAGGTTTCTTTTTAGTACAGTTGCTAAACTTACACAAAGTTATAGCAAAGCAGTAATCATTTTATGGGATTCTTTATAAATAAGATTGTTTCTATTGAAAATAATATCATTGGCATAATCACAAACATGATTACTTCATCCTCAATAAGTGAGGCAGCATCGAAGTAACTGTAGAAATTGATCTGTGTTTGGACTGCTTTGATCCAGTGGAGCTTCTTGAGTTATCAAATGATGAATTATCATCATTAATAACTGATGATTATTAACCAAAAACCACGCTAAATGTCGCTGTTTAATCAACCGCTTCACCAAATGTGGGAGAACTTTGACCTTATTTCAACAGATAAATGATGTTTGCTCAAAATAAACAAAAACGCTTTCTCTTTATCTACGTGACATTTATTAAATCAACAGCACCAATACACATCCGCATCCGCGCTCCGTGATTCAGCACACTTGCACAGCAAATAAAAACAGCTCAGCATAAAACACTTCAATCAGTATTGCATGTAACAAGTTAATACCTTAGATTAACTACTGGTCCTTCTAAATCACCTTAACTATCCCCTGGCTCCCTCCGGCATGCTGCCTTCTGGCAGGCAGCGGCATGCACTGAAAGAAATGATTCTGGAGGGGGATAAATACAATCCATGCAGATCATTTAAAAATGACCTTTACATATTAAGCAGCAAATTAATTAGATTATAATGGGTAAATACAACCCTACCTTTTTGTGAACAATGGCAAATGCAACATAAAAATATCTCATAAAATGTACCCAAAGTGTCTGAGCAGTACATCGTTTGTGCGCATGTGCCAGGAAGTAACTGCTCTGCTGCTATTCAGAACCAATCCGCCGCTGCACAGACTGTGAAACCGGTTCATTGAAGGTAAGTAAATTAAATATAGTACCTACATTTTGTTTTACATCCGTAATGTACATATTAACTAGTTTATTGGTTTACAGGAGTTCTGGTCGTTATGTTTTATTCAATGTGCCATGTATGCACTTGAAGCAGAAAGTTTGAATCATTGTTTTGGCGGACTTTTTGGATGTTTTAATCATTAGCCTAACTTAGCAATAACTGTTAGTTATGGCAAACTGAATACGTATTATGATGTCAATATCAACTTGACATTACTCATTCCCTATATTTGCACATTTCTCTCGGTTAACCTTACTGCAGGATGTTCTTTTAATGACGGAGAACAAACGACACACTGAAAAAAATATTACTCCAAGTTAGAGTTTGTAAGCATTCACGAGAAACCACTGGACTGCTGCCTCTTTGTATTGGCTGAATTCATGTTAACTACTGCTGCTGCATTATCTCAGAACAACCTCCACAGAAACTCAAATTTTAGCAAATTTCAGTCTATCCTGTCACCTCTGGAGGGGCTTTCAGGTGTAGGTTCTGTGATGTCTGAACATTTGTCCCAAATTGGATGGTAAAAACTGACACTTGCACAGATCTCACAAAAATGTAGCCGTTCAGAGAGACTATAAATCAAATAAGTGTATTATTTCAGAAACATGTTATGTAAATTTGATGGTTATTAGACATTATAACATTTTGGAGCTGGTTGTCCAAGTACAATGAATAAAAGTAGTTTGGTCAAAACCAGTCTCTATCAAATCTTCTTTCTGATTAGACTTGAGCATTTATGACTTGGGGATTCATTGCAGATAAATTTACAAGTAACGTTACTATATATATATATATATATATATATATACACCCAATCTGAAGAAAGATCAGATATCTGTACACCCCGCTCCTCGCCAGTAAGTGAGTGACCTCTATAAATAAAGACAAGTTTTTTGATCCCACTCGGCTTCCTCCGTACTTGTCTGCCTCTGGTCCACCACAAAGAAACCATTATGACATGAATAAGCGCTCCCTCCACTTGTGCCCCTTTTTCATTAGTTACCTAATCTTTTTGGGTTGTATCGGAACCTTTACACTTGAGTACCATCTCAGTGGGGGCAAGATCATTAATATCAAGGCAGCCCCATGATGCGAAGTGATGTGATAGAAACACACAAAAAAACAGCATAGACTGCTGCTCCATTTATGTCTGTTTTCAGACTCATAATGAAAGAAGAGATCCAGAGAACGCTTTGGGCAGCGAGACCCGAAGCATTGTGGATAAGTCCAGGATGGAGAGGGAAGCCATGCTGTATCAAATGGAAGGATATGAACTAGAGGATGTGTGAGGGTGAGCTAACGCTGTAAAATCCTAGCTTGATTATAGTGTTATGTAGACATATGCCCAGTGGAAAAGGATTTAATAGTTGAAAATATTAGTTACTGAAATATACTGTAACTAGTGAAGCCGCACCCTGCAACTTCAGTGCGATTTAAAATGGTTGGAACCGCAAGCAGGTGCTAAAAGTAGTAACTGTTTCATGTAACCATTACTAATGTAAAACCAAAAAAGCAAGTTAAATTGTAGTGAACTGTAATGGGGCCTACCGGAAAAGTGTTGGGAAAATTACTGCCATGAATCAAGAGCAGTTATTTTCAATTTAAGAGCAGGATTTCATTCTGCTTGTACTTAAACTTAGTAATGCTTGCACTCAAAATGTCTGCTCTCTTTCTAATATATTCTGCTCTCCCTAATTTCTTTGTTTCCTCGCTTAATTTAATGCTTCTGGAACAAATATTTTCTTCTCCCACTTGCCTCCTTCTGCTCCCACATAAACTTGCTCTCTGCACTCTCAAACCTGTCTTCCCTGCTTGTGGATTTGTTTGCTCTCTTGGATTGGAGCGGTAACATCGCCTAGCAACCATTCCAGCCAATAGAATGACAGTGTGCAACTGCGAGGTCATCATGCTCCGGGGGTGCTTCTCTTCAGCAGAGACAGGGAAGGTGGTCAGAGTGGATGGGAAGATGGATGGAGCCAAATACAGGGCAATCTTGGAAGAAAACCTGCTGGAGTCTGCAAAAAACGTGAGACTCGGGCGGAGGTTCACCTTCCAGCAGGACAACGACCCTAAACATAAAGCCAGGGCTACCATGGAATGGTTTAAAACAAAACATATCAATGTGTTAGAATGGCCCAGTCAAAGTCCAGACCTAAACCCAATCGAGAATCTGTGGCAAGATCTGAAAACTGCTGTTCACAAATGCTCTCCATCTAATCTGACTGAGCTTGAGCATTTTGCAAAGAAAAATGGGGAAAAATTTCAGTCACTGTATTCGCAAAGCTGGTAGAGACATACCCTAAAAGACTTGCAGCTGTAATGTAAAGGTATGAATACTTTTATAATCCACTGTATATAATGTAATTAAAGATGAGTATAAAGCTTTGCACAGTTTTGTGCATCAACAAACAGACACCAATAAACACATCAGGGTGAAGACTGAGAGGGGCTTGGACAGATGGACAGGCTGTCGTACATCAAAATTACATTATTACAAAAAGATCTGAATTATTCTTAAATTATATCCTGCTGAATCAGTCTCATGTTGGAACACCAGCTGCTGTTGAGGTATCTGCTTTTAGAAAATTAGAAATATCCTGTCAGGAGTGATGCTGAAAAACTAGTCCATGATTTGTTACTTCAAGGCTGGACTATTATAATTCTTTACGATCAGGATGTCCACAAAATGCAGTTAAAAGACTTCAGCTAATGCTGGAGCAAGAGTTCTTTTGAAAATTAAAAACAGAGATCATATTTATCCTATTTTAGCTTTCCATCATTGGCTTCCTGTTAATTCAGAATAGAATTAAAAATTCTCCTTCCCACATATAAAGCCCTTAATGATCTAGCTCAACCATACATCAGAGATCTGATTGTTCCATATATTCCTAACAGAGCACTTCCTTCTCAGACTGCAGATTTACTGGTGGTTCATCTCTCTGCTACATTCTTATACTACTCTCCGATTTTGCGTTATTTGCTGTTATTTCGGCTTTTAACTTTATGTTCTCTCTCTGCTTTTTCTCTTTCTAGAAGCTACATCTGACTGTGTTTATCTGTGGCACCTTCCTGGAGGGGGACATTGGCCAAGCTGCTGCTTCCACTGAAGAACAAAATATCGAGGCACGTGACGTCGCCCGGTACGGCGGAACCGGGGTCCCACCCTGGAGCCAGGCCTGGGGTCGGGACTCGTCGGAGAGCGCCTGGTGGCTGGGTTGCTCCTCGCGGGACCCGGCCGGGCCAAGCCCGAACGAGAGACGCGAGGCCATCCCCCAGTGGGCCCACCACCTGCAGGGGGAACCGTGAGGGACCGGTGCAAAGAGGATTGGGTGGCGGACGAAGGTGGAGACCTCAGCGGCCCGATCCCCGGATGCTTAGGCTGGCTCTAGGGACGTGGAATGTCACCTCGCTGGGGGGGAAGGAACCTGAGCTTGTGCGGGAGGTCGAGAGATATTGACTAGAAATAGTCGGGCTCGCCTCCACGCACAGCGTGGGCTCTGGAACCCATCTCCTTGAGAGGGGTTGGACTCTCTTCTACTCTGGAGTGGCCCACGGGGAGAGGCGGCGGGCTGGTGTGGGTTTGCTTGTTGCCCCCCAGCTCAGCCGTCTCATGTTGGGGTTTACCCCAGTGGATGAGAGGGTCGTATCCCTGCGCCTTCGGGTTGGGGAGAGGTCTCTGACTATCATTTCAGCCTACAGGCCGAGTGGTAGTGCGGAGTACCCGGCCTTCTTGGCGTCCCTGTCGGGGGTGCTGGATAGTGCCCCTCCCGGGGACTCCATTATTCTGCTGGGGGACTTCAACGCCCATGTGGGGAACGACAGTGACACCTGGAGAGGCGTGATTGGGAGGAATGGCCTCCCCGATCTGAATCCGAGTGGTGTTTTGTTATTGGACTTCTGTGCTAGTCACGGATTGTCCATAATGAACACCATGTTCAAACATAAGGGTGTCCATCAGTGCACTTGGCCCAGGACACCCTAGGCAGGAGGTCGATGATCGACTTTGTTGTCGTATCATCAGACCTTCGGCCGCATGTTTTGGACACTCGGGTGAAGAGAGGGGCTGAGCTGTCCACTGATCATCACCTGGTGGTGAGTTGGATCCGCTGGAGGAGGAGAAAGCCAGACAGACTTGGCAGGCCCAAGCGCATAGTGAGGGTCTGCTGGGAACGCCTGGCGGAGCCCTCGGCCAGGGATGTATTCAACTCCCACCTCCGGGAGAGCTTCGACCAGATCCCGGGGGATGTTGGAGACATAGAGTCCGAGTGGACCATGTTCTCCGCATCTATTGTCGATGCTGCTGCCCATAGCTGCAGCCGTAAGGTCTGCGGTGCTTGTCGTGGCGGCAATCCCAGAACCCGGTGGTGGACACTGGCAGTAAGGGATGCTGTTAAGCTGAAGAAGGAGTCCTATCGGCTGTGGTTGGCTTGTGGGACTCCTGAGGCGGCTGACGGGTACCGTGAGGCCAAGCGTGCTGCGGCCCGGGCTGTGGCAGAGGCAAAAACACGGGCCTGGGAAGAGTTCGGTGAGACCATGGAGAAGGACTACCGGTTGGCCTCGAAGCGATTCTGGCAAACCGTCCGGCGCCTCAGGAGGGGGAAGCAGTGCTTTACCAACACGGTTTATAGTGGGGGTGGGAGACTGCTGACCTCGACTGAGGACATTATCGAGCGGTGGAAGGAGTACTTCGAGGATCTCCTCAATCCTGCCATCACGCATTCCGTGGTGGAAACAGGCTGGGGACTCGGGGTTGGACTCTTTCATCACCCAGGCTGAAGTCACCGAGGTGGTTAAAAAGTTCCGCGGTGGCAAGGCTTCGGGGGTGGATGAGATCCGCCCTGAGTACCTCAAATCTCTGGATGTTGTAGGGCTGTCATGGTTGACACGCCTCTTCAACATTGCGTGGCGGTCGGGGACAGTGCCTCTGGACTGGCAGACTGGGGTGGTGGTCCCCCTTTATAAGAAGGGGGACCGGAGGGTGTGTTCCAACTACAGGGGGATCACCCTCCTCAGCCTCCCTGGTAAGGCCTACGCCAGGGTATTGGAGAGGAGAGTCCGACCGATAGTCGAACCTCGGCTTCAGGAGGAACAGTGTGGTTTTCGTCCCAGCCGTGGAACACTGGACCAGCTCTATACCCTCTACAGGGCGCTCGAGGGTTCATGGGAGTTTGCCCAACCGGTTCACATGTGTTTTGTGGACCTGGAGAAGGCATTCGACTGTGTCCCTCGGGATGCCCTGTGGGGGGTGCTCCAGGAGTATGGAATCGGGGGCCCTTTATTAGGGGCCATCCGGTCCCTGTACGAGCGGAGCAGGAGTTTGGTCCGCATTGCCGGCACTAAGTCGGACCTGTTCCCAGTGCATGTTGGACTCCGGCAGGGCTGCCCTTTGTCGCCGGTCCTGTTCATAACATTTATGGACAGAATTTCTAGACGCAGCCAAGGGCCGGAGGGTGTCTGGTTTGGGGACCAGTGGATTTCGTCTTCTTTTTGCGGATGACGTGGTCCTGCTGGCCCCCTCTAGCCAAGACCTACAGCATGCGCTGTGGCGGTTCGCAGCCGAGTGTGAAGCGGCTGGGATGAAGATCAGCTCCTCCAAGTCCGAGGCCATGGTACTCGACTGGAAAAGGGTGGCTTGTCCTCTTCAGGTTGGAGAGGAGTTCCTGCCTCAAGTGGAGGAGTTTAAGTTTCTCGAGGTCTTGTTCACGAGTGGGGGAAAAATGGAGCGGAAGATCAACAGACGGATCGGTGCAGCTGCCGCAGCAATGGGCACACTGTGCCGGTCCGTTGTGGTGAAGAGAGAGCTGAGCCGAAAAGCAAAGCTCTCAATTTACTGGTCGGTCTACGTTCCTACCCTCACCTATGGCCATGAACTTTGGGTCATGACCGAAAGAACGAGATCACGGATACAAGCGGCTGAAATGATCTTCCTCCGTAGGGTGGCCGGGCACTCCCTTAGAGATAGGGTGAGGAGCTAGGCCATCCGGGAGGGGCTCGGAGTAGAGCCGCTGCTCCTCCACATCGAGAGGAGCCAGTTGAGGTGGCTCGGGCATCTATACCGGATGCCTCCTGGACGCCTTCCTGGGAGGTGTTCCAGGCACGTCCCACCGGTAGGAGGCCCAGGGGACGGCCCAGGACACGCTGGAGGGACTATGTCTCTCGGCTGGCCTGGGAACGCCTTGGGCTCCCCCTGGAGGAACTGGAGGAGGTGTCTGGAGAGAGGGACGTCTGGGCGTCTCTGCTGAGTCTGCTGCCCCCGCGACCCGGTCCTGGATAAGTGGAAGACGACGAACGAACGAACCTTCCTGGAGGGGGACATTGGCCAAGCTGCTGCTTCCAACAACTTAATACTTAACACTCACCTTATACAGATGTTACACTTGAACCTGTCTTTCAGTGTTTAACCCTGCCTCTCCTAGACATAGCTACTGGCTGAGCTTCTACTGTGACTAACTGTATGTTCTCTCTTTCATACTCTAGACTTAAAAACTGGCTCAGAGTTCATCTGCTTAGCTGTCTTTCTCTCCTAGATGAAGCCACTAAAGGAGCTTTAACCATTAATATTTCCCTTTTATTTCCTATAGAAAGTACAACTGGACCAGTGGTTCTATGTTCTTTTATTTTTCTGCTCTCTTCGCTCAAACCCCATGTCGGTCATGGCACTGTTTGATAGTTAGGATTAACTGGAATGTATGTACCCGACTTGAAATCTGTCTGATTCGATTGAATTAACTTTGTAAAGTGCCTTGAGACTACATGTGTTGTAAATTGGCACTATTTAAATAAAATCTAATTGAATTGAATTGAACTGAATTGCAACCTATTATGGAAGAAGCGGTAGAAGATGACTGACGGAATCAGCTGTATTGAATTGCTTTTACATCAACAGAAGCTGGTGTACTGACATGACACTGATTCAGCAGCACTGTTCTCCTAATCTTGAATACTTTATCATTAACTGTTGACCGTTTTACTCCCCCAGTGAATTTGCTTCAGTCACTATGGTTGGTGTTACATTTTGGCCCAGGCCTTTGTGAAAAGTGCACACTGGTTGACCAGATACTGGGCATGGAGCAGACAATTCCAGATTCCCTGGTAATTGTTCTTGGTGACTTTAACAAAGGAAACCTTTTTTTTTTTTGATTGAAACATTACAATAACTTTTTTATGTAAAGAAATTCATAGTGTGATGTTTTTATGGCTACACTTCATGTGCTCTGAGCAAAATAGGTTTAAATGTGTATGCAAAAGTCCACAAATATGTGCAGAATATTGAAGATATGCCCCAAAATGTGCAGATTACAGATGTTAAAAGTTGAATCCACTGAGCCCAAAACTGTTTTTTAATTCTGAATGACTTGTGATTGGAGAACTATTTCTACATGAGAAACTTCATAACAATAAATGGGTTGCATCATGTATAAAGTTAAATAAAATATACAGCAACTGAATGTCATTTAAAAGCTGTTTCAGTCAAAAACATTTCTTTGTAGCATGTTTGGTAGAAATGGGACAAAACAATCAGCATGAGGGAAGAGGGATATTGTTCATCCCAAAAAATCTGCTGCTTTCTGAAGCGACTTGAGAGCCAAAACTATAAATTCTATACAAATACATGATGTTTTCCCCTTGCTTACACAAATAAATCAGTGTGTTTTCCATTTTCAAGGTTGTGCTCACATCTGAAAGGGTAGAGGTTGGGCATGCTAATACACAAGCTCTTCCACCATTCGATTTGCTTCCTCATATGGCAGAAAGGATTGTCTTTGAGGAGTGCGTAAAAGCAAGGCACAAAGGTGTATCCATCAATTTATTGATGTTTATAGGACAGTTAGTGTATATTAAGATGCTAGATGAATCTACATCTGCCCATTGTTTTGGAACTGGAAGACATGCTTGCTTTAAGAGGACAAACTTCATTAGACTGAGTTTTAGTCGCTGCAAAAATTCACAAGCACACAAAGAAGATCAGATCCGCTACCAATAGGCAGTTTAAAACACGACTTAATCTGTTTATAAATATAGTTATTTTCCCCTCATTCCAAATTGTTTCCATACTGTTCTGCTATGCTGGAGCCTCAATGCTCTTGCTTTGCTTCTCTCCCCTCAGAGCTCGAGGCTTTTGTGAACAGCCAGCATTTAAAACGAGCACCGTTACGTTTAATGTCTGTCTGCTCGCTGCTAAATACCCCAGTTAAAAGCAAAGGGACAGTAACTAGTTGTATTTCATGTTATTTTCCTGAATTAAAACAACACAGTACAGCTCGAAAACACCGTTTATGACCAGAGATTTCACATACACTACACGAGAGCGCATGCACGCTTACCTCCAAAACAGAACGGTTGCCAAGGAGATCGGTGCGTTTGATTTAATGGACAGACATGCACAGACATAAAAAACCGCCGCTTGCATTAGGACAGGACGAACAATAAATCACTTACCATCTACAGACTTTTAAATAAAAACCGCAAAAACAACCAAACTGTCAAATTGTTTATTTAAATGAAATCAAAACTTGACCACAATGCAGAGAACAATAACTTCTTTGTTCAAAAGAAAAGACGGAAGCTGAAGATGAAATGATGCATCAAAAAATGGTTTATCAATGTTTTATACATGGCAGTTCTTTAACAATTGAAATATATATATATATATATATTCTACATTGTCAAGTGATTTTAGTTTCTGCCTTATACAGACAGCCTACATTAAAGTAAACTATTGATACGTTTCAATTAGTTTGAGTTTGGGCTTTGCTGAGAGAGAGATCTCGAGGGGGCCACAAATGAGAGTAAAAATTAACACACACACACACACACATTATATATATATATATTACAGACCAAATGTTTGGACACGGCTTCTCATTCAAAGAGTGTACATGTGAGAATACATGTGGAATTATATACTGAACAAAAAAGTTTGAAACAACTGAAAATATGTCTTATATTCTAGGTTTTTCAAAGCCACCTTTTGCTTTGATTACTGCTACGCACACTCTTGGTATTCTGTTGATGAGCTTCAAGAAGTAGATGAGATGGTTTTCACTTCACAGGTGTGCCCTGTCAGGTTTAATAAGTGGGATTTCAAGCCTTATAAATGGGGTTGGGACCATCAGTTGTGTTGTGCAGGAGGTGGATAGAGTACACAGCTGATAGTCCTACTGAATAGAATGTCAGAATTGGTATTATGGCAAGAAAAAAGCAGCCAAGTATAGAAAACAAGTGGCCATCATTACTTTAAGAAATGAAGGTCTGTCAGTCCGAACAATTGGGGAAACTTTTAAAGTGTCCCCAAGTGCAGTCGCAAAAACCATCAAGCGCTACAAAGAAACTGGCTCACATGAGGATTGCCCCAGGAAAGGAAGACCAAGAGTCACCTCTGCTGCGGATGATAAGTTTATCTGAGTCAGCAGCCTCAGAAATCGCAGGTTAACAGCAGCTCAGATTAGAGAACAGGTCAATGCCACATAGAGTTCTAGCAGCAGACACATCTCTAGAACAACTGTTAAGAGGAGATTGTGTGAATCAGGCCTTCATGGTAAACCACTGCTGAGGAGAGGCAACAAGCAGAAGAGACTTGTTTGGGCTAAAGAACACAAGGAATGGACATTAGACCAGTGGAAATCTGTGCTTTGGTCTGATGAGTCCACGTTTGAGATCTTTGGTTACAACCACCGTGTCTTTCTGCAGCGCAGAAGAAATGATCGGATGGACTCTACGTGCTTGGTTCCCACCATGAAGCATGGAGGAGGAGGTGTGATGGTGTGGGGATGATTTTGCTGGTGGCACTGTTGGGGATTTATTCAAAATTGAAGGCATACTGAACTTGCATGGCTACCATAGCATCTTGCAGCGGCATGCTATTCCATCCAGTTTGAGTTTAGTTGGACCATCATTTATTTTTCAACAGGACAATGACCCCAAACACACCTCCAGGCTGTGTAAGGGCTATTTGACCAAGAAGGAGAGTGATGGGGTGCTGCGCCAGATGATCTGGCCTCCACAGTCACCGGACCTGAATCCAATCGAGATGGTTTGGGGTGAGCTGGACCACAGTTTTTTTCAAAATATTGAAATGCACACAATATTATGGGTGACAAATCAGAGTTCAAAAGAGGACAAATTGTTGGTGCACGTCTTGCTGGCGCATCTGTGACCAAGACAGCAAGTCTTTGTGATGTATCAAGAGCCACGGTATCCAGGGTAATGTCAGCATATCACCAAGAAGGACGAACCACATCCAACAGGATTAACTGTGGACGCAATAGGAAGCTGTCTGAAAGGGATGTTCGGGTGCTAACCCGGATTGTATCCAAAGAACATAAGACCACGGCTGCCCAAATCACGGCAGAATTAAATGTGCACCTCAACTCTCCTGTTTCCACCAAAACTGTCCGTCGGGAGCTCCACAGGGCTATAGCCAAGCCTTTGGTCAATCATGCCAATGCCAAACGTCGGTTTCAATGGTGCAAGAAGCGCAAATCTTGGGCTGTGGACAATGTGAAACATGTATTGTTCTCTGATGAGTCCACCTTTACTGTTTTTCCCACATCCAGGAGAGTTACGGTGTGGATAAGCCCCAAAGAAGCATACCACCCAGACTGTTGCATGCCCAGAGTGAAGCATGGGGGTGGATCAGTGATGGTTTGGGCTGCCATATTATGGCATTCCCTTGGCCCAATACTTGTGCTAGATGGGCGTGTCACTGTCAAGGACTACCGAACCATTCTTAAGGACCCTGTGCATCCAATGGTTCAAACATTGTATCCTGAAGGCGGTGCACCAATACACACAGCAAGACTGGTGAAAGATTGGTTTGATGAACATGAAAGTGAAGTTGAACATCTCCCATGGCGTGCACAGTCACCAGATCTAAATATTATTTAGCCACTTTGGGGTGTTTTGGAGGAGCGAGTCAGGGAACGTTTTCCTCCACCAGTATCACATAGTGACCTGGCCTCTATTCTGCAAGAAGAATGGCTTAAAATCCCTCTGACCACTGTGCAGGACTTGTATATGTCATTCCCAAGACGAATTGACGCTGTATTGGCAGCAAAAGGAGGCCCTACACCATACTAATAAATGATTGTGGTCCAAAACCAGGTGTTTCAGTTTCATTGTCCAACCCCTGTATATATATATATATATATATATATATATATATATATATATATTCTACATTGTCAAGTGATTCTAATTTCTGCCTTATACAGACAGCCTACATTAAAGTGAAATATTGATACGTTTTAATTACGAAGTTTTAAAAAGATTATATAACATCCTGAGCTGTAAAAAGTTACCATTTTTGATCTATGTTAAATTCTCTATGAACTTGCTCTACCTCCAATAAGGCAATGAAAGTTTATTTGTATAGCACGTCAGCAACAAGACTATTCAATGCTTTACATGAATAAGACATAAGCAAAGAAAATACATAAAAAGTACACTGCAGTGGCATTTTAAGGCAAGTAAAGAATAGTTAAACTGCCGACAAAAATTAATTATATTTCAGGTAACAGTTTAGATTGAACATTTAAAGGCTCTTTTACATTTAAAGGCACATTTAAACTCTTTTTAATCTTTATAAGAGCTCAGGGTTTCAGTATTTTTATAGTTTTCAAGCAATTGTTTCCAGAGAAGAGGACCAAAAGAAATCAATGCTGCTTCTCCAAGTTTGGTTCTGGAGATGCAGAGTAGACTTGGACCAGAGGACCTAATATTCTGGAAGGTTGGTACGATGACATTCTTCAATGTATTTTGGTGCAAAGTCATTAAGTGATTTATAAAGTAACATAGGTATTTTAGAGTATATTCTTTGGTATACTGCAAGCCAGTTAAGGGCTTGAGAATTGCTCTACTTTCTTAGTTTTAGTGAGGAAATGGGCAGCAGCACTCAGGATTAGTTGCAGCTGTCTGGGTTTTCAGGTAGACCTGTGACACTGTTGCAGTTATCAATTCAACTGAAGATAAACGCATGGATGTGTTTTTCAAGATCTTGGTGGGACATTAGTCCTTTAATCCCGAATATGTTTTTCAGGTGATAGAAGGCTGGGTCCATTGCTACACATAGCTTTCAGGCCTGTTCTATGCATCTAGCCAATACTTGAATGGGTTCACAGTCACCCAGGGCAATTGTAATTCAAATTCAATTCAATTCAAATTCAAAGATACTTTATTGATCCCCGAGGGGAAATTAGAATTCCAGTACAACCCATCCAAACATACATCATGACACAAGACAAGGGGGGGGGGGGGACGGGTCACCGAGGCTTTGCTGCCCACTCACAGGCGCTGCCCTTGCTAGATGAGAAAAGAGGCCACATTAGGTAAGTAGAGGGAAAAACATGTCTTGTTATTTTTAAAATTTTCAGCTTATAAATATTGAATTAGGAGGGACCAAAATTGAAACCTTGGGGACCCCTGCACATGATTTTTGTGGTTTTCTATGTAAAGTTAACTAATTACACAAAACGTCCTTGTCCTTCAAGTAAGACTCAAACCAGGCAAGTACTGTACCAGAAAGGCTGGCCCAATTGTCCAGGGGCTTCTGTAATATACCGTGATCAACAGTGTCGAATGCTGCACTGAGGTCCAAAATACCAAGAGTGTGGTTCTTCCATAGTCTGCATTTTTGTGGGTGACACTGAACACCTTGACAAGGGCAGTCTCGGTACTGTGGTAAGTAGGACCATTAGGTCCTATTAAAAATCTACAAACATGTTTATTTGAATAACAGCTTAACTATTTGGAACTGTCTCTCTGGAAATGTAACATGATTGCAACTGCAACCATTTTTTTGGCAGGCCAAATTGGGGTGCACGTTTTACAATAAAATAATTTTAACAAGTGTTGTCCATCCAGCCATGGATAAAAAAATGGACCCTGAACTGTACACAAAGATGCTGGTAGGAACTCTGCACCTTTAAATACACACTTTAACCCACTCTTGCTCTATCCCAGGATGGAGGAGTAACAACTGTGTTGGACCATTTGTTTGCTGAATATTGGACCATTTGCACGTTGCTGGACGCCACCAGGCCTCCTGGCATTGTCGGCCATTTTGTATCCAGGACAGTCCGCTCCTACAAATCCCGTCGGACACTACGACTGATATGACGGGGCGTCCCAAGTCTGACATCACAATACGCTATATAGGAAGGCCTCCATTTTGAACACTCGCCTTCAGCTGGAAACCGTGTCCGGTTACCAACATCTGAAGCATCATCTGGAGAAGAGTCCCGAGTGGATCTCATTTATTCTCTCTCGTTGGCCAACGAACAATTCATAACTGAGGTTTTTGGACTAAGAAGGCCAGAAATGTCACTTTTCCGATCGAAGACGTGAGTAACTAAAAACACGGAGTTTCGAGGAGACGAACCGCCACCGTGTTTTATCCTAGTCGACTTTGATGGTCAGGTCATATTTTCCCTTTCGCCAAGGAGGCCAGAGGATGAAGATTGACCGTTTTTCCTGAAGTTAACTGTGGATGCACAGTAACTTCCAACTCCCCCTCCATTCGCTCTCAACGCCGCTGAGAAAGAAGGCTTCAACAAAGTAAAAGACATCCTTTTATTAATTTTATTTCTTTATTAGGAATAGCTGGGCAGGGTAGAGGAGATTTTTAGTGCGATGAGATTCGCTATTCAATCTAATGTGCTCTGAATGATATGCGCATGTAACTTTTTTATTGAAACTTTGATGTTCCGTGTTTGACGTCTGGAGGCTGCTGCACTCCCCATCTTTGTGTGTGTTTTGCGGGGTTATTGAACACCTGAGAGCAAGCGCAGGTGCGCTGTGAGACTGGACTGTTAAAATAACCTCATGGTGAAATTCCCCATTTTCTTTGTTTTCAACCTTACTGCTTGCTCGCTTGCCGCCAAAAGTTTTATAACCCTTTGTCTGCTCACCTCGCAGAGTTGGGGGAAGCTTTATGACTGAGTATAACTGAGTTACAGTGGAACTGTGCCCCAACATCCTCACCACCACACCCCTTTCGTCATATTATCAATTTTGCCATAACTGCTGGTTTGATCCCATACAACCCTGCTGTTTTGCTTTATTTTGTTTAGTTAGATATTTTACCCCTTTTGTGTAGATCTTTGCATGTTTGAGTAGGTGAAGAATGGATTGTATCAGGCTGTGAATTAATAAATATTCACATAGATAAAGAGAAGGCGTTTCTGGGTTTATTTTGTGTAAGAGTGATTCGTCAGTCAAGATAAGGTTAAAAGTTCCACACGTTTCGGCAGAAACGGTCGATTAAACAGTGACATCTCCGGTAATAGTTATTAATTATTACTGAGTATTTAACGGTTGTAATTATCAAAGGCGTTGAGCCACAATTACAACACCAGAAGACATCTCTGGTCTCGATTCATAAATGAGGATTTTGGTTAAGAAATTTATTTTGTCAAATTATGATTTTTAATTATAATTATTGATAAGGATTAATCAATCAATAATCATACTTCCAACAGCTGGAATCCCCATGATGTTATGCAGCCACTGACAAAATAATTTTCTCCACTCCACCTTGTTCTCTGTCCCGCTGTCTAGCAGCTAAAGCAGTGTCAGCGCACACAAACTGAATGTCTGACTTGCTAGCAAGCTGGACTAATTCTTCAAACTTGGATCCAGACTTGACTACGATCTGACGTTCGAGTACCCGCCAATTGAGAGCAACCACAATGTTAAGTATGATCTGCTGTCCCAATAATTCATTTCATTTCAGTTTTATTTATATAGCGCCAATTCACAACACATCTCATATCAAGGCACTAATACAGTGCTCATGCAAAAAGGGGTAATTAAGACAAGCATGTCTTGAAACCTTTCTTTCTGAGCTTCTACAGAAAGGCATTTGAGCCAGAGAGTTCCCAGAAGAGAGATTGTCTCTAATATCAATGAATGAAGTGGCTTCTTTCCTCTCTGCCAAAGAGGAGAAGGCAGGAATTGCATTATCACACGTCTTCCTACGTGCCAGCCCAGGCAGCAGGAGCAACCCACATAGCTACTACTGAGAGTAGCTGCAACGTTTCTTTGTTCGGGCCAACTTCACCACCCAAACCAGCGCCCTTTGTACCTCCCATCTTCATTCTTCAGAACAGTTGACGTAAGAGGTGACGTTGGTGCAGAGAAATTAGTTTAGGATAAAACATTGCTTATCTACTTTTGCATGGTAGTTTTAGTTGAATTGCACCAGCCTAGTAAATAATTTGGTAACTGAAATTTGTGTAACTTGGAGTTGAATTGTTTTTTTAATAAATTCTTAAATTTTAAGGAGAAGTTAATGTAAATTTATTCCATATGTGTGTGCAGAGTTTGCTGATCAATGCCAGTGCACAAATCACTCTTTCAACTATTGCCCTGATACCACTGCCAAATTGGGCTGTTATTCCCAGGACAGTCCTTGACAGACCGAATAGTTATTTAATTAAAGATTAAATAATATAAGCATCCGGATTGCATAGCACCAGCCTTTAACTTTACTTTGATTAACCCTTGGCACACCCACAAATGTCCTAAACATAATCAACTAATATTCCTTGCGCCTGAGCTTCAAATGACTTTAAAATCAGTGCCCTGTCCTTGCTGTGCTGTGGTGGCCGTCCTCGAATGCTTCGTTCTGTGGCTCTGGCCCCTGGTGGGCGCAGGGCTGCTGTTGGCAATCGGGTTGGTGGGGCGGTGGAGCATGTCTTGTGCCTGCACTGGGGCAGCTGACTGGTTGTGCCTGGCCTGGAGCAGTTGGCCTGCCCAACCCGGTTACCCAGCTGGTGCATGTTTCTCTCTCACAAACTGATGGGCTGGGGCAGCTGGCGCTGGCCAGATTATTGGGAAGGCTTGGAGTTGTACTGCTCTGCTGGCTGTTCTACTTGGGGGGGGGGGGCGCAATCGAGGCGGCAGGCTAGAGGGCGGCGTGGGAGGGCTGCAGCATGTGGGGTGGGGGGGTTGTGTCTTTTTCTTGGATGTGGGGTCACCGGCATTTGGATCAGCTGAGCGGCAGTGGTAGAGCTGAGCTGGATAATGTTTCTGCCCGTTGCAGTGATGTGGTGTGTCCCTGTGGTTGCTGGAGCATGCTGGGGGATGCCGGCCCAGGGTCCTTGACACTTGCCGGGGACCTCTTGCCGGGATCATTGGGGACTGGGGTTGGGTCAGGGTCCGGGCTGGGGTCGTTGAGGTTCAGGCACGAGCCCGGGACCAGGTTCAGGTGCTGGGGCAGTCTGCGTGTCTCCACCCTCGGAGGGAAGGGGACCACCTCCTGGGTCCGGGGGCTGGTTGTCCCTATGGGGTATTGGCACCTGGACCTGGGAGTATAGAGTATTTATGGGTAGTGTGAGTGAGTGTGCTATTTCCATTGTTATTTGTCTTTATGTTGGGTGTGTTTTTATGTGTAAGCATGAGGGTGGGAATGTGTGATTGAAACTGTGTGTGCTGTTTTTAATGTCAGGTTGGATCTTGGGCTGCTCCCTCTCCTGGATCAGTTTAGGCTCCCCATCAATTGTGGGACCTATTTCTTCCCCTCTACACTACCTGCCGGTGGTTGGTGTCTATGCCCGCCTGTATACTTGTGGTTCTCGGTGTCTGGGACTGATGCTTTGGTGTGTGCTGGCTCACTCCTGGTGGCTGCTTGCTGGGGCCTGGATCCCTGGGCTCTGTTGGGCCTCTGCTTGGGGAGTGATATTTCCCAGGGTCTTGGGTCTCTGGGTCCATGGCTGGATCTGCTCAGGTGTAGACGGCTGCCGGCGGGGCTTGTGGGCTTGTCGCAGCAGCTCCCTGGGGCTTCTGCACTGTGGCTGCTGGGTGGTTCCCCTAGGACTTTCCCCTGCTCTTCTCTGGGGGGGTTGCGGTAGTCCTGGTGGTAGTTCTCCTGGTTTTCCCATGCTCTGGGGGGCCTTTGGATGTCTATGGCTCGGATCCTCTCCTTATCTGTCCCAGGTCCAGGGGGGCAGATCTGTGGCCCCTCACACTCGCTATTGCATATTTCTATGGAGAAACCTTGTTTACACAAACAAACTCACACTCAGACCCACAGGTGTTTAGATTCAAGTGCTAACACATACACAGATGTTCTATATTGAGCTGCATTTACCACGAAATACATCTTGCATTCATTTTTGGTAAAAAAGCTGTTAATATGAACGTTTCCGCAGGTGTAGAAGCAAGCAGGGTGTTATCTTGTATTCTCTTCATCCTTTCTTTACTCCATTATTTTCTCCTTCTCTCCCCTTTTCCTTTTTGCCCCACCTCTCTCTCTTCCGTGGTCCTTAGTTTCTTTCATTTTCATTTCTGTCTCCGTGTCCGTAACAATTGAAATAATCCGAAAGCAGTTTCTAATAAAGTTTCTGTCATAAATATCAAGCGGAGCTTTAAAGCTTGTACTCGTACTCGTCGTCTTCCGCTTTATCCGGGACCGGGTCGCGGGGGCAGCAGACTCAGGAGAGACGCCCAGACGTTCCTCTCCCCAGACACCTCCTCCAGCTCCTCCGGGTGGAGCCCAAGGCGTTCCCAGGCCAGCCGAGGGACATAGTCCCTCCAACGTGTCCTGGGCCATCCCCTGGGCCTCCTCCCGGTGGGACGTGCCTGGAACACCTCCAGAGGAAGGCGTCCAGGGGGCATCCGGTATAGATGCCCGAGCCACCTCAACTGGTTCCTCTCGATGTGGAGAAGTAGCGGTTCTACTCCGAGCCCCTCCCGGATGGCCAAGCTCCTCACCCTATCTCTAAGGGAGTGCCCAGCCACCCTACAGAGGAAGCTCATTTCCGCCGCTTGTATCCGGGATCTCGTTCTTTCGGTCATGACCCAAAGTTCATGGCCATAGGTGAGGGTAGGAACGTAGACTGACCAGTAAATCGAGAGCTTCGCTTTTCGGCTCAGCTCTCTCTTCACCACAATGGACCGGCACAGCGCCCCCATTACTGTGGCAGCCGCACCGATCCATCTGTCGATCTCCCGCTCCATTCTTCCCTCACTCGTGAACAAGACCCCGAGATACTTAAACTCCTCCACTTGAGGCAGGAACTCCCCTCCAACCTGAAGAGGACAAGCCACCCTTTTCCGGTCGAGAACCATGGCCTCGGACTTGGACGAGCTGATCTTCATCCCAGCCGCTTCACACTCGGCTACGAACCGCCCCAGTGCATGCTGTAGGTCTTGGCTAGAGGGGGCCAGCAGGACCACATCATCTGCAAAAACAAGAGACGAAATCCTCTGGTCCCCAAACCAGACCCCCTCCGGCCCTTGGCTGCACCTAGAAATCCTGTCCATATAAGTTATGAACAGGACCGGTGACAAAGGGCAGCCCTGCCGGAGTCCAACATGCACCGGGAACAGGTCCAACTTAATGCCGGCAATGCGAACCAAACTCCTGCTCCGCTTGTACAGAGATCGGATGGCCACTAGTAAAGGGCCCCCGATTCCATACTCCTGGAGCACCCCCCACAGGGCATCACGAGGGACACAGTCGAATGCTTTCTCCAGGTCCACAAAACACATGTGAACCAGTTGGGCAAACTCCCACGAACCCTCGAGTACCCTGTAGAGGGTATAGAGCTGGTCCAGTGTTCCACGGCCGGGACGAAAACCACACTGCTCCTCCTGAAGCCGGGGTTCGACTATCGGCCGGACTGTCCTCTCCAATATCCTGGCGTAGGCCTTACCAGGGAGGCTGAGGAGTGTGATCCCCCTGTAGGAGCTTTAAAGCATTAGCAGTAATGCTCCACTTGTGAAAGTAAATCTGTTGGCCTTTTTCTTGGCACTCAGACAACAATTCTGAGCGCTACTCTGCTGGACAAGACACGTAAAAAAAAAAAAAAAAGAATTATACTACCGGTCATTTACTGTATGTATGTATGTAGCTGGCTAGCTAGAGGACCGTCAATAAAAATGACCTATCTTGCTAACTTTGGCATATTTACATTTTAACCTGTAACTAATGCTTATTAATATGGAAAACTGGCCTGCACTTAATAGCTCTTTATCAAG
The DNA here is from genome assembly GCF_021462225.1 of Girardinichthys multiradiatus. Classification (NCBI taxonomy): domain Eukaryota; kingdom Metazoa; phylum Chordata; class Actinopteri; order Cyprinodontiformes; family Goodeidae; genus Girardinichthys; species Girardinichthys multiradiatus. Next base: position 26,898,795 of record NC_061796.1, on the reverse strand, counting down.
TCCCCAGAGACCCCAAAGCTACAATCAGTCATCCATGCATTCATACACACATTACCACACTGACAATGGTAAACTACATTCTAGCCACAGCTGCCCTGGGGGGAGACTGACAGAAGTGAGGCTGCCATACAGTCAATGCCACTGAGCTCCCTGACCACCATCAGCAGACGAGGTGGTTGAAGTGTCTTGCCCAAGGACACAGCAGAGGGTTGAACTGGCAACCCGTTTACATGACGAATCCCTACCACCGTCAAATGAGGGGCTTGTGCACTCAGAAACAGGGACAGATGGAACAGAGGTTCGAACTGGCAGGGGGTTGCAGCAGTTCAGCAGTGCAACAGTGCAAACAACTGCCTCAACACGCAGCCATCTGACAAAAAAGAAAATGACAGTTTTACATTCTTTACACAAAACAAAATCTGAAAAGAATGGTTTCCATCTGTATTCAACCCTCTTTACTTATAGTCCTCAATTAAATCCAGTGCAATCAGCTGCCTTCAGATTTCACCTAATTAGTTAATGGAGTTTCCTAATGTGTAATTTAATCTTAGTATGTATCCAGTTTTTCAACAAAGGCCTTAGAGGCTTGTTATAGAACATTAGTAAACAAAGCTGGGTTAGGTTCGAAAACAACATCCCAAGCTTTGAACATTTCACTGAGCTCTGTTCAGAGCATCAACTGAACATTGAATAAGCATAGCACAATCACAAACCTACTAATAAATGGCCGTCCAACTAAGAGGGTCGGTCAAGGGAAGCAATAATCAGAGAATCAGCTAAAAGACAAATTGTAATTTTGGAGGTATCATGCTGTGGGCACAGTTTGTTTAGCAGAGATGGAAAAACTGGTCAGAATTGATTGGAAGATGGATGGAGATAAATACAAGGCCAGGAAGAAAGACCTCAGTCTGGGGTGGACGTTCACCTTCCAACAGAACAATATATACACAGCCAAATCTACAAGAAATGGTTTAGATCAAATCATATTCATGTGTTAGAATGAACCATACCTAAACCTAAATGGGAATCTGTTCAAGGCTTGAAAACTGAAGTTCAGAGACACCCTCTAGTACTGTGGTTTTATCATGAAGAAATGTGAAGATGTTCAAAGAATATGAATACTATTGCATGGTGCTGTATTATCAACAGAGAGAGACAGAACAGGTATTGGTTTCTAAATGTCCTGCCAAAAAGCTATATCACACTAAACCCTAATCTACACTTGTCGATTTATGCTTTTTAAAGTTAGTTTTTTCTCATAAACAGAAACACACTCGAGAAAAGTTGTGAATAACCTTTTATTTTCTTTAAACCTGTGCATTAACTTCAAAGGGTAAACTGTGTGCAATGCATTTTGTTTTTTACAAGTTCAAAATACATTAGACACCTGTTTTTTAAATACAATGCTCCTTTTTAAAACCATTCATAAATCATTGCACAGCACTGGATTCTAGCATTCTATCAGAAGTTAGAGGCCCAGCATCAAAACCTGTGTATGGGTTTGCTATACATTTATTATAACCAGAATTTACATTTTACTGTCTTGTGAAGTAAAAATATCTTCATTTAAATATGATTCCTTTACATGATAAAACATTTTTTATTGTCCCCTATTCTTCAAAATGTTATGTCATTACCAGAGAATCATTATGCTATGAGTTTGGAGGATGAGTGTATTTGGGTTTCTTGGTGTGTATATTTGTGAACGTTTGTGAGTTGGCTCTGTGAATTTTCTGGAAGGTCTTATGTGCTACATGGCTGCAGCATTCAACCTTTACACTGGATGAACCTCTTTATTATGTGTTTTGTGTTGCAAATAATCATTAAAAAATTTTGACATTGTACAAAAACACTTTATAGAAATTACATTTGCACAAGTAAATATGAAGCATTGTTGCTAAAGAAATTAAATGCCACAGAAGTGCAAATATAAAATGGAGGCTTGACACTGAGCAAATGAAATAAAATGTGATTCTGATAAAGTTGTAGAAAGAATCCAGTCCTTATAGACATAAATAAATAAAGGGTCCAATAAATAAAACTATAAATACTTTGAATAAATAGTCTATATGTTGTGGAATCGCTGTGAATTCTGACTTCGTGAGCCGTGCTGAGCCACTGCAAGGTTTGCTTTTATTGACAAAAGCATGTTTTCAGGCAGTTAGAGGATGCCTCCATTTTTTTCAGCATAAACATGGCAGATGTTGCTCTAGGGGTAATGTACGACTCTGCACTGCACATGTTTCTGTGTGACCATGCAGTCCACAGTGACTGAAGACATTGAGGGATTTCATAGCTACTGCTAAACAATGTCTGATTATGCAACAGTATACAGGGGTTGGACAATGAAACTGAAACACCTGTCATTTTAGTGTTGTTATGATTTGGGGTTGTTTGGTTTTTGGTTTCTGGTTTTTTCCTTATGTTTTTCACTGCTCCAGTCTTTCATCATGTCTCTGTTTATTATTTTCCTAGTCATGCTTTAGTTTTTGTCTTCTAGTTCATGTGCGGTCAAATTAAGTTTTGGATCTGGTTATGCTTTCGTTTCATGTTTTTCTAGTTATGTTTCTATTAGTTTATTTCCTTGGATTTGCGTTCTGTTCAAGCCATGTTTTGCTCCAGTCACGTTTTGTTCTGTCAATTAAGTTTATTCGGTTCACCTGCACCATGTTAATCAGTTTTGTGTTCCACCTGTACCATGCTCCATTTAAACACACCTTGTTCAGTTAGTCATCGCGGAAACATTTTTCATTTTCAAGCTCATGTCCTGCTGTTCACACGAAGCTTGTCTTGCCAAGTCTGCCCATGTCTGTTTTTGCCGTCACCTCCTGTGAGTGAGTTTTTTTGTTATTAAATATTTTTCCATTTAACATCATGCTGCCTGCTAGTCTGCATTCTGGGTTCGTCCATTGCTCAAGCCGTAACAAGTGTGGGAGGTTTCATGTCTAAATTGGACCAGCCTGATAGCCAGTCTTCATTGATTCCACATTGCACCAGTAAGAGCAGAGTGTGAAGGTTCAATTAGCAGGGTAAGAGCACAGTTTTGCCCAAAATATTGAAATGCACACAACATTATGGGTGACATACCAGAGTTCAAGAGAGGACAAATTGTTGGTGCATGTCTTGCTGGCGCATCTGTGACCAAGACAGCAAGTCTTTGTGATGTATCAAGAGCCACGGTATCCAGGGTAATGTCAGCATATCACCAAGAAGGATGAACCACATCCAACAGGATTAGCTGTGGACGCAAGAGTAAGCTGTCTGAAAGGGATGTTCGGGTGCTAACCCGGATTGTATCCAAAAAACATAAAACCAAGGCTGCCCAAATCATGGCAGAATTAAATGTGCACCTCAACTCTCCTGTTTCCACCAGAACTGTCTCTCGAGAGCTCCACAGGGTCAATATACACGACCGGGCTGCTATAGCCAAACTTTTGGTCACTCATGCCAATGCCAAACATTGGTTTCAATGGTTCAAGGAGTGCAAATATTGGGCTGTGGACAATGTGAAACATGTATTGTTCTCTGATGAGTACACCTTTACTGTTTTCCCCACATCCGGGAGAGTTACGGTGTGGAGAAGCCCCAAAGAAGCATACCACCCAGACTGTTGCATGCCCAGAGTGAAGCATGGGGGTGGATCAGTGATGGTTTGGGCTGCCATATTATGGCATTCCCTTGGCCCAATACTTGTGCTAGATGGGCGCGTCACTGTCAAGGACTACCGAACCATTCTTGAGGACCCTGTGCATCCAATGGTTCAAACATTGTATCCTGAAGGCGGTGCACCAATACACACAGCAAGACTGGTGAAAGATTGGTTTGATGAACATGAAAGTGAAGTTGAACATCTCCCATGGCCTGCACAGTCTCCAGATCTAAATATTATTGAGCCGCTTTGGGGTGTTTTGGAGGAGCGAGTCAAGAAACGTTTTCCTCCACCAGTATCACGTAGTGACCTGGCCACTATCCTCCAAGAAGAATGGCTTAAAATCCCTCTGACCACTGTGCAGGACTTGTATATGTCATTCCCAAGACAAATTGACACTGTATTGGCCGCAAAACGAGGCCCTACACCATACTAATACATTACTGTGGTCTAAAACCAGGTGTTTCAGTTTCATTGTCCAACCCCTGTATGTACATCAACAATTCACTATATATTTCCCCTAGATTTGCATGTTCTACTTATAATTCATCATATAGTTTTATAAAATCCCCCTATTAAAGACTAAAACAAAAACATTTCATTTTCATTATTGCCTGATGTTTTGCAATTTGTCCATTTTGATGTCAGTCAAAATCATGTGACCAACAGTGCTCATTTGTACATTTTGAAAGAACTGCTCATCATTTCAGCCAGAGTTAGTTCTAATTTAGCTATACAGTAAAAACAAAAAAACATCTTTTAGAAACGTTTCCTCTCATTCATTCACAATATGTGAGGTGCACATTCAGCTTTTGTAGTGACTGCGGAGCAAGATCAAAGGTGTGATTTCACATCCTCTCCACTTTATATTGGTTCCAAGACCTTTTATTTTTCAACTCAAGGGTTTTAAAAATCCTGGCCTCTCTAGTTGGTTGCCAGTGTTGTAAGAGTGATGAGGTAACTTGCAGAAATTTCACCCGGGTTGAAGTTATTTCCACAGGAAATATTGTTGAATCTCTTATCTGTAGCTAATTAGAAAGATAGAGGAATGATATTTTAACCTATTGCAAAGCAGTCCTGCTCTATAACCCAACTTTCAACCATGGCAACTTATTGTTATCCTCTACCATTTACCCATACCCTTTTCCCAAGTGTCTTCACACAACAACTCGGCACATGAGAGTGGGTGAGAAAATGACAGAGATTCCTGCTTTAGGCCATGGTCTCTTTCCCTGGCAGTCTTCGGTCGTTGAAGGTGTGCATGTTGATGAGCTCCTCTGTTTTCATCAGGACAGGTGGCTGGGGCTTGTGTTTGAGCCGCTGCTGACACTTGAGGGAAACCCGCAGTTCGTCCACCATAGCGCTGCAGAATGACCTCTGCAAATGGAAAGAACAAAAAGAGAACAGAAACTATTTCAGACCACTTCCCCAGTTCAAAAATGCTTATCTAGAGAACAACCTGTAAAATGCCTTATTTTCAGGACACACCATCTCATCTTAGAGTTGGCAAAAGGAAAATATTCATGGAATATGGTTTATGGAAAAAAATTTCTATTGTTTTTCAGTTGTATTGATCACTCAAAGCACTTTAACAGTATGACTAACATTTAGAGCAGATTCCAATTTGGGCTCTTCACTGATGTTAGGCCAGAGTTACAACCAAGGCTGGTTACAGTAGTAAGTAACATTGCTAATGTTGTTGCTGCCAGCCAGACATTTTTTTTTAAATGTAGAATTCGATATACAATTTAAAAAATATTCAATAAATTATAATAGTATTAAAAAGCCCATACTTGAACCGCCACCTCAACGTGGTGGAGGGGTTTGAGTGCTCGAATGATCCTAGAGGCTATGTTGTCTGGGGCTTAAATGTGCCTGTAAGGGTCTCCCATGGCAAACAGCCTCTGGGTGACGGGTCATACAAAGAGCATTTCAAGGCGCCTTTATGAGGACCACAAAATCGAGGCACGTGACGTCGCCCGGTACGGCGGAGCTGAGGTAACCACCCTGAAGCCAGGCCTGGGGTCGGGACTTGTCAGCGAGCACCTGGTAGCTGGGTTGCTCTTCGCAGGACCCGGCCGGGCCAAGCCCGAACGAGAGACGCGAGGCCATCCCCCAGTGGGCCCAACACCTGCAGGGGGAACCATGAGGGATCGGAGCAAAGAGGATCAGGCAGCGTACGAAGGTGGATACCTCGATGGCCCGATCTCCAGATGCTTAGGCTGGCTCTAGGGACGTGAAATGTCACCTTGCTCGGGGGGAAGGACCCCAAGCTTGTACGGGAGGTCGAGAGATATCGACTAGAAATAGTTGGGCTCACCTCCATGCACTGCGTGGGCTCTGGAACCCAGATCCTCAAGAGAGGTTGGACTCTCTTCTTCTCTTGAGTGGCCCGTAGGGAGAGGCAGGTTTGCTTGTTGCCCCCCAGCCGAGCCATCTCGTGTTGGGGTTTACCCCAGTGGATGAGAGGGTCACATCCCTGTGCCTTTGGGTCGGGGACAGGTCTCTGACTGTCGTTTCAACCTATGGGCCAAGCGGTAGTGTGGAGTACCCAGCCTTCTTGGTGTCCCTTTTGGGGGTGCTGCATGGTGCCCCTCCCGGGGACTCCGTTGTTCTGCTGCGGGACTTCAACGCCCACGTGGGAAATAACAGTGATAACTAGAGAGGCGTGACTGGGAAGAATAGCCTCCCTGATTTGACTACGAGTGGTGTTTTATTATTGGACTTCTGTGTTAGTCACAGATTGTCCATTTTGAACACCATGTTCAAGCATAAGGGTGTTCATCAGTGCACTTGGCACCAGGACTCCCTAGGTAGGAGGTCGATGATCGACTTTATTCTTGTGTCTTCAGACCTTCGGCTGCATGTTTTGGACACTTGGGTGAAAAGAGGGGCCGAGCTGTCCACTGATCACTACCTGGTGGTGAGTTGGATCCGCTGGAAGAGCAGAAAGCCGGACAGACTTGGCAGATCCAAGCATATACTGAGGGTCTTCTGGGAACGTTTGGCGGAGCCCTTGGGCAGGGATGTGATCAACTCCGACCTCCGGGAGACCTTTGACCTGATTCTGAGGGAGGTTGGAGACATAGAGTCTGAGAGGACTATGTTCTCCACGTCTATTGTCGATGCTGCTGCCCATAGCTATGGCCGTAAGGTCTGCAGGGCCTGTCATGGAGGCAATTCCCAAACCCAGTGGTGGACACTGACAGTAAGGAATGCTGTTTTATGGGACTCCTGAGGCAGCTGACGGGTACGGTGAGGCCAAGAGTGCCACGACCCGGGCAGTGGCAGAAGCAAAAACCCGGGTCTGGGAGGAGTTTCATGGGGCCATGGAGAAGGACTTCGGGTTGGCCTCAAAGCAATTCTTGCACACTGTCCGTTGCCTCAGAAGGGGGAAGCAGTGCTTTGCCAACACTGTTTATGGTGGGGTGGGGAGCTATTGACCTTGAGATTATCGGGCGGGGGAAGGAGTACTTCGAGGATCTTCTCAATCCTGCCGTCACGCATTCCCTGGCGGAAGCAGAGGCCGGGGACTTGGGGTTGGACTCTTTCATCACCCAGGCTGAAGTCACCTAGGTGGTTAAAAAACTATATGGTGGCAGGGCTTCGGGGGCGGATGAGTACCTCAAGTCTCTGGATGTTGTGAGGCTGACACGCCTCTTCAACATTGCTTGGCGGTCGGGGACAGTGCCTCTGGACTGGCAGACTGGGATGGATCACACTCCTCCCAGGGGGATCACACTCCTCGGCCTCCCTGGTGAGGCCTATGCCAGGGTCTTGGAGAGGAGAGTCCGGCCTATTGTCGAACCTCGGCTTCAGGAGGAGCAGTGTAGTTGTCATCCTAGCCAAGGAACACACTGGACCAGCTCTACACCCTCTACTTTCTGGTGCATGTTCGACTCCAGCAGGGCTGCCCTTTGTCACCAATCCTCTTCATAACTTTTATGGACAGGATTTCTAGGCGCAGCCAAGGGCCGGAGGGGGTCTGGTGTGGGGACCAGTGTATTTCATCTTTTCTTTTTGCAGATGACGTAGCCTTGCTGCCCCCCTCTAACCAAGACCTACAGCATGCACTGGGGCAGTTTGCAGCCAAGTGTGAAGCAGCTGGGATGAAGATCAGTTCCTCCAAGTCCGAGGCCATTGTTCACGACCGGAAAAGGGTGGCTTGCCCTCTTCAGGTTGGAGGGGAGTTCCAGCCTCAAGTGGAGGAGTTCAAGTATCTTGGAGCCTTCACGACTCGAGTTCACAAGTGACGGGAGAATGGAGCGGGAGACCGACAGATGGATCAGTGCAGCTGCTGCAGTAATGGGGACGCTGTGCCGGTCAGTTGTGGTGAAGAAAGGGCTGAACTGAAGCAAAGCTCTCGATTTACTGGTCAGTCTACGTTCCTACCTTCACCTACAGCCATGAACTTTGGGTCATGACCGAAAGAACGAAATCCCAGCTACAAGTGACTGAAATAAGCTTCCTCCATAGGGATGCCGGGCAATCACCTAAAGATAGGGTGAGGAGCATGGCCATCTGACAGGGGCTTGGAGTGGAGCCATTGCTCCTCCACATTGAGAGGAGCCAGTTGAGGTGGCTCGGGCATCTATAACGGATGCCTCCTAGGTGCTTCCCTCGGGAGGTGTTCCAGGCACGTCCCACAGGGAGGAGGCCCAGGGGACGGCCCAAGACACGCTGGAGGGACTATGTCTCTTGGCTGGCCAGGAAACGCCTTGGGCTCCCAACATAGGAGCTGGAGGTGTCTGGCGAGAGGAAAGTTTGGATGTCTCTATTGAGTCTGCTGGCGAGTATTAAAAAGTATGAGTATTAAAACGTTTATTTATTTGAGTAATTAAACAAAGACTGCTGTTAATTTAGATTTTCTGATTACAGCTAATGTAAACATGAATTTTTTTTTTCAGTCTTGTACTTTTCTTTAATAAAAAAAATGTGAGCTTAATAAAAAAATATGTTTTTTTAATCTGACAAACGAGCCTTATCAGAACACTTCAGGTATAGTAGAAACAGGTTTAAGACCTGGAGAACAAAATTCTACCACCATGATGTCTAATAGATTTTTTCTTTAAACAAAAACAATAAATCTGAACAAAAACTTGTTTGTTTTGACTCCAGCTGTTTTAGTAAACATCATATGTCATATAAATAAGAACAAATGAGTAGAGATAAGATGGGATTTATTAAAAGCATTTGCCACCATTGTCTTACAATTTTCTTGAATACTTTTAAATTGCAGAAACAAGATAATACTACGGAGCAACAACATGCTCACACAGGTTAACATGGTTTTGAACTTTTCAACCAACAAAACAGCGTCGTATCATAACTGGGGGTTGTTATAACAACGAATTTTAGAACAGTTTAATCAAGCAGCTTTGAATAATAGTGTTTAAACGCAGGTGTTTCAGCACGGTTGCACGTAATGAATAAAGAGAAGATTATTAAAAGGATTTTCATAGTCCATAAGTCAATTATTACGTATATGTTCTAAACAATTAAAATGTTTTTGAACTAGTTTTAGTCTGTGTAGCTACATCTATTTTTAAAAACAGTTTTGACTAATAGTAAAACATACATTATGTCCGCTCACTATTTTAATGTGAATCATATAACATCCATTGAATGCTCATACAAGAAACGCAAAAAAGTAAGTTTACAATTACTGCCTTTCTAAGGACTGTGAAAAAGGAGAAAAACACACACTTTACACACTGTAGTAAACACATGCATGGCTTGTTACTCGTACTCGTTGTCATCCTTTTAATCCTTGACCGGGTCGCGGGGGCAGCAGACTCAGCAGAGACGCCCAGACATCCCTCTCCCCAGACACCTCCTCCAGCTCCTACGGGTGGAGCCCAAGGCGTTCCCAGGCCAGCCGAGAGACATAGTCCCTCCAGCGTGTCCTGGGCCGTCCCCTGGGCCTCCTCCCAGTGGGACGTGCCTGGAACACCTCCCGAGGAAGGCGTCCAGGAGGCATCCAGTATAGATGCCCGAGCCACCTCAACTCCTCTCCTCTCGGCCGCCCTACGGAGGAAGCTCATTTCAGCCGCTTGTATCCGGGATCTCGTTCTTTCAGTCATGACCCAAAGTTCATGGCCATAGGTGAGGGTAGGAACGTAGACCGACCGGTAAATTGAGAGCTTTGCTTTTCGGCTCAGCTCTCTCTTCACCACAACGGACCAGCACAGTGTGCCCATTGCTGCGGCAGCTGCACCGATCCGTCAGTTGATCTTCCGCTCCATTTTTCCCCCACTCGTGAACAAGACCTCGAGAAACTTAAACTCCTCCACTTGAGGCAGGAACTCCTCTCCAACCTGAAGAGGACAAGCCACCCTTTTCCAGTCGAGTACCATGGCCTCGGACTTGGAGGAGCTGATCTTCATCCCAGCCGCTTCACACTCGGCTGCGAACCGCCCTAGCGCATGCTGTAGGTCTTTGCTAGAGGGGGCAGCAGGACCACGTCATCTGCAAAAAGAAGAGATGAAATCCACTGGTCCCCAAACCAGACCCCTCCGGCCCTTGGCTGCGTCTATAAATCCTGTCCATAAAAGTTATGAACAGGACCGGTGACAAAGGGCAGCCCTGCCGGAGTCCAACATGCACCGGGAACAGGTCCGACTTAGTGCCGGCAATGCGAACCAAACTCCTGCTCCGCTCGTACAGGACCGGATGGCCCCTAATCTGGACCATGAAGGGGGACCGGTCCCCCTTCTTATGAAGGAACAAAGATATCTAAGTTGTAGCTTAGCATATGCAGTGTTATAAGAAGATTCCACCTACACCTAGCCTGGGAAGTATCATTCTGAAGCAAAAAAATTAATTGAATAGATGTGAACATGACAGCATGGGTGATACAATTTGGGTAACCCCTTGTTATATGCTCCAGGCACACATTATTGTTATTAATATTAATATTATTATTGTTATTGTTCTTTTGTATTCCTGGCTGTTTTCTACTGTTTTTGTTTAGTGTTGGTTAAATCCCTTTCTTGCGTTTTTAAAAGTTTTTTTAAGGTTTCCTTTTAACAGCGCTTGTTTCTGCCACCCTATATAGGCTGGACTTTGGATGCTCTGTCTGTCTCTTTCACGCACACATACTTGCCCCCGCGTTCTCTCTCTTTCACTGCTGGAGTGCTCCTCAAGTGTGCGCATCCAGTTGGTTGTAAGCGCTGCAGGCTGCAGCAGCAGCGTGCCATATGTTAGCCTTTTGTTCTGATTTTGGCCTAATGGTTCTGGTTGTCCTGTTTTTTCTTTTTTCTTTTGAGGTTTAGGTTACTTCTGGGTTTTTTTTAGTCCGGTGTCGGCAGTGGCTTCACCGGCCATGTTATAGGGTTGGCCTGTTGTTTCTGTTTGGCCGGCTCATCGGGTCCATCTTTCTGGTTATACTTTTGGGTTTGTTTGTGGGCTGTGTGAGGTAAGGGTTCTTTGTCTTCTTGTTTTATTTTCACATAAAAAAGTTATTTAAAATTCCAGTTTCAACAGGATTTCAAGAAAACCAAAGAAGAAACAAAGTAATCAATAAACTGAATGTTTGAACCCATATCTTGTCTCCATGCCCTCATTAAATATGCTGTGACCCTTTCGTTTTTGGTTTTTGAGCCATAACACCCTTGAATCCCTGTTGTAATCCCTGGTTTGTAAGGGAAGAAATTTAAGGAGATATATTGTGCTAGGACTGAGGACATTATCGGGCGGTGGAAGGAGTACTTCGAGGATCTCCTCAATCCTGACATCACGCATTCCGTGGTGGAAACAGAGGCTGGGGACTTGGGGTTGGACTCTTTCATCATCCATGCTGAAGTCACCGAGGTGGTTAAAAAGCTCCATGGTGGCAAGGCTTCGGGGATTGGATGAGATCCGCCCTGAGTACCTCAAATCTCTGGATGTTGTTGGGCTGTCATGGTTGACACACCTCTTCAACATTGCGTGGCGGTCGGGGACAGTACCTCTGGACTGGCAGACTGGGGTGGTGGTCCCCCTTCATAAGAAAGGGGACCGGAGGGTGTGTTCCAACTACAGGGGATCACACTCCTCAACCTCCCTGGTTAGGCCTACACCAGGGTATTGGAGAGGAGAGTCCGGCCGATAGTCGAACCTCGGCTTCAGGAGGAGCAATGTGGTTTTTGTCCCGGCCGTGGAACACTGGACCAGCTCTATACCCTCTACAGGGTGCTCAGGGGTTCATGGAAGTTTGCCCAACCGGTTCACATGTGTTTTGTGGACCTGGAGAAGGCATTCGACTGTGTCACTCATGATGCCCTGTGGGGTTGCTCCAGGAGTATGGAATCGGGGGCCCTTTATTAGGGGCCATCCGGTCCTGTACGAGCGGAGCAGGAGTTTGGTCCGCATTGCCGGCACTAAGTCGGACCTGTTCCCAGTGCATGTTGGACTCCGGCAGGGCTGCCCTTTGTCACCGGTCCTGTTCATACCTTTTATGGACAGGATTTCTAGATGCAGCCAAGGGCCAGAAGGGGTCTGGTTTGGGGACCAGTGGATTTCGTCTCTTCATATATAACATATATAATAACAACGTTGTTACCAAAAAGTGCATGGTACTAATGAATGGAAGATGTATTTAGTGGTAACTGCGGCTAAAAATCTGTTTACAACTGAATCTAAACACCTCTGGGTTTAAGTTTGCGCGCTTGTGTATACAAGGTTTCTCCATAAAAATATGCATATACAGGATTTCTGCTTTTTAGAGTTGATGGTTACCTGGCTTATCAAGTGATTTGCAAAACGTGGGCGGCTGTTCAAAGCATTCCAAAGCTGCCTGCGATGTTGGAGTCTGTAGAGCAATCAACACTCAGACTTAAATGTTAAGAGAGCAGAATCGCAAGCTGGACACGTTTCTTGAACAGAATCGCAGCCTGGCAGCAGTTGGACTCAGAGGTTAAAGGATATAATTGCTACTTGGATTCGCAATTGAGACATACCTGTAAAACTCTTAAGATAGTTGGAAATTTACAACTGCCTGAACCACAACATTTATTGTTTTTCTAAATCCGGCGCCCCAATGTGGCCTTGGCAACTTCTGCTAACTGGCCATCGACAAAATATCTACTGGATGTTATTGCGGCCGATTGATAAAACGTCCGCCTCTCTTCTCAAGGACAATTGCGCTTCTAGCAGTGTTTGACTTTGAGTTGACTTATTTTTGTTAATAAATTCTTGTATTTTAAGAAATTGTGTGAATTCATTCCATGTGTGAAGAGTTTATGCTGTTCAATAATGTCAGAGCTAGTCTCACACCTTTCTATTTTGTCCTAATACCATCGCCTTACTGGGCTGGTATTAACAAGACAACCCTTAACAGATAAAAATATTATTTGATAAAATATTAAAATTAAATATTAAATAATATTCTCAGATTAATCACAACAGTCACAACACTAGTGCCATTTACAAGAAGGATCAGGGCAGACTCTACCAGTTCAGGAGACTGAAGACCTTTGGAGAGCCAGGGACAATCCTGAATATCTTTTTTGACTAGCAGGAGCCTATCTACAGCTGAGAGGAAGCAGTTAGATAAGCTTATCAGGACGGCCAGTTCTCTTCTCGACCCAGTGCAGCTTGTGGACATTGTCTTCCATCCCTTGTGTGAAGGTATAGCAGACCTGGAGTTTCTTCTTTACCTTCCTTTTTTATGTCACTGCAGTTTATTTTTTTATGTGTTTTCATTTATTCAATTCAATTTCCCTACTGAAGAACAATGAAGTGTTGGGAGTATGATTATTGATTGAATAATCTTGATCAATAATTATAATTACAAATCATAATCTGACAAAATCAATTTCTTAACCATAAATCCTCATTTACGAATCGAGACCAGAGATATTTCTGGTGTTGTAATTGTGGCTCAACGCCTCTGACAATTACAACCGTTGAATACTCCGTAATAGTTAATAACTATTGCCGGAGATGTCACTGTTTAATCGACCGTTTCTGCCGAAACGTGTGGAACTTGAACCTTATTTTGACTGACACATCACTTTTTGCACACAATAAAACACCAAACGCTCTCTCTTTATCTATGTGAATATTTATTAATTTTCACCTACTCAACATGCAAAATTCTACAAACACAGGGGTAACACATCTAAATAAGCAAAATCAACAAACGGTAGTGGGTATGTATTGAGTCAACCAGCAGTTTATGGCACAACAGATGAAGGGAGAGGATATGAAAGGGGGGTGTGGTGATGGCTGGTGGGGGGTTGGAGTGCAGCTTAGAGTGTCTTTTATGATCTTCTGATCATAAAACTTCCCCCCTAACTCCTGACCACAAAGGACTGATAACGTTTGGCGGCAAGTTAGCACAGTGAGATTGAAGACAAAGGTAAAATGGAGAATTTTACCATGAGGTCATTTTAACAGTCCAGTCTTGCAACGCACCCATAACACATCAAAGTTTCAACAAGCAAGGTTACATGCACATATTATTCAGAACACATGAGATCCTAACCAGCGATTCTGATCGCTTCTACAACCTCTGACCCTGCCCAGGCCTTCTAATAAAGAAATAAAAAAAAAGAAATGGGTTTTACTTGTGTCGTCTTCTTCCGCGTGAGGGAATTCAAGCGAGGAAACGTGGGGTTGAGTTAATTGTGCGTCCACAATTAACTTCAGGGGAACGGTCAGTCTTTGTCCTTTGGTCTTCTTGACAAAAAGGAAAAATATGATTTGACCATCAAAGTCGACTTGAAAATGAAACACGGTAGCGGTTCGTCTCTCCGAAGCTCCGTGTCTCCAGTTACGTGTTAACTCACGTCTTCGATCGGCAAAGTGAAATCTCTGGCCTTCTTATTCCAGAGACTTCAGTTATGAATGGTTCGTTGTCCAACGAGAGAGAATGAATGAAACTCTTCACAGAGTTCTTCTCTTAAAGTGGCGCGCTTCAATCACCAGATCGGTTTCCAGCGGAAGGCGAGTTTTCAAACATGAGCGCCTCCTATATAGCATCCTGTGACGTCAGACTGGGGACGCCCAGTCATATCAGTCGCAATGCTCGATGGGATATGTAGGAGCGGGCTGTCCTGGGTACAAAATGGCCGATGCCATTGGAGGGGCACAGTGACGTCCAACAACGGGCAGATAATCCAATACTCAGCAAACAAGTGGTCCAACATTCCCCCCTAGGTTCAAAGGGTGAGATGAATCGCAGTCTTTGAAGCTACTGGGACCATTCTGTCCTTTGCTGAGCAATCAGTGATCCGTGGCCAAGCAGAACAAAACAAAATTGTCTCTGTGTTACTCAAAACCTACGACTGGGCAGGATAGAGGTTAGCCTGGGCAGGACTAAACTCTGACTAAACTCATCCCTTTCTACATTGTTCAATGAGAAAAATACAGGACAATACATTCATATTATCATTACATTCTTTGGTCATCAGCTTTGGTAATCCTGAGACAAAATGAAACAATAACAGATATTGTACATATATATGTATATATAAAAGTAAAAGGAACAAAACAAAATCATGGTTCATAGCTTATTCATCCAACTTCTATTAGGCACTGGACCCTGGCTGTGTCGTTGGCAAAGGCGGTACTATGAACCGTGAGGGAATGAATGTGAGGGAATCAATCCTGACCTGTAAACGCTTAACCTGCTGGTATGCGGTGTGTAATCTAAAACGAATGGTTAAAACAGGTTTAGGCTTAAACCATTGGCTCTTCCGGATGATGATGGGTTTTAATAGGACTCCTGTCTCTAAACTATCTAGATGTGGAAAGAGGGAGAAAAGAATAAACGAATTGCAGTATTTAGGCTATAAGCTAGGTGTGTTTGTGGAGGTTGCAAGGTGTCTGTCGTGGTGGACTTAAGATTTCTCTACTAAGTTCAGCAGAACTAGGTCAATGGGTATCTGTGCCTCGGTGGGACTGTCTACAGATGAACCAACCTCCTTTAACACGATTTTGCATGAAATCTCGGGCAGCATGTGTGTCCATTACATCATTCTTAAACACTTTTGTGAGGTCTGCTGTGCATGCAGTGTTATGGAAAATTATCGTGTCAACTTACAGTTTAAGACTGTGTCCTAGAAGGTAGCTATATGTTTAACGGTTTCTGTTGAAGAAAGTTGTTAGTGATTAGTGCATGTTAGCGTGAGTTCATGAAACATGCACCTATTTAACTAGTCCTACGCACTAGTCTCTCCTTTCCCGGACATTGAGACAAGCTCTGTTCTTGGGGAGGAGAGTTCGATGTAGGACTTCATCTGGTTCAGCCAAAGAGCAGCAGCTGGGATGATGGTGTCAACCTTTTCTGACAAGCATCCAACCCACTTGATGAAGCTGCATGTCGCAGTTAGGAGGAATTTGTTACCTCCTGTTAATTTTGGAGCTGGTTCGACCCAGTTGGTCTGAAGGTGGAAACAAGGTAATGTAACCCCCCTTCGCTGAAGCGGAGGTTTACTGGTTGGCTGGGATGGCTGAAACTGGCGGCAGGTTAAACATCCTTTGATGTAGACCTGGGTGTCGTGAGACCTTGGAGGCCAGTGCGCCATCTGCTGGACGGTGTGGAGTGTGGCTTTGTAGCTCCTATGGCACCCTACAGGAGAGTAATGGGCGTCGGATAACGTGACCCCCCTTTGGTCTGTTGGAACAATGTCCACAGCATGGGAGAGCTGTTTGATGCCAATCTGCACACTGGATGTCTTGAGGAGAGGGCGGAGCCCGTCTACTAAAAGGAGTGTGTGGCTGTGTTGTGCCTCAGTTACAAAGGGGTCTTTTTGGCACAAACGGTCATACAGCTCTCTAATGGTTGATGGATGTCCCAGCCAGAATGCTAGTAGCACTTCTGGTATGAACATGGTTTCCAGGTGTACACCTTCCACCACTTTGGGGTTGTAAGTGTCCACACCTGGGTCCTTTAAAGAGCCAAGCAATGCATGACTGCTTCTGGCAGGAGTTTCCTGGATGGCTGGGTGCAGCTGTGTCTCGGAGGTGCACATGACCGGCTCTGATGAGGGCCTGAGAAGTCCTTCGGGCTCCTCTAAGCTGGTGACCTGATTGGTCACAACGAATCGTTCGCTGCGTGCACCCCGTGGGTTTTGCACCTCCGCCTGGACCCAGAGTTGGTCCTGGTGGCAGTCAATGAGTGGGGCCAGCCTGTCCAGCAGGTCCTGGCCACCAAGACAAAGGTCTTTGTTTAATGTGCACCTATAGATGGGGTGCACCAGAGCCGTGTCTTCAGGTGTAATGTCCAGCTCCACCCAATTAGTGATGCATGATCGGTTTTGGGTGCAGCTGGTGATACTTACATCACGAAATTCAGCCTGAAGTGGTTTACTAAGGGAAAGCATGGCTCTACTCGCCTCCTCAAACGAGACTGAGAACCACAGGCTGATCTCTGATCCTGTTTTAAAATGGATCCTCAGTTTGACCTGTCCTCCTATACTGGTGAGATAGTGTAGGTAACCCATATGTTCATTATGGTTCAGTTTACCTAAGAACCTTGGAGCAATGATTTGTGGTGTTTCTCCTGGAGAAGTCCCAAGGGGTTCTTGGAGTTTCCCAGGTTTGTCTCCCTATCCGATCAGGTAGACTCTGATGGCTGTGGAGACTGGGTCCACGCCTAGTCATGCTGACGGGAAGTTTGGGTCTGGTTTAACTTGGTCAGCTTCCTGTTTCAAGGGTTGTGGGGGCATGGTGGCCTGATGCACCGCTTCCGTCACCATCTTACGCAAGGCCTCCTCCATCTCTTTCCCCATAATCCCTTCTGAGTGTCGGTTCCACCCTCTTCCATCAGGTTTACCTTTAGGCTTCACGTGATGGTCAGATCGTCTGTTCGACCGGAAGTGGTCCGGCAACTTTGACTGTGGTTGGTATTCAGTACCACCCCTCCAGTCCAGCTGACCAAACCTATGTTGTTCCCTGAACCTGTTCTTCGCATAGGTTCTGGTTGAAGGCCTTTCCTGACCTTCTAATGCATGGCTGGTTCTTTCAGTCTGGACCTGTAAAACCCTAGCCTCGCTCTCCGATCCCTTGGTCGGGCGAGCACGTGTTTCCCACGCCATCTGAGCATATTTGCGGATCTCTTGCATGCTCATGGCCTTGGTTCTGCAATACATAGTAACATCGTATCGCACACTTTCATGTAGGTTGTGGAGGAACAGGGATTTAAAAGCATGTTCCTCCTCAATGCCTGGCGCATTGCGTCCTTGGAAGTAAACGGCTCTCAAGCGCCGGTAATACTCCCTGGGTGCTTCGCTTTTCTTCTGCTGGATAGTGAAAGCACCAAGTGTGGCTGAGGCCCGGTCCGTGTACACAGAATATTCCTCCCTTAAAGCTTCGCAAAGGGTTGAATAACGGTCTCGGACTGCGGGTGTCAGGCTCTCCATGAAAACATGGACGCTCCTGGACGTTGTCTTCCAGATGAGCTTCAGTTTCTCCCGTGCTGATGGGCAGTACAAATCTAGAAGACAGCGTTCCACTTCCCTAAGGTAATCATCAATGTTTGATTCTGCATTATTAGGGTCGAAACGCTCTATGTCTTTGGCCATAGACTCAAGCTGACGGGTGCGCAATCCACTCTCAGGGATTGGTGCCGGCCCATCTGAGTCATCATCGGAGAGTTCACTCCGGCTGCACTCAGAGGGTATCGGTGCATCACGCCTCATCCTCGGAGGAGGCAGTGGAGGCTGCTCCCGGTATAACTGTGGGCCCTGTGCTTCCCGGACTCGGGTCCTGGGCAGCGGTTGAGGGCGGTAGGAGCCACCTGAATCCCAGGGGCGGCACTCCTGCCGCCGTGGCGGAGGTGAGGGATCGTAGAGGACCGTACTGCGAGTCACGTTTGACGGCTGCTCGCATCTGAGCCGTGAACTATTTACACCTGCTTGGTCCCCAGCTAGGTACCGTTCATGGCTGCTGATTGCAGTGGGGTGGGGCACCGCCCCACTGAACCTATTCTGACTACTTACCCCTGTTCTTACCTCGGTGGATGTCTGGGGAACCCTATGAGCCTGGAAAGGTAATCTCTGGAGAGCAGCTTCTACATCCTCCAGATCTGACCTGCAGGTTCTCTCAGGGTTTCGCAGGTGTTGCTCACCTCCAAAGGTTTCAACCTGTGAGGTGGGTTTCGGTTCGTCCCCCCATTCTTCCAGGGGGGGCGGGGTGGCATGGCTACTCTCTATTGCTTCCAATCTATTTCCCACTTCTGTTATTTCCCCTCGAAGGACATCCACCATCTGCAAAGTATCATTCAGCTCGAAATGCAGTTTAACGCGTTGGTCAACTTCCAACATTAACCTTCGCTGATACAACAGAGTGAGCTGTCCTAACACATCTGAGACCCGTCTGTCCTTCGGTGGGTTTTTAATGACTTGGAGCAACTCCTGAATCCTGGCTTCACATTTATCAATGCCATAATCATTGAGGCCTTTACGCTCCTCGGGGGACAACAGAATCAATGACCCAATCACCTCTTGTGCCTGCATTCCTATGGGGTCCTCCACCATACACACATCTCCAGCTGCAGTCTGGGATGTTCCCTCCATCTTTGGCCCAAAATGCACAATGCACGCACGCACACAAACTGTTTATTTATGAACCACCACTAAAGAAATTAGCAGCAATTCAACAGGCTAAGCTATTCAGTGATTAACGATTGCTAAATTAATTAGCTGCACACAAACAGGCTAAGCTATTCAGCTAGCTGTCTGATTCATACCTGTCTCTTCCAGGTGTATGGGTTTGCTTAAAATGGGCACACAGGTTTGACCGTTCAAACTGTGGCTTACCCAAGTCTATGCTTTAATGGGGTTAATCAAGCAAACATGCAAAAAAGGGGAAAAAGGGAAAGAATTTTTTGAAATAACCCAGAAACCAAGTTCAAAATAAAATTTTTAAAACGGGAAAACGAAACTAAACATTCAATGCTGTTCTTAGCTTCAAATAAATGTTAGTGTTCTCTAATATGAATCACCTACCTTCCTGTTAGACAACTAAGTTAGTTTTATGAGTCAGATCAAAACATGCTTCACACACTAAAACCCAGCAAAAATGCTTAAATTTTTTCAAAAGTGGTAATGAATGATCTGTAACTTCAACTTTAAGTTATGCCCTTTTGATCATAGGTGATGGAATAATCTGCCTGTGTTAATGAATTGAGTGATTTAAAAAAAATATCAACGTAGGAAATGCAATTCGCACTAGTGACCACCAGATGGTACTGAGTGCAGGTCTGCGGTTTGGGAAATCCAGCTGCAATCTGTAATCTATTAAATGGCCACCAGATGTAGGTGTTGTTCTCTAACTGACTGGGAGAATGTTGGTCACAACTGTAATTACGCCCAGCGGACACTGGGGCAGGTCTGCTGCTTATCAGCGCTGGTTTTTACAGCTGCAGCAGCAGGCTGGCGACTGGAAATTAACTTTAACTTTCCACAAGTTAAACCAACTTTCACCTTGCATCCACAACAAACACCTCTGAAAGCTAATGTTATCCTTTGCAGTAGAACTGAGCACAACCTAATCGAAATCCCCTAATTCACAAACGTTCTGTGCGAAACTCAAGTCTCCCAATAAACGTCTTGTTAACGGAGATCACAACTGTTCATTCTGTGCAACAGTGATTTGATGTCTGTCTTTTTAAGGCCCGTCAAAGGGACGCCATATGTTGGGAGTATGATTATTGATTGAATAATCTTGATCAATAATTATAATTACAAATCATAATCTGACAAAATCAATTTCTTAACCATAAATCCGCATTTACGAATCGAGACCAGAGATATTTCTGGTGTTGTAATTGTGGCTCAATGCCTCTGACAATTACAACCGTTGGATACTCCGTAATAGTTAATAACTATTGCCGGAGATGTCACTGTTTAATCGACCGTTTCTGCCGAAACGTGTGGAACTTGAACCTTATTTTGACTGACACATCACTTTTTGCACACAATAAAACACCAAACGCTCTCTCTTTATCTATGTGAATATTTATTAATTTTCACCTACTCAACATGCAAAATTCTACAAACACAGGGGTAACATCTAAATAAGCAAAATCAACAAACGGTAGTGGGTATGTATTGAGTCAACCAGCAGTTTATGGCACAACAGATGAAGGGAGAGGATATGAAAGGGGGGTGTGGTGATGACTGGTGGGGGGTTGGAGTGCAGCTTAGAGTGTCTTTTATGATCTTCTGATCATAAAACTTCCTCCCTAACTCCTGACCACAAAGGACTGATAACTTTTGGCGGCAAGTTAGCACAGTGAGATTGAAGACAAAGGTAAAATGGAGAATTTTACCATGAGGTCGTTTTAACAGTCCAGTCTTGCAACGCACCCGCGTTCAGATAGTAAACACAGACAGCTCTGGGGAACACGGCGGATCCCGGTATTACATAACACATCAAAGTTTCAACAAGCAAGGTTACATGCACATATTATTCAGAACACATGAGATCCTAACCAGCGATTCTGATTGCTTCTACAACCTCTGACCCTGCCCAGGCCTTCTAATAAAGAAATAAAAAAAAAGAAATGGGTTTTACTTGTGTCGTCTTCTTCCGCGTGAGGGAATTCGAGCGAGGAAACGTGGGGTTGAGTTAATTGTGCGTCCACAATTAACTTCAGGGGAACGGTCAGTCTTTGTCCTTTGGTCTTCTTGACAAAAAGGAAAAATATGATCTGACCATCAAAGTCGACTTGAAAATGAAACACGGTAGCGGTTCGTCTCTCCGAAGCTCCGTGTCTCCAGTTACGTGTTAACTCACGTCTTCGATCGGCAAAGTGAAATCTCTGGCCTTCTTATTCCAGAGACTTCAGTTATGAATGGTTCGTTGTCCAACGAGAGAGAATGAATGAAACTCTTCACAGAGTTCTTCTCTTAAAGTGGCACGCTTCAATCACCAGATCGGTTTCCAGCGGAAGACGAGTTTTCAAACATGAGCGCCTCCTATATAGCATCCTGTGACGTCAGACTGGGGACGCCCAGTCATATCAGTCGCAATGCTCGATGGGATATGTAGGAGCGGGCTGTCCTGGGTACAAAATGGCCGATGCCACAGGGACGTCCAACAACGGGCAGATAATCCAATACTCAGCAAACAAGTGGTCCAACAGAAGGTTATCTCTATTCTAGTTTAAATACATTGTGTAGTGTTGCCTAATAAGCATTTGGAGTTAAAGCTGATTTCTGGTTTTCTTACATCAACTTCAAATCAGACACTTAATATGCTGCCAAATATTAATATGCATCTACTCTTATAAAATCTATTGAATGTTCCTTATTATATCTTTTATTCATCTAGATTTTCACGCTGCATCAGTTTACTGTGTAAGCCACATAAAGTCCTTAAATACCTTTCAAACTTTAAGGTAATTGCAGAGCTTTCGATGGTAACACCAGGCATTGGAGAACACTGGTCTGATTTTGCTAACACTCAGGTGGTACATTGTAATTATAGCTGCCTGTTGGTGGCATCTGTAATTGACGGTGGCTGCCTGAGGTCATTGGATTACAGAGGTTTTATGAGGCTTGACAATCAGCTGCAGCAGCATTAATGCCCCATAGACAAATTATATATCAGAGAGAGCTCAAGAACTGTAGGGTCGTAAAGTTAAGGCTAAGTGCAGACTTGAAAAGAATGAAGGTGCATTTGGTTGATGTGAATTCTGAAACTCATCTGAATGTACACATTAACTATGTATATCACAAAAAGGTATATTATTGATTTAATATCATTATGCATGGAATGTTTTATCTGGAGTCAATTCTTGTAGATTAAAAGTAAAGTTTCACAATGCCACTAGGATGAAAACCACCCAATGCTGCAAGTAGTATTGGGTGGCCCTTTCAGCGCCGCGCTGCTCGGCCGGTATTGCGACACCGATGGTCTAGCATCTCCTTTAGTACGCTACCAACAATCCCGCCACTCATTTCCACATATGGCCACTATGTGGTACCGTGAGCAAGCTTTCATATGACCTTTGTTCAGTTCTGCTCCGACGAGAAGCGTTCAAAATTTGGTCACAATTCAACCTTCCCTATGGACTTCCTGTTTGATGGCCAAAGATTAAGGAAGACTTCATGTCATGCTTTGAAAATTTCTAGAAAATGATTATGTGTCATCAGATAAAGTTTACAACTATGGGAGACTGTCAATGAAGGTCAATCAGCTAAGAAACCTGTCATTTGGTTGTTAGAGGGTGGGTAGCCAAAGTCATCAACTGCCTGTGCCAACGTATTCAGCATTTGTCCATGATGATGCATACCAAATCTGAAGTGGATCCGATGATATATGAGGGAGATAAAGCGTTTGTCTATGTACTTTATTTGGCTGTTTGGGGGTTGACAAAGATTAACCTTATTCAGTTTGGAGTAAATTGGAGCATGGGTGTGTAATTTAGAGGCAAGCGCATGCAAGCGGAGAGATGTAATAATTCACCATGCTTTTTTGAGCCCAGCCAAAAAATAACTGTTCCAAGTAGGATTCAACATTACCTCATGTGTGGTTACTCTGTGCTTGAAAATTGTAAGAGCCAGAGTGTAAAAGGACATCCACCAGTGAAAGAGGTGACTTTCTGTTCTAAGTGGGCGAGGCTTAACGGATGTTAGCCAATGAGCATGTAAACATTATTAGTGCTGGTCTGAGATGAAGCACAGAATTTGGGGCTGCTGTGAGCTTGTGTGTTGAAGTTATTATAGTTTTGTCTTTTAAGGCAAAAAGTCAGAATTTTAGGCTTGGCCATGCCCATATGTTTTCATGTAACAAAAGCTTTTCATAACTTTTGATCCCCTATGCCTTTAGTCTGTACCGAGTCATTTTTAAATCTGTATGTCAAAAGCTGTAGGAGAAGTTTTGCTCAGATACGACTGCCGACTTCCTGTGGGGTTTGGACCACGGCTCCGAGAGACTTTTCTATAGGTCCTGAGAAGTTACATATCTGTATAAAGTTTCATAATCCTCAGTCAAAGCACAGCTTGGGGCTGTTTGTTTTATTGTCTAGAGGACGCTGCGGAGGAATTAGGACACGCCTACCTCGTTTATCACTGCATATCTTTCTTTCCTTTGTTAGGAATAACCTTGCTTACTATTACTTATAGATGAGCTTTCACACACAGACCAGAATGATAAAGCATGAATGCTAATGTTTTCCCTTTTCTTAGAATAAGATAATAATCCTCAATGATCTACAGTTTGAGATAAAGTTTAGTGCATTGAGTTGATATAGTTTAACAGGAGTGATTAGATTGCAGCAGCCACACTTAGATTCAGGGTTTGACACCTGCTATTACACACTCTATCAGATAGAAACCAGAATGGTGACACATAGCCAACTGATAAACACTGAGGGAGTGTACATGCCATGGAGGGAGTTCCAGACACAAAAACCACGTGACCTTCATTCTGGGCTATTTGTCACTTCAATTACCTAGCGGGTTAAAGACGGGAGCCATCAGCATTGATCTCAGTAACCATTCCTCTGCCTTATTTAGAATAAAAGTGTTGAGAGTATAGAACAGTTTAAGAGTCATTCCTTTTAAGAGAAAGTGATTGTAAGTAGAGGTGACTCTTCTGGGGAAAATAATTCGGGGGAGATCCGAGGCGTCTGTCCGCCAACAGGATGCGGTAGCTCGTCAGTGGGACTAAGAACCATTATATTGAATGTGTGATATATGTCAGCAAAGCTGATGCTGCCAACAACTTAATGTTCTCCTTCTACAGATGATACATGGCTCTGTCTTTCAGTGTTTAACCCTGTCTCTTGTAGTCATAGCTACTGCCTGAGCTTCTACTGTCACTAACTGTATGTGCTCTCTTTCATACTCTAAATTTGAAAACTGGCTCAGAGTTCATCTGCTTAGCTGTCTTTCACTCCTAGAGTAGGCCACTAAAGGAGCTATAACCTTTAATGTCTCACTTTTCTTTCCTATAGAAAGTACTACTGGATCAGTGCATCTGTGCTCTTTTTTGTCTCTGCTCTGTTCTCTCAAAATCCCATTCGGTCGTGGCAGATGGCTGCTCACACTGAGCCTGGTTCTGCTGGAGGTTTCTTCCTGTTAAAAGGGAGTTTTCCTCTCCACTGTCGTTACATGCATGCTCAGTATAAGGGATTGCTGCAAAGTCAATGCCAGCAACTGTCCACTATCTCTACATGCTCATCCAGAGTAGTTAATGCTGCAAGTCACTGACTCGATGGAATCTGCTGGATTTCCTTAGGGCGTATTCACCCCTACCACTTTTGGTCTGCTTTTGGTCCAGTTTTGGACCCCGGGGTTCCAGACCTTTAGTGGAGGTGTGAACACACTCATGCGAACCCTGGTCCGGACTAAACAACTGGACCGAGACTCACTTTTTGAGGTGGTCTCAGTCCGCTTCCAAACGGACTCTGGTGCGGTTTGCATTTGGTCTAAAAGCGAACCGGTCCTGCTCTGAACCAAAAACAGAAAACGTACATTGTGCTTAGCATTACTATTGGCATGTTGTGCGACAGGGCACGTGCATTCTCTGACGTTGGTCCAAAATTATAAATAGAACTTCGCAAAATCTGTGTTGAATGAGCTGCTCTTTACTCTCACAATAATATTGCAGCTGTAATAACAACACAAATATGCAGAACAGAGCTGCTACACGCAGCACGTCTACAGTTGTTTTCCTAAATTTCCAGGTCTGTGCTCTGTCCAGCCCCTGTCATTTCTGTCCAATGGGAGCAATGATCGTCACCTGCGTGGCTATGTTTACAAGTAATAGTTCAACTGCAAAAAGTACAATATGAAAGCAAACCGCACCAAACAAAGAAAATAAAGTCCGCTTTTGGTCCGGGCCAAACAAGCGGACTAAAGGACTTTCCTGGTGTGAATACACCCTTAGATAGAAAACCTTTTAACCAATTTCAATAATAAACTGAATCTGACTGCACTGTTTGATAGTTAGGATTAATTGGAATGTATGTACCCGAATTGAAATCTGTATGATTCAACTGAATTGACTTTGTAAAGTGCCTTGAGATGAGATGACATGTGTTGTCAATTGGCACTATATAAATAAAAATGAATTGAACTGAATATGTGGAAATTTGAGCCAAACATATGGCCATGGCTCACTTCTATCCAAATAAATGTTAAAGCTGCCTACCGGACAAACAGCAAACTGCCTACCGGGCAAACTTTGATGCCTGGCTCCGCCCCTTCAACATGCTCAAAAACTCACGATTTTGATAACTGTTAATCCCCCATGCCTTAACTGCATATTGAGCAAATATGAAGCTGATAGCTCAAAATCCCTAGGAGGAGTTTGTTAAAGTTCAACATGTATGAAAAGTCAAAAAGACCCAAAAATTACCCTTTGACCCAAAATGGCTGACCTCCTGTTGGTTTTAGGGCATACCTTGAAGAGACCTTTTTAAGATTTTGAGGGCTCTAACTATGTACCAAATTTTAAATCTCTAGGACTTACCAGTTGGCCTATCTCACTTTAGGGGGCTCTGTAGAGCTGTTTGGCCATGTCCACTTTCAATTCCATTAGGTATAAAAATTTCACACGGCAGACAACTTTTCATAAAGTTTGGTGACTTTTTTCCAACTGGGCTGTGCAGTTCAACATACGCAGCTCAGCCTTCGTTGCTGTGATGGACATGGAAACTGATGTAATCAGAGCTATAAAAACTGAAGAAACAAACTTTTAAACTGCCATTTCCAGTGTTTCATGGGACGACGCAACGGAGGAGCACATCTGGAGCAACAGAAACTCGCAGGCGAGTTACTTTTTCCCCCCACACGGCCATTCCTGGAAGAGCTTGAAAGCTGGAATTCTGTCTGATACAAGAAGCTCAGAAGATTTATATAACAATCGAAGACCCTGCCACTCCGGCGCAGGTGAAAACCCACAAAGGTTTGTTTCCAAGGAGATGAGTTTTCCTCCTTATTGATTGTCGACTGAAACGGTTCCTCATATTTTTCCCGTTTTGGACAAATGAGAAGTTTACTATTTTTGAGTTGGTCACTCTGGCACCCGAGAGTGTCTGAGAGCAACTCGCTTTTGTGCAGTCTCTTTAAATGCTGTTAAGGAACTTCACAACCCGCTCCCCTTCAGGTCAAAGAGCATTTCACTGCAACCCGTTCGGCCATTTTTGTAGTTTCATAACACAGATACAATAATCTAGCGGCATAGAAACAAGCCAAAAACAGCAAAAATAATGCAAAACTGTTTATGTAATCATAATATTTAAAATACACTGTTAGGACCCACAGCCATGGATACAACATTAAACTCCAGTACGAACTCTTCTGGTACTTTTCAAAATAAAGTGCATTAACCTTCTTCCGGCACAGCCAGGAAACTTGATAACTGCGGACTTCCTGTGACACCACTGCCCAAATAAAAGCACAGCTGTTGCTACATCCGCCCTCTTCCACACCGGTGTTCATCAGGATAGGAGGGGGACCAAGCGCGCTAATGTATTTTGCTGGCAAAAAGACATAAACTCTTCAAACTGGATCCAAGAGTGTCATAAGATCATGCAATCTTATGCACAAGTTAAGTATGAGTGAAGCACTGTTTGTGTACCCGGTGATTTAATTCATAAAGAGGGGAAATTATGGTATAAGCATTGCTGACTTTCTCTCTGAGCCCTGCAGAAGCAAACGGTGTTTGAGAGAAGCCCCTGCAAAGACGCGGTCTCCCAATCTGGAAGGAAGACACCAGAGACCGCATCATCGTGTTAACCCGTGTGGTCAGCGGACAGGACGGGCCGCCCAGCTACAGCTCCGGAGCTAACCCTTTCGTTCACAGAGCGAACGCACCTTCAACTCCCCCGTGAAGCTACCAAGCTAACCGCTTGTTGACTGTGGACGTTTCTTCAAACTTCGCCCCTTGGACAACATTTCCTCACCATGGTCAGAGGTTAGGTTTGGGCAGATTAACAGTTAGGATGAAATGATCTGAACGTTTTCATTCTATGAAGTTTGGTTTTGTTTGTGTGAAACTCGGCTATCTTAGTGCTAGCAAGCTATCCGCAGCACATGTGCCCTGCTTGGGTTCTGTGTTTCTGTGTTTTTACGTTAAGTCAAACTTTACTTGAAGGGTGATTTTAAACACTGAAGATTGCTCATAACGCACCGTCTGCACTTATGCATTTTAACCCTTTTATTAACGGTATTTTAAAGGTATGTGTTCATTCTGGTGCTAAGCTATTAGCATCTTTTGTTAGCTCAACTGCTAACCAGTAAGAACACGTGCTTGCTACTAAAGAGTATTTAACGGAAAGGTTGTTAGTTTTCAAGCTAGTGAATAATAGTCCCTAAATATTATTTACTAGATTTGATAACTAAGTAAACACCATTAAGCCCCATTTCTCCAGAAAGATTTGGCTCTTTTCCAAAATACTCCCTTAATAATATTTCTTCAAATATTATTTCAATAAATAAAGGCAGCTAATTAGACACCGTTGAGAAATGGTCATCCAGAAGGTTGGTTTTATTCAGCAGGTCATTATTTAAAACATTATTTTATTAAAATAATACTTTATCTGATCTTGCATTGTGAAGGGTTGTCTAAACGTTTGCTGATTATTGCCTAAGTTAGTTCCAAGACTAACTTAACTTCACTTCCAGATCCTTCAAGATAATTCTTGGTTCTCAAACATAAACATTGCATGGTAATGTTGCATCATTCTTTTTGGTCAGCGTTTTCAAACATCTTTAATCAACTTGTTTATATTGTACATAGCCTATTAGTCTTCCCTATTCTTTAATTCTGCTTGGTAGTTTAGTTGGATTGTTTTAGCATAGTAAAGAGTTTGTTGATTGAAATATGTGTGACTTTGAGTTGACTTATTTTTGTTAAGAAATTCTTGTATTTTAAGAAATTGTGTGAATTCATTCCATATACAGGTCCTTCTCAAACTATTAGCATATTGTGATAAAGTTCATTATTTTCCATAATGTCATGATGAAAATTTAACATTCATATATTTTAGATTCATTGCACACTAACTGAAATATTCCAGGTCTTTTATTGTCTTAATACGGATGATTTTGGCATACAGCTCATGAAAACCCAAAATTCCTGTCTCACAAAATTAGCACATCATTAAAAGGGTCTCTAAACGAGCTATGAACCTAATCATCTGAATCAACGAGTTAACTCTAAACACCTGCAAAAGATTCCTGAGGCCTTTAAAACTCCCAGCCTGGTTCATCACTCAAAACCCAATCATGGGTAAGACTGCCGACCTGACTGCTGTCCAGAAGGCCACTATTGACACCCTCAAGCAAGAGGGTAAGACACAGAAAGAATTTTCTTAACGAATAGGCTGTTCCCAGAGTGCTGTATCAAGGCACCTCAGTGGGAAGTCTGTGGGAAGGAAAAAGTGTGGCAGAAAACGCTGCACAACGAGAAGAGGTGAACGGACCCTGAGGAAGATTGTGGAGAAGGGCCGATTCCAGACCTTGGGGGACCTTCGGAAGCAGTGGACTGAGTCTCGAGTAGAAACATCCAGAGCCACCGTGCACAGGCGTGTGCAGGAAATGGGCTACAGGTGCCGCATTCCCCGGGTCAAGCCACTTTTGAACCAGAAACAGCGGCAGAAGCGCCTGACCTGGGCTACAGAGAAGCAGCACTGGACTGTTGCTCAGTGGTCCAAAGTACTTTTTTCGGATGAAAGCAAATTCTGCATGTCATTCGGAAATCAAGGTGCCAGAGTCTGGAGAAAGACTGGGGAGAAGGAAATGCCAAAATGCCAGAAGTCCAGTGTCAAGTACCCACAGTCAGTGATGGTCTGGGGTGCCGTGTCAGCTGCTGGTGTTGGTCCACTGTGTTTTATCAAGGGCAGGGTCAATACAGCTAGCTATCAGGAGATTTTGGAGCACTTCATGCTTCCATCCGCTGAAAAGCTTTATGGAGATGAAGATTTCATTTTTCAGCACGACCTGGCACCTGCTCACAGTGCCAAAACCACTGGTAAATGGTTTACTGACCATGGTATCACTGTGCTCAATTGGCCTGCCAACTCTCCTGACCTGAACCCCATAGAGAATCTGTGGGATATTGTGAAGAGAACGTTGAGAGACTCAAGACCCAACACTCTGGATGAGCTAAAGGCCGCTATCCAAGCATCCTGGGCCTCCATACGACCTCAGCAGTGCCACAGGCTGATTGCCTCCATGCCACGCCGCATTGAAGCAGTCATTTCTGCAAAAGGATTCCCGACCAAGTATTGAGTGCATAACTGTACATGATTATTTGAAGGTTGACGTTTTTTGGATTAAAAACACTTTTCTTTTATTGGTCGGATGAAATATGCTAATTTTGTGAGATAGGAATTTTGGGTTTTCATGAGCTGTATGCCAAAATCATCCGTATTAAGACAATAAAAGACCTGAAATATTTCAGTTTGTGTGCAATGAATCTAAAATATATGAATGTTAAATTTTCATCATGACATTATGGAAAATAATGAACTTTATCACAATATGCTAATATTTTGAGAAGGACCTGTATGTGCAGAGTTTATGCTGTTCAATAATGTTCGTTTCGCACCTTTCTATTTTGTCCTAATATCATCGCCTTACTGGGCCGGTATTCACAGGACAACCCTTAACAAATCGTAATATTATTTGATAAAATATTAAAATATTAATATTAAATATTAAATAATATTCTCAGATTAATAATCACAACAACACAGTGCAATTATGTCCTCAAGGAGATAAAAGCAGCACAAAGCTCTATTGTAAGCTGAAGCCACGATGCTGCTGCTATCAAAACAATGGCGAGGATGTCATATCAACACACAATACATTCATGTCTAAGATAAGGTTTGTTGTCAATTTAGCATTATTTTCAGCTTACCCCTGATGTGGGAACATTTACATGAAAAATAAAATTTAACCAGGCACTTCAAAGAGGTTCTGATGGTGGGGGACCGTGTAATTAATTGTGTGGGTTAATACACACAACAACCGAACCAAACTTATCCTCTTGCAGCATAGCAGTACTTGAGCTTTGACTACAAAATTCCAGTGAGAAATAAAAATGTCGGAAATGGTGAAATTGATCACATGGAAGTCCACAACCTTATTTAGCTGTTCCACAGCAAATACTGTGGCATAACATCAAAAACGCAATATATGACAGAGAAAACTGAACGGGTCCCCTTTAACAAGCCGGAACGAAACACACATATAAATTACATGTCATTTTCTGCCAGGAGTTCACACTGTCATGACCTCCAAGGTGCAAAAGTAAAAAGGCTTTCTGTCTTGTAACTGGGTAGAATTGTTTTGATGCACCAGTTAGGCATATTGAAAAGCACTATTGCTGCAAAGGTTGGACACAGAAAGACACCTTTTTTGTCCCAATCTATTGGGAAATTTAAAAAAACTAAGTTGTAGACCCAAAAAACATTTCACCTGTGCTGAGCCAATTATTTGACAGGCTGTTCATAAAGATACAGGCAAACCTTCAACCAAAATTAGGGCCTTACAACCCAGCCAGTAATCATATTTGGACATTGCAAGAAAGCACCAAGAATGAGAAAGATGGATTTTCTTTTGCGGCACTAGTGGCCTTTATTTTTCTCAGTATTGTTTTGACAGTATATAGACAGAAAAAGGGAATGGTGAGAAAGGGAAACACATGCGGCACATGTCGCCATGACCGGGACACGAAGCCAGGACGGCCACGTTGAGGACTAAAGCCTCCGTATATGGTGTCGTGAGCTTAACCCCCTACACCACCAGTGCTGCACCCAGGAAAGTTTTGTTATATGATGTGAAAAGATTTAATCTGGATCGCCCTGATGGCATCCAGCATTACTAGAATAACAAAAACATCCCCCTGCAGAAGCTTTCAAGGAAGAGTGAGGGAGGCTCTGATGTTAAAAGCTTTTTTCTTGAATGCAACATTGGCACTTTCGGCTGTGCAGTGTAGGCATCCCTTTTCACCGAGGGCCTTTGGCTGTGAACTGACAGATGGGTTAACAGAACAATGATGCAGGACAATGCTGAGGAGAACAACATCCCTCTTTTGGATCATATGAAAACGTTTCACTGTTTAACATTCCACTGAAAACATTTGGGGTTGGATAGCAAAGGTGGTTTACAAAAACAGACATTAGTTCCAGACTGTAGATGACCTTTGTGAAGCCATCTTAGAGTAACTTTCCCACCAGCCTACTGGAAACACTCAGGTCAAGCATGGCTCACTGGAGCTAACCACAACTGATTCAGTTTTTTGACAGTTTTATTATGTTTTGTTGTTTGGTTAATGATCTTAAACCTTTTATTAAGTGATGAACTGCCTTTTCAAGTTAAACAGTTTTTGATAAATGGCTTCTTGGTTTGTTGTGTCTTTTGCTTTTAAGTGTTCTGTTTGATTTCTGAAACCTGGTCATGATTGAGGAAGTAAATATTTGAATTTCTTCCCCAGTCGCTATGTTTTGATGAGATTTCCTTCCTGTCTAAAAAACAGTATGTCAGCTTAATTCTGAGCTCTAAACTTTATGCTGCTAACATATTGTTTGCCTCATAGCATAATTGTCTATGTCATTAGGAAATTATGCTATGAGGCTAACAATATGCATTTTTTTTCTTTTATTGTTCTTCACAGTGTGCTAAACAAGTGCCTAAAAAAGCCACTTTGCAGTTTTGTGTTTGCTTGTTGCATGCCTGTTTAGATGTTTCTAAAAGAAAACTTGGATAACACCTGGATGCATATGAAGCTTGCACAACAGCAAGCATGTATGAAGATTGAGGGACCTCAAAAGTGGAAAACAATAACAAGTTGTCCTTGAGGGGACTCTTTAGCTAATATAATACGCACTCATGACAAATTCCAGTAAACATTCATTAAAACTATTAAAGGATTGACATTGAATTAACATATGTTTGGGGAAGTCAAGTGAACTACTGAACTTTATACACCCTACAGACAGTACTTGTGTAGAAATAGTTTATAAACCCTGTGTAATCCTTTGGCTATTGTGCTCTATTAAAAGTTTATTTCAATCTTTTATCTGCTTAGTAGCCTGGATGAACTATCTAAATTTAGAAAACGTTTCCTTTGAGGACAGATACCAATATGCTTGTACGTGCATTTGCAACCATGTGTGTGTGCTGGCTGATAACATGGGTTCCTCACACACAGCTGGTGGGCCCTGCCCTCCGACAGCTTGGTTAGTATGCAGCGACTTCAATGGCAGGCAGGAAGACAGGAAAAAGCAAAAAAAGCACAAAAAGGAGGAGAAGTGGAAGAAAGAAGCAGAGAAGAAGTCAAGACAGAAGCCACAGAAGGAGGAAGATGAGACAGGTGGGAAAGGACATCTATGGTAATCATGGAAATTTGACCGACTTGGAGGTGAAAAACTGAAACTGTATGTGGCATGTGATTCACTGGCAAATTCTGTGACTAAAATGGGTTTTCTAACAGATTTAATTCGGTTTAAATTAGCATAAATAATTTTCTGAGCTAATTTCAAACATATACTGACCTGAAGAAATGTTTTGGATTAAGAGCGCTTTTCCTTAGAAGAAATCATTATAGGAACATTTTTCTTTTTATAGCTCACCAAAACCTGTGAAAAACAGCAGGCACATACTGTATCATGTTACCTGTCTTATTGCCTGTATTAGTCAACCTTGAGGAAATTATTGACATGCACATCCCTAAGATGTTTCCTGCAGCTTTGTTGAAGCATAGGTAATTTGGAAACTGGCTCTAATAATTAAACCTTTTAGAAGTGAAGGAACATGAAAGAATTTAAAAGCAATTTTGACATGGTTTTACAAGCATGTAGCTTAGTTCAGCCCATGGAAATAAATTTGAGCCTGGGGTTGGAGTGGGGGTGGGTGGTGATTGTAGTAACCAAAGCCACACATTTATTTATTTTTTTTAAATAAGATGGCCCACCAACAGAAAACATTTGAACATCAAAGAAATTCTAAAATCAGTCAGTGGTGATATGCAATTCTAATCATAAAGATTGGATTTAATAGGTACAGTGCCAGTCAGATGTTCACATGAATGTATCATTGGTGTGAAAGTCATTTCAGCAGTTTTACAGATGGTTCCACTGAGGTGGAGTCATTTGTGTACAGGGAGAAGAGCAGTGGAGAGAGAATACACCCCTTGGTGGCACCGGTGCTGATGGTTCTTGCGTGAGACAAAATGCTCCTCAGCCTCACCTACTGCTGCTGGTCCGTCAGGAAGCTGCTGATCCACTGACAGGTGGAGGCCAGGACTTTGAGCTGGCCGAGCTTCTGGTGGAGGATGTCTGGATTGATATTGTTGAAGGTTGAGCTGATGTCCACAAACAGGATTCTGGCGTACATCCCTGGGTGGTCGAGGTGTTGCAGGATGAAGTGTAGTCCCATGATGACTGCATCATCTGTCGACCTGTTTGTCCGGTAAGCAAACTGCAGGGGGTCCAGCAGGGGGCCTGTGATGTCCGTCAGGTGCTTCAACACCAGCCGCTCAAAGGATTTTATGACCACAGACATCAGGGCTACAGGCTTGTAGACATTTAATCCTGGGATGGTGGGTTTCTTGGGTACTGGGATGATGGTGGAGTGTTTGAAGCAGGAGGGAACCTCACAGAGCTCCAGTGACTTGTTGAAGATCTCAGTGAAGATGGGTGCCGGTTGGTCGTCGCAGGCTTTCTGGTTCTGAGGCCTTCTTTGTTTCCAGGCACTAAACGGGCCTATTTACGTCTTCCTCTGAGATCCTTAGTGCAGGCAGGGGGTCTGAAGGTAGGAGGGTGGTTGGTGTATGACAAGAATTTGTGTCTGAATGAGATGTGGAGGAGTTGGGTTGAGGTGTGAACTGCTGCTTTTCATACCTGCAGTAGAAGCCATTCAACTCATTTGCCAGAAAAGGATTAAGCTCAGACTTGGTGGAAGGGCTCTTGCAAGAAATCAGCTTTTTCAAATCATTTTAAACAGCAGAAGGGTCTCCATGTGAGAAGCGATTCTTTAGCTTTGATCTCCTAGGTCAGTTTGTTCCTGGCTTGCTTTGACAGGACCCAGTCCCCACTGCTGTGAGTCTCTTCCTTATCCCTGTGCAGCTGCCTCAGATGAGAAGTGAACCAAGGTTTATTGTTATTGTATGTGTAGAAGGCCTTGGTCTGCACACACAGGTCCTCACAGAATCTGATGTATGATGTCACCACCTCAGTAAGTTGGCTTAAATCAGTTGCTGAAGTTTCAAAAACAATCCAATCTGTGCTGTCAAAGCAGGCCTGTAACTTCTGCTTTGACTCATCAGTCCACTTTTTAACAGTCTGAACATCCTGCTTTTGGGTTGGGATGAGAACTCCCTCAGTGAATAAAACAGTTTACAGCTTATGAGAAATGACTACAGGTCAGAACTACATGTTTTCTTCAACAATATTATGTCTCTGCACCAACCTTCATTTATATAAAAGCAGATTCTGCCTCCTCACTTTTTCCCCGATAAGTCTGCGTTGCGGTCCACTCTGAACAACTGAAACTCCAGTATCAGAAGTTTGCAGTCTGGGGTGTTCTCACTCAGCCAGGTTTCCGTATAGCAGAAGGTGGCAGATCTGAGTTTTTACATTGTTGTTTAGTGGCAAACTTTGGATGAAATTATGCAAAAGAGACACATCATTTTTCTCTTAAAGCAAGTGACTCCTTAGTGTTTGTGTGTGCACGTGCGGGCAACATGTATCAGTTTCACTTGTTATACCAAGTACTTATACTATACTTATAGCATACTTTTTTAAGTACTTAAAAAAGCTCAACAAGCTGATAAAGAAAGCTGGCTCGGTTCTGGGGACTCCTCAAGAACATCCTCTTCATCAGACTGTCGTTCAACAACGAGTGTCTTCAGTCAGAGGCTTCAAAGACCTGCTGTAAGACAGACCGCTACAGGAGGTCCTTCCTGCCCACAGCCATAAGCATCTACAACGGCTTTTTGAAGAAACCAGCATAATACGAGCTACAAAAACGTTTAATTTCCCTTTGGGATTAATAAAGTATTTTTGAATTTAATTGAACTGAATTGAAGTTCTGCTGATGGGGGTTTGTTCCTGATTGTGCCAGAGGGTTCCTCCTGGATCAGATGAAGATTTGTACCTGGTTCTGACAGAGTTAGGACCTGTTTCTGATGGATGCTTGTACATGGTTCTGGTGTAGATTTGTTCAAGGTTCTTCTGGAGATTTTTGTCAGGTTCTGGTGGAGTTGGGACCTGGTTTTGATTAAGGTTTCTTCCTGGTTCTGATGACAATTTGTACAAGGTTCTGATTGATGTTTCTTCCTGGTTCTGATAGAGTATGGATCAAGATCTGATAGATGTTTGTAACTGGTTCTGATGAAGAATTGTACAAGGTTCTGATGGAGATTTCTTCCTGGTTTCTATGAAATTTTTTAGAAGGTTCTTAAACATAGTTTTTCTGGTTCTGATGGAGCTTTTTGCCAGGTTCTGATGGAGTTTGGACCTGGTTCTTATAGAGGTTTCTTCCTGGTTCAGATGGAGTTTGGATCTGGTTCTGATAAATATTGGACCTGGTTCTGATAGAAGGGACCCCCTGATTCTGAAGGAGATTTGGACCTGGCTCTGGTGCAGTTTACTTCCTCGTTCTTAATGGGTTTGACGTGGTTCTGATAGACTGATAAAGAGATTTGTACCAGGTTCTAATGGAGTTTGGACCTGGTTCTTATAGAGGTTTCTTCCTGGTTCTGATGGAGTTTGGATCTGGTTCTGATGGATGTTTCTCCTTGGCTCTGATAGAATTTAGACCTGGTTCTGATGCAGGTTTTTACCAGGTTCTGATAGAGATATATTTCTGGTTCTGATAGAGTTTCCATCTGCTTCTGATGGATTTTGGATGAGGTTCTGATGGAGTTTGGGTCTGGTTCTGATGGAGATTCATTCCAGGTTCTGATGGGTATTGGACCTGGTTCTGATGGAAGTTTCCTAACTGGTTCTGATGGAGATTTCCTCTTGGTTCTGATGGAGTTTGTGTCTGGTTCTGGTGGAGGGTCCATAACTGGTTTTGATGGAGAATTCCTCCTGGTTCTGATGCAGTTTGGGTGTGGTTCTGATGGAGATATGTTCCTGCTTCTAATAGATTTTGGACCTGGTTTTGTTGGAAGGTTCCTAACTGGTTCTGATGGGAGATTTCCTCTTGGTTCTGATGGAGCTTGTGTCTGGTTCTGATAGAGACTTGTTCCAGGTTCTGATGTGCTAACAGCCTATGTATGCAAAGGTGTATGAAATTACCTTTTAAATTTAATGACTGTTGTCTAGCTGTTAGAACAGCAGTACATGCTGTTTAAGTACTCAACACAAAATGGCCGCCATGTAGTTGCCTCCTATGAAGATGGTCAAAGGGTTAGGGGTCGGGTCAGGTTTAGGCCATAGATATAAATGAAAATAAATGGAAGTCAATGAAAACTCCTCACAAAGAGAGTAAAACAGGGATGTGTGTGTGTTTGTGTGTATGTGTGTGCGTGCCAGGCTCTTGTTTGAGTCTGAGTTGGAGACAGAGAGAGAAGAAAGGCAGAGTCACATACAGACATACAATGGAAGATACACAGAGCTATAAAAAGAACAGTGAGAAATGAATCAGCCAATCAGCAGAGACTGTCATTGTAAATTGACACCTGCCGTTTCTCACTCACATAGCACAACACTCTCTCTCATCTTGGCCGGGCTTCTTAACATGAAGATGGTTAAAGGGTTAGAGTTAGGTCCAGGTTTAGGCCATAGAAATGAGAAGAAGTCAATGCAAAGTCCTGAAAAACCCATGTGTGTGGGTGTGTGTGTGTGTGTGTGTATGTCAGGGCTCTTGTGTGTGTCTGAGTAGGAGGCAGGGAGAGAAGAAAGGCAGAGTCACATACAGACATATACAGTAGGAGATACACAGAGCTATAAATAGAACAGTGAGGAGTGAATCAGCCAATCAGCAAAAGAGTGTCAGTGTACCTGCACACCTGCAGCATTTCTAATGCAGCACTTCACTATAGTCTCCCCATGGCCTGGGCTTTTAACATATAGGCGCATGCTCCCGAACTACCGCCCATAACTCGGAAACTGTAAGGGCTATCAACGTCATTCTTGAACCGTTTTTCTCAGAACGGACAGGGGAACGGGAATGTTAACACTTTTTTATTGAAAATATAATATTAAAGGCACAACACTAGGTGAAAAGAAAGTGAAAAATGGAGAAAAACACAAAAATGCCTGAACATGCTGTCGAACAACATCTGATAACTCGGAAACTATATGGGCTATCGATTTGATTCATGCACTGTATGAATCAGCAGGCCTCGCTGAACAATCATGGACAATTTTTAACCCGAGTGAAGGTGAATTTTTCACTCTCAAACAAACCTACTTCATGAGAAAATGATAAAAGATATCCAAACAATTTTTGGACCGTAGGTATCAGCAGGGATCGGCGAACAATCCTGGAGATTTTCGCGTGTCTACATAAATCCGTGTAGGAAATATGACAGTGTAGAAAAGTGGATAATTTAGAAATTGTTCAATTTTAAGCGATTTTGGGAAGGACAGATTTGGTACTCCTAAACAAACCTTTTTTATGACAAAACGATAAAAGGTATCAAAACAATTCTTTCACTGTGAGCGCCAGCAAGGTCTGAAGATAGATCTTCACAAGGCTCATGTCTCTACCTTAAACGGTTTATGAGAGGCAGCGATTCGAAAACATGTGAGTTTAAGGATTTTTTGCTCAGATTTTTTCTGAAATTCCTATAGATTTCCTATACAGGGTGTGTTGACTTTGCTTTGGGGCGTGTTGCCGGAAAACTGTTTGTCCCACATTAATGAGGGTGACATTTTCTTAATCCTACGTTTTGATGTATAATTTGTATAGGTAGAGTGAAAATTGAGCGAGTGAAGAGAGTTTGTTCGTTCTTTTTCAGGTTATTCAAAAACATAGTGTACACTCTAGCGACACGAACATTCCGTCATTGGATTACATTATAAAACTGAAAATCTGGAAAAATTGTAATAAAGTTTGAATCCAAATTGTAGAAAAACTGTAAAATATATCAAAAAGTTGAATGATACAGTAATAGCACAGGGTGGTGAAAGCATTTTAAAAGTTGAATGGTGTTTCTAGCTGAAAGTATGCAGAAGTAGTTAAATGGCAAAAACAGTGAAGTTTTAGCGGAATTTTTGCCGTTTTCCATTCATTTCAATGGGAACAAAAAATCCATAAAAAGCTGAATATTTTAAAAAGTATAAAAAGTATAAAAAACAAAAATCGTAGCCAGAATGTCCTAAATAAGCAGAATATTGCAGAAGTTGAATGGCAGAAATAGCACAAAGTATGCAGGAGTAGCGAATCAAAAAGTGTACGGAAGCAACCAGAATAAGAACTAGAAAAATTGCTGTCTGTGAAACAGCACGTTAGAATGCATTCTGCAGAATAAACGTAGCAGAAGATGGTGAAGATATCTGAGAAAGTAATAAGCGATAATTAGCTGAAGAACACATGAAATAGAAGGAGGCAGAAAGAAGAGAAAGAGGATTAAAAACAAGCAGAAAATATGAATGCTGAATGAAGGAAGCAGAACATGCCAAAGAAATTTGAAAAAATATAAATTTGCAAAAATTACCAACAATTAGCTGAAGAACACATGAAACAGAAAGAGGCAGAAAGGTGAAAAAGAAACAGAAAATGTAAATGCTGAATGAACGAACCAGAAGATGCGGAAAAATATGACATAGTAAAAATGATCAACACTCTGGTTAATACTAACTCAGTCCATCTATAATGCTTAGTACAGCCCATATGCAAAAGTCTATGAAATTGCCCTTTAAAATGATTCGTTCTTGTTTGGGTATTTGAACAGCAGTAGAAGCTGTTTAAACACCTGACATCAAGTGGCCACTGTTTTGTTGCTCCCCTGGGACCTATGAAGATAGTCTTACCATCATAAGTCACAGAGTAGTGCTTTCTTACTGGTTCTGATAAATTTGGACCTGGCTCTGATGGAGTGTTCCTAACTGGTTCTGATGGATATTTCTACTAGGTTCTGGTGCGGATTTCCTCCTGGTTCTAATGCAGTTTGGACTTGGTTCTGATAGAAGGGTCCTCCTGGTTCTGAAGGAGATTTGGACCTGGTTCTGGTAGAGTTTTCTTTCTGGTTCTGATAGTTTTCAAGTAGTTCTGATAGACTTTGGACCTGGTTCAGGTGGAGGTTTGTACATGGTTCTGATGAAGATTGTAACCAGGTTCTGATGGAGATTTGTTTCTGGTTCTGATGGAGTTTGGGTCTGATTTTAATGGAGATTTGTTCCAGGTTCTGATGGATTTTGGACATGGTTCTGATAGAGGGTTATAACTGGTTCAGATGGAGATTTGTACCAGGTTCTGATAGAGTTCTTCCTGGTTCTGATTAAGTTTGGGTCTGGTTCTGAAGGAGATTTGTTCCATGTTCTGATTAAGCTTGGACCTGGTTCTGATGAAGGGTTGTTCCTGGCTCTGATGGAGTTTGGACCCGGTTCTGATAGAAGGGTTTTCCTGGTTCTGAAGGCGATTTGGACCTGGTTCTGGTGGAGGGTACCTAACTGGTTCTGATAGAGTTTGAGTCCGGTTCTGATAGAGGTTTCTTCCTGATTCTGACCGAGTTTGGACCTGGTTCTGGTGTAAAGTTCCTAACTAGTTCTGATAGAGATTTCGTCTTGGTTCTGATGGAGTTTGGGTCTGGTTCTGATAGAG
This sequence comes from Girardinichthys multiradiatus, assembly GCF_021462225.1. Classification (NCBI taxonomy): domain Eukaryota; kingdom Metazoa; phylum Chordata; class Actinopteri; order Cyprinodontiformes; family Goodeidae; genus Girardinichthys; species Girardinichthys multiradiatus. The sequence goes on along the minus strand of NC_061796.1, from coordinate 26,858,478 downwards.
ATTCGTTCCAGATTCTGATGTGCTAACAGCCTATGTATGCCATAGTCTATGAAATTGCCTTTTAAATTTAATCCCTGTTGTCTAGGCAGTACATGCTGTTTAAGTACCCCACACCAAATGGCCGCCATGTAGTTGCCTCCTATGAAGATGGTCAAAGGGTTAGGGGTCGGGTCAGGTTTAGGCCATAGAAATGAATGAAAATGAATGGAAGTCAATGCAAAGTCCTCAAAAAGATAGTAATCCATGGATGTGTGTGTGTGTGTGTGTCTGTGTGTGTCCAAGTGTGAGACACGGAGAGAATAGGTAAGAAAAGACAGAATTATATACAGACATAGATAGTAGGAGATACACAGAGCTATAAATAGAATAGTGAGGAATGAATCACCCAATCAGCAAAGAGTGTCAGTGTAAGTTGACACCTGCAGCATTTCTAATGCAGCACCTCACTATTGTCTCCCCTTCCCTGGGCTTTTAACATGGAGGCCCATAACTCGGAAACCGTAAGGGCTATCGACGTCATTCTTGGACCGTTTTTCTCAGAACGGACAGGGGAATGAGAATGTTAACTTTTTGCTGAAAAAATAATATTAAAGGCACAACACTAGGTGAAAAGAAAGGGAAAAAAGGGAGAAAAACATAAAAATGCCTGAACATGCTCTTGAACAGCGTCTAATAACTCGGAAAATATAAGGGCTATCGATTTGATTCATATACCGTATGAATCAGCAGGGATTGGTGAACAATCCTGGACATTTTCATGTGTCTACATAAATCCGTGTAGGAGATGTGACAGTGTAGAAAAGTGGATAATTGTGAAATTATTCAATTTAAATTATTTTGGGAAGGACAGATTTGGTACTCCTAAACAAACCTTTTTTTATGACAAAACGATAAAAGGTATTAAACAAATTCCTTCACTGTGAGCGCCAGCAGGGTCTGAAGGTTAATTGGCGCAAAGCTCATGTCTCTAACTTGAACGGTTTACGAGAGGCGGCAATTCAAAAACATGTGAGTTAAAATAATGTTTTGCTCTGATTTTTTCTGAAATTTCTATAGGTTTTCCACTGAGGTGTGTTGACTTTGCGTTGCCCCCGGGCGTGTTGCGTGAAATCCTTTAGTACCACATCAACGAGGGTGACATTTTCTTAATCGCGAAAGAGCATCCTACGTTTTGATACATAATTTGTGCCAGTAGAGTGAAAATTGAGCGAGTGAGGAGAGTTTGTTTGTTCTTTCTCAGGTTATTCAAAATCCTAGAGTGTACACTCTACCACCTGACGAATTCCGCCATAGGATTACATTATAAAATCGAAAATGTCAAAAATCTTGCATAAAATTTGAATCGCGATTGTAGAAGAACCGTAAAAGATATCAAAAAGCTGAATCATTTGAAGATAGCTTAATGTATTGTGAACATTTTAACCATTTGAATGGTGTTTCTAGGTGAAAGTATGCAGAAGTAGTAAGCTGTGAAAGAGCGCAAAGTTTTAGCTGAATTTTGCGGAATTATGCTGAATCTCCATTCATTTCAATGGGACAAAAATTGGCATAAAAAGCTGAATATTTGAAAAATTATAATAACTGAAGTTACCAAAAGTCATAGCATAATCCTCCAGAATGAGCCGAACGTTTTGATACCAGAATTGTTGAAATCGGTTGAAAATTGTAGGACTAATTACAAACGGAAAAACGTACGGAAAATATAATAATAAAATAAAAATAAAGAAAAACAGAAAAACAATAAGTGAGAATGCATAAATGCACTGATAATAAAGAATAAAGAGAAACAGGATCTCAATACACAACTAACTGTAACAGTCCAGAAAAGCAAGGGCTGAATGGAACAGAAGGAAAAAAATCAGCAACTGGATCATTTAAAATGATGCAGTGTAACAATCCCTGCAGAAGATCTGTTTGCGTTTCCTGTTGCTCCAGCCAGTAGCACACGCAATTTCCATATTTAAACACGGTGGTCTGCACCTGCTATGCACCTGTTATCCATTGCATGCCCAATCTTTGAAGATCGTATGCAACACGCCCACTTATTGCACGTGCAATTTATTTTTAGTACACGTAAATTAGCACCCATTATTGGGATCTTTAATGATCAGGCCCTTTCTCTACTGATGAGCACCACTGAAAAGAAATAGTGGAAATGTGCCTTTAAAAACCCCAAATTAAGATCACATCTAAGACAATGGTGAATGTACATTACAGACCAAAAATGTGGACACACCTTCTCATTCAAAGAGTTGTCTTTATTTTCATGACTATGAATATTGTAGCTTCACACTGAAGGCATCAAAACTATGAATTAACACATGTGGAATTATATACTGAACAAAAAAGTATGAAACAACTGAAAATATGTCTTATATTCTAGGTTTTTCAAAGTAGCCACCTTTTGCTTTGATTACTGCTACGCACACTCTTGGCATTCTGTTAATGAGCTTCAAGAGGTAGTCACCTGAAATGGTTTTCACTTCACAGGTGTGCCATGTCAGGTTTAATAAGTGGGATTTTGGGATTTCAAGCCTTATAAATGGGGTTGGGACCATCAGTTGTGTTGTGCAGGAGGTGGATACAGTACACAGCTGATAGTCCTACTGAATAGACTGTTAGAATTTGTATTATGGCAAGAAAAAAGCAGCAAGCAAAAGTAAAGAAAAATGAGTGGCCTTCATTACTTTAAGAAATGAAGGTCAGTCAGTCCAAACAATTGGGAAAACTTTGAAAGTGTCCCCAAGTGCAGTCGCAAAAACCATCAAGCGCTACAAAGAAACTGGCTCACATGAGGACCGCCCCAGGAAAGGAAGACCAAGAGTCACCTCTGCTGCGGACGATAAGTTCATCCAAGTCACCAGCCTCAGAAATCGCAGTTTAACAGCAGCTCAGATTAGAGAACAGGTCAATGCCACACAGAGTTCTAGCAGCAGACACATCTCTAGAACAACTGTTAAGAGGAGGCTGTGTGAATCAGGCCTTCATGGTAAAATAGCTGCTAGGAAACCACTGCTGAGGACAGGCAACAAGCAGAAGAGACTTGTTTGGGCTAAAAAACACAAGGAATGGACATTAGACCAGTGGAAATCTGTGCTTTGGTCTGATGAGTCCATGTTTGAGATCTTTGGTTAGAACCACCGTGTCTTTCTGCGGCGCAGAAGAGGTGATCGGATGGACTCTACATGCCTGGTTCCCACCGTGAAGCATGGAGGAGGAGGTGTGATGGTGTGGGGGTGATTTTGCTGGTGACACTGTTGGGGATTTATTCAAAATTGAAGGCATACTGAACCAGCATGGCTACCACAGCATCTTGCAGCGGCATGCTATTCCATCCAGTTTGCATTTAGTTGGACCATCATTTATTTTTCAACAGGACAATGACCCCAAACACATCTCCAGGCTGTGTAAGGGCTATTTGACCAACAAGGAGAGTGATGGGGTGCTGCGCCAGATGACCTGGCCTCCACAGTCACCGAACATGAACCCAATCGAGATGGTTTGGGGTGAGCTGGACCACAGAATGAAGGCAAAAGGGCCAACAAGTGTTAAGCATCTCTGGGAACTCCTTCAAGACTGTTGGAAAACCATTTCAGGTGACTACCTCTTGAAGTTCATCAACAGAATGCCAAGAGTGTGCGGAGCAGTAATCAAAGCAAAAGGTGGCTACTTTGAAGAACCTAGAATATAAGACATATTTTCAGTTGTTTCACACTTTTTGGTTCAGTATATAATTACACATGTGTTAATTCATAGTTTTGATGCCTTCAGTGTGAAGCTACAATATTCATAGTCATGAAAATAAAGAAAACTCTTTTTATTTTTTTTTATTTTTTATTTTATTTATTTCAGACAATGATTTCGGTAAATAAATCAATTTCAGAAATGCTTATAACAAACAAACAAATATCCAAATACCATATAAAAAAGTGTTTGGTAAACATTAACTTAAATTTCCAGTTCCAAATAAATTAAATTAACTTAAACACAAATAGCAACCAGTAAAATAAAAATTTTCCAACAAGCAAACTTGTCAGTATATTTAACCTGAGATCTGACATTGATTATTAATTAATATAAATTGTCTGAAAAGGGGTATGAAGAAGTAAAACTTTTTTTTAATACCCCTTCTCCCTCTAATTGCACTTAAATTAACTGAGTAACCTTCCTAATTAACATCTATGTTTTTGATCCAGAATTCACAAACCAAAAACTAATAAATAAATATATATACACAATTATCTATATATATACATATACACACATATACACATATATATATCTACACATATATACATACATACACATACACATACATACATGTATATATACACATGCATAAATACCCACACGCATACATACACATACACACATACATATATATATATATACACACATACATACATATACATATGTACACATACAGACAAACATGTCCCTCCAGATATGTACATGTAACTGCACACATGCATACCTACACTCTTTGAATGAGAAGGTGTGTCCAAACTTTTGGTCTGTACTGTATATGGAATTATGTTATGTTTGAGTACATGGTACAATCTGGCATTACCAAGTACTGCTTTAAATACAACCTGAGACAAAAAAACAACGAAAAAACCAACAAACCATATGACATGTGGCTAAAAATTGCAGAACTTAACTGTGATTCAGTGGCTTGTAGTAGCATCTTTAGCTATGCACCATAGTGATCATAACCTGGCTGATCTTGTAGGATTTAGTTTGGGAGGGCTCTGCACTTTACTTTCCAACCTCACTCATTTTATGAATGTTTTATTGTGACACAACATTATGAGTTTTGTGCTGTTCATTTCAGATATTATTTACCTGATGAAGACAAGATTAGAATTTATCTTTTACTGATATAACAAAACCAAAGACTTAAACAGGGCTCACTTTTGTTTTTTGTTTTTTTTAAGTACAAACTGGGTGCACATAAAATTAAACTGGTGTTTACATTTGCTTTGTAACAGCGAACAAACAAGTTACCTAACATTTGGACTAAAGTGATGGAAAGTAATTATGTAATATCATGTGGACAAATGTGGGAGGAAATAGTCTTAATGACTAAAGAAATAGCCTAGTGAGGTCTGTAGTTTGAAAAGTTATTGAATCTTTATGAATCTTTTCAAGAAGCTTTATTTGTTTGTCTCACAGCACACTCAACTTGAGGTAATACAATATTTTCAGCATATACATTATTTTCAAAAACACATGTCGCATTAACATGTTTGCTTAAATCTTAAAACAGTATTAACCACTTCTTCTGGTTTATAAGAGGTTGTATGGCTCATTTCAGAAAATAATTAGAAATGCCTATTTTATAATAACTTCCATTATTATAAAAATGCAAATTAAAAGGTATGCACAGATTATATAATCCACAAGCCTCCTTTATTTTTGAATTAAAAAAGCAGTGAGGCTAGAGATATACCTGGGTATTGGCTTTTAAATACTTTGCCTTTACTAAGATCACTTTTCCCAAGCTTCTAACATACAATTGTTAAATTACATTACATCCAAATTCAGGAATATTTTTCTGTGCTTCTCACATTTTTATTTTTAATGTGACATTTGTATGCCCATGTGTAGATATTCATTTTTATTATAGAAAATAAACTGTTACTTTATGTATTGTTTAAATTTGTTCTCAGGGCTAATATCTTGCCTTCTACCTTAAAAAAAAACAACAAATTCCCTTGTTCCTCTGGCACTAGATTAAAACTATAAGGGGAACCTTTTTCCTAATCCTATTGCCACCTTCCATGCATTAAGACAATACGTTGACTATATTCACTCAAACAGCAAGTGACACTGAAAACGAGCAGGAGAAAAATGTAAGGTGGACCAAGGTTATGATAAACAGGCATATGACCATCTCCCACAGTGTCTTCATGATGGTCCTTTTGCTGACGGGATCATAATCCCTCCAGAGTGATATTAATGTTAATCGCCAATATTACATTCTGTTGTTGTAAGAAGTTCATCTGAGAAAAGTCTGGCTTCTTAAAAAACGTGACCAGGTTAGTGTTTGAAAATTTAAGTGGTTTTAAGTTTTTTAAACCACTTTAACCAGTTTTTACACCTGGATGGAAGGATTCAATCTGATACTTATCCACAGCAGAGATGGGTATTTTAATTGTTTGGATTTAGAAATCACATCTGAAGCAGACAACAGACGCCACAAGCTTCACAAGTTGAGCATGCAAACTTCACAGACACAGTGAGAGCACCAACACTGTGGTGTCACTGTTGTGTGATATCACAATGTGATATCTCCTAATATGCTGCAAAGAGTACATCCTGAAAATCTGGGGATTGCACAAAACAGCCACCCACTCTCATGTAGACCCACAATGAGACCCTGTCAAACTCCATTAAGTGAAAATAATGTCTAAAGTCTCCACCATGTTTGTGGTTACCTTCACTTACTGTTCTGATTGTTAGATGATGCAAACTGCCTGTCACACATTTCTCCAGTCAAGCTGCCACCACTTACATTTCCTGTTGCAAATTTTACACAAGCCAGCTCCTTGCTACTGAAACATCCACCTTGGATCTGCTTTTTTATGATCAAATTACATCCAAATCAGCCCATGAATGAATAAAAGGCCACTTAGATAACTCAGGCATTTTTCTTGGGTGTTGCAAGACTGTCACCTCCATCTTTACCCTTCTTCCTCCTTGTGAGCATTTAGGACCTAATTAACTTTGCTAAATGGCCAACAGTTAACACAGGGGAGCTGTGACACAACAGGAAGAGAAGCAGTCTACCAACTAGGATTCTGTCATTTCAAACCAGAGGTTAAACTTTCTTCTTGCAAAACAATAAATAAACCCTGTGTTGTCCTTGCTCATCAAATCATTGTGTTTGATTCAGTGAATGTGGTTTATTTTTAAAAGTGCTTTGAGTGGTCAAAAAAAGCACCCTATAGTGCTAGTCTGTTTATCATGTAGATGTCGAACATCCTCACAGAAGATGTTTGAGCTGCATCTATCCTCAGGAAAGAAAAGAACACAGGATTATCCTTTGTAAAATATTTTTTAGAATACATTTTTTGTAAGATCAAACATTCACAACAAACCACATTTAAACTTGAATTGATCATGAAAAATATTACAACTTGATGGCCATTGATGTTTACTGTTTAGAAGCCCAACACCTCTCTGATAATATAGATGTGCTTGAAAAAGACAAAACATTTTAAGGTTTTCAGATAGAGCTGGCTCAAGTGACCCTGAATAATTTTCTAGTCAACGTCTATAATCTCAAATAGCAAGGAAGCCACCAAAATCCCCCAGGGTTTCCACGCTGTTGTCCCACTGGTTGGTAGCAAATGAGATCTTAAAGTAGTAATATGAAACCTATGGAAGGGAACTACATTGTAGCTTGAAAGAACTGAACAGTAGGCTTATTTTGGGCAAGTTAGCCAGTCAATGCTAAGTTTGGGGACAGACTCCAGGAAAACAGTGACAATTTGTGATATACAAACACTATTACATGGAAAAGCATTTATATTAAACTAGTCTCCCAAATGTTTTAAGTGTCTGTCTGTGTGTGTGTGTGTGTGTGTGAGGATGTGTGTTTAAATAAAGGCCTTTAAAATCTATATCATTCAAAGATAATTTTACTCATATCAACCGACAATTTTGTTTTGTTTAAATAGTGAAAGAATTCCTGACAAACAAGTGGTGTACACTTGTGTCGTTTCATGTGCTCTGAACACCGTGCATCACAAAGCAAAGTGAAAATGCATGATATTAGTGCCATTTGTGGATGAATTAGGGGTTCAAATATTACATTGTCTGTATAAAATATTTAGTGGGTTGTTATGATTTCTTATTTGAAAACCTTTTCACTGGTTTTTGAGTTAGACTTAACTGGGAGGATAATTTATGGAGTCTTTCATTTTGCTCTGGTTAACTGATTGCTTTGCATTGACAAACGAAACAGGACTGAATTAATATCACTCCCTGCAAATTCACTATTTTAACCTATTATATTTAGTTAATATCTTGTCACATACAACAAACATATATTTTGTCACACACTTAAGAAAGTGAAACCCATTTTATATACTGCATATTCATTACACATTAAGTGAAATATTTCAAGCCTTTGTTTCTTGTAACTTTGATGAATATGGCTTACAGATAACAAAATCCCAAATTATGTCTCTCAGAAAATGTGACTATTTCATACAATCAATACAAACAGGGTAATTTTAACAAAAAATGTCAGACTTCTGAAAAGAATGTTCATTTCTATTCACTTGGTTGGGAATCCTTTTGCATTAATTACTGCATCAACTCTGGCAGTTACCAAGCAGGTACCAAGTCAGTCAGTCATTTTCTACCTCTTATTCCATAGTGGGTCGCAGGGGAGCTGGTGCCTATCTCCAGCAGTCTACCGGCGAGAGGCAGGGTACACCCTGGACAGGTCGCCAGTCCATTGCAGGGCAACACACAAACAACCAGAGTACCCGGTGAGAACCCACGCATGCACGGGGAGAACATGCAAATTCCATGCAGAAAGACCACGGAAATCGTACCCAGGACCTTCTTGCTGCAAGGCAACAGTGCTACCAACTGCGCCACCGTGCAGTTGGTAGCACTGTTCAAGTTCAAGTCCTGCTTGAAAATTAAATCTTGTCAGCAGAAGCAAACATAACATGTTCCAACATTTTCTGGTTGATAGATGCATTGACTGTGGATTTCAGAAAACACAGTGGAGCAACACCAGCAGATGACATGCCACCCCAAATCACTACAGACTGTGGCAACTTGACACTGGGCTTCAAGGAATGTGTCACACCCATGCACACCAACGTAAAGACAAACAACAATGGACGTTGTACACTAACTTACAATCCCCATACATACTCTATACTCCCAGGTCCAGGTTCCAATAGCCCATGAGGAAAACCAGCCCCCGGCCCCAGGAGGTCGTCCCCTTCCGTCCGGGGGTTGGAGACAGGCAGACCGCCCCAGCACCTGAACCTGGTCTGGGCTAGCCCGGGCTCATGCCTAAACCTGAGCGACCCCAGCCCGGACCCATAGCAATACCACAGCCACCCCCCCAACTTGATCCCTCCAAGAACATAAAAGCCAAAGCCAGCAGAGCAGCACACCGCAAAGCCCACCTAACCATTCGGCCTGCGGCAGCAGACCCAGCCCATCAGTTCCTGAGAGGGAAACATGCACCAGCCGGGTAACCGTGCCGGGCAGGCCAACTGCTCCAGGCCAAGCACATCCCACTAGCCACCCCAGTGCAGGCACAAGACATGCTCCACCGCCCCACCCACCCGACTGCCAACCGTAGCCTGGTGCCCGGCCAGGGGCAAGAGCCACCAAAGGAAGCTTTGGATGAAGGAAACCATATCCAAACCCCAGAGGTGCCCCAGGATGCCGGCCACCCACCCTCCCGCACGGCACACCTCGCCGCACCAAGCAGGCTGGCCAGCCCCTCCACCAAACCGAAGCCACATGTTAATCAACACTGCACACTGCCCAGCCAAGACCCCTCGCCGGAGCCCGGTGAACCTCCCAACCGACGGACCGGGCACCGAAGCCAGGGACCGAGATCCAAGGAAATCTTAGTGATTCCAAGAGAGCCGAAAAGCCAGCACCAGACAACACTCAATGACGCACCTGCACCCCAAGGCCCTACATGAGTGGTAGTGTGATGGAGTGGGCAGAGGGAGGTGTCCGGGGATAGGGAAGGAAGGACTGGAGGGCAAAATGCTCTCCCAGGGAGCAGGTTGACCCCAATAGGCACCTCCGTTCGCTGAGTTCCAACAAAGGCAGGAGACATAGGCACATTCATCGGGCGGAAGGCTAGGGACAGGGACCGGGCCCTGAGAACTGACCAAAAACCGGGACCAACACCCCAAGCCCCCAGGAACCACCCAAACCCTCAAACCTCAATCCCCAGCCCCGACACCCAGTCCCCCGCAAAAGTGCAGCCCCACTGCAGAGAAAAGAGCAGACCAGCCGGCCTAGTGCAACCAGAATATGCCACACAAAGGAGGGCACATGACCAACATGCCCAACCACACCTGAACCCATGGGGCAAAGCCAACAGAACGTCCAGTCCCTGATGCCTGGCACCGGACTGCAGGCACAACCAGGCAAGCGGGGCAACAAAACACATCCCACACCAACGCCGAGGCTGCTATTAATGATTAATGATGATTATTATTATTTCCTTTGTTTCCCTTGTTCAGAATTCCCCCTGTTCAGAAACAGCTATTCAAAAGGTTTAAACTATTGGCCCATAGATCTATTCATACCTGCATTCTGATCAGACACACACATTGATCACCAACCCACAAACTGCTGTCTTATTGTCCTACCTATTAAGTGATCAATTACTGCAACATGAAAGACTGGTTGAATTTTTTTGTATTTTAAATGGCCCATAAAACATTTCAAAAGTACCTTTAAAAACAAAAAGAGTGATTAAAATGAGCAGGAATAACAATGTATCTACATGTTAATTTTAGAACAAGTTGCAGTCATGATGCAATTTGCAGACAAAAATAACATGCAGAAATGAAAAAAAAAAAAAAAACTTAAACAGTTGACATTTCTCAATTTTGCAAATGTCAAGTATTTTAAGTTACGTTTTTTTTAACCTAATTCCATTTGTGTGTTTGTTGTTATAATTGTTTGGACAGTTGAAAGATGTTTGTGAAATAATAATAATAACAAAAAATTGCAATGCAGTGCTGTAAATTATCTTTACACAGAAAAATAGTGCTGTGAGTTTAATGAGAGTGCAGTCATTGGAGCTTCTGTTAACAAATATTGTTGGGGGAAGTGTTGCAGCAAGCTACACAAAGTAATTCAAATTAACAGCTTTTGTTACCGCGCATCTTCCAGGGTGATTCTAACAAAACTTTGAAGCCTGTTTTCCTTAAAGTACTTTGGAGAGTGCCAACATTTGATTTGTCATAACTTCAATTCTTTTTCGATTTCCAAGGGTTTGACATCATTGGAAAGCTTTGACTCCACTCTTTCAGGATCTGTAAATAACTCAAAATGACCCCGGGTAGACTTGTTCCTGCTATTACAATGGCCTGTCACATTTGTTTAGATATATCTTTATTCAAACCTTTCATGGTACTGAATACTATATGCCACAATCCATGTATATATGTTCTCTTTTTCTATAAGTGTTTTTAAATTTTGTATGTGTTTTTAACTTATGTTTGTGCACTACATGTGTATTTTTTGAGCCGGTGTCTAAGCAAATTTTCATAATGGTGACATAATGACAATAAAGACTCTTGAGGGGAGAAAGTAAATTTAAATGAGAAGCTCAATGAATTTAGGAAATGTAAGTCATTATTTGACTGAAAAGTTACATGAAGCATTAAAAAGGACACAGAAACACTTATCAACCATTGCCACATTTCTTTTCTTAAGATCAATTCTTTATGTATCATCATTTTACCGCAGCTGACACAGATGTAGTTGTTCAGATATTATTCACTTAGTATACACAATCTAAATGTGGAATATAAATTAGAAGAAAGTTTTTATGATTTCACAAACATTGTTGCAGAAGGTAATTTAACCCAGAACAAAAACAAAACCAAAGAGCAAAGTGTACCGGAGTCAAATTCCTTGTTTGTATGTACGAACTTGACAATAAAGCTGATTCTGATTCTGAACTAAAACACATTGGATTATAATGTTTTTTTTTCACATCAACTGTTCCATAAACCTTTCTGTGAAGGTTTGCACAGCTCCGCTAATAAATTCATATTTCTTTTTCCCCATGAAATGAAAATGGCAAACGCAGGTTTCACTAAAAGGATTTATGCCAGTTCATGTTATAGACCTGAATCGATTTTTACTTGCTAAATAGAGATTTTGAAAAATATTTTTAACTGAAATTGAAGACATTATCAGAAAATACATCTGATAGTTATTATTCTAATTCTCACTATTAACTTTTTTTTAAACCATATTAAATTCACTGAGATCAAGATCTCCTTTACAAGGTTGACTGGACAAAGAGCTCAACAACACGTGATAGTTTGACTGAAGGTGACAGAAACAACAATCTTACAAGGAGATTTTTAACTAAATTATTTAAAACCATAAAAATATTACTTTTTGCTGTCTTTGCTTATTTTCGTTGAATGCCTGTGATAAATGTACATCCATTTGTGCTTGTAGATTTTGGTTTTAATTGATTTTCAATAAAAAAATTATATTTAACTTTTATAATAGTGAGATTTGTGAAAGTGTAAAACTGCTGAAAAAGAAAAACGCACAACAGTTACAAAAAATAACCAAGATATAGTACTAGATACTATCAAACAGAAAACATGTTAAAATCAATTATTAAAATATACTTATTTGATATCACAAGCTAATTACTTTCTGGGTTGACTTTATTGTCATTTCCAGAACACAAAAGTCAACATCAGAAAAACATTTCAATAGAAATATTTCTATCTATTCAACGTACTGGTTTAAAGTGTAGCTAAAGTTTTGCCTTAAAGGTCCACTATTCATATTTTAGAGGCATAAAACCTAAGTATTTTAAAACTAATATATATATACTAATATATTATTTACAAACACTTTCCGGGCACAAAATAGCCTTGGGATGCTCCTCCTTACATGGAAGACGATGTGCCGAACCAGTAACCTACTTATTGCTCCATACAAAAAACAGACACTTTTCTCAACAAAACAATAGTGTGTTCAAAAATCCTCTATATAGAAAAAGCTAGATTTCTGAAAGTAAAGAGGGGAGAATTCTTCTCACCAAAGAACACAGCACCCTCCATTCAGAACACTTTTTGTGGGTGTTGATTGTGAGCATAAAGTTTCTCAGGTAAGAAATGGTTGCCTTGAACTGTTTTTACTGCTTGTGTCTATTGTCATTACAAAATGTTTGTGAATGTCTTCATTTTTCTATCAGAAATAATAACCATTCCACCTGCATGTTTATTCACAATAATTAACTCCAGCAACCAACTCCTATTTCTCAGTTTCTGAGACAAATAATTCATGAAGTAAGTATCTGCATTTTGACTTCCCTTCCAATATTATCATTTACGTTGAAGTAAACGTCTAGGGTCAAAAATGTTGTGAGAAAACTGTCAACAGTTTCCTCTGAATCCATAAATTCAGAGTTGGACTGACACCAATGTATTAGTTTTTGCGCAGTATATTATATAATTATTTAATACGTTTTGTTACCCACTACATGCATCTTTTTCTGAACTTGCAGGCCATTTTATTAGCTACTAGTCAGTGCCAGAGAGTTTAGTGGAAAATAAAACATAACTGCCTTCTTTTACTGCATTCATCACCTTTAAAGCAGCAGATATAAACAGTCAGATTAGTTAAAGTATAGCTGAGTGGCAGGTTGCAGGGTGGAAATGAACAGAATCAGCTGAGGGTGAGAAGTTTTAGATGTGGCGGTTGAAGTAACATCATGCAGTGGCCTTGAACAGATGTTCATTTCACCCAACTGTGTATTAGTCCAAGAACTTCCAACATTTTATTAAACTCCCTTAGTATTCTCATTCCTTTGCAGTTGTAAGCAAAATTTAAATGATAAAGCAAAAAAACAAAACGTTTGGGATTTTCTATATATTATTACTCAAATAAAGGCAAATAATTTCTGAAGTTTTCTTGAGGTCATTTGAGATGGTGGTTAAAGTCTAGCTTGGATCCATGGTGACAGCAGAATTCCTCACGTTTCTTATCTCGTTGTCGCCATTGGGCCTATGTGAATAAATGCAAAGAAACCAATCCTTATCTTACGGTTAATGATATAGCACTGTTATTACTGTGTGAAGTTCCATCTATTCTGAAATAAATAACCCTATTCAAACTCAACACTATAATTATCACAGTTTGTTTCATACTAGCTTGCATTTGCCATGAGGCTTCCATTCATGGCATATGTGGTTACAGTAAGAAATTCAGTTTTAATTGCTTTAAATTTTTCATAGAACATTTCAAATGAATTCTTTACCTTTTCCAGTTGTGCATTCTGTTTAGACTTGTACAGAATTTCTCCTACAGCCACAAACACGGAGAGAACAAGTCCAGCTGCCAGGACAATGAAGATCCCACCGATGTTTTGAACACCAAGGGCACTGGCCTCCTTACTCTCCTCCTCTGGGCAGCCATTTCCTCTCCACCATTTCTCTTTCATCATATGCAGCTTCCCTTCCTCCTGAAGCTGCAGGATGGCAATAGTGATCCTATCTCTGTATGGAGAGCCTGAAGGACCAAAACATATGAGAATGACATTAACACGCAATGTAACTGTATTTTTACTATTTCCATTGGTGTATGATCCAATGATCTCCTTGTACCAGTGAGGGTACTAGCGCAACTTTCAGCTGATGTTGGGCCGGCCCAAGGTATACAGAAGGTATACAGAAAGTCATCTTTTTGGCTGTTAAAGGCCATATGAAGGTTGGGTGGCCCCAAGAGAACTCTAATTCATACACAACATGTTGACAAATGCACACATACTTTCATGATTTGAAAGTTGTATTAAGAGCAATACCCTAAAGATAACTGAATAATTTCTTTTGCTGTGTAATTGCTGGCAAAATACCACACCAATGATTTAATTCATTCCTTCATTTAAAAAAAGGAACAAATGAAGAACTATTATGTTTGATAATTTGCCCCTTGTGTTAATTTCGAACTTTGGGAAAACTTTATAGAATTTCTAGTGAGGACTGAATTCTGTCAAAAAGAAAATACTGAAAAGAGCATGTTTCCCTAGTAATATTTGTTTATTAAATAAGGTGTAGTAACTGATGTAATAGTTAAGCAAATATATTGTGTTACAGTTGATTAATTGTTGGTTCATTAGTTAAGTATATATATTCAAACTGAAATGAAAAATACTTTATTCATTCCAAACATATTAGTAAAAGTTGAAATAACTATCTAACAGAGTCATTATAGATGGCTGTAGATAAGACCAGAATGGATCTCCTATAAAGGTCTGTGGCGCAGCAGATCTATGAAAGTCTTGGTTGTCTATTATGTTCTTTTTTTCTGAGGCATACTTCTTTGCACAATCATCTTTAGAGGCCCCAGAATCCCCACAACAGAACCAGCCCTCTGTAAAAACTTGTTGAGCTTTAGTAAGTTACAGACTATGATGCTTCTACCCCAACAGATTACTCAAGATAATCTTGCACTCTCCACAACAGACTTAATATCTGCGACATCTTGCTGCAAACACTGAATAATTTAAGCTTCCTCAAGAAGTCCAGTGTGTTCTGTCCCTTTTTATATACAGCTCCATTGTGGCTTCCACAGTCCAATCTACTGTCAATGTGAATGCTAAGATATTTATGCTCCTCTACCACTTCCACCTCTGCTCTCATGATTAAAGTAATGGTTGAAACAGTCCTCCTGGTCCTAAAATCAATCATCTCTTCCTTTGTCTATCTCTGAT
This sequence comes from Girardinichthys multiradiatus, assembly GCF_021462225.1. Classification (NCBI taxonomy): domain Eukaryota; kingdom Metazoa; phylum Chordata; class Actinopteri; order Cyprinodontiformes; family Goodeidae; genus Girardinichthys; species Girardinichthys multiradiatus. The sequence continues at coordinate 26,843,000 of NC_061796.1, read as the reverse complement.
ATCACCTGGTCAGAAAAACGACCCTCCAGTTTGACCAACTATCAACTGTTTGTCAGGTAATTATTAATCCAGGGAAGATCCAGAGGAAGTGTCCACCTGTCTTCTTATATATCAAATCAGGCTGAATAGTGGTAAATACACTGGAGAAACCAAAAGCCATGACCCTAACAGTGCTGCCTGCTTTGTCCAGATGACAGTAGATGCTGAAGCAGGTGTAACTCCAATTCTTAGGTGATAAGCAAACAGCAGCAGGTCCTGAAAGGTGCTTGTTTGGTTAATTATTTTAAAAGAAATTAAATAACTTCCTTCTTGTAAAATTATCTGTAAAAAATAATGGTGTACGCGTATTCTGTGAACTCCTTTCTTTCCATGATTTAAAATCTATTAATGAGTTTTTAAATCCCTCTTTAACATGCAAGATACCTTAGATACCCAACATGAACTTACTGTTCAGCAATTTTTCCTAAATATCATTGTGTTTCTCATATTACTTTATTGTAGCTACTATATTATATAAAAAACTAAATAAATAAATAAAGCAGAAATAACCATAAGTTTTATCAACTTAGTAGCACAAGTTTCCTTTTTTCTTTTGACTATGTGCCTGGACCAAAAGCAGGTAGGAATTACTTAGCATGAAGCCTATTCAGAGATCTGATCCCAGGTCAAATCTTGGTCTGAACTAAACCTTTATTCAAAACTTCTCTTTGTATGACTTTTGTTAGTGTGCGTCTTGATTTGGTCAGTACACCTAGCAAAATACATGGCCAGTTTTTAACAATTACATTCTATTTTTATTTGCACAGCTTGCAAAATGAGTGTATAGTTTATGTAGTTTTGTGCTTATCAAACCTGGGTTCCCCCATAGAATTTAAATGATTTCCACCCTTTACAATGACATTTAGGAAGAGAGTTAGAGCTCCTGCTGAAGCTCCGTCTATGTTGGTCCATGGCATGGGACCCGCTGACCCGGCTGTGCTCAGATATCCAAAAACAGCTCTTGGTGAAGGAAAGAGAGCTACGCAGATAGCAGCTGAAACACACCATAAATAGAATTTTAAGAAGTTCAAAGCAAAGGGCAAAGTCTATGAAGCAGGAAAAAAAAAATTTCTGCAAGTTTTTATCAGCAAACAATTATATGAAACCACTGAATTTCCTAAAAACAGACAGCTACCATGTAAATATTACGTAATATTACTACAATAACCTGCTGAAAATGTAAATACTGTCAGCAAGAGTTAGACATGTATTTATCAATTCAGATATATGTTTAGGAACAAAGTAAGACATGTTTCAGGTCATTTATTGTCAAAAAACTTTAGTAGCTTACATAACAAGGTAACATACGACAGATTATTAGAGCCAGGCTAAGAGATTTTTTTTTTAAATTACAAGAATAAAGTGTTAATATCACGAGAATAAAGTTGTAATATTATCAGAATAAAGTCGTAACATTACCAGAATAAAGTCGGAATTGTTATGAAAACTAGCAGAAAAAGCGCAGTTTTCCATGTTGAGTATCTTGTGAAGTTATACTTCAGTATCGGTTTCACAAAAAAGCAAATTCTTAATCTTTTAGCACATCAGCATCAAATTATTACCAGTATCAAGACTTTGAAACGATTCTGTGAATGACTGTTTCTGTTTCAAAGAAAGAACCACAGGGACTTGAAGAAAATGTTTGTTTTGTGGAGGACGATCTGTCATTACTTTTTTCTCGTAATGTTACCACTTATTCTGGTAATATTATGACTTTATTGTAATATTACAACTTAATACTCTTAATATTACCAATTTTTTTCTTGTAATATTACAACTTTATTCTCGTAATATTAGCCTACGATTTTATTCTCGTAATATTATAACTTTTTTCTCGTAATTTCAAAAAAATTAAAATCTCAGCCTGGCCCTAATATTTTGTTGTAGTAACCCATGTTGAAGCAGCAGTTGCTCTACTGTTGAAACTCCAGTTGGGGCAAAAATAGATCTCTGTCAGAAAACATTAAGACAGCAGATTGCAGAATCCAAAACATCATTGCTGAATGAGTTAAGTGTAATACTGTTATAATATTTTTAAGAGAAAATATGACATTGATTTTATTAACTTTACAAAAGTATCAGACTATAACTCAGTACTAGCTGATGCCTATTCTTAAATGACTCGGATTGCTAATGGGGACAAAAGAAATCTTGATCTGGACTTCCCTGCTATTAATTCTTGTGCTGTTTAGCATCTTGCTACTAGTGTGTTGGTCAAGTGCTGTTCAATTGCTCCACCAGTGGTGTTGTTCTGGCCCCCAGTTCTGGATGCAAAATATTTCAAACTACAGGCTTTGCTGCTTCTACAGAGCAGGCCTTGGAGCATCAGCACACCTGTCACATGGCTGTGTGACTGCAGTCACAATGTTGTTTTAATTAACATCTCTGTCCTTCATCTCTGCCCAAGGGCCTTTTGTTATCTGGCTTTGTTATTTCAGGGAAAACTGCCTGCATGCTTCAAAAGTATCTATCACTATGGTGATTGCAAGAATGAATTGCTTTCTGCTCCTTTTTATTCACCACTATCTGCTTCCAATGCCTTCAATGAGCACGGGAGCGAATCAAGAAGCCAGCACGTGTCAGACGATTCACTCACTGCCACAAACACAGAAACACCCTTGAAACCAAGCCAGATCTGAACATTAAAAACCAAGGACCACAGAATACAAGGTTACACATAAAGATAGACATTATTTATCCACCAGGTATGCTTATACACAGTTTTTTTTGGGACATTCTAACTCCATAGCGCATTCAAGTAAAGGCGCACAGTAGAATGTAAAAATCCTAATGATTAAATAAAATCATTAAATGAAAGAATTTCACTAGGATTTTTTTTGGCACTTCCCAAAATATCCTCAACATTTTTAAATAACTTTACTTTTATAACTTAATTTGGTTATATAATATAAACTTACATATTGCACATTTTTTGAAATTCTGTAATGTAACAAAATCCAATTGTTATCAGAAAATGTCAACACAGTCTTCTAATACACATTGCGCACTATAATGAAAGCAAACAACTGAGCAGTTGGAAATAGCTAGTGTCTGCTGAAAACAAAGCAGGAGCAGTAACGTTTTGCACAGTTGTCTAGATTGTTAGGTAAACCACAGGAAACAATCACAGAATTCCTTATTGGAAGCACACCAGTAGATTGGAAGGGTAAGGGAGCAGCAAATGTGGAGCTTCATATTTAGGACTCCACAAAGGTTTCATATTTGGCAGCAGCGTTTCCAATTTTAACCTTTCACTGAAGATGTTCCAAAACACAAATGTGTTTTTTTTTGTTGTTGTTTTAATTGTTGGTAAGAGCTAATTAACAAGCAAACTGTAAAAAGGCAGCTTGAGAAAAACCCACACAATGATTGTTGTAAACCTTGACTCATGTCACATAATTCTGTCAAGCAAATACATTTCTTAAATGAATTGTTAGCAGATTTTAATAGGCTGTTTAAATGTATCAATGCATTCCATGACAAATTACAGCAATTGATTTCTTATGTCTTCTTTCTACCTGTTGAGCCCTTCAGGATCTACTGGGTCTGCAATCCTTGGTTAAAGCAAAAGAAAACACTTCAGCTGTGATATCATGGACAACACCAAAGAGTCCTAGCCTGGTATTCACTGGGCGGGCTTACATTTGACAAGTGTCCTTGAAATTGAAAGTAATCATACAATACCATTTAAGCTTGTCTGCTCCACATTAAATCCAGAATAGAATATAAAAAATCTTTATCTCACATTACAAATTCATTATGATCAAGCTCTATCTTGTATTAAAGAGCTGACTCTTTCATATATTTTCAACAGAGCTCTTTGCTCTCAGGCTCACAGGCTGCAGGTTTACTAAAAGTGGACTGGGAGGCAAATCTTTTAGTTTCCAGGCTCCTCTCCACTGGAGCTAGTTCCCAGTTTTTGTCCATGAGGCTGACATCCTGTCTTGTTTGAAGACTAGGGCTAAAAGTTTCCTTTTTGATAAAGCTAATAAGTAGAGTAGTTATTTCATCCTGAGCTATCCCTATAGTAAGCCCTGAACAACTGTCCCTCACTGTGCTACTTTCTCTTACACCTGACTATTGGGTCCATTAACTTTGAGTTCTGTTTCTGTTTTCAGTTATCATAGAAGGTATGCCTGGCCACTGTTTCTTGGCTCAACTATATTTCTCTTTTAGACAACAATGCCGTTGTCTACGAGAGGTGCGAGGTTTGGGTCCCCCCAAGATGTTGTAAACTGTTGCTTTACCAACTGAAGTTGAGCTGTCCACGCGTAAGTGAATGCGCACGCCTTTTCAGATTACTTGTGAATCAACATCAATACTTTGCCATACTTAAATTCTTTTATGTTTGGGTGACGGGGGGCTTTGTGTCCTGTAATCGGTGTAATGCCAGTTCAAAGCCCCGCTCTGTCACTACCGACAGTCTGACCCAAGGAAGCTTCGGCTACAATGTACCCTACCACTATCAGTGTTTGAATGTGTGTATGAATTGGTGGAAGACTCATGGTACTGTAAAGCGCTTTGGGGTCTCTGGGGACTTGATAAAGCGCTATACAATTACTGGCCATTTACCATTTAAGTTACTTGTTCATACCAATTGCTCTGTCTCTTTAAATCATCAGTGTTTGAGCTGTTGGCCCAGTAACATGTATAACACGTTGAGGAGGGTGCATCCAGTAATCTGTATTAAGGAAGTTTCGTCAAGCACTGCAGAGGGCTGCAGCAGGTTCCGATCCAACTGGTGAGTTGAAGGAATTTGTTTAGCGTTTTCTATCTGAAAGTCCGATGGTGTCTGTCAGTTATGTTGCTTTGTCTAACATGTTTGCTTTGAAACAGATGCAAACCGTATATATGTATATTTACACAATGTGTTATTCTAGCTCTCATGCTGACTCTAGCTAGCTGCATTCCACCTGTGAGAGACCCACAGTTTACATGTTTGCAGAGGTTTTGCACCCTTGGGAAGCGAAGGGAGCTATGTCATGTTATAGATTTATATTGTTGTTAATTCAATTTTGTGAGCATTTTGCATGTTATTCTGAATAAAAATGTTTGATTTCCTGACTTAGAATGCAACCGTGGCACATATTATCTGGTTTATTCGCCTTTATTTGACATTTTATGACATGTAAAGCTACAGAATGCTTGATAATGTTAATATTCTGAAGGCTGGACTGTGATGCAGTTTTTTAGCTTGCCAATAGGGGTCTAGCCGGTTTGAGAGTAACGTTAAGATGTGAACAAACAGTGTTTAAGTAAGTGGCGAAAATAATCAGAAGTACAGTTTGGATGCCGTTTATTAAGTATCTTTGAGAGTGTGCGAGTTGTGTATACTGTTCTATAAGAATAATTTGTTAACTAGGTTTGTCGTTCCGGACATTTTTTGTTAACTCTTTCTACTTAGAACATATGGCTTTTACCTTGTGTTTGTGTCTTCCATTGTATTTAGTTGTCCTTTTGTTACTTGATCTCCATATCATAAGTGAATGAAATACAGGACCGGAGTAATGATTAAACAGTGTATTTGATTTGTTAACAAATATAGTTCTCTCAGGGTCTGGCATTTTCTGTTTGTTTTTGCCTGCTATTTACACTACCTTACCACTAGATGCCATCTGAGCTCTGGAGGTGAGAGGGAGACAGGTGTTCGCAATCTTCATCAAACTGGAGGAGTGTAAGAAAGCAGTCGGCCAGCACTTCTACCCCTGAGTGTTTGCCTAATGTAGTAACAAATACCGACCATCCAGCTATAGGTTTTTCAATGCTTCAGAAACCTATAGTAACCCTCGTCGTTTCTGTGTTCCTCTCTAGGCTCCGCTGCAGATCTGTTCTGGTTCAACTGACTCCTCGTTTGAACTGCTTCCCAAGCTTCAAGATTTCAAGGAAAGTTTTGGATTCCATTCCAGCTGGCTGCTACTAGCTCTCCTACCTCGTAGCTTCAAGCTCAAGCAAACCCTGTCCACCCTCCAATGTTTACTCACCTCCAAGCCCGGCATCTGGAGCTCACCATCTCAGGAAGTGAGCTCCCTTCAGATAAACCTCACCGCTGTACACTGAGTGAAGGATCAAAAGGAAAATAAATTCAGGCACCTCAGGAGGTGTCCGTAATATTCTATGTAATATACAGATATCAGTTGTTAATCCATTGAATTATAATTAATGTTTTTTTGTGTGTATTCCATTTTGCAGAATCACAAACACCCATACCTTTATACCTGAATCTGCTTATTAAAGAAACCAGTAAAGCATCACCAACCCTGGTAATTAACATAGGGGTCATACAGGCATTTAACCAGTGTACACTCTACGATCACTACCACAGTACCACGGACATTGATTTTAATAATAACTAATGGATGCAATTCACTTAATGAGCTCTTTGATATTCCTCCCAAAGATGGTACTAGTTGCTCAGAACTTATCTGTTTAACTATGTTTCTGTCATGGATAAAGCTGCTTAGGGATATATTGCAAAAATGAACTATTTTCCTTTTCATCACCCATACTCCTAGATCAGTGCTTTGTTGTTTATTTGCTGTCCTCCCACCTCCGAGATGGTTTCATTAAATGGCCAATTATGTTGAACCTGGTTCTGCTGGAGGGTTCTGCCAGTTAAAATTGAATTCCTCTTTTCTGCTATTCTTACATGGTTGATCAGAAAATAGGATTTCTGCAAACTTAATGTCTTGATGCTGTTGGCTAAGCTACTTTTTACCAACTGGCAACCAATTTTAAATATATATGGATTGTGTAACTGGATCTGAATGTGACTATGTGGTTGGATAAATGAAATTACTTAACTTAAACTGAATTTGCACCAATTTGGATTTTATGCAATAAATGGGCGAATTTCTTGTTTTCCTTGTAGTTGTAAAACAGCACCTCTTATGATGTGAGAGGAACACAGAATGTGAGCACATAAAAAATAAGCCTAAACCCTCACTACAGTGAAGAGAGGTCACGGTCCATGCTGAATCTAGAATAAGATAAATTTAATCTTGTAGAACAGAGCACCATGAAAGCCAAGCGATCAGTAATGCATTGTCCTTTCAGTGAAGAAAAGACAAGAAATCTAAATGTTCTGCTGCCCTGGGTGACATCTCTGGCATTCTATATGTTTCAGAGCAAAGGTTTTTAACAAAGTAAAAAATATGACAGATCTTGTGCTAGGACTAAATTTAGCAGAAGATCTTCATTCAGGTAGTTTAAAAAAAAAAAACGGATTCTGAAGACATGCACATTTTAATCACATACGTTTTTGCAGACAGAATTTATTTGGGGTGTGTTTATTGATTCTTGTACACTTTTATTAGACTGTATTTCTCATCCTTTTTGCTGGATTAGGCCTTTTGAAGGCCTTGTTGATGCTTTAGATTGTTGACATGTCAGAATTACATTAGTCACAGCTCTGTATAACTACATTTCCATTTTGAATAATCTATAGAAACCCATGTAAAACTGAGGAGGCCCTTCATTAAATGGTACAGTCAGGTCCATAAATAGTGGGACATCAACTCAATTCTCATGTTTTTGGCTCTGACAGAACCAAGATGTGCTTAAACCACAGACTTTCAGCTTTAATTTGAGGATATTTACATCCAAATCAGGTATAAGGTGTAGGAATTACAACCGTTTGAATGTGTGCCTCCCACTTTTCAAGGAACCAAAAGTAATGGGACAAAGTAACAATTATAAATCAAAGTTTCCCTTTTCAATACTTGGTTGCAAATTATTTGCAGTCAATAACAGCCTGAAGTCTAGAAGGCATAGACGTCACCAGACGCTGGGTTTCATCCCTGGTGATGCTCTGCCAGGCGTCTACTGGAAATGTCTTCAGTTCCTGCTTATTCTCTGGGCATTTTTCCTTCATTTTTGTTTTCAGCAAGTGAGATGCATGCTCAATAGGATTCAGGTCAGGTGATTGACTTGGCCATTGAATAACATTCCACTTATTTAAAAAGCTTTTTGGTGGCTTTCGCAGTATGCTTCGGGTGGTTGTCCATCTGCACTGTGAAGCGGCGTCCAATGAGTTTGGAGGCATTTGGCTGAATATGAGCAGATAATATTGCCCGGAACACTTCAGAATTCATCCTCCTGCTTTTGTAAATAGTCACATCATCAATAAATACAAGGGAACCAGTTCCATTGGCAGGCATACAATCCCTTGCCATGACATTACCTCCATGCTTTACTGATGAGGTGGTATGGTTTGACTCATGAGCAGTTCCCTTTCTTTCTCTATACTCTTCTCTTCCAATCACTGTGGAACAAGTTGATCTTCGTCTCACGTATCCATAGAATGTGGTTTCACAATTGTAAAGGCTATATTAGATGTTTTTTGTCAAACTCTAATCTGGCCTTTCTGTTTTTTAGGCTCATCAATGGTTTGCATCTTGTGGCGAATCCTCTGTATTCTCTTTAGTGAAGTGTTGATTGTTGACTTTGACACACATTTTGACACACATTTTATTCATCGGCAGTTTTGGGCTTCACGGAGACGTGGCTGTGTGGATTAATACCGGACTCTGCGCTGCAGCTGGCAGGATTCCAGCTCTACAGAGCGGACAGAGACACGGAACTCTCCGGCAAAGCGAAAGGTGGAGGAATCTGTTTTTACCTCAACAGTGGTTGGTGCAACGACGTGACAGTGATTCAGCAGCACTGTTCTCCAGACCTGGAAGCCTTCATCATAAACTGTAAGCCTTTCTATTCCCCCCGTGAGTTTGCTTCGTTCATCCTGGTCGGTGTTTACATCCCGCCGCAAGCTAACGTGCAGGTCGCCGACCAGATACTGAGTGTGGAGCGGACCAACCCGGACTCCTTAGTAATCGTCGTTGGCGACTTTAACAAAGGTAATCTCACCCACGAACTCCCCAAATATAGACAGTTTATAAAATGTCCGACCAGAGAGGACAACATTCTGGATCACTGTTACACCACCATCAGAGACGCTTATCACGCCGTCCCACGTGCTGCACTGGGCCAATCCGACCACATCATGGTCCACCTGATTCCTGCATACAGGCAGAAACTAAAGCTCTGCAAACCTGTTGTGAGGACGATAAGGAAGTGGAGCAGTGAGGCTGTGGAGAATCTCCAGGCGTGTTTAGGCTGTACAGACTGGGATGTGTTCAGGACTACTACCAACAGTCTGGACGAGTACACAGAGGCTGTGACTTCCTACATCAGCTTCTGTGAGGACAGCTGTGTACCATCATGCACCATGGTGAGTTACAACAACGACAAACCCTGGTTCACAGCTAAACTCAGAAGGTTAAGACTGGATAAGGAAGAGGCCTTCAGGAGTGGGGACAAAGACATATACAGAGAGGCAAAGTACAAGTTTGGCAAGGCAGTGAAAGAGGCCTAACGACTGTACTCTGAGAAGCTCCAAAACCAGTTCTCGGCCAACGACTCTGCGTCTGTCTGGAAAGGGCTCAAGCAAATCACCAACTACAAGCCGAAAGCCCCCCACTCCGTCAACGACCGACGCCTCGCCAACGACCTGAACGAGTTCTACTGCCGCTTTGAAAGACAAATGGACAGTCCTGCAACCATCCCCCATGACGCCCCCCAACAGCTGCAGCCACAATCCACCACTCCCACCTCCCCAACCTCAAGAGGGGCCTTGGCACCTCCAACCCCCACCCTGAAGTTCCCCCCCACCAGCCCCCTATCCACGCCGAGGATGGCTTTTTCCATCCAGGAGAGGGACGTCAACAAACTCTTGAGGAGACAGAACCCCCGGAAAGCTGCTGGTCCGGATTCTGTCTCACCAGCCAGCCTGAAGCACTGCGCTGATCAGCTGTCTCCAGTCTTCACAGACATTTTTAACACCTCACTGGAGACATGTTATGTGCCAGCCTGCTTCAAGTCCTCCACCATCGTCCCTGTTCCCAAGAAGCCAAGGACCACAGGGCTTAATGACTTCAGACCCGTCGCCCTGACCTCTGTGGTGATGAAGTCCTTTGAGCGCCTTGTGCTCTCACACCTAAAAGACATCACCGACCCCCTCCTGGACCCCCTGCAGTTTGCCTACAGAGCCAACAGGTCTGTAGATGATGCAGTCAACCTAGCCCTTCACTTCATCCTCCGGCACCTGGACTCCACAGGAACCTATGCCAGGATCCTGTTTGTGGATTTCAGCTCTGCCTTCAACACCATCGTCCCAGTTCTGCTACAAGAGAAGCTCTCCCAGCTGAGTGTGCCCGACTCCACCTGCAGGTGGATCACTGACTTCCTGTCTGACAGGAAGCAGCGCATGAGGCTGGGGAAGCACGTCTCTGACTCCCTGACCATAAGCACCGGTTCCCCCCAAGGCTGTGTTCTCTCTCCTCTGCTCTTCTCCCTGTACACCAACAGCTGCACCTCCAGTCACCAGTCTGTCAAGCTTCTGAAGTTTGCGGACGACACCACCCTGATCGGACTCATCTCTGATGGTGACGAGTCCGCGTACAGATGGGAGGTGGACCATCTGTTGGACTGGTGCAGCCAGAACAACCTTGAGCTCAACGCTCTAAAGACAGTGGAGATGGTTGTGGACTTCAGGCAGAACCCAGCCGCACCTGCCCCCATCACCCTCTGTCACCCTCTGTGACTCCACAATTGACACTGTGGAATCTTTCCGCTTCCTGGGAACCATCATCTCCCAGGATCTCAAGTGGGAGCCAAACATCAGCTCCCTCAACAAGAAAGCCCAGCAGAGGATGTTCTTCCTGCGGCAGCTGAAGAAATTCAACCTGCCAAAGACTATGATGGTGCACTTCTACACAGCCATCATTGAGTCCATCCTCACCTCCTCCATCACCATCTGGTACGCCGCTGCTACAGCCAAGGATAAGGGCAGGCTGCAGCGTGTCATTCGGTCTGCTGAGAAGGTGATTGGCTGCAGTCTACTGTCGCTCCAGGAACTGTACACCTCCAGGACCCTGAAGCGGGCAGGGAAGATTCTGGCTGATCCCTCCCACCCCGGTCACAGACTCTTTGAGACTCTCCCCTCTGGCAGGAGGCTGCGGTCCATCCGGACCAAAACCTCACGCCACAAGAACAGTTTTTTCCCATTTGCCACCAGCCAGGTTAACAAAGCCCGGAAACCACCTTGACATTCTCCCTCCCCCCCCCCCCCCCCCCCCCCCCCTGTTCACCTGATTTGGACGAAAATGCCCTTAAATTAAAGCTGAAAGTTTGCAGTCAAAGCACATTTGGGTTGTTTCATTTCAAATCTATTGTGGTGGTTTATAGAGCCAAAAAGATTAGAATTTTGTCAATGTCCCAATATGTATGGACCTATATTCAAATGAACTGAACTGAAATAGTGCACTTCTAGTTATACCGACCATCCAAAGGTGGTTTTACACAAAAGCCTCATTCATTCAGCCACACTCACTTAGGTGCCATGCCCAGAGGCACATCAACAAGAGGCAGGGGAGGAAGCTGAATATGAACCCAGAACTTTCTGATTTCAAGACAACTACTCTTTCCCATTGAACCACAGTCACCCTTTTCGTTTTTTTTACCCCTGTTCCACCAGCACGGTCGGGCCCCTTTCAGTTCCCGAACGCGATTTGAAAACTGGTGATGTGTGTCTCCACCAACGAACAGAGGTTCCAGAGCTTGAACTCTGGTTTAAAGTTGGCACTGCAGAATACTCAGTGTTCTGCGGGAAATGCAACATCATCCGTGGGTGCGTCGAAGCTGCAGATAATAGAAGCAGCAAGTATCGTGGTGATGAAGAACATACAGTTTAAACATTATTTATATGTTTGCAAAAACAGACTAAACAAGCATTGTATACCTACTTATTTCCATTACACTCGCAGATGCTGAACACAGGCAAATTAAACCAATGGTAATTCCAAGATGGTAATTCCAATGGTAATTCCAAGATGAAACCAATGGTAATTCTATAAAGTGATTCCAGGAAATTTGTACGAAACCTAAACTTACAACTTATATTAAAAGTATAGATGTGTTTCAAAGAGAGTTATTTGTAAAGTTAAATATGACAAGAAGACAAAGTTCACTGTGTGTGCAGTTGAGAACTTGCACTCTTCCACTGGCAGTTGAAGCGGGCAAATTCGAAAGGGTTACTGAACGCCAACATTTATTTCAATCCAGTAGAGACTCATAATAAGAAACACAAAATGCAATTAGAAAAGTTACACAATTGATGTTTATTTGTTTGGTGCTCAGACCCCAGAGGAAGACATGAATGCTGATGATGCATGAACTTGATTGAATGTCTTAGAATTAGAATTGTCTTCCCCCAAAAGGCCGAGGCCAAACCGAGGCTGAAGTGCGATCGAATGGTTAAAAGGCTGACAGTAGGAGTGGAAAAGTAAAATGCCGGAAGTACCGGGCTATGAAGTAGATATGAAATGATGAGCGAGAAATGAGTTAGACAAAGTAAGAATGGAGGGAGATGAATGAATGCGATATGAAAGCGTGATTACGAGCATGAATGTGAGTGAGAGGGCCTGCGTAGGCCTGAGAAAGGCAAATGAGCAGCGAGCAATAATATCTAAGGCGCCGTGAAGGCGTGAACATGATGAGTGAATGAGTGAGCCTGCGTAGGCATAAGAATGGAAAATGAGCTGCGTAGGCAAATATGATAGGTGCCATGAAGGCTTGAAAATGATGATTGGATGCAAGTGAGTGAGCCTGCGTAGGCATAAGGATGGAAAATGAGCCACGTAGGCATATATGATAAGCACCACAAAAGGCATTAAAATGATGATTGGATGCAAATGGGTGAGCCTGCGTAGGCATAAGAATGGAAAATGAGCCCGTAGGTGATTATAAGAGTGCCCAAAAAAAAGCATGAAAATGATGAATGGATGCTGGAGAGTGCGGCTTTATAGGCTTTCTCTTGCGGAGGCTTGCGTATGGTGAGAGCTTTTGAAGCATGCAGTGGTGCGTGATTGTGCGAAACGTGTGAAAGACGAGTGGGCTGCATGAGTTGAATAAGACCATTCCCTGGAGGTTGTACCTGATTGGGAGGAGAATGAAGTGATGACAAAGAGGTAAGAGAATGAATGAATGAGGCTGATGATGCTTACGAAAAAACCTTGGGAAACAGGATAATGAATGAGATGAATCATTCCTGAGATGATAAAAGCGATGTAATAGGCCATCCATCACCAGTTATTGAATGAAGACTTACCTAAGAACTTAGAGACCTTTGAAAAGGAAGACCAAAACGGAAAGGAAGTCTGGACGAACGCATGAAGTGAAAGATGAAGAAGACCAGCGGCCTAGTTGTTGAAGGGAAGCTGAAGAAACTCCTTGAGTGGCTGCAGTGGTGGCTGCCCCTATTCTGAATGAATGGCCCAAAAACTGACCGGGGGGCAGGTTACATAGGATTAAGGTTTGTCTAAAATATTTAAGGAACCAGGAGGCACACATGGAGGCCCCTTCAGGAGTTAGAAAAAGGGGTGTGAGAGGTGAGCCAAGTTTATGACGTTTTGTAGCGAACTTAAACATGGCTTCAAAGGGACAAAAAGGGATATCGAGGCGGGCGATAGAAATGAAGCAAGGGCTTTTCCCTTTGGTGTGTTTAAGACAAAGTTTATAATTATCCGGATAGAACTTGAGGTCGAAAAAGTTATGTCTATATTCGGATCAAAAGAGTTATTAGGGGAAGTGAATTCACCCAGTCTAAGGAAGCCATAAAAAGCCAGGAGAAATGCACTGGAAAGGAAGAATTTTAAATAGGAAGAAAACGGGCTAGAAGAACGGGCTGTGATAAGAATTTTTAAAAGGGGAAGTGTAACTGGTCTCCGAGAGTCAGAGTGAGGAGCGCTATGTTTAGCAATACCTTTAAAACAGTTTGATATCATGATTTGAAAAAAGACTCAAGGTAGGTTCGGGGGAATATGTTATGATTCTGGCACGTCTGCTCTACCCTGTCTCCCTGGCTGCAATCAGCAGATTAAATGCACCTGGTGGTTGCTGCAGTGTAGTGCAATCTGTGGAATGCCAAGCACCTGTGTCTTCCCTGATATGTACTGAATCTGACAAGCAGAGGTGCCAGATTTTTGAAAGCCATTGTGTGAGTAGATATCCAGCGTTTCTTCCTGTCTGATCATTGTTCTTGACCTTGCCTTGCCTCTTGGGATTTTTGCCTCTGCCTGCTTCCTGTCGGACTATTTGGATTCTGGTTGTCGACCTTGTTTCCTGCATCTGGTTTATGCCTCTGCCTGCCCCTTGCCTGACGCCTTTTGTTCCGATCGTTGACCCTGTTTCTGTCCTTGGATTATTGAGCCAGCCTAGCCCTCGGATTATTCAGCCTGGAGTCACTTCTTACCTGTGCTGTGGAGATCACCGCCTGCCGCCCACTGAGGTTTCCCCTCTGGGTTTCAAGTTCCACGCAAGACAAAAGCAGGTTAGTGGCTTTTCTGATCCCTGCAAAATGTGGAGAGACTACAAGTCACTAATCCCTCTTTCTGCCTCAATGATTCCTGGAAGCTGTGAGGAGTGTTACCTGTGTGACGTCTTCCTGTGGCTGAATAAACCTTTTAAACTTTCAGTACTGTGTCTGGCTGAATCTTGGGTCCGCCTTTTTCTGATTCATAGCAGAACATTGTTTTGAAAATAAATTGATACCTGCCACTAAGCTCCTAATGTAGGGGAGTTTAAAATGGCAATATTGAAAACAGAAGGTTATAAAGGCTAGAACGGTTGAATAAGAACTGGTAAGAGGGGAGTGTTATGAGCAAGACAGAATTTAGCGAAGGTTTGCCAAGCAAAGGAATAAGATCTAAAAGTGGACGGAGCTAAACCTGATTTGCAATAATAGCCTGCTGATTGGAGAAGAGAATAAAGAGATTGGTTTAATCCAGCTTTAGATCTTCGAAGGGAGGAATCGGAGTGGGCTGAATGTTGGCTGACGGGCCGAGATTGTGGAAGACCTGAAATTTAGAGCGAGAAAGAGCATCGGCGAATGAGTTATAGTATCCTGGAACATGTTGGGCAGGATGAAATGAGCGAAGCAGGATCAATTTGGGCTGACGAAGATGAATCCTGGGGGGAAAAGCCAATGGGAGAAGAAGCGGCAGCGGTAGAAACCCTTGGTTTAGCGGCTGTGGAGGCCGAAGTCGAAGGAGGGCGACCCCGACGCCTTTTTGCAGGAGGGTTTGCTGATTTCTTGGTATGCTTTTTTGGCAAAGAGTAAGGCTGGGGAGGTGGAGAAGGAGAGGAATCTTGATCAGGCAGGAGTTCAGTGTTCTGGGCGAGGTGAGAAGGTTCCAGGTCAGAAGCTGGGAATATGTCGCTTGCTGTAAGATTAGAAGCTAAGCGGGCGGAGGAGGAGGAAGGCGGACGAGGATCCATCACTGAAAGTAGAGCGGAGCCGTCAGATTCGATGTCAGACATCTTTAAGCTAAAGTCGAAGCTTGGCTGACAGCTGGGAGATCCATGAATGGGAGACTTTAAATGCTGAGCCTTGAAGGATCATTGGCTGAGGATTACTCCGGACTTGATGCTGATTGGTTGGAGCGGAAACGCACAAAGAAGCCATTGGATGAAGCTGGAGGAGTGGGTGAGTCTCTCAGATTGAATTTTGGTCATTACTCCATGTGTGTTATGTGAGCTAAAATGTATTGAAAGTGCTTGGCAGTGAAGACTTTTGTATCCTTAAGAGTGTAATGTATTATACTGTGATTTAGCTTTTGTAAATGTTTGTCTTGCTTTGTGATTTCTGTTCGGTGGCCATCTTGCTGTTCTTTTTGTGTATCTGCATATGCAGGCAGGGCCCAATGTCATGGTGCATGACACTTAATAAATTCATAGAAAAAAAATAAAAATAACATATCATTATTCTTGGGCACCATTATGCATGGAATCACCGTCTCCTTTTTCGTATTAACAGAAGTTTATGGATGCTCTCTTGTTGCATTAAAAAGAAAATTGCACACAGCTCAACAAGCTCCACTGTCTTGCTACGACGCTGTGTAACACACACTGTTGATGAAAGTTCACGAACACGCGAACCAAACCGGTTTAGGAGCAAGAGTTGAAAAACGCTATTTGTGGACCATTTGTCACCATCCAAAAAGATATTTAAAAATCAAGTGATTTCAGTTTTACAGAGATCCTTTAAACCCTTACCCATTTTATGAGGTACACAGAGAAACCCTTTAGGCATGAACAGAGATTGAGGGAAGAAATGCAGCCTGCTGACAAGCCACATTTTTCCTGTTTCTTTCGTTGACTAATGCAGTCTAACAAAACTGAATGATGATAGATAGTCATTAGGGAAAGAAGATAAAACATGATGTATTTAGTAATAGTCAAAGATGTAAAGACAACAAAAGTAGATGTGGAATCATGATTTACTAAATGAACCTGATAGATGTTAATCGTTTGCAATCTGAGAACCAATAATTTTCTGTGCTAAAATAATTTGGGACACAAGTACCAAAATGACCAAGAGCAAAATCGAACAGGCCAATTCCTTGTGAGAGATCATGTTAAAATTAAAAGACATCAGTTGCCTGAAGGTGCCACCTTCATCTGTTCAAACAATTATATGCAATAATAAACAGTGTTGGAATGTCCAGCAATCATATCATTCTACAAAATGGAGACACGTTCTGTGTCCCAGAGATTACCGTGTTTTGGTTTAAATGTGCTTGGCAACTGCACAACTTTATGAATCCACACACACACCCTCTTTTCTGCTACCTATGCGATCCCTTCCCTTTTCCAATGGTTATAATCAGTCTGACAGAGAGATCCTTGTGGTTCTTAGTATAACAATGGCCACCAGTGGGCTCTAGATGGACAAACTGCATCTGTTTGTTTTACGTAGTACCCCTAAACATAGCCCATTCTAAAATGGCCAAACTCTAACACTCGGTACTTTAATCTAACCTCCCCAACAACCCCACACCATTCCAAACCCTTTGCGAAGTGCCTTGAGAAAACATGTGTTGTGAATTGGCACTATATAAATAAAACCGAATTGAATTGAACTGAATTGAATTATTATTAAAGTGCAAAAAAAGACAACATGAAGGATATGGGGTCTAAATACCAAAATTCCAACAAACTATTGAGAGAAGATGCCGAAAGGACAGCTAAAACATTAGACTCAAGTCATACAGATTAAAAGGCTATTTCACTGAATACCAAGAAAATTGTTGTGAACTGCTAAATTTGAAGTAAACAAATATCTAAAATTATTCACTCTCTCATTATTTTAGCAGTTAGCAAATAGAAATAATTTTGGCAGGGCTGCACAGTGGAGCAGTTGATAGCACAGTTGCCTTGCAGCAAGAAGGTCCTGGGTTTGAATCATTGCCTGGAGTTTTTCAAGTTTTCACTGTGCATGTGTGTATTCTCTTCGGGTACTCCAGCTTCCTCCCACAGTCCAAAAGCCTCATGGTTAATTGGTAATCTAAATTATCCTTAGGTATGAGTGTGTATGTACATGGTTGTTTGTCTTGTGTGTCTCTGTGCTGCCCTGATGCCCTGGGTGTACTGGGTCTCTTAACAAATGTCTGCTTGAGATAGTTTAGTTAAGATAACTGGTGCCTAAGACAGAAGTGGTGTAGTCTGATTTAAAGTAACATAGTGAGAATAAGAGGTTATGTAGCTTTTTAAGCATTTTTGTCAATATTTTGTAATAACTGAGCACACCAAATATGTATTTTTGCTTTCTTAAGGAGTCCATATTTGGTTTACCAAACTACTTCGTATATCTAATTCTTGCTAGTAGAAGCTTCATGCAGTGAACACATCATGAGAATGTTGTCCGACTTAGGCTACATTCACACTACAGGTCTTACTGCTCAATTCTGATTTTTTGGTGATATCTGTTTTTTGTTTTGCATGGTCGTTCACATTTCCAACCGCAGCCAGCATATTAACAACGCAGTATTTTTAAGAAAATCTAAAAGAAAGAGAGCCAGGTTTTTGGCCATGGCATTTTGTGGGGCAGTGACAACGTTGTCGGTACAGAGAAACATGTGGGTTCGTAGTTGAAACCAGCAGTGAGGTGAACTAAGGGTCCATTCCAAAACTGCAGGAGCTACCAGTTTGTTGACTGCTGTGGCTCTTACACTGTCCAGGTGCTAATGTTTGCTGATATCTGCTCTCTGTATAAGTCACTGTGATATTTGCTGAACAGGTTGCTGTATAGAAAGGTGGTGCACATATGGCAAAGAATACTAAAATGGTAGGAACAGCTATTCAAATACATTGTTTTGACTACACAAGAATGGCTCACAAAGGTGCAGAGATATTTATATATCTCCTTCCTATAACCACTGCTGAGCACATGCTGCCACAGATGAGAGCTTACTTTTCAGCCTTTTATTCCTTTCCCCTTTCTGTCTTTTTTGTTTTGTTTTAGTGAAACACAGGTATAGTCTAAGCAATATGAATAGATATAACTGAAATAAACAGTTGAAAAAAATTGTAATGTGTTTCAAAGGATTTCATACCATGGTCATCTTGGCAAAGCATCTAATGCATGCATAAGATCTTGTGCACAGGGACACACACTGCAGAAAAGCTGGGCAAGGACCACACCAGTCAAGAAATGCAATCACCCAAAGCAAATATTGCCAACCTCCAATGTTTTCACACACAGCTAAACAGTCACTCAAATTACCTTTTGTGGCTGAGCAACAGAGCATACACAAACAGCAGCGAATGACCTGCACAACATGCACACTCCCCAAGGACATTTTTCTCATTCATCTAGAAGCTGCTACTGGATATCATATATCCTCCACAGCAAGGATTTTTTTTTAAAGATGAGTTCTTTTTGGACTACAGTGTCTAAAAGATGCAAATTATTACTAGGTTTCAAAGTCTTCCATACTCTTAGTTTGAATATACAGGTCCTTCTCAAAAAATTAGCATATTGTGATAAAGTTCATTATTTTCTATAATGTAATGATGAAAATTTAACATTCATATATTTTAGATTCATTGCACACTAACTGAAATATTTCAGGTCTTTTATTGTCTTAATACGGATGATTTTGGCATACAGCTCATGAAAACCCAAAATTCCTATCTCACAAAATTAGCATATTTCATCCGACCAATAAAAGAAAAGTGTTTTTAATACAAACAACGTCAACCTTCAAATAATCATGTACAGTTATGCACTCAATACTTGGTCGGAAATCCTTTGGCAGAAATGACTGCTTCAATGCGGCGTGGCATGGAGGCAATCAGCCTGTGGCACTGCTGAGGTCATATGGAGGCCCAGGATGCTTCGATAGCGGCCTTTAGCTCATCCAGAGTGTTGGGTCTTGAGTCTCTCAACGTTCTCTTCACAATATCCCACAGATTCGCTATGGGGTTCAAGTCAGGAGAGTTGGCAGGCCAATTGAGCACAGTGATACCATGGTCAGTAAACCATTTACCAGTGGTTTTGGCACTGTGAGCAGGTGCCAGGTTGTGCTGAAAAACGAAATCTTCATCTCCATAAAGCTTTTCAGCAGATGGAAGCATGAAGTGCTCCAAAATCTCCTGATAGCTAGCTGCATTGACCCTGCCCTTGATAAAACACAGTGGACCAACACCAGCAGCTGACACGGCACCCCAGACCATCACTGACTGTGGGTACTTGACACTGGACTTCTGGCATTTTGGCATTTCCTTCTCCCCAGTCTTCCTCCAGACTCTGGCACATTGATTTCCGAATGACATGCAGAATTTGCTTTCATCCGAAAAAAGTACTTTGGACCACTGAGCAACAGTCCAGTGCTGCTTCTCTGTAGCCCAGGTCTGGGGAATGCGGCACCTGTAGCCCATTTCCTGCACACGCCTGTGCACGGTGGCTCTGGATGTTTCTACTCCAGACTCAGTCCACTGCTTCCGCAGGTCCCCCAAGGTCTGGAATTGGCCCTTCTCCACAATCTTCCTCAGGGTCCGGTCACCTCTTCTCGTTGTGCAGTGTTTTCTGCCACACTTTTTCCTTCCCACAGACTTCCCACTGAGGTGCCTTGATACAGCACTCTGGGAACAGCCTATTCGTTCAGAAATTTCTTTCTGTGTCTTACCCTCTTGCTTGAGGGTGTCAATAGTGGCCTTCTGGACAGCAGTCAGGTCGGCAGTCTTACCCATGATTGGGGTTTTGAGTGATGAACCAGGCTGGGAGTTTTAAAGGCCTCAGGAATCTTTTGCAGGTGTTTAGAGTTAACTCGTTGATTCAGATGATTAGGTTCATAGCTCGTTTAGAGACCCTTTTAATAATATGCTAATTTTGTGAGATAGGAATTTTGGGTTTTCATGAGCTGTATGCCAAAATCATCCGTATTAAGACAATAAAAGACCTGAAATATTTCAGTTAGTGTGCAATGAATCTAAAATATATGAATGTTAAATTTTCATCATGACATTATGGAAAATAATGAACTTTATCACAATATGCTAATTTTTTGAGAAGGACCTGTATTAAGGTTTAGTTTAAGAACGTGTTCTAAAACTAACCAAGCAACTAGGGTAAATATTAGAAACAGAATTAGTAGTGTTTGTTTAATTTAAGTGGACTTCTTCCAAATAATCATGGTCAAATATTATTGCTATCAAAATGTGTGTGTGTGTGTGTGTGTTCAATCTGTTCCATACCATAATGATCTCTACACTAAGTCTGCGTGAAGAACATTTACCTTCATTCCATATATTTAAATTCTTTATATATATATTTTTAACCATAGTGTGAACAAGCTGCTTTATCTTGGTTTTCCCCTGCCACATGCATTACAATACTTAGCAGATAACTCATGGATTATTACTAGTAATAATCCATGTGTTATCTACTAATATCAGACCCCTAAAGTACAATAACTTTCTTTTTCCTGTGGTTTTTTTGAAGGCATATATAATTTGCCTTAAAGATGCAACAGCAGATATTTTACCTCACCAAGACATGCTATGTACTTTTGATATTCATACCCATTGGTGTTCCAACTCCATAGGCTTTGGAGTCAATAAGGCCTCCAATCTGTGTGAGGTTGCAGTTGCGCTGTGTTACAAACTCGATGGTTGTAGACTCCATGAGGAATGCGTAGTCAGAGGTGAGCACACGGTGAATGCCTTCCTCAATATTCTTCACCATCACTGAGTGCCTCCGACTGCTCATAAACTCCCACATCTTATCATATGTAGAGATCTTTGTTTTCTGAAATGATATGTGTAAGAGAAATGTTAATAGTCTTAGTGACCAAAGGGAAAAATAACAGAATGATCCTTTACATAATCTCTTTCAATGCTAGAAATCCATGTGGCCTACAGAACCCATAACAAACTGTCACATTCAGATTTTCTTTAGGAAAATTCATAATTTGCTCCAGTAGAACTTTATTACACAGCCCAAAACTTAATATGCTCTGGACTTTGGAATAAAGACGATCTGCTGAAAAGGAGAACATAGCCTGAGCATGCTTAATAGCAGTAGGAATGCAATTAAAAAAACATATATATTTATCTTTGATTTTTGTGGTGCTCCTATTACCTTTACATAGAAGAAGTAATGGCATTTTCAGTGCCTGCGAGCCTCACTTTTTATACCTGTAATCACTGAGATGAAGCCAGGAGTGTTTTAGTCTCTAGGGGAGCAGATTTAAAGGCATTTTTGAAACCATTTGAAACCTAATTAAGTCACATCTTCAAGGTCCCGCCCACCATTATTGTGTGTAATGACTTTTTGTGACTAGTCGATATTTTAGATCAACTGGGTGATTTGTGGAGTGCCTATCAGAATCTTCTGGAGTCACCCCTGACAAATCAGGCGATTGAGCATGCAAGCTTCAGACTGCTGATAAGGCCAGAGCACAGGCTGTGAATACATGGATTGTAAGACAACCACCTACACTCTGAGGGAGGAAGAGAGCCAAGATGGGCTTCCGAAGCCCTACATAGAGGTTCAGATAATATTACATGGAAAGCATAAAGGTGTACACCATGAATGGCTACCAAACCAATGAGCTTATAAAAAGCCACCCACAGTACTGTAATAAATAGCTGACATTCTTGTTTCAAAGAAGGCAACAGTTTCCCAGCCCACTACGTCTTTCAGATCCAAATCAAAATGACGTCCTTCTTATCTGATTGTAACAAGAAAACCTCTCTCAGATACAGTTTTTTTGCATGTCTCTGCTCAGATATGATGACCTCTTCTTAAGAGTTCAAAAAGCTCAACTTAATCCCTTTATCGCAGTAGAGTGGCTATTGGTAAAGGCTTTACCATCTCCTGTTCAATTTAAATTTATGAAGCTGATTTCTGTCTCGTGGTTATTATTATGAATATATTTTTTAAATATTAAATATGATTATTTTGTTAAATAATTATTCGGTCTGTTAAGTGTTGTCCAGTGAATATCAGCCCAATAAAGCGGTGGTATTAGGACCAGGGGTGAAAGTAGTTTTAAATTCTTGCCAGTACTTAGGGGTGGAGCTAAAAGGGGGTGCTGGGGAAGCACTGGGGGCATATATATATATATATATATATATATATATATATATAGTGTGTGTGTGTGTGGTAATTGTTACTCTTATCTGTGCCCCCCTCGAGATCTCTCTCTCTCTCTTAGCAAAGTCCAAACTAAACTAATTAAAACGTATCAATATTTTACTTTAATGTAGGCTATACAGGTCCTTCTCAAAATATTAGCATATTGTGATAAAGTTCATTATTTTCCATAATGTCATGATGAAAATTTAACATTCATATATTTTAGATTCATTGCACACTAACTGAAATATTTCAGGTCTTTTATTGTCTTAATACGGATGATTTTGGCATACAGCTCATGAAAACCCAAAATTCCTATCTCACAAAATTAGCATATTTCATCCAACCAATAAAAGAAAAGTGTTTTTAATACAAAAAACTTCAAGGTCTGGAATCGGCCCTTCTCCACAATCTTCCTCAGGGTCCGTTCACCTCTTCTCGTTGTGCAGCGTTTTCTGCCACACTTTTTCCTTCCCACAGACTTCCCACTGAGGTGCCTTGATACAACACTCTGGGAACAGCCTATTTGTTCAGAAATTTCTTTCTGTGTCTTACCCTCTTGCTTGAGGGTGTCAATAGTGGCCTTCTGGACAGCAGTCAGGTCGGCAGTCTTACCCATGATTGGGGTTTTGAGTGATGAACCAGGCTGGGAGTTTTAAAGGCCTCAGGAATCTTTTGCAGGTGTTTAGAGTTAACTTGTTGATTCAGATGACTAGGTTCATAGCTCGTTTAGAGACCCTTTTAATGATATGCTAATTTTGTGAGATAGGAATTTTGGGTTTTCATGAGCTATGCCAAAATCATCCGTATTAAGACAATAAAAGACCTGTAATATTTCAGTTAGTGTGCAATGAATCTAAAATATATGAATGTTAAATTTTCATCATGACATTATGGAAAATAATGAACTTTATCACAATATGCTAATATTTTGAGAAGGACCTGTATATATAAAGAACCGGATATGGGACTTGTACATGAAGGACTTTTTGTCTAGATTATATGATTATTTGGAAAAATAATTATACAAGAGATGTTATATCTTGTTGTAAGATGACACATTTGTTTTCTTCATGTTGTTATTAAATAAATACTTGAAGGGGAAGTCTGAACTCCAATTAGCTATGATGGAAACTTTAGCATAGTTGACGCCGTATACTGTTGGGTGCTTTCCAACAGCTGTATACTCTTGGAAAGCCGAGTTTGGTGCTAGCATAGCAGCTATCAACATGGATGTAAGTGAGCTGAGATGCATCATGATTGGGATGGAGTGCTCGCTGTCAACACATATGGATATACTGTCTCACTCCAAAACAAAGTGAATAAATTCTCTACTCAACTTGCAATCCTTGGCGAGAAATGTGAATACGTGGAAGCAAAATCTCATCAAAATAATTTTAGGACTGTGGAGGTAGTCAAGAACTTTATTGACTCAACACAGCCATGGTCTCCATGCTGCTGAAATAAGGTTTAGTTCTGGATAAGGAATCTGCAGCGGACCCGGTGAGCACCCCCATCCTGTAACTGCCCGCTTAAACTACTATTCAGAATATGTCGACATCCCATAACATGCCAGAGTCCAACAAAGGACAATGTAGGACCAATCTTGGCATAATTAAGAATATATACAGAAATAAATAAATGAATGTAGAAAATAATTACTGGGCCAAAAAGTAGCGCACCATTAAATCCAATACAAAATGCAATGCATATATATATATATATATATATATATATTTTTTATTTTATTTTATTATTTTTTATTTTTTTATTTTAATCCACTATTTTTTATTCAAACCACAAATTTTCAAATCATATATTTTCCTTGATCTCTGTTATTTTTCTTAGTTTATTTAATACAAGTGAATTTCTTGCTGTTTCCAAGGTGACAAAATTCCAAGGTGAAAGATGTATCACACCAGCCTATTATTGTCTCAGACCAAGAGATCTTTTGATATCTCCTGTCACCTGGGCCTCACTATCCTACTCAGTGAAGTTTTAATTTATTACTGTTATCAAATGTCAAATTTCATAAACGTATCACATCGTCAATTAATGAATTTATCCTTAATCAGTTCAATACTGTCCCAATTTCACATTCCTTACTGGGAAAATCTTTAAAAGCTTACCTATGAGGTCAGACTATTTCTTACTCTGGTTACTTAAAAAAAGTACAATAATCTCAAACTCGGAGGATCTCTGTCAATATTGGCGTTATGTACCAAGAGCTTGCAGTTGATCTGTCTATTGATCTAATAAAGCACAGAGTGTCCCCACAGACTAAGCCTGTCCTCATTACAACTGCCGATGCGAAACGACTGTTATTACACTGTCGAGCAAAATAACATGAAAACGATGACAAGGCAGGGTGTCATAATTGCGGGTTAGTGGTAGGACCAAAGTGCAGAGAAGGATGCCAAGAGCCAGCGGAATGAAGGTAAGTTGAGTTTTAATTACTCTCACTCACAGTACTTGGACAGGGAGACTAGGAGTATGACATGCTCCAACCAGACCAGAATACAGAACACCCGACATCAGGTTAGGAAACAAGTCACAGTACCAGACACTACAGAATGGCAAGGAAGACAGGACTAACACAACAAGGAACTAGCGGAGAATAGCTTAAATACAAACAGGGGAAGCAGGCTCAACCAATAACTAGAGGGACCAGGTAATCAGGGGAACTAGGAACAGGTGTGGGTCAGACTGCAGGGAGACAGACGGAGTGAAACCAATTACCAGGTCAAAAACACAGAACTAAGGGTAAACTAAGGACCAGACCAGGAGAAATAAACAAAAACACAAACTCAAAACACAGAAACTGGCTGGATATAACATAGGGAAGCTAAGAGCTCACCAACTGTCTTCACATCGTATTCCTCGTATCAGGGATAAGTTTGGAATACAGCATGACCAACCAGTTTCCATTCATTCAGTTTTTACATAATTTTACTCCTCGCTGTATAGGTCTGAACTCTTACCAGCCACGATGGATATGCATAACTTATTGGACAAACTTTTCCGGCTTCCCATTGGCATGCGGTAGGTGAATTGGACCTGCCAATAAAAAGTCAAGAACTCACTCTTGCGCCACAAAGTACGCAAAAACAATAAGGCCATTTGCTGCTGTAGAATTTTACAAGGCATTTCAAAGTTAATTTGTTCCAATACTGTCTTCAGTTGAATCTGGCCAAGGGGTTAGGACCTATACATTTGGGCCCTAGCCATGTAATGGAACATGGACTCGAACTCTGCATGAACAAAGAGACTGGTAAAAACACTGAATTCCTAAACACACCACATTAACCGACAGCCTAGGAAAGCGGAGTCACAGCTGTAATTAAAATACTTTTCCCAGCCACGTCTCTTTCTCATAACCTGTGGCAGCCCAGGTGATTGCATCGGGGAGAGCGCACAAGAACCTGAATGTCTTTGAAACTCGAAGAATCCTTGGATCCAAAGTTGACTATGATCTGATGTATTTCAGTCGATTGAAGAACCGGCAACTGTTAAGGACTGATCTGCTTTATGCATGATTTTACTGCTCTGAGAGAAAGCGGGATACCAATCACATCATCTCAGTAGCAAAAGCTATCCCTAAGCTGCTACTGACAGCAGTCTTCTTTGTTCGCCTTTGCTACTTAACTTAATGTCCTTCGGACCTTTTCCATTCCTGTTCATCAGAACGGTTTATGTCAGAGGTAGTGTCCGGGCAGAGAAAATTAGTTTAGGATAAAACAATATATATATATATTGTGTTTTTCATGGTGTTTGCTTTTGTTTATGGTTCTAAAGTTGAACTATTTGAGCGCTAACAGGTCACAGAGCATGAGGTTATAAGCTACATTGGCTTGGTTTGGAAGTTGAGACAAACTTTATTTCAATGCGATGTTTTAAATACTAATGATGTAAGTTTGCTCCATTTTATCTGTGTTTTTCCTTCATGTCCTTGCTCTAACCTGCTAAAAATAGGTTGGATTATTGACTAAAACATCCTAAATGTTGTCCCTGCTAGCGGCTAATAAGCTAACAGATCTGCTTAAACCGCACAGGAGAGAGAATGTTTACAACATAACCCATTTCATTCGCTCCATAATCATTAGATAATGCAACATCAGCGCAATGTCAGCTCTTGTATACATATTAATATTTGTATTAATGATATTTCAAGCACATGTGCAACCACAAGGCTTGCTAATTAGGCTATTTTCCTTTGTGAGCTAAAACCACTAACTAATGTGGTCTTCTCAAGCATCCCAGAATGGTCAGAGGAGGATTCCGTATCCACAGTGTGTGAATGTCTTCATCATCAGATGAAACTCCCAAGTAACAAGGTAAAAAACATCACATTACATCGTGTTCACCAGCTTGGAGGTAAGAAGCCCGATAACAACCAGCCTCGGCCTATTGTTGCACAGTTTTAGCACTATAAGGAAAAGAGCAGGTCAGAAGTCTGGGCAGAGCTACAGGGAACGTACTTCAGCGTTGATGATCAGGTTCCAAGATCCATGATAGGAGGCGAGTATTATTCCCAGTTGTGAAGAAATATATCACTGAAGGCACCAGAGCTACAGTGGCTCTATGTCAAACTCTATGTGAATGGTCACAGAATTAATCGTCATGTTCAGAAACTGGGAGATCACTCCGTGGCTTTATTAGGAGCAACAGCAGGTTAATCTAAAACATGTAACACTGGTTTGATAAGAAGTTAGAAAACTGGCAATTGTAATCTAATGTAAAGCACAGCTCAGCATGATGTTTACATTGTTTGATGTGGGTGGGGCCAAGGCTGGCCTTTTAGCTATCTGCTCCTTTTTGTCTCCTAGCATTTTGTTTGTTACCCATTTATCTATGACCTCCTCTCGCCCACAGCACCTTCTTAACTTTCTGTCTTTTTCTCAGCTATACCTCTGCTTCTGGACTTTATTTTAGTAAATCCCAAGCACTACAATTCCACTTGGGTCTATCTGTTTCTATGGTGACATGCACTGTCCAACTTTAGCTACACACGCACAACTAAGGGCACACTAAGGTTTGTCAAATGGAATGTGCTTGGAGCCAGCACCAAAGACAAAAAGTTAAAGATTTTTAACCAGCTTAAAAGACTACAGGCAGACATTGTCTTATTACAAGTGATTCATAAATCTGCCACAGCTGCAAATTATCTTAAATCACCTGAGTTTCCTAATTTGTTTTCTGCTTCTTATAATTCCAGGCAAAGAGGAGTAGCTATTTTAATTCACAAAATATAAACTTTACAGTATTAGGTAGAGTTACAGATCCAGAGGGTAGATTTATAATAATAAAAATATCTATACATAACCAATATTTTAAAAAAGACTGGACTTCATATTTGGGGTATAATGACCTTCCTCATAAATCAACATCTGTTCTCTGGGAGGCAAGGAAAGGAGTCATGAAAGATAAAATAATCTCATTCTCAACACATAAGAAGAAAAAGGAAAACAAACGTATTCAGGAATTAGAAGAAACCATTAAACTGTTAGAAGCTTCGCAGGAGGAGAAAATGCTGGGCACACTCTAAAGCAAAACTATAATTGAATTCAATTATTAACACAAATCCCAAATCTTAGTACAACAAATTGGAATAGAAAACAATATAACATGGCAATAAATCACGTAGCTTTTTAGCTAACCAGGTTACATAAAAAAGAAAGGACAACTACATTTGCTGTTAAAAACTCGACAGATAATACAGTTTATGATCCTAAAAGAATAAGCAGCACTTTCAGAGATTTCTACAAAGCTTTATACATACCACAGATAGGCCCGTCAGATAACGACACTGATCAATTTCTGGGTAAAGTAACAATTCCTAAATTATCAGATAATCAAGCGATGGCCCTGGATTTACCACTGACTTCAGCCTAAACCCAAGAAGCTCTCACAAGCACGCCTAACAAAAAGGCTCCAGGGCCAGATGGATTCTACAAAGAATTCTGGAGTATTTTGATTCCAACATTCCAAAGAATGTTGCGGGAAACCAAAGAAAATGGCAGACGCTCACCAAATATAAATTCTGCATTACATTACTCTCCTGGTAAAACCAGGAAAATACCCAATATTTCCTACCAGCTACTGTCCCATTTTCCGTAATAACGTTGATCTCAAAATAATCGGTAATTTTTAATTTCATAGAGTTAACTGGAAATTCTTGTTTGCAAACTTGAATAAATTTGGTTTTGGAAATTCTTTCATAAAATGGTTAAAAATATTATACAATTCCCCAACAGCATGTATCAGGACAAATAACCAAACATCTTCCAGCTTCTGTTTTCAGAGAGCTACCAGGCAGGGATGCCCACTTTCCCACTGATTATTTGTTATTTATTGAACCACTAATGGCAGCAATCAGGCAAACTAAAGATATTAAAGGCATAAAATGCATAAATATTGAACATAAAATCAGTCTTTATGTAAATGATGCATTACTTTTTCTCCAGCATTCACAAACCTCTCTCTCAGGTAATTGGATTGATAAATTATTTCTCAATAGTTTCAGATTATTCTATAAATTGGTTAAAATGTTGTCGGTTTCTGGGAGTTGCTGACTTTATTTTGCATGATGAAATTCTGCATGATGAATTTCTCGTCCTGAACGGACCACCATGGAGAAATATATTTCTGAGTCTCTGGCAGCTGGAATCATCCGCCCATCATCCTCTCCACTTGGTGCTGGTTTTTTCTTCGTCGGAAAAAAGGATGGATCATTACGCCTATGTATTGATTACTGTGGACTAAATCAAATCACTGTTAAGAATAAATATCCCTTACCATTACTCTCACCTTTGAACCAGTCCATGGTTCCACTGTGTTCAGCAAGTTGGACCTACGGAATGCTTACCACCTCGTCTGCATCCGCAAGGGTGACGAGTGGAAGACAGCATTAAAGACCCCCCTAGGGCACTTTGAATATTTAGTTATGCCTTTTGGACTTAGCAATGCGCCAGCAGTGTTTCAGGCACTAGTAAATGACATACTGAGAGATTTTTTGAATATATTTGTTTTTGTGTACTTAGATGACATTCTCATTTATTCTAAGAACTTCATTGAACATCGCCACCATGTCCGTCAAGTCCTGCAACGTCTCCTGGAGAATCGGCTTTTCATTTAAGCAGAGAAGTGCGAGTTCCATAAGAGTTCAGTCACCTTCCTGGGGATCATTCTAGAGGGTGGGCAGGTTCGCTCCGACCCGGACAAGATCAAAGCAGTCTTGGAATGGCCACTCCCTGATTCACGCAAAAAGCTCCAGGTATTCCTTGGATTTGCAAATTTATATCAAAGATTTATCCGCAGCTACAGCCAAACTGCTGCTCTCCTAACTGCATTAACTTCTTCCAAAATCCAGTTCAAATGGAATCCGGAGGCAGATCGCGCTTTTCACCTGTTTCACCGGTGCCCATTCCGGTCCACCCTAACCCAGCTAAACAGTTCACGTTAGAAGTAGATGCCTCATACATGGGAGTTGGGGCTGTACTGTCTCAATACTCTGAGACAGTACTGAACTGCTTCATCCTTGTGCCTTTTTCTCCCGCAGATTAACAAACGCTGAACGAAACTATGATGTGGGGGACAGAGAATTGCTAGCCATCAAACTGGCCCTGGAGGAGTGGCGACACTGACTGGAGGGTGCCAAGCATCCAATTTTGGTATGGACGGACCACAAAAATTTGTCTTAACATTCAGCTTAACAATCTTTTTTTTTCCCGGTTTAACCTCTGCATTTCTTACAGAGCTGGCTCTAAGAATCAGAAGCCTGATGCCCTTTCCCGTCAGTTTTCTTCCAACAACTCAGAGAAACAACCTGCTCCCATCTTACCTCCCAGCTGCATAATAGGCTCACTAACCTGGGAGATTGAGAGTTTAGTCCAACAAGCCTTACGACATGAACCTGATCCTAAGACCGGACCATCTAACCATACTTATGTTCCCACCTCTGTTCGAGCACGATTAATCCACTGGTTCCATTTGACCAAGTTTTCTGCTCACCCTGGAACCAGTCGGACAGTGGTTTTAATCTCTAGGAGATTCTGGTGGCCGTTGTTACACAAGGATGTGACTGAATATGTCAAAGCGTGTGCCACATGTGCCCAAAACAAGCCCTCTAACCAGCCTCCGGCAGGTTTACTCCAGCCCCTCAGTATCCCAGCATGCCCTTGGTCCCACATTGCTCTTGATTTTGTTACTGGACTGCCTAACTCTCACGATCCTTACTATTGTTGACTGCTTCTCCAAGGCCTGTCACCTCATTCCCCTTAAGAGATTACCTTCTGCTTTCCGAAACTGCAAATTTACTGGTCAAACATGTATTTCGGCTTCATGGGATACCACTTGAAATCCTTTCTGACCGAGGTCCCCAATTTACCTCCCAAGTGTGTAGACAATTTTGTGCTGCTTTAGAAGCCAAGGTTTCTCTGACTTCAGGTTACCACCCACAGTCTAACATGAATCAGGAGCTCGAAAGTATCCTCAGATGTTTGACTTCCTCTAACCCCATAGACTGGAGTAATTTTTTACCTTGGGTGTAATACTCACATTATGCTCACATCTCATCTGCAACTGGTCGTTCCCCTTTGAGGTCTCGCTAGGCTATCAACCACCATTGTTCCCCACTGACCAGAAGGAAATAGCTGTTCCATCTGTCAGACATCCCATTCGCCGCTATAAGTGGGTTTGGGATTCTATTGTCCGGGCCCTTCAAAGAACTGCACTCCAAAACAAACATTTTGCTGATAGATGGCGCCGGCCGGTACCTCTGTATCAACCTGGTCAAAAGCTCTGGCTATCCTCCCAGGACATCCCAGGACTCTCTCCAGGAAACTTTCTCCTAGGTTCATAGGTCTGTCTGAGATTGTATCAGTTATTAGTCCCACCACTGATCGCCTCCGTCTCCTGCCCAGTTTCCGGATCCATCCCACTTTTCATGTGTCCCAGCTTAAACCAGTGTCCACCAGCAGGCTTTGCCCTCCGGCCGAACTCCCACCACCCGCCCGGGACTTTCAGGGGCATCCCATGTATTCGGTGGACTCCTGTCGGCGGGGTAGGGGCTGGCAATACCTCATGGATTGGGAGGGTTGTGGTCTTGAAGACCATTCTTGGGTTCCTCGGTCGTTCATCTGCGACCCCTCTTTGATTAGTGACTATCGTTCTTCTGTTGGTTCTTCTGGGCCGCCAGGCGGCGGCCGTTGAGGGGGGGATGATGTTGGGTTCTGGGAGTTGCTGACTTTATTTTGTGCCTGCTATTAACTATGTTTCACCCCTAGGGGCCGCTTTTGCTCTGGTGGGTAAGGACAGGTGTTTCCCATCTCCGTGATCAGCAGGGAGATTTAAAGGAGCATGCTGCCAGCACTTCGATGCCTGAGTGTTTTGCCTCTGTGATAACATTCAACTGGCCAAGTTTGAGACTTTCATGTTTTTGCTAAGCCTAGACTTATTAGTCTTGTCCTTACTTATTTCCAGGCTCAATTTTGGACACAGCTCAAGCTCCTTTGGAGGACCTACCTGACTTCGCCTTTCATGCCAAGATTTCAAGTTTGGATTCCCAGTCAAGTTCTGCTGGCAGCAACCGGACTCCATACCCTCAGCTTCCTCCGAGTGAACCCTGCCCACCCTCCAGCGAGCGCCACCTCTGGACTCCGTCTGAAAGGAAGCACCGAACCTAAGTTCTGATCCTTGGGAAGGATCAATTAAATCTACATAAGCAGGCTTACCAAGCTTACCAGACAGGGAACCTTATTCCTCCGGCACGCCATCTTCACCTACAAACTGTAAGATACCTAACACAGCTAATCTTCATTGTTACAATCCACCACTTACCTGTTACCTCTCCATGCAGCCAAGGGATCACATCTTTACCAATTCTGTGATAAAATAAACCCTTTAAACTTCATAATCTTTCTGAGTGTTTTCTGCATGTGGGTCAAATCGGCAACAAACAGAATGACAAATCTACAGGTATTCCAATTCATTATTCTTTTCACAATTTGCTTATTACACAACTGCAGTCAGGAAATATTACAAATTTGGGTATTATGTTTCTCTTAGATTGGCTGACTTATCAAAACTAAACCACATCTCGCTAAAAAAAAGTGGAAGATGATCTTGCTAGATGGCAATCTCTACCCATATCACTATGGGCCAGGTTGCTCCAGTAAAAATTATGGTATTGCCAAAAATCAATTCCTTATTCTCAATAATCCCAAATAAACCATCATCTGACTGGTTTAGTTCTCCATCACTAAATTCATTTGGAAAGATAAACCCCTGCGTATTAGCCTAAAAAAGCTACAGAAGACCAAAGATCAAGGAGAACTAGATCTGGCTATCTTTAACTATTACCTCTTAGGTAATAGGCTACAATACATATCAAAATGGTTTAAACACAGTCCTCTAGATGCTACACATACAACTGATATTATGCATAAATATTAGGATTTTAAACCTACCATTTAACAGCTCAAATATAAAACGATATGTATGCTTTATATTACTTAAATTTAGGCACAATAATCATTGGGTTACAAACATCATCAAGTGTATTAGAATTCCTTAATATCAGCCACCCCAAGTTACTGTCTAAAATACACAGGACAGTGTCTAAATAGATGAATCAATATCCCTTCCTTTTATAAAATGAACAGTGAACTTTGACCAAACATTCTGGTTTCAGATATGTTTCAAATGACTAGTAACCTCATTTTACAATTAATGCAATATGAAATCCTTCATAGTGTACACTATACAGGTCATTGGATGTTCAGGATGGGTTGTGCACCTTCTAAAGCTTGCTTACAGTGCACAGGAAATATAACTGACAATTACATCCACGCACTATGGTTATGTACACCTCCTCAGAGGTTCTGATGCCGGATATGTTAAGACTCAAAGTGTCTGAGATGTAGTATTTCACCTTCCCCCAGAGTTTGCCTGTTGGGCAACTTAGGTGATGTCACCATGAAGACAAATTCAGTACACATCAGTGGCGATTGCTCTAAGACTGCAAGGGAAACTCAGCTTCCCCTAAAATGTCAAAAAATAAGTGATCAAATATAGTGTTGTGTGTACATGTCATTGACTAAATATGCGCTACGACGCATTCAACCTTTGTTCAGAATCAGCTTCTTATCAAAGGTAATGACGTGGCTTTCCTCTCACTCATTCCCGCAGCTTCACAGTGCTTTAAACAGTGAGTTCAATAGTGAAGCAAAAATGCAGGGCTTTGTCCCGCCCATCTGTACACCTCAGACTTCCAGTATAAAACAGACTCCTGTCATCTGCAGAAATACTCGGATGATTATGCAGTCGTGGGGTGGATCAGAGATGGACAAGAAGCTGACTACAGGAAGGTTGTGGACCGCTTTGTGGCATGGTGTGGAAACAATCATCTCATTTTGAACGTGACTAAAACAAAGGAGATTATTGTAGATTTTAAGAGAAACAGGAATAAGTCAAAAACTACAGGGGTTGGACAATGAAACTGAAACACCTGGTTTTAGACCACAATAATTTATTAATATGGGCCAATACAGCATCAATTCGTCTTGGGAATGACATATACAAGTCCTGCACAGTGGTCAGAGGGATTTTAAGCCATTCTTTTTGCAGGATAGTGGCCAGGTCACTACGTGATACTGGTGGAGGAAAACGTTTCCTGACTCGCTCCTCCAAAACACCCCAAAGTGGCTCAATAATATTTAGATCTGGTGACTGTGCAGGCCATGGGAGATGTTCAACTTCACTTTCATGGTCATCAAACCAATCTTTCACCAGTCTTGCTGTGTGTATTGGTGCATTGTCATCCTGATACACGGCAGCGCCTTCAGGATACAATGTTTGAACCATTGGATGCACATGGTCCTCAAGAATGGTTCGGTAGTCCTTGGCAGGGATGCGCCCATCTAGCACAAGTATTGGGCCAAGGGAATGCCATGATATGGCAGCCCAAACCATCACTGATCCACCCCCATATTTCACTCTGAGCATGCAACAGTCTGGGTGGTACGCTTCTTTGGGGCTTCTCCACACCGTAACTCTCCCGGATGTGGGGAAAACAGTACAGGTGAACTCATCAGAGAACAATATAAGTTTCACATTGTCCACAGCCCAGGATTTGCGCTCCTTGCACCATTGAAACCGACGTTTGGCATTGGCATGAGTGACCAAAGGTTTGGCTATAGCAGCCCGGCCGTGTATATTGACCCTGTGGAGCTCCCGACGGACAGTTCTGGTGGAAACAGTGGGGTTGAGGTGCATATTTAATTCTGCCGTGATTTGGGCAGCCGTGGTTTTATGTTTTTTGGATACAATCTGGGTTAGCACCCAAACATCCCTTTCAGACAGCTTCCTCTTGCGTCCACAGTTAATCCTGTTGGATGTGGTTCGTCCTTCTTGGTGGTATGCTGACATTACCCTGGATACCGTGGCTATTGATACATCACAAAGACTTGCTGTCTTGGTCACAAATGCGACAGCAAGACGTGCACCAACAATTTGTCCTCTTTTGAACTCTGGTATATGCCCCATAATGTTGTGTGCATTTCAATATTTTGAGCAAATCTGTGCTCTTACCCAGTTAATTGAACCTTCACACTCTGCTCTTACTGGTGCAATGTGCAATCAATGAAGACTGGCTACCAGGCTGGTCCAATTTATCCATGAAACCTCCCACACTAAAATGACAGGTGTTTCAGTTTCATTGTCTAACCCCTGTATTTCTATCACGGGAGAAGAAGTGGAGGTGGTGGAGGAGTATAAATACCTCAGTGTTCACCAGGAAAACAGACTAGAGTGGAGATGCAACTGTGAAGCCATCTACAAGAAGGGACAGAGCAGACTGTACTTCTTGAGGGAGCTTAGGTCCTTTGGTGTTTGCAGCAAGATGCTGCATATCTTCTACAAGTCTGTTGTGGAAAGTGTGATCTCTTCTGCCATCATCTGCTGGGGAAGCAGCATCAGAGCCAGGGACTTAAAAAAGCTCAACAAGCTGATAAAGAAGGCTGGCTCTGTTCTGGGGACTCCTCTGGAGATCATTGTGGAAAGACGGATTCTTCATAAAATGAAGAACATTATGGAGAACCCTGAGCATCCTCTTCATGAGACTGTTCTATAACAACAGAGTGTCTTCAGTCAGAGGGTTCTTCAGATCTGCTGTAAGATGGAGCGCTTCGGGAGATCCTTCCTGCCCACAGCCATCAGTATCTACAACGGCTCTTTGAAGAAACCTTCATAATGAGCTACAACAACATTTAATTTCCCTTTGGGATTGATAAAGTATTTTTGAATTGAATTGAATTGAATTGTATGCCGGCTCACTCCTGGTGGCTGCTTGCCAATGCTTGGGCCCCATGGTTTTGTCCAGCATTTGCTATGGGGTAGTGTCCCCCGAGGTGTCAGGTCTCTGGGTCCTTGGCTGGGTCTGCTCTGGCGTAGACAGCTACCAGCAGGGCCTATGAGATCGTCTCTACAGCTCCCTGGGGCTTCTGCACTCTGGCAGCTGTGTGGTTTCCCTGGGGCTCTCCTTTGCTCTTCTCTGGGGGTGTAGTGGTAGTTGGCGGTGGTCCTCCCAGGGTTCCCGTGCTCAGGGGCCTTTCGATGTCTGGGTCCCAGATCTCCTACGTGTCTGTCTCAGGTCCAGGGGGCAGGTCTGTGGCTCCTCACACACACTATTGCATATTTTTAAGGAAAAACCTTATATACACAAGCGCGCTCACAGTTACACCCACAGGTGTTTGGATTCAGGTGTTAACAGATACATAGATGTTCTATAGTCCATTCGTGTTCCTCTCTGCCATTTTAGTAGTCCATTACTCCATGTGAAGGCTAGTTTACAACATTAAACCAATTGTCCAAAAGGTTATTCATTTCAAATTTGGCAAAAAAATATTATCTTAAATATGATTTTACTAACCAATGGTGGCTTTTTAAAACATCAAGAATCATTTGTCCAAAAAGGTTACTGATTTCTAATTAAGCAAACCATTCTTTATAATATTATTTTATTTGAATAATGTTTCACTTACCCTTTTAAATCGCATTGTGACTGGTTGTCACATACCACACATAACAATTGTTCTCTAAAACTAATTTGACCTCATTTCTAGATTCCTTCTAAATGAACTTTGGTTCTCAAACATCAACACCTGCTGAAAAACGCTTGCATTCTTTCCAATCAGCATCCATGCATGACTGCATAATCCATTGCCTACACATTTTGTACTCATTAAATCTGTGATTTCAAAGCCTTGTCCAGCTGTTGACTGATGTTTGTCACCTTTATTAAAGAGAGAAAAAAAAGCAAGATATACAACCATACTGACAAATTAGACCATTTCACTAACTTTAAGTCTGAAGAAGAAAAGAAAAAGCATGACCACAAATAATTTTCTGAATGTCTCTCACAATAAATTGTTGATAATAAAAACAAACATACAGCATTTTATAATTACGGCATGCTGGCCAAAAAACTGTTCTGTGTAGGTAAAAGTCACTTTTACTCAAGGAGCTCTTTTTATGCAAGCATTTTTACTTCAGCAGTTGAGGAATCATTAGGTAGTTAACAACAAAGGCTAATATATGTCACAGGTTTAATATAATGGTCTAAGATATAGAGCAGCAAACACAAAATTATGAATAAATAGGAAAACGTTACTTAGCTGTCTGTTTGATTTTAATTAGCATAATAACAGACCCAATATTAACATTAACTACCTAAAGTAGGTTTGTGATTTAAAATGAAAGGCAGGTCTTAAGATGAGCCACATTAAAGTGTGGTGAATTATATGTATATTGGTAATGGTATATTATTAGTGTAATGCTCTGTCAGAAATGCTCTGTCAGAAAACAGTCAAATGTATAGTTTTCTTACATGATTCAGTGAGTCTTTATTTATTAAGATGCATAGCAGAAAATTTATTTATTTCATTTACACATTTTGCAGCATAATGCCAAAAAAGGGAGGGTATTAAAGTATAAATATATCCTGTTTTTATTTTAGTTTTATAAATAAATTTGGCAATGGATGCCCTTTTTTGGCTTAAGCACCTGCCTCCAAAAATGTCTGTGCATGTTCTGACCAGCACCAGATCCAATTGAGATGTGGTGATGGTCTGGTTTTTGCTTTCTGGATATATTTTGTATTTCCCCCTTCAGCGTGATGCTGTCTTTCAGCATCAAGTTAAAGCTTAACAAAGTAAAGGCCGCACCTTAGTGAATATTAGATTAACTCTAGACAGCATTTTGGGAGTTTACAATTGACCAATATAATTTCACAGTTATAGTGGATTAACCAATGACCATCACTGACTGATGATGTCATGTTCAACAGATTCTCTTTTTCAACATAAATGAACTATTGATATGAGTAAAAAGAGAACACATTTTGAGATTTTGAGATGTGTAGGTTTTACTTTTCTGCCACACAATGACAACTATTTTGATAGGATTTTTCCATGAATAATTTCTAAAAACCCTCCAAATGTTGTGAAAGCAGCCCAAATTTTAACAACCCACCCAAAGCTATTTTTTCCACCTAATGTGTTGGAAGCCCAATTGTGGGGGAAACCAGTCCAGTCTGGTAAATTGCACAGCAGTACACAGTTTACCCCAATCCCATAAAGAAAGCACTAATCAACAACAACAATTAACATGCCGGAGCATTTTGTGTACGCATGATGATGCCGCCTTCACAATTCTGACTGCCCCCTCATATATGCATGCCTAGAACTGGCCCTGGTAGTTTCATTTGAATTGCTCTAGCCTAGTAAAGAGCTTGTTATTTGAAATAGTTTAACTTAGTTTATTTCTTTTGTTAATTTCTTAGATTTTGTAGAGAAATTGTTGTGACTGTTATTCTATATGTGTGCAGAGTTTGCTGTTTTGAGAATGCTAGTGCTCAAATCATTATTTCATCTATTGTTCTAATACCACTGCCACACTGAGGTAATGTGGACAAGGAAAATATTTGACAGACCGAAATGTACTTAATTAAATATTAAATAACTTAAGCATAATATTGCACAACAGGTCTCTCCCTACCACTGTTATACAAGCGTCTTCACTGTGCTCTTAAAGAAGAACAAGGATTCAGATCTCTGTACCTATTACAGACCTATTTCTTTAATGAATGTTTATACTTTTTTATAATATTCACACTCTTCTCGATGTAATCTAATCCAATAAAAATGCTATTTTGCTGGAGGCTGTTAAATCAGTCAATGTCAAGTCAAGTTTACTTATATAGCGCTTTTCAGCAACAAGGCACTCAAGGCGTTGTACATTACAATGATACAGAAAATCAAACAGAAAAACAAATAAAATGACATTAATAATCCTTGTGGGTTTACTGGTAAGAATACAATTCTTCTAAGAAATCTAAAAATCTATGAAAACAGTTTTAGTCCAAACTTTGAAATATTAATAATGTTTGGCTTTCACTGGTATGAAATAGTTGTAATACAATCCTTCTAAGAAAACTAAAAATCTATGAGCCACATTTAGGTAAAAAGTGGATAAGAAGAAAGACCACATTAGGTAAGAGGAGGGGGAAAAGTCCATGATGCACTGTCACAGAGGCCATTGTCCTTGATGGTATCATGGAATGTTCATCAACTGGCCACACAGTTCTGAACAGATCCACAGATGTCCACAGGGAAGGGAAGAGGCAAAGGGGGCAGAGCACCATATTTACATAACTTCCAGGAGAAGTTGAAGATAGCCAGCCATCAAGGCCGTGCAGGGGAGCCAGATTCAGAAAACAACAATTATTCGGGTCAGGCTGGCACTTAATTTTCCGTCAGCCTTGAGAGTCTCGCTGGTGCTTCTTAATGGTGAATCCAAACAGCCAAATTCCTGGTCTTTTGCCAGATCTGAGCATACAAAATTTATTGCATTTCACCTCTGAGTCCAGGAAACGCAGCCAGCCTGCGATCTTGTAGGATCACATCCAGCTTGCAATTCTGCTCCCTTAAAATTTCATTCTGAGTGTTGATAGCTCTGTAGATCGCTTCACATAAGCCTGGCAGCCTTGCAATGGCCAAAACTGCTGCAGACGTTTTCCCAATTTCACGATATGCCAGGTAACAGCAAACTCCGAAAAGCAGAAATCTTATTGTCAGAAATCCAATTATGTACACATCTTCCATATCTTTGACTGACATCATTGTCAGACACACGATCCTCCACTTCTGCCAGGAGTCCAAGAGGGCTCTCCCTTACCCTGTCTTGCCGTCAAGAAAATTTGATCAGTTGCGTTGAGAGACCAGCTGACAAATATCCATAATTGACAATTCGGGTGATATGCAAAGAGAGGCTCCGAAAGAAGACAAGACACAGAGCAGAGGCAGGGCAGATGGGGGGGTGGGGGGTGCGGGAGACAGCACCGAAAGCAGAAATCAGAAAAGGCTTTCTACAGAGTTGGGCGGGACTATCTATTGACACGTTTGGGTTTGGCAAAGGGTCATGACTTTTTTTTGCTCTTGCAATTTAGCTTTTGTCAATTTACTTTAGAACTTTTGATACTGTTAATGGTATCAACTGGCTACATATGGAGTTTTCAATATTGTATTATATGTGGTGATAATTTATTACTATATGGATCACATACTGTTCAAGCAGCAATTCTTTCATTCTTTCATAAGTTTGGCTCATTTTCTGAGCACAAGGTCAACATTGCTGAATGGTTTCCTGTCAACACATTGGCGCTGAATCTCCCTCAGCCTGATATCCTTTTCAAACCGAGCCCCGCAGGTTTAAGTACTTGGGTGTTGCTCTAACTAGGACCTCGAAGTTTCTTTTTTCCAGTATCTCTCCTTAACTGACTGAATTCAAGGTAGACTTCCTCAAATGGGGCTCCCTCCCTCTCTCCCTTATTGAGAGGACTATTGCTGTTAGGAT
The DNA here is from genome assembly GCF_021462225.1 of Girardinichthys multiradiatus. Classification (NCBI taxonomy): domain Eukaryota; kingdom Metazoa; phylum Chordata; class Actinopteri; order Cyprinodontiformes; family Goodeidae; genus Girardinichthys; species Girardinichthys multiradiatus. Next base: position 26,802,577 of record NC_061796.1, on the reverse strand, counting down.
GGATGTCATGCATAAGTCTTTGTTCTTGTTTCAGTTCCTTCCTCTCTTTATACCTAAGGCAGTCTTCAAAACTGTTAATCAAACTATTTCAGATTTTTTTATGGAAAGGTACTGTTGAGGTAAAATAATTTTACCACTAATAACACAAGACCTCAACGTCACCCAGTCTGGATGTCGTGAGAAAGAACAGATGAAGAGCAGGAAATTCAGATTAACACAAGTTTAATTTCATAAATAGGTCCAATGCTTTCCAATGCATAATTGAATACAAAATAATAATACAAAAATATTAAAGATTACCCAAGGCCTTAGGGAGAGACTTGGATCAGCAAAGCTAGGCTGTATTCACTGAGTGGTCTGTCTCACCATCAGTGTTAAAGGTTTTTATACCCTTAACAAACTTCAAAGCTGACTGCTGAAACTTCCTCTGAAATAATAATTTATGAAGCCACAGGGTCCTAATGGAGTTTTCTACATTCCTGTGTCGCCGCGGTGTATTAGTTACCCCTTATGGGGTTACTTTATTGCCCATATCATGCCGAACAGCCCGCAGTTACTGCTTACAGCTGCTGGCAAACATCCTGACCTGAGGTTGACCCTTCCTCCAGTCTGAAGCTTGCTGTGACCCCTCTCTCCCCGTGGTCCACAATACATGATATATTTTAGTTTTATGCATACACATGCAAACTGAACACATTGTATGAAACTAAATGATTTTAATTCTCAACAGTACCCAGAATCCGCAAAACGGTACTTGAAAGGTGAGATGGATGGGGACCTCTTATTACCCAACTTTCCATTTTAGGCGACTAACATCACAACAAAATTGTGTCTTGGTCAACGTCAATAATGATTCCTTGTTGTCAGCTGGAAGCACAATTATTTACAATGTCCTCTCTCCTGGCCCCCTCATGACCAACCCCTCTGGCTTTACTGAGATTATTGCTGAAAAACCATCTGTTCAACCGATCGTTTTCCAACTCCGCTTTCAATTTATGGAAAATTCATAACTCCATTCTGTCTTATGATACTCCTTATGCCATAAGGACAAAGGAATCCTGGGAACATGAGTTAGATCTGACCTTTGATCATAATTGGTGGGATTGTGCACTGAATGCTATCCACAAGGCCTCCATATGTGCCCGCCTAAGGCTTGTTTACTTTAAAGGTTTATGTAGGGGCCTTTACTCAAAATCTAGAATGTCACAGATATTTCCAGGCTTGGTGGACATTTGTGATAGGTGTAATGGCTCACATTTCTCTTGCTCATCTCTATTACATTTTTGCCATGTTTATTTTGACACAATCTCAAAGGTATCCTGAAAATCTTTTGGTGTCTCTCCACATGTGGCAATATTTGGACTGATGACTATACTCATTTTTCTGCAGGGCATTTGAATGAAAGTGGAAAAAAAGATGATAAGAAATCAATTCATCAAAAGGATAAAACTCAATTTAAGGATTGGTTATCAGTGGTTATGTTCTTAAGTACATACAAATATACCCCTACCTCTATACAGCCAAGTTAAATATTGAGACATAACTGAAATTTAAGTGTTTTACTTGACAGACACATTTTGCCCACAGCCAGCATGGAGAAATCTCTGACCCATCCAGCCAATCTGAGTCACAGCCCAGCAGCAACCACAAGAGAGAAATAAGATCAACCAATGCAATCTTAATACTGAAATCTCATTACCCTTTATCTTGGTAATGATTGATGGCACCTCAAGGATTCATGTTTGTTTTGTCCGTTTAACTCGGCCTTAATTTATCAGTTTTAGGGATAAAGGAAATCAAACAAAACAAAACAATTGGCAATAATTTAGTGCAAATACAGTGCAGTATGTGTATTTCCAGGCTGTAAAGTAATGGCAATGCTATTGACTACAGTGTCTCTAAATTTAAAATGCAGCCATAATTTTTTTCTTACTTGTCATGTTCTTAGAAATGGTAAAATCTGGAAATATTGCAAGCAATATGATCTAAAATTTCCCCAATCAAGTTCTAACAATCAACACTCAATGGAAAGTTCTACTATTTGTTTCTGCAAAAAAATAAATAAAAATAAATAAATAATTTCGTAAATAATTTGCTTTATGGCTCAACCTCTGTGGAGAAAAAGAAAAGGAAATGCAATATACAGCGTGTGAGATTGACTTTTTATACTGCATGCCCATAGGTGTATTTGTGTGATTGCTTGTCATCAAAATAAAATCTTTGTATGAATCTGGAGGGGGTGACACATAGTTTTCATCGAGACAAACAGCTCTACTGAAATGTGGCATTCTCTCATGCCAGAATTCAGGTATCTATCCTTAATGCTGCATTCAAATGGCCATTAAAAAGAAAGGAATTCAACACTCGTTTACTTATGTTGCTTTGTGAAATCCAACAGCAGAGGGACGATTGAACCTGGTTTTTCCTAACAGATCTGTAGTGCTAAATAAAAATAATATGATTGCTTTATGCAAAATACACTTCATGACTGAAAACAGAGATTCTGCTCCAGTAAACAGTATTTTTTTGCTGAACAACAACATTCTTTTAAGTTAAGTTCACATTTGTTACGCACCAGGCTGTGGACCTGAAATTCTCAATCGGAGAGCAGTTAAAGAACTTTATTATAATAGAAAAAGACTGGTGGGAGTCAGGAACCTCCACAGGAACGGAATGGGGCTCCTGTAAGGGGAGATCACAGGTTAATGGCTGTTAAAGATTCAGGGGTCTCAGAAACGAGATTAAACAAAGTGTTTGACCCGAGTCACATGAAAAGTGAGATGGACTGTCATTGATTGAGGGAGTTGGAGTCGCACCACTTTGGATACGGGGAAAGGGCCACTCAAGCGTGGCACCAACTTGCAATTCTCCGCTCGGAGGGGAAGACCCTTGGAGGATAATCAAACCCTCTGGCCCACATGATAACAAGGTGCTGGGAAACAACAATGGTTGGATGCACTTGAGTAGACCGTGGACATCTCTCCAAACACGTTGGCATCTGTGAGCGGCCGCATGGGCAAAAGGGACCTTGGCTTCTCTCTACTGGATGTTAAACACAGAAGGCTGGTAGCTAAAAACCGTGTAAAACCGAAACAAACCAGTGGTACTGGATGGTAGAGAGTTGAGAGCATGCTCGACCCAGGGGAGGTTGTGTGACCGCTTTAGTGAGTCCTGTTCACACAGGACGCGGAGCTTGGTATCAACCTCCTGGTCAGCTCTTTCAGATTGTGCGTCTGTCTGAGGATAAAAAACAGAGGACAGACTAACAGAAACTCCCAGCAAATTGCAGAACTCCCTCCAAGACTGATAAATGAATTGGGTACACCGGTCTAAACTATGGTAAGCCATGGTAAGCCATGAAGGTAAGCCATGAAGACAGAAAACTTCTCGGACCATGATCTCACCCAGTTCTTTAGCAGATGGGAGTCCCATTAACGGGACCAGGTGGACCAACTTAGAAAACTTGTCAACTATGGTGAGGATGACAGTGTAACCATTGGACGAGGGCAAACCCGTGATGAAGTCCAAAGAGAGGTGAGACCAAAGGAGTGGTGGAATAGGAAGAGGTCATAGTAACCCAGCAGAGGGTTGTCGAGAAGACTTGGACTGAAAGCATTGTCGGCAGGAGGAGATATGGTGTTGGACATCCTTAATCAAGGCACACCACCAGAACTTAGACTGAACCACCAGCATCGTCTTTCTAAGGCCTGGATGACTGAGTCAAGTACCTTCTCGGTTACGTGATTAGGAACGAATAGGCGATCCTTAGGACAATTATCTGGTGGGGGATGTTACGGTTGGCGTCCCTGACCTCTTTCTCCAACTGAGTGGCCGACAGACAGACAGATTTGGGAAGAAAATACTCCTCACCACTGGTCTGTATATCCGTTGAGTTACTTAAACATAACCTTATCCGAAACAGGACTTCACTATATTACAAATTTTCATTTTCATCAAGAATAAAATTAACATTTTACCACGTAACAAGAGTTGTATATAGAAGAGGAATCCAACTCAAATTAGTGTTAATTACAAACTGGTCAGTCTTTGAGTCCATTCAGTTATGGAACGAGGTTCTGTTTTCTTCCAGTTCACCGTTGTCATTTTCATGGCTATTAATAAAGAATCTTTAAAATATATATTTTCTCTGGGCCACATGTTTTATTACATATACTCCCTAGCAAAATCAAGTGTGATTTTTGTTTTTAAGATTTTTTTTTTAAGTTCCACTTTGGCATTTTCTTAGAGTCCTTGGATTATTGAACATTCCCAAAATATTTGTGAATGGTCTCTGCATTTTCTCCTAATGTTCCACATTAGGTTCTTTCATGTAAGCTAAGATCACTAGGGTTGTGTTAAAATACCTTATTTAAATTTTTTTAATCAAATTCTTTCCAGGATTGACTGTTAACTCCTTTATGACTATTTGGGCATAACTCTTTCCATTGATGTTCCCCAATTATTACATTTAATTACAATTAATATTTGTAACTAAACACTGCACGGTGGTACAGTTGATAGCACTGTTGCCTTGCAGCAAGAAGGTCCTGGGTTCAATTCCCAGCCCAGGGTCTTTCTGCATGGAGTTTGCATGTTCTCCCTGTGCATGCGTGGATTCTCACCGGGTACTCTGGCTTCCTCCCACAGTCCAAAGACATGCCTGTTAGGTTGATTGGTCACTCTAAATTGCCCTTAGGTGTATGAATGAGTGTGTGCATGGTTGTTTGTGTGTTGCCCTGCGATGGACTGGTGACCTGTCCAGGGTGTACCCCGCCTCTCACCCGTAGACTGCTGGAGATAGGCACCAGCTTCCCTGCGACCCACTATGGAATAAGCGGTAGAAAATGACTGACTGACTGATTTTTTTTTTCTTGATATATAACGTACTTTGTGTAGCATCATATATGTGCTTTATGAATCTTTTACATAAATTAGAGACATGCTTTCTAATAGGTATGTGTTTTTCTGCAGTAGCTATAAGGTAATATTCTGTACTATTTTGATTTTTTCTCACCATCTCATTTGAAAATATCTGTATAGGTCATTGTTTCTATTGTTTCTAGTTGGCTAAATGACTTGAGCTCTCTTTGTTTAATCTGGTTAGTTTAGTCTCACATATTTAGTCTCCAGTGGTTAAACTGGTTCATACCCCCAATTAATAGTTAATTTTCATAACAACTGGACTTAGATATGGTGATTGGTTCAATTGAGCTTTCATTTACTCTATATATCTTTTTTTGACATACAGAAAAAATCCAATCTTGTGTAAGTCCCACATGGCTTAGACCAGAAAGTAAAATGTTTGTCATTAGGTTGAAGATTTTTCAAGACATCTACTAAGCTCAATCCTGATATCATCCTTGGTAAGCTTTTTGAGAAATTTTAAATTGAGATTTTATAATCACAGGTAATCTATCTAGTTTGTTTTTTTCAAAATGCAGTTAAAGTCTTCCCCCACTTATAGAGTTCTTTCTTTTTATCTGCCAATAGAACAGCAATCATTTTAAAGAATACTGGGCTATCTACATTTGAAGCATACAAATTAAACGTAGCCTTCTTTACTACCTCCTCCAATAGTTCAGACAACCATCACAAATCAACTTTTAACATCTTGGATGCACGTCTCGTTTTTGTGGTGAACATTTTTACTAAATAGGATAGCCACTCCTCTATTTCCCCTTATTGAATGATGCACCACAGACCTGCTCAACCCATTCTCTTTTAAATTTAGAATGCGCAGTTTGAGATAGGTGGCTTTCTTGAATTGGGACCTGGCTGTTTAGTGCTCTGTATGTTAATGTGAGAATTTTAAAACGAACTCTAAAATCTATTGGTAGCCAATGTAAGAGTATAAAACGCCAGTAATGTAAGCTTGCTTGCTAGAGCATGCAAGAAGTTTGGCCACAGCATTTTGTATGGCTTGGAGGTGTAAGAAGGATGATTTATCCAAACCAATAATCAGTTCTGTTGAAGAGACCATATGTCGCAGTGTAGAAATACTCCTTAAATGAAAGAAACAGGAACAAGACAAAGATTTTCTATGTGAGTCAAAGCCCAGAGAGGAGTAAAATATTACAATTTCAAATACTGGACTTAGGAGTTGAACAAAAAGAAGAGCCTGACTGATTTTGTGTGTAGTTCAGGAGGAGCTATAATCATGAATTCAGTCTTTTTGGTGTTTAAAACAAGGTTATTGCTGGAGAGCCAATCACTGATCTTGGATAGACATTGGACTTGGGTGGAGAACCTATCCAACTGATGTGGCTTAAAAGACATGTTGAATGTCATCTGCATAGAAATGTTATTAGAAGACTGAATGACGCCAGCTAAAGAAAGAATATAAAAAATTAACAATGGACCCAGAACTGACGCCTGTGGAACCCCACAAGTTAGAGAGGCGATCTTAGAGGTGAATTTGTTTGCCATGATAGAGAAAGTCCTCCCAGATAGATATGAAGTAAACCAGTCTAGTGGAGAACCAGAAATACCAGCTAAAACCCTTCAATAAAATGTTATGGTCAATAGTATTAAATGCTTCACTAAGATCAAGTAAAATTATGGAAAAATTATTATTACCTGCACCTGAAGTGTGATTGTTGAAAAACAAGAAAATGATTCCGGGCACTGAGGACCATCAACATAGAGAATGGAACTCAGGAGGATTTGAGATTTCAAGTCCATTACCTTATTTACAACACAGTTAAGAAATGTGTTGCAGTCATCATCAGGAAGTAATACAGCTGTCATGATGAGTTTGGAGATAGGACACAAATGCAAAATCAAGTGGAGTTGATGAAAAGGTTTAATAGAAAAATAAACTTACAGCTGATCAGGCACAGGAACTCAGGCAGGTGAAAAACATAAGCCACATAAAAATCCAGGCAACAGACATGGAAAAACTCAGAACCAGACCAGGGCAAAAACACAGGGTAGGCAATGAGGTGTAAACAGAGTGTTAACGGAAGGAACCAGCAAGGTACCATGAAAACCAGAGAGTTTATAAACTGAGGGAAGTGAAGTGAGAACCATTGAACTAGGAAACAGGCTAATCAGGAGCAATATGACACAGGTGTGAACCAGGGCTGCAGAGAGACCGAAGGAGTGACTAAATGAACCTGATTAGCAAGGGAAATAACCGGGACATGAGGAACTGAACAGAAGATAAACAAAGAGACTAGACTAGATAACAAAACCAAGGGAAAACAGATCTAAAGGGAAATGTAACTAAACACATGAAACACCAGAATCCAGAGAGTCAAGATATCTAATAAACCTAAATAAACAGAAAACAAAAAAAGCTGACTCTCTTGCTGCATTTTCTCCAAAGAAAGGGCAGACTGAACAGTAATAGTGGGAGTATGCCGGGGGCATTGCATTCAAGTGGCGGTGGAAAAACATTGGCGTTTTGTTGACTCTGGACATGATACATGACAGATTTGATCGTGAGTAACGCATGGCGATCACGTTTGTACAGAGGAGACGCCGATCGAAAATGTGACAAAAGCACTGATCAAACATACCATTACACAACGATATGGACAAAGGAAATGGCACAGCCAGGCACAGGCTCAATCGTCTCAGCCATTTTGCAAGATGGCATTCATAGTGTTTCATTATTGGACTTCTCTGCCAATCATGGATGTCTATGATGAACACCATGTTTAACCCTTTATGACTGGCGGGAACGCCGGCACTTCCATTTGCATGTCTATTTTTAAACGCCTGTAGAATTGCGACCAAAAAAACTAGAGCAATACTTTTTTTGGAAATAAAACGAGAGTTAAACATATAATATAATATTCTATTCACCACGTGTCCCAGGGCACGGTTTTTATTTTTCAGAGACTGTTGCAGAAATCCAGTAAAAATCTCAAAAAACAAACATTAAAATCCAGACCTCAGTATGCTTCCTACATTGGGATAAGCATGATGACATTGGACGATGACTTATCACATGATTTTCTTGCACGCCGATGCCTGCAACAACCGGAAGTGATGTAATTTCCAGGGTCTTTTTTCCTGAGAGTGGTCTTTTTTTCCCGGAAGTTGTTGTTTTTCTGCTGTAAACTTTGCTCACATTGTCGCTTTTGTCTCAGCTCGTCTTTTGGTATTTATTTCTCTTTTGCAAACACACACCAGACACTCAACACACAGCTACACACCCGCACACATATTTATGGAGCTGCAAAAAGAAGGACGCACCAAGCAGTATTTTACCTTGGTCGAAGCTTTGGAACTTATTACAGCGCCGGATGAAGGCGGGATTCTGTCCGCTCATCTGGTCTGGGACCGACAGTGGAGCTGAAGCTGATTTTATTGACGGGATAGATCCTTCCCATGACATGTACGTATACTTTTATAAAATCTTTCTTGTTTCTGAGTTAGACAAAACTAAGGAAAATAAACAATTGTAAGAATTACACTCTGTTACACGTCATTATTATATTATGCGCATTATGGACACATAACGTTTTATGTGTGCTGTGTTGATGATGAGGAGAAGGAAGAAGAGACCTCCTACTCCCCTGAGGCACCCAATGCTCTGGAGAGAGGCAGAGGGAGAGGAAGGAGTCAGCCTTCAGGAAACAGGAGCTGCAGCAGTCGTTCCACTGGCAAGCAACTAATTGTGGACAGGATCTGTCACAAGGCCTATCACATCTAAACTGGTCAGATTGAAAGCTATAATGTTTGACTGTGCCTGTGGTTGCAATATTGTAAATAGTCATTCATTTTCTACCGCTTATTCCATAGTGGGTCGCGGGGAAACTGGTGCCTATCTCCAGCAGTCTATGGGCGGGAGGCAGGGTACACCCTGGACAAGTCGCCAGTCCATTGCAGGGCAACACACAAACAACCACACACACACTCATTCACACACCTAAGGGCAAATTAGAGAGACCAATTAACCTAACAGGCATGTCTTTGGACCGTGTGAGGAAGCTGGAGTACCCGGTGAGAACCCACACATGCACGAGAACATGAAAACTCCATGCAGAAAGACCCCCGGCCAGGGGTCGAACCCAGGACCTTCTTGCTGCAAGGCAACTGTGCAACCCACTGTGCAGCATAGTTTTTTGATGTTCATGTTGTCGTTTTGCATTCAGCTTTTTTGTATCTTGATAAAAAATATAATTTTAATTTGTGTTCATCTGTTCTAAAGTTTCAACAAAGTAACAAATGATTATGTTGGTCAGAGGAGAATGGCCAGACTGGTTCGAGCTGATAGAAAGGCAACAGTAACTCAAATAACCACTTGTTACAACCAAGGCATGCAGAAGAGCATCTCTGAACGCACAACACGTCGAACCATCAGGCGGATGGGCTACAGCAGCAGAAGACCACACCAGGTGCGACTCCTGTCACAGGAAACTGAGGCTACAATTCACACAGGCTCACCAAAATTGGACAATAGAAGATTGGAAAAATGTTGCCTGGTCTGATGAGTCTCGTAGCTGCTGTGATATTCGGATGGTAGAGTCAGAATTTGGCGTCAGCAACATGAAAGCATGGATCCATCCAGCCTTGTATCAAGGGTTCAAGCTGGTGGTGGTGGTGTAATGGTGTGGGGGATATTTTCTTGGCACACTTTGGGCCCCTTAGTACCAATTGAGCATCGTGTCAACGCCACAGACTACCTGAATATCGTTGCTGACCTTGTCCATCCCTTTATGACCACAGTGTACCCATCTTCTGATGGTTACTTCCAGCAGGAGAAAGCACCATTTCATAAAGCACGAATCATACCAGACTGGGTTTTTGAACATCACAATGAGTTCATTGTACCCAAGTGGCCTCCACAGTCACCAGATCTCAATCCAATAGAGCACCTTTGGGATGTGGTGAAACGGGAGATTCGCATCATGGATGTACAGCCAACAAATCTGCAGCATCTGTGTGATGCTATCATGTCAATATGGACCAAACTCTCTGAGGAATGTTTCCAGTACTGTGTTGAATCTATGCCACGGAGGATTAAGGCAGTTCTGAAGGCAAAAGGGGGTCCAACCCACTAATTAGCAAGGTGTACCTAATAAAGTGACCAGTGAGTGTCTATGTCTGCTCATAGGTGTTTGGCACACTTAGAGATTTGATTACACTTCTGTAAATAGTTTATTTTGATGTACATGTTATCTATTCCCAAATTGTTCACAATGTACATTGTATTTCCATTTTTGTCTCTGTTTATAACAATTTGTGTATTTCAAAAATGAAGTAATGGACACCAAATAAATTTTCTGTGGTTTGAAAGGGTTTTGTTGAACTTTTTTACATACAATTTTTGAGGGATACAGCTGTGATATTTCTGTATTTAGGAAAATATGTGTAAAAAAAAAAAGATTTAAATTTTTCTGGTGGTTAATTGAACTTTTTTTTAGCAATTTACTTAGTTAATATGGAGTTATTATTTATAAATTATTAAAATTTGGGATGTAAGGGTTGTATTGATGTCTAGCAAATTGAATTGCTCCAAAAATGCCTCTACAGCATGTAAAAATATGCTCTGGCAAACTTGTTCTTTGGTAGGTCATAAAGGGTTAAGTATAAGGGTATTCAGCAGTGCAATTGGAACTAGGACACCTTAGGCAGGAAGTCATTGATAAATTTTGTAGTTGTGTCTTCAGACCTTTGGCCACATGTCTTGGACACTCGGGTTAGGAGAGGGGCTGAGCTGTCCACCGATCACCAGGGTGGTGAGTTGGATACGCTAGAAGAGGAGGAAGCTGGACAGACTTGGCTGGCCCAAGCATATAGTGAGGGCCTGCTGAGAATGTCTGGTGGCGCATAAGGTGATGTAGTCAACTCCCACCTCCAGGAGAGCTTTGACCAGAGTCTGGGAGAGGTTAGAGACATAGAGTCCAAGTGGACTATGTTCTCCATCTCTAATGTGGATGCTGCCGCCCATAGCTGTGGCCGTTAGGTCTACAGTGCCTGTCGCGGCAGCAATCCCCACACCCGGTGTCAAGCTGGAGAAGGAGTCCTATTGGCTGTGATTGGCTTGTAGGACTCCTGAGATGGCTGACAGGTACCATGAGGCCAAGTGTGCCACAACCCGAGCTGTGGCGGAGGCAAAAACTCGGGCCTGGGAGGAGTTCCGTGAGGCCATGGAAGAGGCCAACACTGTTTACAGAGGGGGTGGGGAGCTGCTGACCTCAACTGGGAATATTATTGGGTGGTGGAAGGAGTCCTTCGAGGATCTCCTCAGTCCTGCCTTCACTCCTTCACTGGTGGAAGCAGAGACGGGGGACTCAAAGTTGGACTCTTTCATCACCCAGGCTGAAGTCACCCAGGTGGTTAAAAAGCTCCATGGTGGCAAGGCTTCGGGGGTGGATGAAATCCACCCTTAGTACATCAAGTCTCTGAATGTTGTGTGGCTGTCATGGCTGACACGCCTCTTCAACATTGTGTGGGGATTGGGACAGTGCCTCTGGACTGGCAGACTTGGGTGGTGGTCCCCCTCCATAAGAAGGGGTGCCAGAGGGTGTGTTTCAACAACAGGGGTATCACACTCCTCAGCCTCCCTGGTAAGGCCTATGGCAGGGTATTGGAGTGGAGAGTCCAGCTGATAGTTAAACTTCGGCTTCAGGAGGAGGAGTGTGGTTGTCATTCCAGCCGAGGAAGACTGCACCACCTCTACACCCTCTACTTTCTGGTGCATGTTGGACCACGTCAGGGCTGCCATTTATCACCTGTGAGTGAGATCCCAGATACAAGCAGCTGAAATCAGCTTCCTCCGCATGGTGGCCAGACACCCCCTTAGAGATAGGGTGAGGAGCTTGGCCATCCAGGAGGAGCTCAGAGTAGACCCACTTATCCTACACATAAAGAGGAGTTGAGGTGGCTTGGGTACCTGTATCGGATTCCTTCTGGACGCCTGCCTCGAGAGGTCTTCCATATATGTTCCAACTGAAGGAGGCCCAGCGGATCGCCCAGAACACGCTGGAGGGACTATGTCTCTCGGCAGGCCACGGAATACCTTCGGGTGGAGGAGGTGTCTCGGGAGAGGGAAGTCTGGCTGTGTCCACTGAGTCTACTGCCCCCACGACCCAGTTCCGGATGAAGCGGAAGACAACCAGTACGAGTACATATTTAATGTAAGGTTTTAGTATTCTTGTCTTTCTGTTTAAGTATTTTTGTCGTACTCGTATTCTTGTCCAAATATAAATAATTTTTGGTCTAGAACGTATGTCAGAGAGAACAGTAACTCAACATTTTTAACACCAAATTGGACATCTACCTTGCTGGTCATCCTCAATAGTTTGGTAGTCTGACCCCAGTTGTTGGGACAGAGAGCTGTGACAAATACTGCCTGTGGAAAAACATTCCATTACACAAATGACCAACGTTACACAAAAGTAGAGGAATGGTCTAAATGAGTGTATCCAATGTTTCCAATCAGACTAGGCTGTCTCATCCACCTCAGTTTTATGAAATACTTGTATAAACATGTGGCAACCATAAACGGTTATTCTGCTGTGTACTTCACTATGATTAGTGATGTTTATTGCTTGCTCAGTATGGTTGACAATACCTTATAGATTTTAGTTTAGTTTGTCTTCTTTGAGGCTGCTTTGATAGTTGCTGTTGAGTCAAGAGTCTCCTTCTAGAGGGCTTTCAGGTCTGGTGTTAAGAGTGTTGTGTCCTTTTTTCTCTTCAAGCTACTCATCCAGCCTTCCATCAGCTCCTTTTTTATGTGCTCTCTTACTCCACAGTTTACTTTAATGCCAGCTACTTCAGTAGCAGTGAGGCGTTTTGAAGGTTTTCTCTCTAGTGTCAGTTTTATTTTAATTGGTGCTGCATACAAACGTTTTCATTGAATGCCTTTTTTCAATAGCTGTTTGACAGCTTCATAGACCTTTGCTATTTTCTTTTTATAAGTCAGGGGAGTAGTCTTGGTCAAAAAAGATCAGTTTGCTTATGAAGACTTGTTCGTGACTCCATGCTCTTCATAGGATTTCATCTTTTATGGCTGCATTGTGAAGTCTCTCTATGAGTTATCTGGAGAACATTGCTGGATCCTTGTGTTTGGGTCTAAGTAAGCGATGTAAGAATTATGATTATAGATTAATTAATATTTACCAAGAATTATAATTTAAGATCATAATTTGATTTTTTTTAATTTCTTAACCAAAAATCATTACTTACGAATATAAATCAGAGATGTCCTCTGGTGTTGTGATTATGGGCTCAAAGCTCTTTAATAATTACAATTAGCTATTCATCATTAATAATTGATAAATTATTAACCACAGCCATAAAATGTCACTGTTAATTCAACCGCTTCACCGAAGGTGGGGGAACTTCGACCTTGTTTTGACAAACAAATCACTCTCGCATGAAATGAACACAAACGCTTCTTAATTATATATATGAAGATTTATTGGAGTCAAATAATTCTGATATACCATTACTCTGGTCCAAAAACTTTCACCTAACTAACTAGCACAATTCTACACAAAGGGAATAAAAATGACTACCTAACAATACTAATAAAAGAAAACTATATGCACATTTAGCATCTATGAAGATCAAACCAGCAGTTTTATGGACAAAATGTGCAATTTAGGTTAAATGGAAAGAGAAGTCCTCCTGTTGTGCTGATGTCTCGATTGCAGCGATCAGCTGGTAAAACGGTGGGGCCACACCCCTTTAGCCATACAGCTGATTGCCCCAAATCTCGAACAATGAGTCATAAAACTCTGAGGCGGGAACTCAGTGGAAAAACTCCATTAATATAACTGGAACAAAGGAGTGGTCAGGCGAGGCCCAGACCGCAGCTGCTTTGAATGAAAAACTTTTAAAAGTCCAACTTCTAACTCCTGGCTGATTTGGGATCAGCCAGACAAAAAACATGAACACGCACTATTCAGCAGCGCTTACGCAGCAAATCAAAACACAGCTCAGCATAAAACACTTCAATCAGTATTGCATGCAACAAGTTGATACCTACTGGTGATTCTAAATCACCTTAACTATGCCTCATCCTGCCTAGACTTCTAAATGCACCTATCCAATTTAATATAAAAAGAACAAAATTACTTTGACGTTGATCGTTGATTTCTTCTCTCCACCAGTTGGGTCAGGTCTGAAGAAAATGGGGAAGGGGGGATTACACATCCGTGATCACCTCAAGAAAAAAAAATGGTAAACTTCTCATCCGTCCAGGAGGGGAAAATATGAAGAACAGTTTAGTCAACTGAATCAACAAGGAGTAAATTATTCTCCTTGGAAATTAAACCTTTGTGGGTTTTTCACCTGCGCCGGGTGTCGGCATGGTCTTCGATCGGCATATGAATCTTCTGACCTTCTTGTTTCAGACAGATTTCCAGCTTTCAAGCTCTTCCGTGTGGCGAAAAGTTCTCCTGTGAGGTTTTGTCTCTCCAGATATGCGCCTCCATTGCGTCGTCCCGTGAGACACGCAGGAAATGGCGCATGTCAAACTGTGTGACCAAAATGGATGACTCCAACAGCGATGTGCCCTCTCAATCTTGATTTCCATTTCTAATGGTAGTTTAAGTGTCTCCTGAAGCAACTCTTTTACAAATCTAATTAAATTCTTTCTTTTGCTTTCCTATGGAGTTGAAAAATCCTGATGGTGTTTCTTCTTAATATAATTTGCAGATGTTCACATTTCACTGCTTGGTTAAGGTTTTTTAGCTAGCATAGGTTATCCTGGCCCTCATTTTTTGACTTCACACAAATAATAATATTAAGAAACAAAAATCTAGGTGAATTTAACTACAATTCTTATTTTGGGCTTTGTTGTAAAAACCTGTGTTGAGGTAAAATACTGTTTAATAACACAAATAACTCTTAGTTGACAAACAGCTTGAATTATACAACCATGGAGCAGTAGTATGAAGTTGGAAGATTTAACAGATTTTTCCTCATCACTCCACTCTTCCGTATGCTGCTTCTCTTCCCTCTGCGGCATTAAACACATCATCTCAATAACCTTTATATGCTTGATTTAATCACCATGCTAGTGGCGTCCCTCCCATCTGTCCTACGCCTAATGCAAAACAATTCAAGCTTGTATAGCCTGGGGATAGAGAGTTCCGTGCCACATCGATGCAGATGGCTACTGTGCGTGCAGACGCCAACATCACCCTGCTATGCATACAAGGGGAAAACGCAGCACTGCTTTTAAAAGGTTTGATTTTATTAGCTAACAACGAAGATAGAATTCAGATGTGTGTGTGTGCCTATTAAATTAAGCAGTGCAGTTGTAGAAATAATCCATAGGGAATGTCCCTCTTTGGAAGATAACTGAGTTGCATAAATGTTATAGAAGCTTTTCCGTGCAGATTTATTTAGATAATTAGCCACAATCAGACTTGCTTTTCTTGGGGGAGAAAACAATCACCCAAAGACTAAGTACAGTATATTGGTATGCTAATCCGCTGAGTTTGAAAAGTGATTGCAGCATGCCTGTTTCTTCTGAGTTTGAAGCACTAAAGGAGTTGATACAAAACGTGTGCTTCAAACATTGCTTACATATAACACAGCTATGTCTCTTCAATACTTTATATGACCCCAGCCTTCTTCTGTGAAACAGCTTCCCTTGGGAAATTACTAAGTTCTGGTTCAGTTCTTGGTTTTCAGGATCACAGACGTGGTTCACTTTTTACCTTGCTGCTGATGCTGAAAACCCAACCAGCAAAGGCCAACCATGTACAGGTCCTTCTCAAAATATTAGCATATTGTGATAAAGTTCATTATTTTCCATAATGTCATGATGAAAATTTAACATTCATATATTTTAGATTCATTGCACACTAACTGAAATATTTCAGGTCTTTTATTGTCTTAATACGGATGATTTTGGCATACAGCTCATGAAAACCCAAAATTCCTACCTCACAAAATTAGCATATCATTATTAAAAGAGTCTCTAAACGAGCTATGAACCTAATCATCTGAATCAACGAGTTTACGCTAAACACCTGCAAAAGATTCCGGAGGCCTTTAAAACTCCCAGCCTGGTTCATCACTCAAAACCCCAATCATGGGTAAGACTGCCGACCTGACTGCTGTCCAGAAGGCCACTATTGACACCCTCAAGCAAGAGGGTAAGACACAGAAAGAAATTTCTGAACGAATAGGCTGTTACCAGAGTGCTGTATCAAGGCACCTCAGTGGGAAGTCTGTGGGAAGGAAAAAGTGTGGCAGAAAATGCTGCACAATGAGAAGAGGTGACCGGACCCTGAGGAAGATTCTGGAGAAGGGCCGATTCCAGACCTTGGGGGACCTGCGGAAGCAGTGGACTGAGTCTGGAGTAGAAACATCCAGAGCCACCGTGCACAGGCGTGTGCAGGAAATGGGCTACAGGTGCCGCATTCCCCAGGTCAAGCCACTTTTGAACCAGAAACAGCGGCAGAAGCGCCTGACCTGGGCTACAGAGAAGCAGCACTGGACTGTTGCTCAGTGGTCCAAAGTACTTTTTTCGGATGAAAGCAAATTCTGCATGTCATTCGGAAATCAAGGTGCCAGAGTCTGGAGGAAGACTGGGGAGAAGGAAATGCCAAAATGCCAGAAGTCCAGTGTCAAGTACCCACAGTCAGTGATGGTCTGGGGTGCCGTGTCAGCTGCTGGTGTTGGTCCACTGTGTTTTATCAAGGTCAGGGTCAATGCAGCTAGCTATCAGGAGATTTTGGAGCACTTCATGCTTCCATCTGCTGAAAAGCTTTATGGAGATGAAGATTTCATTTTTCAGCACGACCTGGCACCTGCTCACAGTGCCAAAACCACTGGTAAATGGTTTACTGACCATGGTATCACTGTGCTCAATTGGCCTGCCAACTCTCCTGACCTGAACCCCATAGAGAATCTGTGGGATATTGTGAAGAGAACGTTGAGAGACTCAAGACCCAACACTCTGGATGAGCTAAAGGCGGCTATCGAAGCATCTTGGGCCTCCATAAGACCTCAGCAGTGCCACAGGCTGATTGCCTCCATGCCACGCCGCATTGAAGCAGTCATTTCTGCAAAAGGATTCCCGACCAAGTATTGAGTGCATAACTGTACATGATTATTTGAAGGTTGACGTTTGTTGTATTAAAAACACTTTTCTTTTATTGGTCGGATGAAATATGCTAATTTTTTGAGATAGGAATTTGGGGTTTTCATGAGCTGTATGCCAAAATCATCCGTATTAAGACAATAAAAGACCTGAAATATTTCAGTTAGTGTGCAATGAATCTAAAATATATGAATGTTAAATTTTCATCATGACATTATGGAAAATAATAACTTTATCACAATATGCTAATATTTTGAGAAGGACCTGTACTAGGGTGAGGGTATTACAAAAAACCCTCGATTCTTTTTTGACTTGGCAAAACTATAAGCAATGATATATGGCTTATATCTGTAGATAATAGCTGCTATGTTATTTGGTTTAGGTTTTTTCTTTATTTATAAGTGACTGGTTGTAAGACCAAACTATTAGTTTCCTCCAAATGTCCCTAGATTTCAAAACATTTCTTTCAAATAGCAACAGGACAACATGCATAATGTGAGGTAAAACTTGGCAACATCACCTAATGAGTGTTGGAAACTTGTATTAAAGACTTGCAACTTTCCCAGTGGGGTGTAATTAATTCATAACTAACAGACAGACTGCTGCTCAGGCGTGTCAATGTCAGCATTACTCTGCTCTTTTTTGAAGCTTTGCCATTACAGACAATGGCTTCATTAGGCTCATTGCTAGATAAACTTTTATCATGGTGGGTTTAAAATGGCAAAATTAAACCTTGTGATTTAATCTTTTTAGCTCAATGTAATTACCTGGGTTAGGCTTCAGGGAACCTGTCCAATATTTTATTTTAACTGTGAAGACATTGATTCTGTAAATACTGAAATACTTGCTCATCAGTTTATATACATTTTAAACTGCAATATTAGTTATATTGTCAAACTATAGAACATGGAATGAGCAGTGGTTTTATCCTACGAATTCACGCCAAATTTGCCTATAATATTGGGCGACGGAAGCAACAGTGGTAGACGTTCGTCCTGTAACCTGTGGGCTGCCGGTTACTTGTTGTTGGTTGTTCAGTTTGATTATCACTGTTCAGTTTGCTTTACACTGGAGTTGGAGTTGAAGATGCCATCATACACCTGCTTCAACAAACCCACTGTCACCTGGACACAGCCAACAGCACTGTGGATCATGTTCTTTGACTTCTCCAGTGTATTTAACACAGTTCAACCTGATTTGATTTGTCAAAAACTCCAGAAGACTCAGGTGGAGGCCTCAGCAATCTCCTGGATCAAAGACTACCTGACAAGCAGACCACAGTTTGTGAGACTGAAGGGTTGTGTGTCTAACCAGGTAGTCAGCAGCACAGGAGCACCTCAGGGGACTGTAGTCTCACTATTCCTTTTCACTAGGTACTGGAAGTCGGATGTACCAAGTACTCCGATGATTCTGCAGTCGTGGGGTGATTTGGAGATGTACAAGAAGCTGGGAGGTGGTGGACCACTTTGTGGCATGGTGTAGAAACAGCCATCTCATCTTGAACATGAATAAGACAAAGGAGATGAGTGTAGATTTTAAGAGAAACAGGAATAGTTCAAATACTATTTCCATCATGGGAGAAGAATTGGAGGTGGTGGAGGAGTATAAATATCTCAGTGTTCACCTGGACAACAGAATGGAGTGGAGATGCAACTGTGAAGCCGTTGCCTGGCCAGACAGCATATGATAACTCTAGTCTGACTTTTTGTTGCATATTTATTTGCTTGTTGAATTAATAAAGAGACTGCAGTCATAATCATTAAACCTATTTTAACTGGCAAGAGTAGGTTTTAGTGTAGAGACTAAACATATGCATATTCATACTTATCCTGACTTATACCTTTGAATGTACCGCTGAATATGTAAATATGCTACACATCTGCATGAAAATGACAAAAACTCAAAATGGTTCAAGTGCCATTTCAAGACACAGGGCACATGGATCTAATGTAACAAGATAAACATTACACACTTAAATGTGGCACGTTTTTTTTCTTATCTCAATGATTTTAGATGGTGGGTACATTTGGATTATAATAGAGAAGGTTTGTTGTTTTTTTGTAGAAGATGTGACAAATTCCTGATCAACAGGTATTTACAGGGGTTGGACAATGAAACTGAAACACCTGTCATTTTAGTGTGGGAGGTTTCATGGCTAAATTGGACCAGCCTGGTAGCCAGTCTTCATTGATTGCACATTGCACCAGTAAGAGCAGAGTGTGAAGGTTCAATTAGCAGGGTAAGAGCACAGTTTTGCTCAAAATATTGAAATGTACACAACATTATGGGTGACATACCAGAGTTCAAAAGAGGACAAATTGTTGGTGCACGTCTTGCTGGCGCATCTGTGACCAAGACAGCAAGTCTTTGTGATTCATCAAGAGCCACGGTATCCAGGATAATGTCAGCATACCACCAAGAAGGACGAACCACATCCATCAGGATTAACTGCGGACGCAAGAGGAAGCTGTCTGAAAGGGATGTTCGGGTGCTAACCCGGATTGTATCCAAAAAACATAAAACCACGGCTGCCCAAATCACGGCAGAATTAAATGTGCACCTCAACTCTCCTGTTTCCACCAGAACTGTCCGTCGGGAGCTCCACAGGGTCAATATACACGGCTGGGCTGCTATGGCCAAACCTTTGGTCACTCATGCCAATGCCAAACGTCGGTTTCAATGGTGCAAGGAGCACAAATCTTGGGCTGTGGACAATGTGAAACGTGTATTGTTCTCTGATGAGTCCACCTTTACTGTTTTCCCCACATGCGGGAGAGTTACGGTGTGGAGAAGCCCCAAAGAAGCGTACCACCCAGACTGTTGCATGCCCAGAGTGAAGCATGGGGGTGGATCAGTGATGGTTTGGGCTGCCATATCATGGCATTCCCTTGGCCCAATACTTGTGCTAGATGGGCGCATCCCTGCCAAGGACTACCGAACCATTCTTGAGGACCATGTGCATCCAATGGTTCAAACATTGTATCCTGAAGGCGGTGCCGTGTATCAGAATGACAATGCACCAATACACACAGCAAGACTGGTGAAAGATTGGTTTGATGAACATGAAAGTGAAGTTGAACATCTCCCATGGCCTGCACAGTCACCAGATCTAAATAATATTGAGCCACATTGGGGTGTTTGGAGGAGCGAGTCAGGAAACGTTTTCCTCCACCAGTATCACGTAGTGACCTGGCCACTATCCTGCAAGAAGAATGGCTTAAAATCCCTCTGACCACTGTGCAGGACTTGTATATGTCATTCCCAAGAAGAATTGACACTGTATTGGCCGCAAAAGGAGGCACTACACCATACTAATAAGTTATTGTGGTCTAAAACCAGGAGTTTGAGTTTCATTGTCCAACCCCTATACATTTGCACAATTTTAACATAAAAAAACATAGCTTTGTTGTTGTTCTTTTTCCTTCATTATACCACTTGTACTTAATCATTCCAAATAATGTAAATGTCCTGTATTTGTATCCACTTTTAGAACATGTTATTAAATCGCCTTAAAGGGGACATATGCAAAATCCACCTTTTTAGCACTTAAACACTTATTTTGTGTATTGGGAGTCTCTGAAAGTCTAGAAAAAATTTATTTAGGCACTCCACATCCTGCGATGATATATTTAGATGCTTTTTTGTGTCATATTTGTAAAGTTTGTTCAGATTTTTCTCATTTTCTATTACATTTCGTTCTCTATTACGTCACAGTATTCTCCGTGGAACTTCTAAAGGTCATGGACTTCCGGCTAACCAATCCAGCAAATCCGCAATTTTTTTCTTTCAGTATTTTTGTAGTTGAAGTTGAAGGATGCCGAAGCATCAAGTGGAAAAATCTAAATGTTCTGTTGCTTTCAAACAGCTCTTCATTTACTGTTATTATTTCTACAGAAACAGATGGATGGATTATTTACCTATTTATCCTCAAGGCTAATTAGTTTACAGTTGCATACAGCAGACTAACAGTATAAGCAATATAATTGAAAGAGAAAGTAAAATTAAAGGTTGTTACAACAAGAATATCAATACAGTTAATTGAAATTTTTAGGTGCAAAGCAAACGACAAAAACATCAGTCCAAATGAGAATGCAAGGTACAAGAAGCAGAATTTATGTAAATAAAATTTCATCAAAAAGATTTAGTGCCTATTTAAATAAGCAGTGTGTAATCTACCAGAGTGTTTATACATAGCATTTAACAGGCTGTATGGACACACTCAGTAAATTATAGATTAATAAACAGTGTATAAAGTGCAGTGGAAGGTACACCCGTTAAAATGGCTGAAATTATTAGGCCAAAATGTTTGTTTTGCAAGTGCACATACAGTACCTTACAAGGACCAATACTCCTTAACCTTTTCCACATTTAGTTGTTAGCCGCAAACTGATGGAATTATAAGTGATAAAATTACCTTTAGAAAAAATGGTCATCTACCTAAACTAACAGACAGGGCACAGAGACCATTATTCAGAGAAGCAGCTTGACACCCAGGGTAACTTTGGAGAAGGAGTCCAGTTCATAGTTTGGCAGAAGCCATGTTCAGTTGCGTTTAGTTTACTTCAGAAAATGTTATATATCACAAAGCGCAATTTATTTATGTCGAGGAACACACACATATGAAAGAAGCTCCTCTGGTCAGATGTAAATATTTTGGTTTTTGTGTGGTGAAAAAAACTAACGCTGCACATCATCCTGAACACACTTCCTACAGTAAAACACGATGGTGCAAGCATCATTCTATTCAGGTGCTTTTTCAGCAAAGGCAGAGAAATTGGTCAGTGTTAATGGGAAGATGGAGGGAGCTAAATCACGGGCGATCTTGGAAGAAAACCTGATTAGACTGGGCAGAGGTTCATGTTTCAGCAAGACAATGATCCTAAACATCAGGGCAAAGCTAAAATGGAATGTTTTAAATCAAAGCATATTTATGTTTTAGAATAGCCAAGTAAAAGTCCAGATCTAAATCTAAATGATAATTTGTGGACAGATTTTTATTTGGATAGTTATTTGAAAACCTCTGGCAACTAAAAATCTATATTTTTTTAAGTGTCACAAAAATGCACTACTTAATGGTGACATTAAGTCCAACATTACATACTTTGAAGCTTGTGATTGTAATGTGAAAAAAATGAAGAGTTTCACTACTGAAAAGACAAAATGAGTGTCATGGTAATCAAACTACATTAATTTAATGATATAACACAATTTCATCACAAGCTCGATGTAAACCATTAATGTAAAGCATATGATACCCAAGAGTTTTCTTCTGGTCTCCTTTGGCCACAGACTGCATCTTCTTTTTAGTGACGACACACTTCAAGTTTCTCTCCCACAGCATCCCTCTCTGAATTGTAACCTGATGGTATGATACTGACTTGCTATTGGTCTAGTGAGAGCACTTTTAGCTTTTACTCCACATTGTGGCTTTAATCCTATTATGTCTTCATAATACAGGCACAGCGACTGAGGAAAAAAAGGCTTTCAAATGGGATCCAGCTCCCATTGTTCACAAACTTGCGCAGACCTAATCTGCACAATTCTACAGCCTCTAATGTAGTTTTATATGTAGATATTTCACTAGAGCAAAACAGATCCAAGGCTGTTGCTGAAGTCAGTTCTTAATTGATTCTCCAAAAATGCAATAAAGAACCAGTTTGATTTTCATCGCTACATTATCACATTTCCATTAGTAAGTGTTTGGTCCTTTCAGTTGTATTGTGATTTTCTGTATAAGATCACAGTTTAGAGAGACATTTCATACAGAGATCACTGTATTTGTCTTGTTTTTTGTCCAAATAGTAATCTTGATATCACCAGATTCATTTGCTAAAGCTGTTTTAAACAGTGTTACAGATTCCACAGCATTTCAGAGTAATGTTGCAAAATAGGAGTTAACCTCAAGCAGCATTTTTTAACACCGTCTAAAGAAAGCAACAGATCAGACAGTAATTGCAAACCGAACATCTAATGGGTGTTGCATACTCAGCTAAAAAAGTAAATGTGAACTCAGCCCTTTGTGGTGCATTGGCCTACCTATAACATAACTACTGGAGGGGCAACAATAAAGCAAGCAATGTGAAAACAAGGGACAAAGGTCCTTATTTATCCAAAGTGAATATGACAGCAAAATGGGCCATTTGCAAATTCATTTCAGCATATATCAAATTAGACTGAAGTGTAGGATACGCTCAAATCATTTACTAGCTCTCAGATTGTTTATGCATGTTCATGTGCGGATTTGTGAAGCAGCAGAGCAAATCAAGATGTAACAAAGAATTACTGGTCCATACTAGTCCAGAATTATGTTCAGAGTTTCAAGCAGTATGTTCACTGGAGGTCATATTTGATTCATGACTGTTACAATCAATACACTTCAAAGGTTACAAAAGCTGACAGCAGACTGAGCTAAGGATTTCAGAATATATATTGTACTTAAAGTACTTTCACTGTTTGAATGCTGACTGTGTTTGACATTCAACTGCTGACCATATGCACAAAACAAAATATTGTAAGATCATGACCAGCTGTGATGGACATAAGATCTGTCCAGAGTGGGCCTTGCTTCTCGCCCAAAGACCGCTGGAGATAGGCACCAGCCCCCCTGCGACACTGCAAGGATAAGCATCTGTAGAAAATGGATGGCTACATGGATGGATGGATGTAAGATCATGACCAGCATGTAAGAATTAAACAGTGTGTCACTGTTGATGTCTCTTGTGTGATTGGTCACAGATGACTAGAGGTTTCTGGATCATTTAGACCTTTTCTGTCCAGAGTGTTTAGTGCCTACTTTGTCAATTTTGTCTTCCAAGGCTTGTCCTTAGGAGTTATGGCAAAACCTAGAAACATATTTAAGAAAAGAAGTCTGGTGGTTAAAGCCTCAACTCTGGATATTTTTTGGATAGTGGGACTTTTTAGCAGAAGATCAGGAGTGTGCACACTTAAACAGAGGCCACTCTGGAGTCAGAGAAAGTGTGCAACATAATTTTGGCCCACAGGTCTGCGATATTGAGCTGTACAGTCAGGTTCAAATCAGTAATGTTTAGTGTGCTGAACTGATATTGTTCTAAGGGCAGCCAGATGGAGATAGAACTTCACCCAGAACGTCTAAAACATTAAATAGTTATATTCTGCAAGCATGCTATCAAAAGAAGATATTACACATTTTGTAGAGACTTTATTTATGTGAGGAACACTGGTTCAAGAATTCTGTGTCATTATACTTCCGATGTAAGGCTGTGACATTTAAATCTGAGAGAAAATTGAAATTGAGATTCTGTTAAAATTGAATAAAATTGTTTACTTCTTCATCCATTTTGCAAATTCTAAATTATGTTTTATGAACCACAGATAAAACTTTTCCTAAAAATCGTGACCAGATTTTGATCAATCAGACTTAATTCACTTGCACTATTCAAGGTCTAAACTGATCTTTTATTCACTTTAAAGGTCAGTGGTTTTTATTTTCTTTTTTTGCAGTTTCTGCCTTAAATTAAGCAGAATAAAAAGTAAAGCTAAAAGATGATCTTGAACTTTAACATAACATATTCTTGTAAAGCAAAGCAGTTTCTTCTAACATTTTTTAAAATTGTAATTAAGCAAAGACTAGGATACAATGGATACAATTATTTTCTATTTTTGCTGATGCGTTTCTATACAGAAATAAACAACAATCAAAACGTCTTTTTTATTATTTATTGCAAATGCTTTTTTTTTTGTTAAAATGTGTTGCCTATACACATACAGACAAATTGAGAACAACAGCATGTGCAGAGTATTACCCACGGATACTTTCTCACTCTGAACCCTGGGTTTGAACTCTGGCTTTGTCAGTTTAATCCCTGACTTCCTATAGATCCACATCCTTCATAGTATTTGTCTTTATCCAAAATTACAAACAAAAGCCTGTAAATACCATGTAGCATTTGTTCTTATCAAACCTACTATGTACACATACATTTCTGCTTTACACAGAACAACATATGACGTAAAAATAACATGGGTTTTAGAATATCCTGTCAAAGCTTACCTTAAAAAAAATCATTGTGGCGCCATCTTCTACCACTCCATATTCAATCTTTGTTTGCTTGGCCAGATCGTCAGCAGAGTCAATGGGCGATTCCATCCTCTCCACAGTAAGGAAAGCTGCCAAGTTTGCCGTGTAGGAGGAGATGATGATGAGAGTAAAAAACCACCAGATTCCTCCTACAATTCTGGTAGAGAGGGCTTTCGGCATGAGCTCAGAGCCTGAACAAAAGGAGCAGAGGATGGGGTAAGGCGGGGCAAGGCTGAATCAGAGAGGGAGCAGCACCACAGCTAGGCCGGGCCAGGTAAGGCCACACACGGCCAGAGCATCTGCTTCTTTGATCATTCATGCTAACACAAATGGACAGAGTGGGCAGCTTGTTGGTGACTGATGGTAGTCCTTAGTCTAGTGACTTACACTCTAACCCTAACCCCTCTTCTACAGTTAAAACATTTGCTGGATCTGTTCTTGCTCCATTCATGCTTAAAAACAATCAATTTAACCAAGAGCCACAGGAGCTGTTTCAAAGTACAAGCTGAATTGAGTAGATTGAATGAATGATCTTTTAAGTACTTGCACCTTTATACCATTTTACCATATATATCAGTTTTATAATTTATGACAATGTTCATACAAGTGCTTGTAATATTAAAGTAACTCCATTTACCAAAGTTTTAAAAGCTGTACGTAATCTCTCTGGGCTCTAAATAATAAGTGGTTGAAATAGGAAATAAAAAGCAACACATTGATAATGTGGGGATTAGGAGTGGCAACTGAAATGCAGTAGTTTTTGTAATAGTTTGACAACGATCTAAAACATTTAGTTTTCTTAATAGGTGGATTATTTGCTGTTTGTATACAAACTATTTGGAGAATAGATGCACTACATAAATGAGCATATGTGAATGGGTTCAGGGAGTGTGTGTGTATGGGATGCTCAGTAAAATAAAGTGGACCTACAGGGGTTGGACAATGAAACTGAAACACCTGGTTTTAGACCACAATAATTTATTAGTATGTAGGGCCTCCTTTTGCGCACGTTACAGCATCAATTCGTCTTGGGAATGACATATACAAGTCCTGCACAGTGGTCAGAGGGATTTTAAGCCATTCTTCTTGCAGAATAGTGGCCAGGTCACTACGTGATACTGGTAGAGGAAAAGGTTTCCTGACTCGCTCCTCCAAAACACCCCAAATGGCTCAATAATATTTAGATCTGGTGACTGTGCAGGCCATGGGAGATGTTCAACTTCACTTTCATGTTCATCAAACCAATCTTTCACCAGTCTTGCTGTGTGTATTGGTGCATTGTCATCCTGATACACGGCACCACCTTCAGGATACAATGTTTGAACCATTGGGTGCACATGGTCCTCAAGAATGGTTCGGTAGTCCTTGGCAGTGACGCGCCCATCTAGCACAAGTATTGGGCCAAGGGAATGCCATGATATGGCAGCCCAAACCATCACAGCATGCAAGAGTCTGGGTGGTACGCTTCTTTGGGGCTTCTCCACACCGTAACTCTCCCAGATGTGGGGAAAACAGTAAAGGTAGACTCATCAGAGAACAATACATGTTTCACATTGTCCACAGCCCAAGATTTGTGCTCCTTGCACCATTGAAGCCGATGTTTGTCATTGGCATGAGTGACCAAAGGTTTGGCTATAGCAGCCCGGCCGTGTATATTGACCCTGTGGAGCTCCCGACGGCAAGTTCTGTTGGAAACAGGAGAGTTGAGGTGCACATTTAATTCTGCCGTGATTTGGGCAGCTGTGGATTTATGTTTTTTGGGTAGTTTAGGTAGATGACCAATCCAGGTTAGCACCAGCACATCCCTTTCAGACAACTTCCTCTTGCGTCCACAGTTAATCCTGTTGGATGTGGTTCGTCCTTCTTGGTGATATGCTGACATTACCCTGGATACCGTGGCTCTTGATACATCACAAAGACTTGCTGTCTTGGTCACAGATGCGCCAGCAAGACGTGCACCAACAATTTGTCCTCTTTTGAACTCTGGTATGTCACCCATAATGTTGTGTGCATTTCAATATTTTGAACAAAACTGTGCTCTTACCCTGCTAATTGAACCTTCACACTCTGCTTTTACTGGTGCAATGTGCAATCAATGAAGACTGGCTACCAGGCTGGTCCAATTTAGCCATGAAACCCCCCACACTAAAATGACAGGTGTTTCAGTTTCATTGTCCAACCCCTGTATATCATCACTGTTATAGTAAAGCGGCTTGAGAAGGTGAAGACAGGGATTTTGCACATTCACTAAGGAAAAGCTGATAAAGGCAGCAAACGATACAAGATTAAGAACTTTGTGCTCCTATCCCTTTGTAAGCCTCCATTTGCACTCTCATGTCTCATTAAACTTTCTCTCTCACAGTCCCTTGAGTGAGTCCGGTAGAGGGGGAGCATGCTGCAAGGAAAGAAATGGGAAACTAACTGCAGCTGCTTCAGACACAATAACGGAGTAGAAAAAGCAGGCTAGATGAGGTACTCTGCTCTTAGGGATCCCAGAAAGCATTGAAGATTTTTGTGAGCTCTCATTAGTAAATTCACCTGTTATGTGTTACAACTTGACTGCATATACAAAGCTTGAATAGATTTTGTCTTGTTTTATTGTCGATGGGTTAGCTGAATGTACAGTATTTACAGGTACATTTGTCACAGAAATAATAGCACCTGTAACGTGACAGTTTTTTGCTTTGTCTATAGTCAGTATGCCATGAAATATTACATCTTACAACTCATACCAAGGCATAACAGAAAAGATGTTCCCCTATGAACCAGAAAAGTTCTAATTGTGCTGCTGTTAAATTTGGTACATGTATTCAAAATGTATCCTAAATGCCCATCACGTAGGGCCTGGTTCTTAATCCTAGCCTTGTCTTTTCTGCATGGAGTCCGAATGTTTTCTCTATGCATGCTTGGGTTCTCTCTGGGTACTCCAGCTTCCTCCAGGGGGTTCAAGATATAACCCCGCCTCTCCTCGAATGACTGCTGGAGAAAGGGTCCAGACCCCTCATGAACCTGGTGTAGGTAGGCGTCGACAATGGATTATAGGAACTAAAGTAATTCAGAAAATCTATGCATGTAAGAATGTTTCTTAAACTACTTTCAGAGGACCTATTCAAGTTGGACCTGCAATGTCTGCTTCTCATTTTGATGACATCGGTATGAGGCAGAATGAGGGGTAGAACTAAATCTGCTCCCATTATACTCCTTTTTCACCAAGGGAGGTGGTCAAAGAGCAAAGTGGTTGAATAGGTGTACATTTTTGTTCAATTGCAATTCTATCCTTTTCTGGTTGGTATTTTCATTTCTGTAAACAGACATTCGAGAACCCCTCAAGACGACGATTAAATCGAGCCACGTGATGTCGCCCGGTACGGCAGAGCCGGGGTCTCACCCTGGAGCCAGGCCCGGGGTTGGGACTCGCCGGAGAGCACCTGGTCGCTGGGTTGCTCCTCGCTAGACTCGGCCGGGCAGAGCCCAAACGAGAGATGCGAGGCCATCCCCCAGTGGGCCCACCACCTGCAGGGGGGAACCGTGAGGGACCGGTGCAAAGAGGATTGGGCGGCGGACGAAGGTGGATACCTCAGCGGCCCAATCCCCGGAGGCTCAGGCTGGCTCTAGGGACGTGGAATGTCACCTCGCTGGGGGGGGGGGGGGGAGGAGCCTGAGCTTTTGCAGGAGGTCGAGAGATATCGACTAGAAATAGTCGGGCTTGCCTCCACGCACAGCGTGGACTCTGGAACCCATCTCCTTAAGAGGGGCTGGACTCTCTTCTACTCTGGAGGGGCCCACGGGGAGAGGTGGTGGGCTGGGGTGGGTTTGCTATTTGCCCCCCACCTCAGCCCTCTCGTGTTGGGGTTTACCCCGATGGATGTGAGGGTCGTATCCCTGCGCCTTCGGGTTGGGGACAGGTCTCTGACTGTCGTTTCGGCCTACGGGCCGAGCGGTAGTGTGGAGTACCTGGGAGACTTCATTGCCCATGTGGGAAACGACAGTGACACCTGGAGAGGCGTGATCAGGAGGAATGGCCTCCCTGATCTGAATCCGAGTGGTGTTTTGTTACTGGACATCTGTGCTAGTCACGGATTGTCCATAATGAACACCATGTTCAAACATAAGGGTGTCCATCACTGCACTTGGCATCAGGACACCCTAGGCAGGAGGTCAATGATCGACTTTGTTGTCGTATCATCAAACCTTCCGCCGCATGTTTTGGACACTCGGGTGAAGAGAGGGGCTGAGCTGTCCTCTGATCACCACCTGGTGGTGAGTTGGATCCGCTGGAGGAGGAGAAAGCCGGACAGACTTGGCAGGCCCAAGCACATAGTGAGGGTCTGCTGGGAACGTCTGGCAGAACCCTTGGCCAGGGATGTATTCAACTCCCACCTCCGGGAGAGCTTTGACCAGATTCCGGGGGATGTTGGAGACATAGAGTCCGAGTGGACCATGTTCTCCGCATCTATTGTCGATGGTGCTGCCTGTAGCTGCGGCCGTTAATGTCTGCGGTGCTTGTCGCGGCAGCAATCCCCAAACCCGGTGGAGGACACCGGCGGTAAGGGACGCTGTCAAGCTGAAGAAGGAGTCCTATCGGCTGTGGTTGGCTTGTGGGACTCCTGAGGCAGCTGACGGGTACCGTGGGGCCAAGTGTGCCGCGGCCCGGGCGGTGGCAGAGGCAAAAACTCGGGCCTGGCAGGAGTTCGGTGAGGCCATGGAGAAGGACTAACGGTGGGCCTCGAAGCGATTCTGGCAAACCGTCCGCCGCCTCAGGAGGGGGAAGCAGTGCTTCGCCAACACTGTTTACAGTGGGGGTGGAAGGCTGCTGACCTCAACTGGGGACATTATCGGGCGGTGGAAGGAGTACTTCTAGGATCTCCTCAATCCTGCCATAACGCATTCCCTGGTGGAAACAGAGGCTGGGGACTCGGGGTTGGACTCTTTCATCACCCAGGTGGAAGTCACCGAGGTGGTTAAAAGCTCCATGGTGGCAGGGTTTCGGGGGTGGATGAGATCCGCCCTGAGTACCTCAAGTCTCTGAATGTTTTGGGGCTGTCATGGTTGACATGCCTCTTCAACATTGCGTGGCAGCTGGTGACAGTCCCTCTGGAAAAGAAGACGGGGGTGGTGGTCCCCCTTCGTAAGAAGGGTGACCGGAGGGTGTGTTCCAACTACAGGGGGATCACACTCCTCAGCCTCCCTGGTAAGGCCTACGCCAGGGTATTGGAGAGGAGAGTCCGGCCGATAGTCGAACCTCGGCTTCAGGAGGAGCAGTGTGGTTTTCGTCTCGGCTGTGGAACACTGGACTAGCTCTATACCCTCTACAGGGTGCTCGAGGGTTCATGGGAGTTTGCCCAACATGTGTTTTGTGGAGAAAGCATTCGACTGTGTCCCTCGTGATGCCCTGTGGGGGTTGCTCCAGGAGTACGGAGTTGGGGGCCCTTTATTAGGGGCCATCCGATCTCTGTACAAGCAGAGCAGGAGTTTGGTTCGCATTGCTGGCACTAAGTCGGACCTGTTCCTGGTGCATGTTGGACTCCGGCAGGGCTGCCCTTTGTCACCGGTCCTGTTCATAAGTTTTATGGACAGGATTTTTAGGTGCAGCCAAGGGCCGGAGGGGGTCTGGTTTGGGGGCCATAGGATTTTGTCTCTTCTATTTGCAGATGCCGTGGTCCTGCTGGCCCCCTCTATCCAAGACCTACAGCATGCGCTGGGGCGGTTTGCAGCCTAGTGTGAAGCGGCTGGGATGATGATCAGCTCCTCCAAGTCCGAGGCCATGGTTCTCGACTGGAAAAGGGTGGCTTGTCCTCTTCAGGTTGGAGGGGAGTTCCTGCCTCAAGTGGAGGAGTTTAAGTATCTCGGGGTCTTGTTCACGAGTGAGGGAAGATTGAAGTGGGAGATCGACACACAGATCGGTGCGGCTGCCGCAGTAATGCGGGCGCTGTGCCGGTCCATTGTGGTCTCCCTTAGAGATAGGGTGAGAAGCTCGGCCATCCGGGAGGGGCTTGGAGTAGAGCCGCTGCTCCACGACATCGAAATGAGCCAGTCGAGGTGGCTTGGGCATCTATACCGGATGCCTCCTGGACGCCTTCCTCCGGAGGTGTTCCAGGAACGTCCCACCGGGAGGAGGCCCAGGGGACGGCCCAGGACACGCTGGACTATGTCTCTCGGCTGGCCTGGGAGCGCCTTGGGATCCCCCCGGAGGAGCTGGAGAAGGTGTCTGGGGAGAGGGACGTCTGGGTGTCTCTGCTGAGCCTTCTGCCCCCGCGACCCGGTCCCGGATAAGCGGAAGAGTATGAGTACGAGTAAACAGACAATGTTGTGAGAAGCTGGAGAGGTTGAGTCGTCAAAGGCAAAGGTAGCTTAACGCCATATCTGCACATCCTTGAACATGTACGCTTGGACAATTATTCAGACAATTTTTAGTTTAGGTAAACCATGACGTTGCAATCACTGTTTACAATTTTCACTGCAGCCTCACTAGAGGCGATAATGTGGTGGTTTGTACGTATCAGAGAAGAAGAAGAAAAAAAGAAATAAAGTAGTTTTTCACCAGACAGTCAATGGAATTTGTTGTGGCTCTTAAAAGATAAATTATCCAAATGGAGTAAACAACAAGGTCTCCCTCACAATATATTCCTCACAAATGACCACTGTTGTTTTTCTTCCAACCTTATTGTTGCTTTCGGAAAATAGTTAATGCAGTCACAAAAATCTAGGTTGTACGTTGAGTTCTACCTGGAGTCCTAGCAGACCATAGTGGGCAGAAAAGATGATAAAGATGATCTGATACAGGCTTTGCTGTGAAGCAGGGAGTACAGTGGACCGTGAGATTATAAGAACAGCCTCTCCCTTGATGCCAAATGGTGGAACTGTCTTTTGAAAATGTCCTGTATTACCAAGTCAACTAACAAAAAAGCATTCAATAACATCATGACTGTTTATTAATTAATTATGTTTACATTTTCATTATGCTTGATAATTTTTTGCTTTAATGCTTTGGTTGGAATTATATAAAAATCATTGAATTTCTCTGAGAATAAAAAAAATCAGTTGTTAATTTATATAAAGTCTATTTTTCGCTTTGTTTGTGGTTTTGGGGAAAGGATGTACAGCACCAGCTGGTGGATATAAGATGGCGGAATACAGTTAATAGTGTGACACCCACTCAGATTTCTGGAGTTTCTTTTGGGCAACTATGAGGATCTGACACACATAAATAACTTTATATTTGTGCCAGAGGTTAACAAAAGGGATCTAGATGTTTTTTCTGTTCTTTTGGAACATGTTTCTTCACATTTTTTACTCTTTGTTGAATGCAAAAAACTGTACAATGTTTGATGACTTGACTAAATGACCTGTTTAGTCATTTGGACTGTAAGACTTTTGTAAGTATTTCTATTGAAACAAAACTAGCTTTAATTCTTATTAAAGTTTAATAATTTAGCACCATCTGAAATTTAATTTCTTTAGCTGCTTTGAAATTTATTGTTACTATCATCAACAATGCCACCAGCTACCCACTGCGCCCGTTCTCTTTACCCAAACAAAGAGAAAAGATCACAGTAACATCAGGACTTGACTAGAACTGCTAACTTTCTTCGTATGTTCTGTTCCAACCACTGGTAGCAGACAAGAGTTCAAAAGTGGAAAATGTTACCATCCTTGAGTTTCTTATCCAGTTCCACCTCAGAAACCTGCGCAGGAAACAAAGGGCAACCAACTTGGAGAGGCAAGTCGAACCCAAACAGTGCCTGGTTGGGGCTGACTGTCATGTACCCAAGGTAACGTCAAGACCAAACAGCAAGTCCCACATATTTCTGGGGGGCATGGCAAGCCACCACACAGGGGAGCCTCTCTACAGTGTAGACCAGAACTGTGCTATGCAGACACTGAATTTTGTCCAGCCTAGTTCCACAGCCTTCTGGTTCTCAGTGACATCTTCCAAACTGCTCAGCCCAAATGTTCCTCTAATTAGCTTTTCACTTCACTACTGTGGATAGTATGCAATAGTTAAAAAAGATAGCTACATTACTATTTCAGAACATTATTATTATTATCATTATTATCATTACACAGTTTATGGAGAGGGGTTGTACATTGTTGTTTTACCAATAATACATTCATAAAAATGTTCATGGTGATAATAGTAACTTTGTAATGGTATAACTCTAACTTACAATGGTTGCAAAACCTAGCCAAAAATATTTACAATTAGAAAAAAAAAAAGAAAAACACCTTCTGAAACCTACTACTAAAGTTTCAAGAAGTAGCTCAACTGAATATAATACAAAAATAACTCCTTGAATGCCGCTAAAATATTTTTTGAGCAGAACTGATTCTGTTATTTTGTATCATCTAAGTAGCTGTGTAAGAGTAAAAATATAAAAAAGAATATCCTTTTTTTTTTTAAAACGCTATAGGCTAGAAATGAAATTCAGTTCAAATTCAAATACAGAATAGCACAAAACATTTAATATTACTTAAATCTATCTATTTATTCATTTATTGTTACAGTTTTAACTATTGTCACCTTTTAGTTTAATACCTTACTTTCCTGTCCACAAATAATTGCTGCTGGATGTAAATATATACTGTAACTCCTCTGAAAGAAATACAAATTGAAAGAATGCCACTTTTGCCATAGATTCAGGCATTGTGACAGACACAGATCACCTCATTATTATCCCAGTACACTGTAAAATTTCTTTTTTAAGATGCCTAATAGTTGAAAAGATACTTATTTATATCTTTGTTTAGCAGGCGGCGTCATTCACACTCATAAATTTGGTCCGTCTCAAAAAGTCTAGATGTGTGCACTTACCTGACATTGTGGCTGAAGATAGACGGAGAAAGTGAAAGGGGAGGGAAATCAAATGGACATGGGAAGCATGCAGCAGCACCATATTATTGTTTGCATTACTTTCATTCCACTAAATCCATTTTGCTGGACAACCTGTGGAACATCTAACTACATGCATAGAGGCCCCCATGCATCGTCATGGGCCTGGTCAAAGAGAATGCTTGACCCCCAGCAAAAAAGTGGGATTTGTGCTACAAAAAGTGGGGCAGGCAGAGGCGTCTACCTTGTTGCATGAGAGCTCCAACTCCGAACCAGAAACTATTAAGCAGGGTGAAATTGTTTTCCACTACATCAGAGTCAGGGTTGCACGGATGAGGGTTATACCACTCGTAGGGACTAAACCTGTGGTGATCAACAGAGAACACACAAACATATGTTCAGTGTAGTTGCATCAACAACTAAGTGTGTACTGTATGGTAAAGGAGACAAAGAATTCCCATTCCATCTGGAGAAAAATAGAGAAAAAACATTGGTTAGTTTGTTAATAAACAAACACTTCTATGCATTCATGTAAATACAGCACTTGCTTTAATTTGGTAAAAAAAATATGAGTTCATGAAATGAATTAAATTCTGATTAACATTCACTGTCATGGTACAAGTACACTCATGAGACACTATATTGTCATCTAGTTTTCTTTTCACCAGGTTGTGAAGTCTGGTCATCAGACTTCTGTGACTATGACCATTGAATGGAAACAGATACATTCTGTCATAATAGAGAACACCATGTGATTGGTGAAATCCAAACCCAGCCGAATACCTTATAACAAATGTCGAACATGGTATTCAAAACCTTAGGATTTGGACTTCATTTGTTTGGTTTCAAGCTACGGGACCTAATTTATTTGCCGTCACTGAGTCGACCTTAATTTTCTTTGTGTGGCAAATAAAAAAGAGTGAAGCCATATGTCCAACAGCTGAAGTTTGGATTAATTATAATCATGGTCGTTGACAGTGGTGCCAAAACCTGCAACAGAGTGACTGAAAAAGAGAAGAATCAAGAAATGGTAATAACTCAGTTATCATCCATTATAACTGAAATGTTGTCATGGCACCTTCAGAGAGCTGTCTGTGAACCTTATCGAACAGATGGAAAACTCTGAAGGAGAGTGGTCCAAAATTCCATGAAATGGATATGACAAACATGCAAGCACATATGGAACATGACTGACTTAAGTTATTGCTGATAAAGGTGGTTCTAGAAATGATAAACTCAGGTGAGAGGACCGTTATTTTTACAGATTTTAATCATCCTGTTATTTGTTACCCTTTTATTGGCCTATGGGTACACCTGTAGAAGAGGGTGGACTTGGAAATAAAGCCTCAAAAAACTGCACCCTCGTCTGAATCATTCATGTGACTTCAATACTAATAACATAAAATGATTGAGGAGTGGCTTTGAATTAGACATACTCAGATTCCAAAAGTAGCTCCTCATGTGGGCATGCTCATATCAAAGGCAATTCCCTCAGCAATTTAATCGATGGCTTCTGAAAATAACCCCATTGTCAGCCGAGAAAAGAACTAATAATCCCTATAATCTTGGAGGAGCATTAATATTCATCAGATCAAACGGTTCATTTCCGTCATGCCCACGCTGGCTCTTGTGCTGCCTCTCACTCAGCACACTCCTCAAGCGGAGAGATATTTCATTTATTCATGTTAAATAAAAGTGACATTATATTAGTAAAGGTTGATTGGTCTACAATTAAGCAACCTGACCTGATTTGGGTTGTGCTGTTGTAGAGGGGGACAGGCCTGTCTGACTCAAGCTGCTGAACACACACTAGGGTTTGTCTAATCAAATTGTAATGCTTAATGTAGACTTGTCTTAGTGAGGGTTGTTTCATTCTAATGCAAATGAAAAATTATAACCTTAATTGAATAACCTTTTTCATTTGCATGGAGGCAAAGGCAGATCAAACCTTAAGTCTGTTTTCATTTCCATTTCTATATAGGGTGGTCGTAATGTTTTGGATATTATTAAACAAGACTACATGAAGATGTATGGCTGCACTGACAAAATGACAGTAGGAGAACTGTATCCTATCATTGACTAATGGATTTCAGCATTATAATATGGTTAGGGAGGGTGTTCCTTTTACCCCTGCAACACTTAAAGGATAATGTGTAGTGTACCTCCAAGAACTTTTGAATGCCCCCTTCATTTCAGCTTTAAAAGAATAATTGGCCTTAAACGAATCTGTTTCTAAATTTGCTTTCTTGTCAATTTGCCTTGCCAAATTGAGTTCGGCTGAACTGCAACCTTGCAGTGGCACGCGCAACTGTGACGCAATATCTAGCACAGAGAAGCCAAACACTACTCACCACCAAAATGACAAGTTAAATTGTCAGAGGGCCTATGCTGTATGTTGGGAGTGCTGATTAGGTCAAGAGATGCTAAACTGATGCATTTACAGAAGTCAAGTAAGCATAACCTGTTTCTCATGGAAGTCTATTTTCTGTCAGTTTGATTCAATTACCCTGCCCTTACACTATCTCATGCCATCAGTTCTTGAGAGGGGGAAACACTGAGCAAGGTCAAAAATGAGATAAGAAGAGACAAAAACAGAGAATTCACCTGCAGGTTAAAAAACACTGAGGGCGTTTTATCTTACTATGGGGGCAGGGTCATACTACAGAAAATCCCGTGATGATGCTCAAACAGAAAATGAGACAACCATCTCTCCATAGATAATAAAATTATTTAAAAAGAAAATCTATTTTGGAAAAAACATCTGTTTTTATTTACTTATTCTTTTAAAATGGCAGGGTGAAAATTATTTATAGCCTTCTCAATAAAGAGTGGAAAATTCTTTACTAGCATTACAGCAATCAAATCCCTTTTAGATTTTCTTATCAGCTTCTTGCAAGTTTCCACTGGTATTTTGATGAATAATCTTTGGTGATGAGCTCCAAGTCTTTGAGGTTGGAAGGCCCAGCACCAATCACCTTGATGTTTCGCTTCCTTCACAGATCCTGTGCCACTCAAACATTATTATTACTTCAAATTAGCGAAACAGAAAGGTTACCTTAAATCTAAATCTTCCATGGGTGTGAATAATTTTGGACTTAAGTGAAAATATCAATCAAAATACATGGTTAACTGAAATACATTTTCTGTAGCAGATGCGTACAAATTTACTAACAATGCTTGCAATTCAAATTTACAGAAAGTCAGAAATTTACCCTGTCAATCTGCTGCAGTATACAGTATGACAATATGTCTGCTACTGTAAAATAAATACGGTATGTTATCGGCTCCCTGACATCAGACATATCTGTGTGGGAGCTTTGCTTCCCAAATAAAGTTTATATTTATATCTGTAAATAAGTGTGTTACAGAAAGATTTCAAAATGAAAGCAAAATGATAACAACTGCAAAGTTTGGAAGTTTCTAGGTTATGAAACCCAAGATTATTCATGAAGAATGTTTTTGCCAAAATGAAGTAACATATAACAAATTGAAGACTTTTGGCCGTAATTTGTGGCCATAATGCAATTTCATCTTTGGAGAAAACAAAATCAGCAGTGATATTTCATGCACTGATTTTCTCTTTTTCTTTTCCTACAACATGCCAAAAAGATGGCACGTTAGGTTTATTGGAAACCATATATAGTGTAACTATAGGAATTGGTGTGGACTTGACTGGTTGTTTAGCAAGGTTTTGTCCCAATGACCACTGAAGATATGCACACAACTCCTGCGACCCTGAAAATGGAAGGACAATCTTATCTGTTCTGAAGGGCTTGCATGAACTGTATTGAATATGACTTAAATCCTAATGAAGCTTTGTTAGTTCCTATTTTTAAATATTTTATTCAAACACGGGCTAAAAACAACGGTAATAGTGGTAGATATGAACATGTATACATACATATTGTATGTATAGTACGTATTGTATTGGCAGATGGAAGCAATATGAAGTTTTATTTAAAGATTTATTTGAAAAAAACTGTTGGGGGGGATTGGCAAAAAGGTGCTACTTGAATATGAAGAGGCATAGATTCTAAGTGCCTAACTAGAAAGCAACTGGACTTCTGATCTGTTTATAGATGACATCCAAAGACCCCTTCAGTTCTGACCGCCAGTTAGGAGTGTCAAGCTTTATTTGTTGTTGACTGGGTTGTTATAGGCACATCGCCCAATCCTGTTTTCTGTATTTGGCTGTTGTAAAATACATTGCCACCATGTAAACTATTTAAGTCATGTCTGAAGGCGCAAATATTTGTAGAACCACCTGGAGAAACCAATTAAAGGCTCCACCTTTGTTCAATGTAATTTTCAGTTTCAACATAGACTACCTTTTGCTTCTTCATTGTAGAGGTCTGAACATTCCTATATACAATAGACTGCATATAACACACTGATGAGGTTGTGTTTTTGAATTTTGTCGTTTGAAATGCAACAGTATATTGTGCTTGGAAAATATCCTTGTTAGTTTTTCCTGACATTGTGGCTACATATGACATTCAATTCAATTCAAAAATACTTCATTAATCCCAAAGGGAAATTAATTAATTACATGTAGTGTTGTTAAATATGTTTCCTTGCAGCAACAATGTCCAAAGATCAAATCCTGGCCAGGGCCTTTCTGCCTAGAGTTCGGATGTTCTCCCTATGCATGTGCAGGTTCTAGTGGTGAGAAATCACAGCCTTCAAGGTATTCAGAAAAGCCTCTAAGTGTTTCCAGAAATAATACAATAAGTACATAAATAATATTGTATGTCACTAATAAGGTCAAATAAATTAAAATAATCAGAGAAAAGCTTCTATGCAATATAACGATGTAAAAAGAGCTTTATTTTAAAGTTTCTGGCTTAGATCTCTTTCTTACTGTGATTTCAATCTGAAAAGACTCACAAAGAAAGGGATGGAAATTAAAAACGTTTTAATGATGTGAAATTACATGCTGAGAATGACATGAGCTAAGATGATCATTTGTAAAGCTTAGATTTATGATGTCTTCCCCCCCCCGCTCCGACACTGGTGGTGAATTGGCGGCCAGGGAGCGAGGAAGCCAGGAGTAGATGTGAAGGAAGATGGTGGAGGTGGGGTGGTGGAGGGATGAGCTCAGCTGACAAGCGAGGATGAACACGGCAGAAGGTCCTTTAAAAGCAAGGCGTCGGAAGGTGATTGGATGGAGAATTAGATGGACAGGATGCTGATTGGAAGGCCGGGAGATGCACAGAAAAGTCATTGGACAGTGGAGACGGTGAAGGTGAGTCTTTCACTCTGAATTTTCGTCAAAACTCCATTTTAAATTTGGAAAGAAATAAGCTAATCAGAATTTCCTGTCTAGGTCTCCTCAAGGAGAGTGTGTCTATGTTGGGGTGTTTTTCCTTCATTATCTGAATAGCTTCAGCATTAAACTGAATAGCAGTGTAAATTCTGTAATTTCCATCAGCTAGTTATATTTTGATTTGCAGTCAGTGGATGGTTTTTCTAGCAGCCCAAACTTTTACAAGACAGTTTTCCAATAATACAATAAAATCCAAATTAATTACTTAAAAATCACACAATGTGATTTTCTGGATTTTTGTTTTAGATTCCGTCACTCAAAGTTGAAGAGAATCTATGATAAAAAATTAAAGACTTCTACATGCCTTGCAAGTGGGAAGACCTGCTAAATCGGGAGTGTATCAAATACTTGTTCTCCCCACTGTATACATTTTTTTGCAGTTATTTTCCATGGTAATTTTACTTAGAGGTGCAGTCTGTCTTACTTTACAAGGCTAGTTTTCATAAGCTTTTCTTGTTAATTCATGTGTTTCAGTCTGCTCTGCAAAGCTAACTGAGCAGTCCACTGGTGAGATATTCATCAAAGTTAGAGAAACTCCACGTGGCCTGTTTGGGTAAAACAGCCATGTGATTATTAGTGCAGAAATGGCAGTAGGCAGGCTGTAAGGTTGAACTATCAGTTTACCACTGACCCACAGCTAACTAAATGGTATACTTAGTAAAGTTAAGAGTGCTACCTAATTCAAAGTTTAAAAGGTCTATGTGCCTATGGTGGGGGGAGGCACAACTGTTAGAGGCACGCCTCACCATTTGTTTTCCCTTGGTTCTCTGGCTTCCTCCCACAGTCCAA
This sequence comes from Girardinichthys multiradiatus, assembly GCF_021462225.1. Classification (NCBI taxonomy): domain Eukaryota; kingdom Metazoa; phylum Chordata; class Actinopteri; order Cyprinodontiformes; family Goodeidae; genus Girardinichthys; species Girardinichthys multiradiatus. Next base: position 26,762,553 of record NC_061796.1, on the reverse strand, counting down.
CATATGTATATTTGGTTTATTGTCCACTCTGTTTGGTATGAGTGCAAGCATGTTTGGTTGTTTGTTCTGCGTGTCTCATTGTTGATCTCTGAAGAACTGGTGACCAATCCAGCATACATATGGGCATAGACGATGGATGGATGGATGGATGGATGGATCATAAATCCAAATAGTATTATGGAAAAAAGGATGATGGACAGAGAGTTCTGTCAGTAAAGCTGACCTTTTATATGAGCACAAATTAAATGGTCTTTTTTATTCAGTGGGTGAAAATGTACTTTGATGCATGAAAAGGGTCAGTGAGTTACAGCACATTCTCAATCCCTGAAGGCCATGTAATAATCAGATTTCATTACTGCAGAGTTTCAACAAGATAGTGAGGTATAAAGCCTGACTACACAGTAATTATTTAACAAAGCATTGCTTCAGCTCTGTTGTTGTTTTCTTCAAAATATCTTTAGGTAAAGATTCAGGATTTCTGATTCTCTAAAACTAAACATGTACACAATCAACAGGCTTTAGCAAAGATGTAATGTCCAATGCCACCTGCACCACATCAGTGATAGAAAATAGCAATAAAAACAATATAAACAATAATCCATAATGTGGTGAGTAATCATTCAACTTTCCATCAGTGTGGAAGAAGCCCACAAATGGATAAAAGAAAGGCTGATCTAACTCTTACACTATACACTAGCAATCTGCCTGTTAGCGGTCTCACTGACATATAAACACAAAACTCACCCATCACAGCACAAAGACAAGCTCACAGAGATAAAACATGTGGTAAACAAATATAATTTCAACTTTTGTTTGTGAGATTTAGTGTATAATAACTCTTTGTTCTTAAAAACTATGTTAAAATGAATGTGAATCATTAATGTAAGAAAAACAGATGTGAACAGGAAGTAAGAGAATACAGCTCTCCACCATGAAACGGTGAAGCAACATAACGTAAGATCACAATGTATAGGTTTAAAGGGAATGATACTTAACTAACTAAACACTAACTAACTAAAAGTTAAACAACTATCAAGTGTCAAGATAACATGACTTGGGGCTTTGTTAATCATGCAGGAAAATATTAGGTGTAAAAATTGTGAGATAAACAAAATCCAGTAACTATCATCTAGCTCTTTCATGCTGGAATAAAGACCAACATCTGATAGAGAATCAAAATAAGCATGAATATTAAATAGAGTTAAAATAAGAAAACAAAAATAAATTTATAAAAAACTTGAGGTTTTCAATTTCATCATGGAACGAAGTAAAATCAACAGTCTCTGTTCACAACGTATTCTGCCATAAGGACATTTTGTGAATTTGTGCTACCGACTAATGTAAAGACATGCAACTGTAATCTAGCATGCATTCGTGTACACAGGAGAAGAGAAGGTATAAACTGAAGGGGAAATTAATACACTTACCCAAATACACACTTATTAATAAATACAGATAGGTGCATATTCTGAGCCAACTTAGATGACAGTTGCTGCTTTTCATTCTCTTGTGTGATCATATTGCCAGTAACATAAAAAATGTGTGTGTTAACAGTAAAACTGCCGGGGTCAGGCTGCCAGAAAGCCCTGTGGCCCAAAAGGTTTACGGTTAACAGGGATCTTCTTTTCTCTTCTATTCTTTACCAAGATTCAAACTGCTGCCACAAGCTAAACTGACCAAAGTTAAGAGACATTCCAAACCCCACTGTTCCAGTTTCCTCCTGAAACTAGGGGAAATATTACAAGAACACACAACAAGCACCCAAGATGAGTTATGCCCTTTTAGAAAATACTGTCTTGATTTTAGGTGCACTTAAGCAAAACTACTTAAGTGATTCGCTTAAAAACAAAGACAATAATGGAATCTCACAATTTCAAATCAGGACCTATTGAGTCTTTAATTATACTAACAAAAAATATCTTGTTCTGTAAATAATCAATTGGCTTGCTTTATCTAGATTTTTTTTCACCTCTCTTTATGCAAAGCACAGCTGAAATTCAAATTCAGGGAACAAATGAACACATCTGCCTGATTTTTACCACCTTCCATTGTTCCACTACTACAGAACTTAGAAGAACATCCAAACTGTCTCAACAAGAAGAAAAGACTGTGACATTTTTACTACACTCTGAGGCAGTCTGAAAGAAGCAGTCCCTCCCCAGGGTTTTCAAGAGGAAGGCATTTTTGTACCAAAGATCTCAATATAAGTCAAAATTAAACTCTAGTGTACAGTTCTGGTCAGGAGATTACATTCAGGCATCTTGAGCATGAGCGTCATATTTTTAATTTATTTAAACAGTTTTTTTTTTTTCAAGTTAGTAATTTGTACACTGATTGGTAATAATGTATATTTGAGTCTGTATGTATGATTTTTACCAAGTTCAGTTAGAAAAAAATACCAATAAAATTCAAACGTATGCAACCAGTTCTTCGTTTTAAAAGCCAATGCACATTATTTCTACCCTGGAAGAGTAGTTGTGGTAAAACAACACATTCAGATCCCAAAATTAACAAGACATTCAAACCAATGATGAATGGATGTAGACTCACAATGTACAAACTGTGGCTTTACAGTTTCAAAAATAAGGCTTAAAATATTACTCTAATTTTATTAAATGGTTAATTTATTTTTCTTGTCTTACCTACTCCTCCAGTAAAGATGATAGAAATTTACCATGTCTGATTGTGGAGGCAGCTGAGAGTAGCAAGTACACACCCCCATCCCTAGAGGACTGGGGGGTGGAGATAAAACCCAACTCACAGGTTAAAACCTCTGAAGGTGAGCAATACCTGCAACACCCTGAAAGAACCTTCCACTCAGCTGTAAAATGTAGAAACTGCTCTCCAGAGATTTCCTTCCCAAGCTTGTGGTTTTCCCCACACATCCACAGGGAGTCAACAACAGGTATGAGAAGGCAGATTAGATTCAGTGGTGTGGTGTCCCACCCCACTTTAATAGACAGCCATGAACAATACCTGGCTGCGGATCTAGTAGAAGTAAGTAGTTTAAGAAAGCAAGATGGCGCAGACGATGGCCGCCTCGGAGCTTCGCTCTCTCTTTCTTTGTGTATTTAGTGTTTATATGTTTTTTGAGCCACAGTACTGTGGTCTCGGGCCACAATTCTGTGGTCTCATTCAGTAGAGAGGAACTTCTCAAGATCAGAGTCCTCTCTTGGGATTTTTTCACCATCTTTTATCGATCAGAGGTTCACTGAGCTTTTGGCAAGCGGAGCTGCGGCACTCTATGGGATAATGCGCCAAAAGTGCCGGAGGGGGAAACGTGTTGGTGCAATAGTAAAACTCCGCAAAAGAGGACTTCGCACACCAATGCCTTCAATCCATCTGGCAAATGTCCGCTCTCGAAGCAACAAGATGGACGAGATGCTTCTTCTAATCTGTAAAAACACGGACCTCCACGGATCAGCCATTCTCTGCTTCACAGAGACATGGTTGAGTGAAAACATCCCGGACTGCGCATTGCTGTTGCCAGACTTCCAGCTGTTCAGAGCGGATCGCAGCGCGGAGCTATCAGGGAAGAGGCGAGGAGGCGGAATCTGCTTTTATATAAATGAAGGTTGGTGCAGAGACATAAAAGTGCTGGCGAAAACCTGTAGTCCTGATCTGGAGTCATTTTTCATAATCTGTAAACCGTTTTATTCACCGAGAGAGTTTTCCTCGTTTATAATAATTGGCTAAATCATTCCACCACATGGCTGCACTTCTGCCACGGAAAAACATCTCGCTGAGCTGCTTACAGACGTGGAGAAAAAATACACGGACTCTTTCATCATAATGCTGGGAGATTTTAACAGTGCAAACCTCTCCAATGAACTCCCCAAATACAGACAGCATATTAAGTGTCCCACCAGAGAAAATAACGCACTGGACCATTGTTACACAACTTTAAAGGACTCATATCATGCTGTTACCAGGGCTGCTCTGGGTTTTTCAGATCATTCTCTTTTCCACCTCATCCCAACCTACAGACAGAGATTAAGAGCTTCCAAACCCATGGTTCACACTGTTAAGAAGTGGACTGAGGAATCAAAGTGGACACTAAAGGCCTGCTTTGAATGCACAGACTGGACTGTTTTTGAAACTTCAGCCACTGTCGTAAACCAACTAAATGATGTGGTCCAACTAACTGATGTATGATGTGGTGACATCATACATCAGTTTCTGTGAGGACATGTGTGTGCAGACCAAGACCTTCTGCACCTTTGGGAACAACAAGCCATGGTTTACTCCACACCTCAGGAATCTGCGCAAGGACAAGGAGGAAGCTCACAGCAGTGGAGATTGGGCACGGTACAGGCAGGCCAGGAACAGACTAACAAAGGAGATCAAAGCAGCCAAGAGAAGCTACAGTGAGAAGCTAATGAACAGCCTTTCTACTGGTGATGCTTCGGCTGTATGGACTGGTCTGAGAAACCTGACTGCCTATAGGAGCCCCACCCACCCATCCTGAACAGAATCCTCGCCTGGCGAACCGTCCGAATGGCAGCGCTGACAGGAAGCCATTCACACCTCAAATCATCCCCTCTATATGTCATTCAGGAACAAGTTCTTCCCACAAAGCAACCAACCCCCCACCATCAGATCCTCTGCCTGCACTAAAGATCTCAGAGGAAGATGTAAATGAGCTCTTTCAGCGCATGAAAACAAAGAAAGCTGGAGGATCTCATAATGTCTCCCCATTATGTCTGAAAGCCTGTGCAAATCAACTCGCCCTGATCTTTACCCGGGGGACTGGGGAGCATCTTCTCCCGTAGCAGATCTATAAGTACTGGTGCACCCCAGGGGTGTGTACTATCCCCACTCCTTTTCTCCCTGTACACAAATGACTGCACACATCATCGGACTCGTCCGTGAAATTCATGAAATTTGGAGATGACACCACTGTCATTGGTCTGATCCAGGACGGTGATGAGTCTGCATACAGACAGGAGGGGGATCGGCTGGTACACTGGTGTTGTCAGAACTACCTGGAACTCAACCCACTCAAGACTGTGGAAATGGTGGTGGGCCTTTGGAGAACGCCACCCCCATACATCCCCCTCACCATCCTCAACAACACCGTAGCAGCTGTGGACCACTTCAGGTTCTTAGGAGCCACCATCTCTGAGTGCCTGAGATGGTCTTCACACATAGACACTGTTCGAAAGAAGGCCCAGCAGAGACTGTACTTCCTGAGGCAACTCAAGAAGTACAACCTTCCACAGGAGCTGCTGGTCATCTTCTATACTGCCATCATACAGTCTGTCCTATCTTCATCCATCTCAGTGTGATTTGGCTCATCCACAAAACAGGACAGGTGCAGACTGCAACAAATAATCAGGACTGCAGAGAGAATAATCAGGGCTGACCGTCCCTCCATCCAGGACTTATACAGGTCTAGGGTCAGAAAAAGAGCTGCAAAACTCTCGGCAGACCCCAAGCACCCTGCACAAAAACTGTTTAGAGTTTTACCTTCAGGCCGCCGCTACGGAGCACTGTTTACTAAAACCAGCTGCCACAGAGACAATTTCTTCCCCCAGGCTGTTTCTCTGTTGAACATTCAATAGAGTACCAAACAACTGCATACAGATATTGCAAATGCACCTTTTTATTTATATATGTGTATATTTGTATATATGTATATTCTGTAATGCAAAAACAAAAACCAGAGAGCAAAGTGCACCGGAGTCAAATTCCTTGTTTGTATGTACGAACTTGGCAATAAAGCTGATTCTGATTCTGAAGATTTAGGGGCTAGCAGCCTTTACACTTGACTTGCAGCCCCCTCTACGATCCCTCATCTCCATCAAGGCGACAGGAGAGCTGTCTCTGGGACTCAGGTGGTTCATACCACTCTCAACTGCTGCCAGAGTCCATGGAGCACAGGGCCCACCGCTGACATTTAGCGTGGTTTGGTTAATAATTACCAATTATTAATGAGAATTAACTAATTGTAATTATTACCTGCTTTGAGCCCATAATCACAACACCAGAGGACATCTCTGACTTCTATTCGTAGGTCATGATTTTTGGTTAAGAAAATTATTTTTCTGAATTCAAATTTTTTATTATAATTTTGATAAATATTAATTAATCAATCATCATAATCCTTACAGAAGAAACAGCATGAGGTCTAAGACACCAATGAAGGTGAGGGGAAGGTGGGAGGGGGCTGCAGCCACTGACATCAAGCCTAACACATCTCACACACTTATGCACACACACATACAATATATGAGCGCACAAGCTATCTGACACTCTCCCAGACACGTACACATAAAACTCTGAGACGGTTGAAAGGTCTACAATATCTCTGCTCAGGACCTGTATCCCAGTGCCTGTCAGAATGCCGTTGGAGCTTTTTAATGGTATCAACACTAAAATCCGACACTTCTGGTTAACCCAGCACCTAATCTGAATATGAAGCAAGATATTTTTCTAACAAGGAATTCTGTCTGTAGTACATGTATACAAGTGGAACATGTAGACTATATTAGTGATTTGTTACAATTTAACATCAAAAACATGGCACTGTAATGATCCTGAGACTAAACTTTTATTTATTTCAGTACTGTCACAGAGTACTATCACTAAAATGGTAAATCAAATGTGTGAGGCTCATTCATTTAATCTAGGCACGTGTCTGACTTTGTGTAGAGCTGCAATCACTTGAAGTGACATGTTACCTGGCTATGACAAACAGCACACAACTGACACCCAAGTAAGCCAGCAGAATATACATCCAGATATCAGGTGAGAGAGGGTTGAGGAAGGAGAAGACCCCCGGGTTGGTGCCGTTGGGCTTGCGGTACAGTATACTTATACCCAACGTCATGAAGGGCTTCGAAAAGTCGATAACCTTCTCACGCACGTATGTGATGGCGAGGGGAGCCACTGCCAGGTCAGCTTTCTGTCAACAGAAAAAAGAAACATGAAGGAGGATAGCCTTTAAGTTACAGGTAGAGAAGACATTTAGAAGCAATCAAATTAAGAGACACACTTTTTACACACTGCAATCTGTCCAAGACCACTTTGCAAGAAATTTAAAGCCATCTTTTTTTTCCTACTCATCAAGTATACTTTTCCTTGTTACACTGATCTTTTTGTTTCTAAAGTCATTAAATTTGTTTTCCTTTTTCATTTCTGTGTCATATTTTTCAATTTAATACAAGCTGTAGTGTCGACTATCATGAAGCCATGAAGGATGGCTTGGGAATCCTTTTAAAAGGTGCTTACATTGGAAAGAGGTTTAACCTTGAAACTCTTACTGTGAACATATAGGACTGTCCTGTGATATAAATTCTGATGTACTTCTGAGTAATGCAAAGACCTGGCATGATGTTTCAGTATGTATCTACAAGATGGAAGAAGTCACTTGTTTAGTATTAGGCCACACTTATACTTCACAAGGACTAACAGGCACCCTTATTAGACATACATTGTTACATCCATAATGAAAAGTGCATCCATAATGCAAACATTCCATTTGGAGAACACCAAACTCATTATCATTACTGATGGTGACACTTGATATGCTGTGCATTCAGAGATGGCATTCTGCATACCGTCATTGAAACAAAAGTTAATTTGGTTTTATGTTGCCTTTTGTTGGGACCCAGTCATGAATTTCAAAATTAAAACTCCGGTACGAACTCTTCTGGAACTTTTCAAAATAAAGTGCATTAACCTTCTATCGGCACAGCCAGGAAACGGGATAACTGCAGACTTCCTGTGACACCACTGCCCAAATAAAAGCACAGTTGTTACTACATCCACCCTCTTCCACACCGGTGTTCATCGGGATAGGAGAGGGACAAAGCGCGCTGATGTCTCTTTGCTGGCAAAAAGACATAAACTCTTCAACTGGATCCAAGAGTGTCATAAGATCACGCGATCATATGCACAAGTTAAGTATGCGTGAATAACTGTTTGTGTATCCAGTATTCATTCATAAAAACGAGAATTAAGGTACACGCCTGGCTTGACTTTCTCTTTCTGAGGCCTACAGAAGCAAACTGTCCCAGAGAAGTTCCCTACAGAGAAGCAGTCTATGAAGCCGAGCGGAGTGGTCTCCCAGTCTGGAAGGAAGACAGCAGAGACGCTATCATAATGGTAACGTACAGTGTGGTTAGCGGACAGAACGGGCCGTCCTTCATCCACAGCCACGGAGGTTAGCTAGAAGCTAACCGTTTGTTCACAGAACGGCTGACAGAACAGCTGCCACTCCCACAGCTAAGGAGGTTAGCTGGAAGCTAACCCTTTGTTCACAGAGCTCTCTTCAAACTTCATCGTCGCTTGGACAATGTTCCTCACTACAGTTCATGAGGTTAAGTGTTTTGGCAGAAAAACATAGAAGTGATTTAGGTTGAAATGATCTAAACATTTTTCATTTATGAAGTTTGATTTTGTTTGCATTGAACTCAACTATCTTGGTGCTAGCAGGCTATCTGCAGCACACGTGCTCAGGTTGTGTTCTTTGTATGTTTTTAAAGTTAAGACACACTTTATTAAAGGGTGATTTTAAACAGAAGATTAATCATAACGCGTCGTCTGCGCTTATGCATTTTAACCCTTTTATTAATGGTATTTTTTTAAAGGTGTGTGTTTAAATCTGGTGCTAAGCTAGCAACTTCTTTGTTAGCTTAACTGCTAACAGGTAAGGACATGTGCTTGATGCTAAATAATATTTACCCAGAAAGGTTTAGTTTTCAATCCAGTAAATAATGTGTCCCTAACATGATTTTACTAAATTTGATAACTAAGTAAACACCATTAAGCCCAATTTCTCCAGAAAGATTTGGCTCTTTCCAAAATATTCCCATAATAAGATTTCTTCAAATATTATTTTAATAAATAAAGGCAGCTAATGAGACACCGTTGAGAAATGGTCATACAGAAGGTTGGTTTTATTCAGCAGATCATTATTTAAAACATTATTTTATTAAAATAATATTTTATCTGATCTTGCATTGTGAATGGTTGTCTAAACGTTTGCTGATTATTGCCTAAGTTGGTTCCAAGACTAACTTAACTTAATTTCCAGATTCTTCAAGATAATCCTTGGTTCTCAAACATATACATTGCATGGTAATGTTGCATCACTCTTTTGGTCATGGTTTCAATCATCTTTAATCAACTTGTTTATATTGTACATAGGCCATTACTCTTCCCTATTCTTTAATTCTGCTTGGTAGTTAGTTGGATTGTTTTAGCATAGTAAAGGGTTTGTTAATTGAAATATGTTTGGCTTTGAGTTGACTTATTTGTGTTAATAAATTCTTGTATTTTAAGAAATTGTGTGAATTCATTCCATGTGTGTGCAGAGTTTATGCTGTTCAATAATGTCAGAGCTCGTCTCACAAGTTTCTATTTTGTCCTACTACCATCGCCTTACTGGGCTGGTATTCAGAGGACAACCCTTAACAGACCGAAATATTATTTGATAAAGCATTAAAATATTAATATTAAAATTTAAATAATATTCTCAGATTCATAATCCCAACACTTTTTATCAAACTAACTTCCTAATTTCCCTCTAACCTCTGACGTCAACAAAGCATTTTTGTCCACACAACTGCTATTCCCTGGATATTTTCTCTTTTTCTGACCCAATTCTATACATCGAAGAGATAATTGTGTTAGTAGGTCAGTAGTTTGTGAAATTCTCGGATATATTATTCCTCCTGTACTGTCTAAAGCATTGCTCATTTTTGGAAGATTATTCCCTCTGGTTTTAGATAATGTACAGCTGGAAGAGTTTTGCTTATACTTTTTTACTTTTGGACAATCACTATGATGCATAACCATTGCAGTAAAGTGTTTATATAATACCTGGAAGCAGCTGATTTACATCTCTAGAGCTCAAATAATACCTAATCTGTGACCTCAAATCCCAGATGCATTGAAAAGGAGGTGTTGTTAGTGCAGAGCCAGAACAACTAGAAGAGAAAGGAGGCAGTTCAAACTATCTCTTCCATCCATCATAATCGTGCAATGAAAGATCCTTGGCAAACAAACTGAATGAATTCAAGCCCTAAAAATAATTGGGCCAGACAATCAGCAATGCAGTATTATGTGTTTCACTGAAACACGGCTGTAGGAACATACAGGGGTTTGACAATGAAACTGAAACACCTGTCATTTTAGTGTGGGAGGTTTCATTTCTAAATTTGACCAGCCTGGTAGCCAGTCTTCATTGATTGCACATTGCACCAGTAAGAGCAGAGTCTGAAGGTTCAATTAGCAGGGTAAGAGCACAGTTTTGCTCAAAATATTGAAAAGCACACAACATTATGGGTTACATACCAGAGTTCAAAAGAGGACAAATTGTTGGTGCACGTCTTGCTGGCGCATCTGTGACCAAGACAGCAAGTCTTTGTGATGTATCAAGAGCTACGGTATCCAGGGTAATGTCAGCATACCACCAAGAAGGATGAACCACATCCAACAGGATTAACTGTGGACGCAAGAGGAAGCTGTCTGAAATGGATGTTCGGGTGCTAACCTAGATTGTATCCAAAAAACATAAAACCACGGCTGCCCAAATCACGGCAAAATTAAATGTGCACCTCAACTCTCCTGTTTCCACCAGAACTGTCCGTCGGGAGCTCCACAGGGTCAATATACACGGCCGGGCTGCTATAGCCAAGCCTTTGGGCAATCATGCCAATGCCATACGTTGGTTTCAATGGTGCAAGGAGCGCAAATCTTGGGCTGTGGACAATGTGAAACATGTATTGTTCTCTGATGAGTCCACCTTTACTGTCTTCCCCACATCCGGGAGAGTTACGGTGTGGAGAAGCCCCAAAGAAGCGTACCACCCAGACTCTTGCATGCTGTGATGGTTTGGGCTGCCATATCATGGCATTCCCTTGGCCCAATACTTGTGCTAGATGTGCGCGTCACTGCCAAGGACTACCGAACCATTCTTGAGGACCGTGTGCATCCAATGGTTCAAACATTGTATCCTGAAGGCGGTGCCATGTATCAGGATGACAATGCACCAATACACACAGCAAGACTGGTGAAAGATTGGTTTGATGAACATGAAAGTGAAGTTGAACATCTCCCATGGCCTGCACAGTCACCAGATCTAAATATTATTGAGCCACTTTGGGGTGTTTTGGAGGAGCGAGTCAGGAAACGTTTTCCTCCACCAGTATCACGTAGTGACCTGGCCACTATCCTGCAAAAAGAATGGCTTAAAATCCCTCTGACCACTGTGCAGGACTTGTATATGTCATTCCCAAGACGAATTGACGCTGTATTGGCAGCAAAAGGAGGCCCTGCACCATACTAATAAATTATTGTGGTCTAAAACCAGGTGTTTCAGTTTCATTGTCCAACCCCTGTATGCTTGACTCCAGCGTCTCTCCGCATTGCTCTCTAACCATACGAGCAAATAGAATTTAAAGAGTAGTGGCAAAAGCAAAGGAGATGAATTAGCAGTGCTTGTGAACAACATATGGTGTAATCCAGGATGTGTGTCATCTCTGCAGCCTGTTTACTGAACTGTAAGTAATGTTTTCAATATTATTTCAAGACAGCGATCACAAGTGTTATTTTAAAAACTGTTTACACTTAATAGTCTACTGTTGCCCATGCTGCATGTAGATGCAGATACATTTGGGCCTGTCTTTCAGTGTTTAACCCTGTCTCTCCTAGATATAGCTAATGGCTGAGCTTCTACTGTTAACTAACTGTATGTGCTCTTTTTCATACTCTAGACCTGACAACTGGCTCAGAGCTCATCTGCTTAGCTGTCTTCCTCTCCTAGAAGAAGTCACTAAAGAAGCTATAACCATTGAGTTTTCACTGTTCTTTCCTATAGAAAGTACTACTGGATTAGTGCTACTGTGTTCTTTTTTTGTCTTTGCTCTGTTCTCTCAAACCCCTCAGTTGGTCGTGGCAGATGGCCGCTTAAACTGAGCCTGGTTCTGCTGGAGGTTTCTTCCTGTCGCTACATGCATGCTGTTAAACATGCATGCTAAACATGTCTCTACATGCATGCTCAGTATGTGGGATTGCTCCAAAGTCAATGCAATCGACTGCCCATTGTGGCTACATGCTCATCCAGGAGGAGTGAATGCTGCAAGTCACTGACTCAATGCATTTTGCGGGATTTCCTTAGATAGAAAAACTTTTAACCAATTTGAATAATAACCTGAAGCTAAATGCACTGTTTGATAGTTAGGATTAATTGGAATGTATGTACCTGTCTTGAAATCTGTATGATTTGATTGACTTGACTTTGTAAAGTGCCTTGAGACGACTTGTTGTGAATGGCCGCTATATAAATAAACTGAATTGAATGTCATCAGCTCAGTTGTTGCTAAGCTACAGACACAACACCCCAATACAATATTCAATCATTTTAATCATGCCTCACTCTTTTCTACACTTTCAGTGATTTGTCAGCAGTTGTAACAGTAGAGAAGATCTTGAATTTGTTTAATGAAAATATCCGTGTTGCATATATCTCCAAAGCAAAACTACCTCTTGGCGAATCAGAACAAAATCTTGTTTTTGTCTTCTCGTAGTGTTAAAACCTTTATGTGGCAACCTGTATCATAAAGAACTGTGAAAAAATGTACACAGGAAGCTGTAGAAGCTCAGCTGGGTTTTTCTGATGCTATAGACTGGGATGCAGTATACCAGCAACATAAAGAGGACAAAAATGCCATCACTGAGTGTGTAACCAAATGTATAAACTTCTGTACGGACTACACCATTCCAATCTGAACAGTGAGGCGGCTACGACGTAAAGGGGCAATATCTGGAGAATAGAAGCTTCAGGGCGGGTTTTCTTTTCCTCCACACTGGCCATTCCCAGACGAGCTTGAAAGTTGGAAATCTGTCTTTTACAAGAAGAACAGAATATTCATATCCCGATCGAAGATTGTTAGACGCAGCCCACGCGCAGGTGGAACCCACACAGGGTTTGTTTCCAAGGAGATGACATTCCCCTTTTTTCAGTCCACTGCAAAGGTTTCTCATATTTTTCCCAGTTGTTCCCCGGAGGTTTTTCATTTGAAACAGACTGCAGTCTGGACCTCGTGGCCTGGCCACTCCATTGTTTGTTTCATCATTTTATTACCTTTGGGGTTTTTCCACCGACCTCCCACCTTAGAGTTTTAAGACTCGTTGTTCGAGATTTGGGGCTATCAGCTGCTAGTGGCGTGGCCCTACTGGTCTACCAGCTGATAGCCGCTGCCGAGACGCACACACAGAGAAAGTCTTCACAACATAGTGGTTTTTGATCATTGTTCCAAAGTAGTCCAAATTGTCGGGTTATTTTCATTTGTCCCTAAATTGCTGGTTTGATCTCCCACATATATTTTTATTTTTGATAATTAGTGTACGCCTTTTTTGTAGAACAGTGCATGCTTAGTTAGGTGAACGTTGTTGGACCAGAATAGTTTGATTATAAGAGGGACTATTGGTTTAATACATTTTCACATAGATAAAGAGACAGCGTTTGTGTTTATTTTGTTTAAGAGTGATTACCTGTCAAGAGAAGGTTAGAATTCCACCACTCGGTGAAACAGTTGACAACACAGTGACATTTGGGCGGGTTTTGGTGAGTAAGTATTAATTATCAATGAGAATTAAGCTATGGTAATTATTAAGTGCTGTGAGCCCCATAATCACACCACCAGAGTGTATCTCTGATTTTTATTCGTAAGAAATGATTCTTGGTTAGAATGTATTTCTTCTAAATTATGATTTTTTAATTATAATTTTTAATAAATATTTAAAATCAATAATCATAAATCCAACAATTGTTAAGCAAGATCCAGCAGAACAATATAGGAGATGTGTGGTCAGGCATGAAGACTAACATGGGCTCCAAGAAGAAAAAAGCTCAGGACTGAACAAATTCTTTAATATGTTCAGTTCAAGAAAAAAGCTCAGCACCCTCCTCTCCTGCCCACAGCCAAATAGACAACCAACCCGCTCTTAACCTCAAATATGTTATCTTCCACCTCAGCCATGGACCCTCCTGCTTCTACATGTTTGTCTTTAACCAAATCACGAGATCCTGGTGCTCCCTTTGTCTCCCACTCATGCTTGTCTGTCTCTAGAAGTCAGGTGAAGAGGACACTGAAGAGACAGCACTTCTTTTAACTTAGCCTGACCAGTGAGATGGTTTCTGTTTATTTAGAAGATATCTTGGCCTGTTCCAGTACCAAAGAAACCTCACCTATAAATCTTAAATGACTATAAACCTGTTTCCCTTACATCCAACATCATGAAGGTCCTTTTCGCCCACCTGATTAAGCAAACAAGCACATATCAGAACCCGCTGCAGTTTGCTTATCACTTTGGAGATGCCATCATACATCTGCTTCAATAAACCCACTACCACCAAGACAAAGCAGGCAGCACTGTAAGGATCACAGTCTTTGAAATCTCCAGTGCATTTAAAACCATTCAGTATTTTTAGGTCAGAAACAAACACAGATACTGGCTGAGGTTTCAAAAATACCTTGGTTTTAAAATGGACAACAAAGCGGATTGTACTTCTTGAGGAAGCTTAGATCTTTTAATGCTTGCACCAAGATGCTGGAAATCTCCCATAAGTCTCTTGAGGAGAGTGCAATTTCGTCTGCCATCATCTGTTGGGGTAGCAGCATCAGTGACATCCCGTGAAAAAAGATCAACAAACTGATGAAGTCAAGAGATAATTGTGGAAAAAGGATGTTTTGTAAAATGAAGAACATTGAGGATAAACCTGAGCATCCTCTTCATTAGACTGTCATACAAAAGCAGCATGTTTTCAGTAAGAGGCTTCTTCAAATCCACTGTAACACTGAGCGCTGCAGGAGATCCTTTCCTACCACAGCCATCACTATCTACAACAGGTCTTTGAAGAAACTTAAAAAATGTTAGTTACAACAGCATTTTATTTCCCTTTAGTATTAATAAAGAATTTTGTAATTGAACTTTGTTACATTTTTTACCTTTGTGTATATCTGCATGCTTCCAGCTGCCTTTCACTTTGCTGTAGGTACACCTGAATGCCCCCACTGTGCCACAATAAAGGGTATTTCTATTCTTATTAAAAAAGTTAATGAATGTACAGAAGCACTGTGTAGTCATTTAAAGCATCACTAAGAAAATATTGTACTGTAAGCATTTTGATTTAAAACAGCCTGTGTTGTCCTGTTGACAGTTAATAAATTGTACACTGTGACTCCAGATGCTAAACATTCACAACATGAAGTGGTTCATCCCTCAAAGATATATCCTTTTTGTCTTATGAAGGTTGCCATTTTTTACTAAAGGATTAACTGACTGTGCTTCATGCTCAGAGTGGGGTTACATGTTAGATAAAAGGCATCTCTGATTCCGGCCATACTCTTAAAAGGTTGCACAGTGAACTACATCCGAATGTGTTTGTTCCACTTTAAGCATAACACAGATTGAAAATGATTTGGCTACATTTCTTTGATGTAACCCTTGAAAGTTCAATGCAATTCAGCAGTCCTCCTCAGTCTGATCTGTCTTTCCTGAGTCCACTTCTCTCAACTCTTCTGAGGCCTTATCTGCTGCAATCACCATCTGTCTAAGTCAAGTGCAAGAAGTGGGTCAAACACACAGAACAACACCTCGCAGGGGACTGGGCCCTTCACCTATGTAAAAACAAGACTATCTGTCACAATAGACAATTTTTACACTGAACAAGCATAGAAGCAGAAGACAAGTGTGTTAGGGACCACTTGACCCCTCGCGGGTACAGTATCTAATGAGGTCAGATATTGACTAATGGCCATGCTATTTGCAATCTATCCAAACTGGGACTGCAGCAATGATCAGCACTGTGAGCAGACTATGTGTTCCTGTGTTTGTGTTTTAAATAAGCTCTGTGGGGGAAACAACTCATGAACCTCTATGCTTGCATTGGATAATTGGACTCTATCTGAGCCAGTTCTACCTCTCCTATTGTCTTTCTTTAGTGCCGTAGTTCCTGTACCTTGATTCCTCCGTATGACATCTCAGTCTTTGTGACTTACAGCTGAACATGTAACTGGTAACATGCTTGACATTTTCTCCTAATATATAAGAAAGCCAAAGACTAGAGCACTGTGTTAATATACTGAAAACAATGTGAAAACACACAGTCATCGGAAAAAAATATTGATACCCCATTAAATAATACATTCTTTAATAAGAAAGTTTAAAATATTCATGTCAAATGTTTGTTGTTTTTATCTGAAAAAGAGATTTAATTCTGAATGTGTAAATACTGATATTAGATATCCATATGACCAATTATGTTAGAAAAGCAGGTTATGATTGGGAGGCTTAAATTACAAAGGAATTCAAATGTAAAACGAATTGACCAAATCTATAACTAAGAATGGCTCAATGATTCGGGTGTAATGGTACATGCATTCATACAGAAAATATCTGGTTGGTTTGGTTCGGTGCACAGCTGTACTGAACTATTAGTGTTGTTTTATACCTGGACACTTGCAGAATGTTTGTGTTGAACTAAGTGTGCAATTGTACTGATAAACTCAGAGAAGGTATGCAATGAAGACACAAGCGAGTCAAAGTTATCTTTGGCTGGCCAGGGAGAGACAGTCCATTCTCTCAGAGGAGCCGCCCTGTGTCACAGCCTTTTATAAAAGTCAGTCAGTCAGTCATTTTCTACCGCTTATTCCATAGTTGGTCACGGGGGAGCTGGTGCCTATCTCCAGCAGTCTATGGGCGAGAGGCGGGGTACACCCTGGACAGGTCGCCAGTCCACCGCAGGTCAACACACAAAAAACCACACACACACACACACACACACACACACACACACACACACACACACACACACACACACACACACACACACACACACACCTAAGGGCAAATTAGAGAGACCAGTTAACCTAACAGGCATGTCTTTGGACTGTGGGAGGAAGCCGGAAATAATAATAAAGCTCTTGAGACAAAAGTTTACATTATCTCCTACTTAGCTATCTTTGGGCTTACAGTCAATACTGTACTATTTTGCTCCTTTGAAAATCCTTCATCGATTTTTCTTTCTCCCCCTTTCCCTTGTTGCACATTTATGTGTGTCTATTGTTTTGACCACTACAAATTGTTAAAATTATAGTGTGTCAGGAAATGGTGGTTTACTGTTTTTTTTTGTATAAAACAAATATGGAGGGAGAAGGGCCTGTATTGTGCTTATAAATAAATGCAGTTTTCTTTCTCTTTCTTTTTCTGTTTTTTTATTACATTTTATTAAATTTTTTACTGTGTCCTGTCCAGCAGAGAGCTCACTCAGAATTGTTGTCTGAGTGCCAGAAAAGAGCCCAACAGATTTACTTTAACAAGCGGAGCATTACAGCTAACGCTTTAAAGCTCTGCTTGATATTCATAAAAAGAAACTTTATTAGAAACTGCTTTGGGATTATTTCAATTGTTACGGACATAGAGACAGAAATGGAAAGGAAAAAAAAGAAGCACGAAAGAGAGAAAGGGGGGCAAAAAGAAAAAGGGGAGAGAAGGAGAATAGAATGGAGGAAAGAAAGAAAGAAGGATGAAGAGAATACAAGATGACACCCTGCTTGCTTCCACACCTGCAGAAATGTTCGTATTACCAGCCTTTTTACTGAAAAAGTACAAAAGAGGGGACTGCATGGTCCAAACAAGCCCGCCAACCAGAGCCGTCACTGAATAGAACCCCCAATAGGTTCCTATTCCAACCCCATGAGCCCTTCACCCCGAATGAACCGGACATGAATCTCCCCACTGGGCCACCCCCAACCAGGACACAGTTATCGAACACATGCTCCCCAACCCAAACGCCATGAATCACCCCCCCACAGCACATGGGCACACTCCCACAGGAGGGCTTCATCTCCGAAAGGCCGACGAAGCAACACCCACATAGCGAAAGCTCCACACACAGCCCTGCTCCGAGCACCCCCGCCGCAACCCACCCCCACCACACAGCGCACCACAACAGCAAGGCAAGGCCATCCCAGCCCCCGCCCGCAGGCGCAACAGGGCAGACACCATTGAGCAACGGATCTCCCCGTTGTGGTGTTAATGCATGTTGTTGTAGTGTGCATTTAAAAAAAAAATGGGTGGGGAAGAGGGTCTGCCATGCCCCCCCCACCCCACCCAGAACCCTTAATGTCTACATGCAACTTAACCCTCAGAGAAGTGCGCATACCTAACATACCTATGTGCATGTTATGCTAAAACTAGCTTTTGATTCCTATAGGAATGTCTACGTGCCCTTGATTTAAGAAAGATGGTCTCGTTGTCCATGGATGGGCCCAACGTCAATTGGCGTTTTTTGAGATGCTGCAGCAAGCGCATGCAGAACAGTTTGGAGGGGCTCAGCTGGCAGTGGTGGGGAGTTGCGGCCTCCATACTCTCCACAATGCTTTCAAGTGTGGATTCACTGATTGGCACATAGAGAAGTTTCTCAGGGCTCTGCAAACAATTTTCCACAATGTGCCTGCAAGAAGAGAAGATTTTTGTAATTTCACTAAATCCAAAGTCTTTGCTCTGCCTTTTTGTGGCAACCGCTGGGTCGAGAACCTCTCAGTAGTAAAAAGGGCCCTCAACATCTGGCCAGACATGATAAAGTATGTCGAGGGTGTCACAACCAAAAAGCTCCCTCACCCTGGGACTTCTTCCTACGACACCATTGTGGCGGCAACCAAAGACTCTCTCATCCCGGCCAAGTTACATTTCTTCATGGCGGTCTCGCAAGCATGACACCTTTTCTCACCAAATAGCAGACTGCTGAGCCTGTGCTGCCTTTCTTTGGAAACGACATGGCACAGCTGCTGAAGTTAAGGTGAATGTTTTCATTGCACTGTGAATATTATAATTAATCATCCTTTGTTCACTAGCAAATAGCACTGTTGCTGAGACTGATTCATTTGATGATGTATACAAATTTAATTATAAAGCTACTGCCCAGGAATACATTTAAGATTAGATAAGATAAACCTTCATTAGTCCCAGAAGTTGGAAATTTCAATTGTCACGCCAAAAAGTGGAAAGAACGTGATAATAGAAGCAGAGACTGCATGATGGCGCAGTTGGTAGTACTACTGCCTTGCAGCAAGAAGGTCCTGTGTTTGACTCCTGGCTGGGGGTCTTTCTGCATGGAGTTTGCATGTTCTCCCCATGCATGCGTGTGTTGTCACCGGGTACTCCAGCTTCCTCCCACAGTCCAAAACATGACTGTTAGCTTAATTGGTCTCTCTAAATTGCCCTTAGATGTGAATGAGTGTGTGCTTGGTTGTTTGTCCTGTATGTCTCTGTGTTGCCCTGTGATGGAGTGGAGACCTGTCCAGGGTGGACCCCGCCTCTTGCCAGTAGACCGCCGGAGATAGGCACCAGCTACCCCATCACCCACTATGGAATGAGTGGATAGAAGATGAATATATATATATATATATATAATACACACCTGCACACACATACACATGAAGGCATATATACTAACACAATTACACTCCGTAAAATAGTGCACATCAGCGGACAAGCACCATGTCCGCAGTTGTGTTTATTTATTTACATATCTCACATTAAGAAAATGTTGTTAACTTCTTTTTTTATTCTCTAATAATGTGATTATTATTATTATTTTTTTTGTCTTTGCAGAGTTTGCTGAGGCAATTTACCAAAAGAGAACTTCTCCATGATGTTACACCACTACGGCTGGTCCGGCTTGATGTCACTGACACGCAGTCTAGGGTTCATCCAAGAGCTGTTGACATTGGCATTGGAGCAGAGTCTGTTCTGAAGGTATTGTGGAAAGAATCGTGTGTGAAATTGCTGGCTCATTAGTAAGTCCAATGCTTTCATAAGAAGCCACAAGGAGAAGTTGGCTGAATTAAAGAACCTGGATGAACAGATTGCAGCCAAGGGAGCAGAGCTTCGAAGACTGTAGGCTCTTGTGTCATTCACGGACACACTCTAGCTGTAAAGTGGATTGCTGTACTTTTTGAATCTAATCTACTGCATTTTATCTATTGTATAACCAAAAGGTTGCTTGTAAGGCAATAGTGAGTGGTGTTGGCTCTTGCATGAGAAACATGCATATTTTTTTATTTTGTTATTGCACATCTCACAAAGTTAATGTCTATTATATATGAAAGTCTAAATAAAATAAGTTCAAGTACCTGGCGATTATTTTCTCAGGCTTAAAATCCATACAGATATTTTATTATATCATTCATAATTTATTTGCTATAGCTGTGAAATTAGCATTAAATTTCCTTTTAGGTGGTCTTAAAAAGGTCTTAAAACGTCTTAAATTTCAATTGAAGAACCCTGGGGGTACCCTGATTAATATTACCCGCCTGCAAAGGTTCCTCTCTCAGATAACACAATTTCCAGACGTATTGATGACATGCCTGCAGACATCAAAAGTGTGGTTTTGGAAAAGATCCATATCAGTGAGAAATTTGCGTTGCAACTTGACGAGTGTACCGATATTAGAGGACATGCTCAACTCTTGGCCAATGCACATTTTGTGGATGGAGACGCAATCAGAGAAAACTTCCTAATTTGCAAGGCATTGCCAGACAGGACAACAAGAGAGGAAATTTTTCGGGTCACATCAGAATATCTTGAACAAGGAGGACTTAAGTGGGAAAACTGCACGAGTGTCTTCACTGAGGGAGCTGCAGCCATGGTCGGGCGCATCAAAGGCTTTGTAAGCAGAGTAAAGAAAAGAAACCCAGATGTGATTATTACGCACTGTTTCTTGCAACTTGAGGCCCTCGTGGCTAAGACACGAACTGTGAAAAGCCGCATATTTGCATCTTTGTGTGAGGAAATGGGAGCGGAGCAGAAAGCCTGGCTGTTTGATCCGGAGGTCCGATGGTTGTGGCGCAGCAAGGTGCTGGCCCGTGTGTCTGAGCTGCCAGAGGAACTAAGTGTTTCTGACAAACGAGGGGTCCGATTACGCAAAGCTGCTTGCAAGTGATGAGTGGTGTGCAAGGCTGGCATACCTGGCAGATATTTTTCATCATCTGAATGAACTGAACACACGAATGCAAGGCCGAAATGAAAACCTGCTACAAGCACAGATAAAATAAATGGATTACTTTCCAAGGTGCAACTCTGGCAGCAACATGTGGAAAGTGGCAATCTTGAAATGTTCCCACCCACCAATAAATGGCCAGGTGTTAATACTGCTGCACTGTGTGAGGTAATAGTTAAACATTTAAAAACTCTTGAGGAGAAGATGTCATTTTATTTCTCTTCAGCCACCACAGAGTACCTTGACTGGGTTAGGGACCCATCAGCTCAGCATCAGCTGTTGGAAAGGACATGACTTTACAGGAGCAGGGGGAACTAACTGAACTGAAACAAGATCGTGGTCTCAAGCTAAGCTTTGCTGATCTACCTTTGGACAGTTTCTGGTTGACTGCTACCAAGGAGTTCCCCATTCTTCAAACAAAGCTATTTTGACATTGCTCCCATTTTCCACAACATATCTGTGAAGTGAGCTTTTCAAGCCTGACTGCTATAAAAACTAAAAACAGAGAAAGACTGAGAGCTGTGGAGGAAGAGCTTCGTGTGTGTCTTTCTTCAATCCCCGCCAGGATATCAGCTCTGTGTTCAACCAAACATGCTCAGCTTTCACACTGAGTAAAATATACTGAGATTGATATTTTGTACATTCAAGTCTTCATATTGTACAGTGAAATCTTTCCCAAATATTACAGCTTCTATCAGAATAACCATTATTTTCTGTATTCCTGCTAACAAAATTATTTTGGCCAGAATTAGTTTGTAAAAGTCTGAAGTTTTCTACTACCTCTTTAAGTTTAAGACCACATTGTTGTGGCAATGTTCCAGCTGTATTTTTTAAGTGGACTTGTTAAGTGCACTTTTTATTTGAAAGAAGTTTATTTGATTCCTATTCAAGACACTTTGATAAGAATGATTATATTGTTATTATAGGCGGCTACAGAGTATCATTTGTTTAACATTTTTGGTTCGGTGGTGTTACTCGTGATTTTTTAAATGAAAAAAATTTACCGTGGCTGAAAAAAGGTTGAAAAACACTGGTCTAAGTTAGTTCTAAGACTAACTTAACCTCATTTCAGATTCCTCAAGATTCAGATTCCTTGTTTCTCAAACATAAATAACATTGAACGGTAATGTTGCATCACTTTATTGGCCATTGTTTTTAACCATTTTTATTGATTCCCTTTTTCCTTCATTTGTATGTAGTTCATTGTTTTTTAGGTCTGAGTGCTGCAAAGGCCTATTGTAATTGGAATGTTTATTATTATTTTTCTCCGCCAAAAAGAGTGCCATATTGGAGGCATAAACATGTATGAAAACTCAATATTATTTGGCACACACATCAGGCCTGGTGAAAATTTACGTATTTTGAGGGTTTCCCAAAAGTCGCAATTAAAATGGCTAAACAGCGCCCCCGTAATTTTCAAAACACCCTCCTCATTTATCTAACTATTGTAGAGGATTAGAATTTTTTACACTTGTAGTACTCACTGAGCTCTACCTAAAACTCTCTTGTACCCATGTTCTAAAACAAACAAAACATGTCGGCCTTGGATATCTTGGAAAAATAGGCAATTTTGACCCCACTTTTGCCATTTATAGCCTCCATATTTGATCAAACTACTCCTACAGATTTTGATCGATTGGCTTGAAATTTGGTAAGTTTAGTCAGAAGGGATGGAAGATCTAATGTTATCAAAATTATGAGTTTTTGAGCATGGGAAAGGGGCGGAGTCAGGCCTCAAAGTATGACGACTCGTAAATAAATTGTTAAAGCTTCTATAATGAAAGTCACAGAGACCAGAAACTTTCTAGTATTGATCCACATCTGGCCTCGAACAATACTCATTGGTCAATTTCTGACATCATCTAAGCCCCGCCCCCTGAGAACAGGAAGTGTCATGTTTTACTATTGAATGTCCATATTCGACCCTTGTCACATAATCAACACAAAACTGTCCCCAGTGACAGATAATAAGATGGTCTAAGTTGGTCTCCAGCACTAAGAGATTTGGCTGGAGGGTGTGGCCGTGGCGGTGAGGCAAAGTCCAACGTCACGCCATGCCCTTACATTTGCTTCTGATTTCCACATTTTTCAGCCAATCAGCAACAAATTCCTTAGGATTGATATTAGTCTAGCCCACTAATGATATCCAGTGAAATAATTGATGGACATTGCCTAATTGCTCCATAGCGCCATCTAGAAGCACTAAAACAACCAGCCCCAAGGCATACTTTATCCGAGGCTTATGAAATTTAGTACACATATGTAACTTACAAAAAAGTCTCTAGGAGCCTTGGTCCACACCCCACCGGAAGTCAGCCATCACTACAGCTTTTGTCTTAGAGACTTCAAAATCACTCAGTAAACTCTTAAGATACTGGAGATGAAAAGTTATTAAAAGCTTTTTGCTGCATGAAAGCATGTGGGCGTGGCCAAGCCTCAAAATATGATTTCTTGCCATAAAAGATGAAATTGATATAGCTCCTACAAGGAAAGTCACAGAGACTTGAAACCTTCTGAGATTGAGCCGCATCTGGCCCCGAACAATATTCACTGATCAGATGCCAACATCATCAAAGCTCTGCCCCCTGAGAACAGGAAATGTCATGTTTTCCTTTTCATGGTCCATATTTGGTGTCCTTCACCTATTTAATGTGAAACTGTCTCAAATGACTGATAACATGATGGTCTAAGATACAATCCAGTACTGACTGGTTTGGAGGGCGGTTCTATGCCGTGGCGAAGTCTGATGTCACACCAGGGCCATACGTTTGGCTATAAATTACACAGGCATGGTCCAATTTACTCCAAACTGAATAGGGTTGATCTTTGTCAACCCCCAAACAACTCTATTGGATTACATTGGAATTTGGATCAAAGGTGCCCCCTAGGACATTTCATGTGCTCTATCTTCCTCATACATCATTGGATGCACTTCAAATGTAGTATACATCATCATGGATCAATGCTAAACATGTTGCCATGTTTAGCATTGTTTACCCTGAATTATCCTGAATTACTCCAAACTGAATATGGCTGATCTTTGCCAACCCTGAAACAGCTATATTGGATTACAATGAAATTTTCATCAATGGCGCCCCCTAGTGCTTTATCTCCCTCATACATCATCGGATACACACCAAATGTGGTATGCATCACTGTGGATCAATGCTGAACATGTTGGGATAGTCAATTAATGACATCACTTTAGCCCCGCCCTCCAACAAACAAGTTAGTGCAGCTTATATCGGGAATGTCGGATTTCAGCCAAATTTGGAATGCTTCTCACCAGAATACAACTCAGCATGACCGAGGCTCATATGAAAGGTTGTTCACAGTGCCGCCTAGTGGTGCTGAGCGGAAACGAGCAGCAGGTTCGTCAATGGTGTGGAGGCGGCGGTGCCAGGCTCCCGTGGTCACTACACAGGCCGAGCAGCGCTGAGCTGCGAGGGCCGCAACCAATGATGCATGATGCTTCCAGCTTTAATTTTTAGTTGGACTGTTCTAATATAGTAAAAAGTTTGCTAACTGAAATATGTTTTGACATTGAGTTTTTTTTTTTTTTACAATTTTATGTATTTCAAGAAATTGTGTGAATTTATCCATGGGTGTGCAGAGTCTTGTTCAGTAATGCCAGAGCTCGTTTTACCCTTTTCTCTATTGTCCTAATACCAACGCCTTATTGGGCTGGTATTCATAGGACAATACTTAATAGACCGAATTATTATTTAATGAAATAATATAATCAAAATAATAATTACAACAGCCTAAAGATGCCACCATCACTTGTTCAAACAATTATTATAGTTGAAACAGTCTAGAAACCTGCAGCAATCATACTATTCTGAAGGTAGATTCTGTGTCCAGAGATGAACACGTTTTACTGCAAAATTGAGCAAATCAACCCCAGAACACCTTGTAAAGATTGCTGAAGCTGGCGAGAGAAGGTCTTTATCCACAGTGAAACGGGTCCTGTACCACCATGGGCTGAAAGGCCATTCAGAGAGGAAGAACATATCACTTCACAGACAAAATAAAAAGCCAGATTGCAGTTTACAAATAGATGCAGGGACATACAGCTAAATGTTTAGAGACATGTACTGTGAATCTAAAATTGAAGAATTTGGCAGTACTGACCATTAGATTTGGAGGCGGGAGCTTGCAAGCCTGAGAAAACCATTCCAAATGTGAAGTATGTGAGAGGCAGCATCATGTTCTGTGGGTGTTTTGCTCAAGGAGGGAGTCATGAAAATAGGAATATTTGTAGTATGTTTAATGCCTGTTTTCTCTATAAACAGATATAGTTTTCCTCATGAATGATTTTGCTCTTGTTGTCATCTATATTTTATATGCTGGAATCATCCTTGTATAGGTAGGACTTACGTGGTCCATCAGCTCTTTAACCATGCCATTCCACTGGCCGGTGTTCTCATCCTGTGCACCATATTTTCCATCTTCCACCAGACGAATCTCATATATAAAGCCCAGGATGTTTGCCAGCTCTCTCAGGAGGTCAATGCAGTAGCCTTCAAAGCGATCGTTCCCATACAGTGGGGTGTCAGATTTCTTGAACATCACATATGGCTCCTCCTGTCAGGCATAAAAAGTGAAAATATTATTTCCTGAAGCACTTGGTATCTTTTACATGCTGTTACAGCCTATCTGAACGGTTGAGTAACATGGGAAATGGGCTTTTAAGCCGTTCAAACTCGAAAAACCCACTTTGACTAGTGAAGCAAGTGTGACACTGCTGTGCATATGTGCTTGGAAGAAGACACTTCTATGATGAAAGGTAGGATGTGTGGAAAGTGAGGCATTACCATAATAAGAAATAATCCTTCCATATCAATGACTCTGTGTTCCTCTCAGGCACAGCAGGCTGTCTATGGACCCAGGCCAAACTTTCTGGAGACCACACGTTTTGTCAATAAGATAAGATATGTTGAAATATAGATAAAAAAAGAGAACAGGGTTTGATACATTTCCTTTGTTCACATGGTCAGCTGGCAAGATGGCAATGTCTTTTTTATACTGTTTCCTCTCTGCCTCAGGTCTACCGAGAAGCTCCTCTGCTCTTTTCTTTTTTCTACCTTTCAAGCTTCCTTCCATGTAACCTCCTCCACATGCTCCCTCACAATTTTACATCTACTCCATGCACCATCTGTCTTTGTTAGCCTTAGACCTTCATTCTTGCAGCATGTCCCTCATTTCTATGACCCCCTTGTTTCTCTGTGACAAATAAATCACAAATTTTATCACCTACCAGGTGTTGTTTATCATTTAGCTGTGGCATGACTGAAACAAAAAAAATTGCAGACCACCCAGGAATTGTGTTCCTTTAATGATCCTTAAAAAAACAAAACTCTAAAGTAAGTTAAAATACCCAGCAAGGACCTTTTATTAAAAAATGCAATAAATCTGTCTTCTCAAACTGAAGAATTGAATCATCAGGATAAACAGCATTCTAATGGCAATATTATAAGGACTTATTTTTAGTGTGTAGACTGCAGCAATTTTGCTATACAAAAAAGGTCAATGCGGTAAGTGGCAAAGAGCAGCTTACTTGGATGTTGTTCTGAGTTGAAGTGTGAAAAATAATTCATTTTATTGAAAATTTTAATTGATATACGCATATCGATTTGATATGACTATGGAGGAGTATTAGCAGTCAGTATCTTGCTGGTACAAAATTACATGTCATGAAACAAACTCATATGCATATATACACTACCAGTCAAAAGTTTTAGATTCACTTTCTCGCTTAGTGGGTCTCTTTATTTTCATGACTACTTCCATTGTAGATTCTCATCAAAGTCAACAAAACTACAAATGGACACATGGAATAATATATTAAACAAACAATGTGAAGAAACTACTACTTTTTATCTTTTTGGTTCTTCAATAGCCACCTTTTGCTTTGATTACAACTTTGCTCTCTTGACATTCTTTCCATGAGCTTCATGAGGTGGTCACCTGACATGGTTTTCCAAAGAGTCTTGAAAGAACTTCTCAGATGTTCACTGAGAGACGGCCAGAGGTTAATATTTCAGTCATCACAGCAAAGGGCGGCTACTTTAAGGAATCTAAAATATAAACCATATCCAGTGTTCTTTTACAGTTTTTCATTTGCTACATACAGTGGGCAAAACAAGTATTTGATACACTGCCGATTATTCAGGTTATCATGTAGAAGTCTTTAATTTTTATCACAGGCACTCTTCAACCGTGAATGACGAAATCCAAAACAAAAATCCAGAAAATCATATTGTGTGATTTTTAAGTAATTTATTTGGATTTTATTGCATGACATATGTATTTGATCACAACCAGTAAGAATTCCGGCTCTCACAGGCCTGTTGGTTCTTCTTTAAGAAGCCCTCCTGTTCTCTAATCATTACCTGTATTAACTGCACCTGTTTGAACTCGGTATCTGTATAAAAGACACCTGTCCACACACTCAATCAAACAAACTCTAACCCATCAACAATGGCCAAAACCAGAGAGCTGTGTAAGGACATCAGGGATAAAATAGTAGACCTGCACAAGGCTGAGATGGGCTACAGGAAAATAACCAAGCACAATTGCTGGCGCGACAATAAGAAAATGGAAGAAGTTCAAGATGACGGTCAATCTCCCTCGGTCTGGGGCTCCATGCAAGATCTCACCTCATGGGGCATCAATGATCATGAGGAAGGTGAGGGATCAGCCCAGAACTACACAGCAGGACCTAGTCAATGACCTGAAGAGAGCTGAGACCAGAGTCTTAAGGAAGACAATTAGTAACACACTATTCTGCACTGAATTAAACACCTGCAGCGCACGCAATGCCCCCCTGCTCAAGTCAGCACAAGCACAGGCCTGTCTAAAGTTTGTCAGTGACCATCTGGATGATCCAGAGGAGGAATAGGAGAAAGTCATGTGGTCTGAAGAGACAAAAATAGAGCTTTTCAGTATAAACTCCACTCGCTGTGTTTGGAAGAAGAAGAAAGGTAAGTCCAATCCCAAGAACACCATCCCTACCGTGAAACATGGAGGTGGAAATGTCATTCTTTGGGGATGCTTTTCTGCAAAGGGGAAAGAACAACTGCACTGTATTGAAAGAAGGATGGATAGGGCCATTTATTGAGAGATCTTAGCCAAAAACCCTCAGTACGGGCATTGAAGATGGGTCATGGCTGGGTCTTCCAGCATCACAACGCCCCCAAGCACACAGCCAGGGCAACTAAGAAGTGGCTCCGTAAGAAGCATCTCAAGGTCCTGGACTGGCCTAGCCAGTCTCCAGGCCTGGACCCAATCGAAATCTTTGGAGGAAGCTGAAAGTCCATATTGCCCAGCGACAACCCTGAAACCTGAAGGATCTGGAGAAGATCTGTACAGAGTAGTGATCCAAAATCCCTGCTACAGTGTGTGCAAACCTTGTCAAGAACTGCAAGAAATGTCTGATATCTGTAATTGCACACAAAGGTTTTTGTACCAAATATTACGTTTTGTTTTTCTGATGTATGAAATATTTATGTCATGCAATAAAATGCAAAGTAATTGAACAAAGTAGTTATATGCTTAGAGCAAGGCCTAAGAAACTTACTAAATAGCAAAGGTTGTCAACTTTACCTCAGAGCAAGAGCTAGATGGTTATAATTTGAATACAATTTGGTTAAAACAGGACAATAATCTGCAAAAACTGGTTAATGAAAAGATAAAACCAACTGGATGAAGTTCTTAAATAGCCTTCCTGAAGTTCTGACCTCAGTCCCATTAAAAAGTTTCGGACAAGGCCTAAAAGCTGGGTCCAAACCAGGAAAATATCTGACTTTATCAATTCTACGAGGAAGAGTGTTTTAACATCCAGTCAGAATACTACCAAAACCCTTTTGATGACTACAAAAAAGCATGTAGTTATCATTAGTAGTTGCCAATTAACCAAATCTTAGTTAAAGGTATGGAAACATTCGAGCCTACAGTTACAATTTTGACCATTTGGGAATAACAGTAATTCAAATTTTTGTACATATATATTTTTTCAAATTACTACATTTGTATAAATGTTTGCAATCATTCAAACACTGAAAAAACATACTATAAATAAATAAATAAAACTAATTGAAAGTCTATGTTTAATGAAATTAACATGACCAGTGATAAGTAATGTCTTGCATCCTGTCACAAAATATTTTAGAAATAAATGTTTAGATGAGAGCTCTACACATAACATGTTCTGTCAGTTTTTATATGGAAAACAAGTGTACTATTTATGCACAAAAAATAGCAAACCAAAGAAACAATAGCTAAAGCACCAAAAGTCCACAGCATCACTTCAGCTATTCTGTAACTATCAAATTCATCATTTCTGATCCAGTCGTGTAATTAGAAACTTACTGAATAGGTTCATAATAAACATATAGGGCCTGGTCTTCAAAAGGTATGCGTCTACAAAACCACACACAAACCTGTTTGCGTCTGCAAAGCTGATCTACAACCAGGTGCTAATTGGATTGCGTGTGACAATCAGCGGAACAGCAAACTTTGAGTGTTAGTGTGTTTGAATAGGCAAAACATACGATAATGACCTAAATGCAAAAATTTATGGGAGGGGGATATGCAAATGTAATCCCTTACCATCCGCAATGTGATTTATCAAACATAAATGAATTGGGAAGCAAAAATGTCTGCTGTCACTGTGGCCAGAGGGATGCATAGGTAGACTGACAGATGATGGAAAGAGAAAATAATCTATACTTGTGTCAACAAATTTGGGTTGTCAAAAATAACAATAATAAATAAAGCTGCAAGAAGTATTGTAGACCCACGGAGCTCAGTGCCGCTTGGCCTGTGTAGCGACCACGGGAGCCTGTCATTGCTGCCTACACTCCACCGACCAGGCCATCACTATATTCCACACATCGCCACTAGGTGGTACTGTGAGCAACCTGTCATTCGTTTTTCGGTCATGGCGAGTTTTGCTCTGGCGAGAAGCATTTACAATTTGGGTGAACTCCAACCTTCCCGATGGAACCTGCACTCACTTGGGTTTGTGGGTGGTGCTAAAGTGATGTCATCAATTGATTGTGCCAACAACCACAATTACACGCTACAGCCATAGCTGTCAGTACTGGAGACCAACTAAGACCATCATGTTATGTGTCACTGGTTAGTGTTTCATGTTGATAAGGTGAAAGGGATCAAATATGGACCTTCCATAGTAAAACATGACACTTCCTGTTCCCAAGAGGTGGGGCTTCGATGATGTCGGCATTTGACCTTTGAATATTGTTCGGGGCCAGATGCAGATCAATCTCTGAAGTTTTCATGTCTCTGCAATGTTCCTTGTAGGAGCTATAACAATTTCGTTTTTTATTGTGAGAAGTCAGATTTTGAGGCTTGGCCACGCCCACATCCTTTCATGTAGCATAAAGCTTTTGATTACTTTTGATCCCCAATTCCTTGAGAGTATACTGAGTGATCTAGAAGTCTGTAAGTCAAAAACTGTAGGAGTTTGCTTAGATACACAGGCCCATGACACGCTGGAGGGACTATGTCTCTCGGCTGGCCTGGGAACGCCTTGGGCTCCCCCCGGACGAGCTGCAGGAGGTGTCTGGGGAGGGGGACGTCTGGGCGTCTCTGCTAAGCCTGCTGGCACCGTGACTCAGTCCCGGATAAAGTGAAAGATGACGAGTACAAGTATGAGTACTGTGCTTCAAATGAAGTTAGACCCACTAGTTATCAGTCACCTCACACAGTTTGAAGTGGACTGAGTGTAGACAGCCAGATAGTGATCTTTCCCAGTAAAAAAAGGGACTTTCTAGGGCATCGGAAAACCCCAATTGTCCGGCAAACACGTAAAGGAATAATAACAAGAAATTGAGCGACTACAATAGGCCCTTGCACCTTGCCATGACATATCTCCTATGATAAAACTCCTTGCAACACTTTTTTTCTTGCATCTGGATCATTCCAGAGCACCATTGCTGTTAGTGAAATCATTTGCTGCTGAAGCACAAAACTGATCATGCAGAGGTGTGCACATAACTGATCATCCGCCATAGAAGCTCATAGCCTGTATAATTGTAATTGCACATCATGCAGAGGACCAAGTGTGCTGTAGTGTTGATAATATAATTAATAGGAAATAAATAAATACATTATAAGGCAGATTAAATCCTTTATTTGCAAACTGGATGCTAAAATCACTTTTTAGCAGGTGAAAAATCACCATTTTAAGGCAACCTATTCCACGTGGTGAAAATGCAGTGTATGTTTTAACCTTGTCAATAAACAAAACTAAATGTGTTATTGACAGTAGCATTGTGTCGTTGCAGAGCAGTTGGAGATGGATCAGATTGAAAACATTTCTTGAATTTGAACATATGCCAGGGAAGGGTTTATACTTTTGTGTCACTAGAAAACAATTTAAACAATCAAACATGTATATCGTTAAAATATTGGCAAAACAAACAAAATGAATTCAGTAAAATTATTGGAAAGTCAATTATTTTTATGTACATAAATGTTAAATTTAAATTCTTTCCAGGACAGTTATGTAACATTATGTTTAACATTTAGCAAACCTATGACATCAGGCTGAATATTGTACCTGTTTATGATAACCTCCAAACTCTTCAAACATATACTCTCAAAAAAGTTTAAGGGTTAGACCAGCCTCTAAAAACTGACATATTTTTCTTTTTTATTGTTAATATTGATTGGCCAATTTCTAAGCTGCAACCATTGTGAGTTACATCCAGCAACCCATTTAACAAGTTGTGCATGCTCCTATGGTTTTGTCAGCCCAGACTCAACACTGATCAGCTGTCCAATGTGTGCACTGATGACCCGATGGCAGAGGGCGCATGCTACTTTTTACACAGCTCTGCCCTCCTGCGCCTGTAATCCATCATTCTGCTTAAAGGCTAAGCAGAATGTAGTCTTTGCCTCACCGGGTCCGTCCTAGCAACAAACACAAATCATCTGCTCACAGAACAAATTCAAACTCAGCCTTCTGGTTGTGCAATTACCCAATTAGAGGTGCCCTGCTCAAATGAACCGATAGGAGAAATAAACTCGTCAGGGAAGAGGCTGCGATGACAAACCTGCTGCTGTGAATAGCGACGACAAAAGTTAACAAACTGCAGTCCAGAAAAGCAGTAGCAGAACGGAACGGAAGAACAAAATCAGAAAGAAAAGCAGGCACTTAAGATGGCTCCAGTGTGTGTGGCCTGGCATATGTCTTAGTGGACCATGTTTGTGATTGTCTTGTTTATGATTCGTCTTGTTGACAAAAACAACTCCTTACTTGTGTTTAAATGCCAGACGCTTCTGGATTAAAACATTTCTGCCACGGAATTTGGAACCTCAAATTATGGTGAGTAGAGTGGATGCCCTCCACACCTGGCTGACGTGCCTGGTTACCTGTTTGGCGCTGCGGTTCCTCCACCTGCCTGCCAGAGGCACCATTGCAGACGCCGCAGCAAACATGCCGCTCAGGTGGTGCCTTTCCCGTGCTTTCTT
Organism: Girardinichthys multiradiatus; assembly: GCF_021462225.1. Lineage (NCBI taxonomy): Eukaryota > Metazoa > Chordata > Actinopteri > Cyprinodontiformes > Goodeidae > Girardinichthys > Girardinichthys multiradiatus. Next base: position 26,730,035 of record NC_061796.1, on the reverse strand, counting down.
CAGGAACTTCTCTGGCTGGTTGTGGATTGATTTGGCATCTGCCTTGGTGTCTCCTTGATCCTGTCATCTCCAGTCTGGTTCCTGTGGTTGGCTTCGATCGTCACATTTATCCACACGCAGCTGGATCTCCAGTCTCAGAAGTCGGGGATTAAACTTTCAGAACCTACAGCCGATACCCTGGAATCCTTGACCAATCTACCAACGAGGCTGCAGTTCCTACGAGGATGGCTCTGATTAATCTCCATTCCATGTTAAACAAAAACTTTATCTTAAACAACTTCTTCTGCTCCTCTGGATTGGATTTCCTTTACACTACAGGATGAGCACCAGTGACTACAGTGTTTTCTCTGATCTTTTCCCACCTGACTGCTCATTTCTAAATGCTTTGAGGTCAATTTCACAGCAAACAGCTTCAGGAATTAATGAACTTCTCAACTTTGAACTGCTTGTGTTTGAAATGGATTGTTTCCAGACGGTTCTGTTTGCAGTGATTTACAGACCACCAACATAAAACGACTTTTTGAGTGACTTAGAATTATTGGCTGAAATAATGCTTAAATATGACAGGGTTTGAATTGTGGGGGATTTTAACATCCATGTCGGTTGCCATGTCAATCGGTTGGCTCAAGAGTTTTAAATCTCACTAAGTCTTTTAATCTTGAGCAGAATGTGCCAGGTCCCACTCACCAGCAGGGACACACATTGGGCCTAATTTTATCATATGATGTATCCATTTCTGATCTGAAAAAAGAAGGGAAGTTCTTTTCCCTTCACCTTTTAAGACTATTGCTAGTAGGTTTATATCTCTGTGCATGAGAGCACTGAACACTTTAGTCCACTCCCACCTGCTGGGTGGGCCTCACCTGATCTGTATAAATTGCCCTCAGACAGGGTAATTGACTTCCATTTTTTCTTCAGTGTCAGCAAGTGCACTGAAAAAGCAAGAAGAATGGTGGGCTACATCATGGGCTGTGACTTGCATACATGCCGATTTTCAGTTTGTGCTATAGCCACTGCAAACGTTTCATGGAGACATGGGGCTTCATTTCGGCCTGAAGCCCGCTTCTCCCACACCACCGGCCGCTGGCCGGACCATTGGCTTCAATAGCACCAGCTGAGGCGATCCAATGCCGCTGTCGTGGCTCCTCGAGCCACTCTGCCTTCTACCGAATCACAGTCGCTTTATTGTCACAGAGGTCGGTAACTGGCGTGCTTCTGGTCCAAATCTCCACAGAAGACATGAGCATGAACCTTTTTCTAAGAGCAAGGTTGCTTAAAATACTGACTCAGCCAGATCGCATGATCCTGCTGTAATCTCCCCACACATCCTCTACACAAGGTAAAACAGGGACTTTTAAACGGACCTTTAAAAGGCGCCATGATCTCACAGTTTTCCAAGCAGCCCATGCTGCTTCTCCATCTCTCCAACCAAAATCAGATCATTTCAACGGCTCTTTTGAATGGCTCTTTGAAGTGAAAGGATCCTGAAGATTTGGTTCCCTTTAAAGAGCAATAGGTCCCACTGCCAGGAGCCGATTACCCGGTCTGAGGGCAGTTTTTACAGACTGGCTCACAAAGCAGGTGGAAGCGCACTAAAGTTTTCAGTGCTCGCTCATGTGCACAAAGACATAAACCCACTAGCCAATAGCCTTAAAGGGCTGCGCCACTCACAGAACCTGGGGTTACAATATGTAAACAACATTTTCAGATCGTAAGCCTGTTTTATTTGTCTCCCTTGTCCAGGAGTTTAAAACCGGTACTCCAGCCAGACAGATTTTATCTCTTCAATTGCTGTTCTCTTTTCCTCTGTTTTTATTAACATTACTGTCAGAGACTGTCAGAGCTCTCACAGTTCGAGGAGTTCTGTGTTAAGACCCTGGATACAGTGGCCCCATTTAAAACCAGGAGACCAAAATATACACTTAAGCCCTGGTTAAATGAGACCACCCGATAAGTCAGATAACAGTGCGGGAGAGCAGAATGAAAATGGAAAAACGACTAATTGCAGGTTTCTTTTGACTTGATGAAAATGTGCTGGGCATGTTACCAGAGTACTGTTTAAAACCATAAATTATATTGTAAATGTTTCTCAATCTACAATTCTGAAGGACTCTACTGATATTTGTAATAACTTTTTCATTTCTGTTTTGACAAAGTTCAGTCCGTGAGGACATTCCCATCTTCTGGACATGATCCATTATCTTGGTTCCCTGCTCAACTGTCAGCTTGAGACTGTTTCACTTTCATTTTTTAACAAAGTCGTTAACCAATTTAAACCTTCAGGTTATCCCTGTGACACAATCCCTGTGAGTGGTTACCAATGCTTTTAAGCATGCAGTGGAAAACCCACTGATAAAAAACCTTTAGGTGTACTCAAATTTTAGACCAATCTCAAAACTACCATTTCTGTCAAAAATATTGGATAGAATTGTTTCTATCCAGTTAAATTACTTTCTGAACAGTAATGGAATTTGTGAGATTTTCCATTTGGGTTTTAAACATCTTCATAGCACTGAAACAGTGTTGTTAAAGGTTTTTAATGATATTCTTTTAGCAACTCATTCTGAAAGTTTTGGGATTTTAGTACTTTTCGACCTAACAGCAGCTTTTGACAATGTTGACCACAATATCCTAATATCCCGTTTGGAACATTGGGTGGGGATTAAAGGTGTAGCATTAGATTGGCTTTGTTCATACCTGCAGGGCAGACATTTCTGTGTTCATATGGAATATTTTAAGTTCAATTCAGCACCTTTCTCTTGTGAAGTTTGTAAAGGTTCAATTCTTGGCCCTCTTCTTTTTTCAACCTTGAGATCTCATGGCATCTCCTTTTATTGTGATGTGAATGACTGTCAGATTTACCGCCCTATAAAGCCAAATACTCCATGCTCCATCCAACCTCTTCTAAAGTGCCTCGGCGATATCCATGCATGGATGAGCATGAACTTTGTGTTCATGGCCATCCATGGGCATTGTGCTGTGTTTTATTAATAAAATTAGAATGGACTGAAAATCAGCAACTGGATAATTTTTAATGATGCAGTGCAACATACCCTGCATGCTTCAAGCACCGTAGATTATCTTTTCCTCTACTTCCTCTGGGGGCAGTAGCAGCCAGCCAGCAGCACATACAATTTCCTCATTCAAATAAGGCAATCTGCACCTTTTTTGCACGTTATCCATTGCACGTGCAATCTTTGAAGATCATGCGCAACACGCCCACTTATTGCACATGCAATTGTTTTTTGCACAAGCAATTTAGTGCTCCTTATTTGGGATCTTTGAAGATCAGGTCCATAGTGTTCGCAGTTCTTTCCCTCAGACAGGTATTAAGTTAGGTGTGTTTACAATTCCAGAAAAAGAGACAATTTGATAAGGTTTTTATCGGCTCACACCCTTTCAGAATTCCCGTAGTTATGTTTACTTTTTGTTAGTTAATCAATTATTAATGTGATCCCAAATACTCTGATAATTTATTATTTTAGTGACTAGATCCAGTATAATCATTAGATTTACAATTGAACTGTTGATATTGTGATCTGATAATGAGTTTTCATAATATATTCCCATATTTCCTTTCATGAAGTGTGCAGATTAGGTTGCCTGCAACAAGGACCGCGGAACCGGTAGGGCAGGTGCCCTTCCTACTTTTGGTCATCAAAGATGTAAAATAATTAGAAAAAGTTACATAAATAAAATGGAACTCTTCAATAGATAGGCTTTTTTAAATACAGATCAGACAGCAGCATCATTCTCCAATGAGAGTGTTAAATGATTTTATCTAAACATTTATTGGCTGTTTGTGTCATGTGATGGGAACAAAACTTTAGCCTCACAAACGTTAGCCACCTAGCATTGTTTTTGATTGGTATCAGTTTGATATCCTTGTTAGTGTCCATTTTTATTGTTTACGGTGAAACGTAAAATAACAGATTTCTTTTGGCAGAATGCCACCGAAAGTGAAGGGAATTTTGGCTGTATATATTTCACCTGTGGTTTACTGTACTTTAACCCGTGGGGATGCTTCAGCAGACGGGTCTGCTGCTCCCCCTTGCTTGTTTGCCGCTACAGCAGACATGGAGGTTAACCCTGGGTGTGCTGCTGCTGCCTCGGCTGTCCATACTATATCTGATGGGTGTCATCCAGTGAGCAATATAATCTACAGCACATGTTAATCTATCCACCTTTGTTCATTTGGTCACTCTGTTCTGACGCTGTGATAGCCGCTCCTCCAGAAAAATGTTTGCCGCCTTCCGGCCCAACTGTAGGATCCTCCATTGCTCCAGAGCTCCGAGCTTCCACATCTTCTTCTTCTACAAGCCAGGCAGACGTTCACTGCTCCAGCGGCTGTTGCAGGGATCTGACAAAGTCTCACCAACCAGATGACCCAGCAATTCTCTCTGGGACAAGACGGTACAAGGTGTAACGCAGAAAAGCCGGTCTTTTCAACCAGAGTCGTGTAAAGATTTCAAGTGGCTAACGCTTTGTCAAACGCAGGCAAAAATATTCTGCACTCAGTGTCGCCTTTGGACCATTAAAGGACTGGGTTTGGGATTAAGCAAAACTAATGAAAACGCTTTCTCTGTGCTTGGAAAACATGAAATCAGCAAATATCATAGAGAGGCTGTAGCTTACATGCAACATGTATTCATCCCAAGAGCAAACTATTTGGTCCCAGCTTGACGCTCAGCTCAAAGTAAATAACAGCACATGCTAGTTAAGGAGATAACTTCCATCATGTATCTCATGGGTCAGGGCATGGCACTAGATGGTAATAATCCAACAAACGGCAACCTTTACAAGCTGCTGGAATTACACGCACAGGATTGTCCTTAAATTTACCAGTGGTTGGCAGACAGAAACTATATGAGCCATGACATAATAAATGAATTGATTAATTCAGTTTCTCATTCAATATTGTCCCAGATTATTTCACCTATTCGTGGGGAGTTTTATGCAATATTAGCAGATCAAACTAGAGACATTTCAAACAAAGAGCAGTTAGTGGTTCTTTTCCGCTGGGTTGACGACAGTTATGTCCCTCACGAGGACTTTATTGGCCTATTCGACTTGCCGCAGGCTGATGCCTCCACCATCCTCACTGCGCTAAATGACGGTCTTGTCCACTGCAATATTTTGGCCAGTATGTGCTGTGGACAGGCATATACGGAACAATCCGGCAGCTGTTTATGTCCATTGCTTTGCGCATTGTCTTAATTTATGTTTGCAAGAAACTGGGAAAACATTTTAAGTCATGAGAGATGCGTTGGATTTTTTGCAAGAAGTTGCACATATTGTGAAACAATCCCCCAAACAGAGTCACAAGTTTCAAGTCTTAAAACATGAAATGGCCCCTGCGCACTCTTTGCCCAACAAGATGGACAGTGCGCACAGGTGCAGTGAAATCTGTCCTTGTCAACTACGCTTTACTTTCCACGCTGATGACTGAAATAAATTAAGAATTATACAGCGATGCTGGTAGGAAAGCTGGGGGAATTTTGGCTGCGCTGGAGAAATTTAGCACAATTTTTGATTTGCATCTGGCGCTCATGTGTTTTTCTCCGACTGAGCAGCTGTCTAGAACCTTACAAACTGTAAACATATCATTACAAGATGCACAAAAGGCTGCAACTTTGACAAGGAGCTTCATTCAGAGAAAGAGATCAGATCAAGTTTTTGAGGAATTTTACAAAAACGCTTTGGAACACTTGCAAGATCTCACAGACGCCCCAGTATTGCCCCAGCAATAGAAACGCTATGCTAGACTAGATTCAGGAAGAGAGTCTGCACACACATTCCAGAACCCCGTGGATTATTATAGAAAAATATACTTTGAGGTCCTGGATCTAACTGATGGTGAATTGGAGCGGCGTTTTGAACAGAGAGACTTGCATGTCGCAGCTGCTCTGGAGTGATTCAGACTTCTGGGATTCCGGGATGCCCAACAATACCCTCAGTAGCGTCGGCAATGAATGTCACTCCTGTGGCAAAACATCTACTCCCAGAGGTGTACAAACTGTTAAAATTATTCTACACCATCCCTGTGTCCACTGCCAGTGGTGAGAGGTGTTTCTCATCCCTTCGTCGTATCAAGACGTATTTAAGATCAACAATGACCCAGAGAAGACTGAATAGCTTGATGTGTGCCCACACGCACAGGGAGTTTTTGACCACAGTGGATGCTTTGAGGATAGCCAGAGACTTTATCCAGCATAATGACAGATGGAGACACTTCTTCGGGAATATTTAGAACTGGGCTGAGTTTGACTTTTTATTTTGATTTTTATTCTGAGTGTTAATAACCTTTTTTTTAGCTGTAGCCTAATATTACGATCCCTGGTGAGAAAAAAAACGTGGAACATAAAAATAAATATTCTGTTTCCGACTTTTAATTAATCAGTTGCATGATCAGGGGCAGTACAGCTGTATGGCTGTGCGGACTGTATACCTTGCTTTGATAAAAAAAAAAAAAAAATCTATTAATTTCATTACTTGACTTAATTTTCTTCTTAAATTTGATCTAAATTATTAACAATATACAATAACAGTCTTTTGTGTCAACGTCGGCAGAGTCCTGAACCGTAATTTACTTTTGTCTTCTGCTTACACTCTGAAAAAATCCCGCAGGTGCCCCTAATCAGAGGAATGGTGGTGTTTTATGTCAGCGTGTGTTGGGTGGTGAGGTATATGATAGGCCCGACCAATTTCAAGTGTGTTCCGCGGTCTATGAATAAGAATTTTGATCTTTAAATGAACAGATTTCTGACCTGAGGCCGAAAAAAATATATATTTTATTTATTATGAATGACTTTTTATGCATACTGATGCTTCCTATCCATGGTGTATAAGATTTAGTGAGACATTCATCCACTTTTTCCAATTCTCCAAACAAGTCAAAACCATGTCCAGTTTTCTTTATATGTTTGGAATAAGGAGTAGGGTTGAAAGACAGAACCTTTTTCTTCTAGAGACAATGGTATGGCCTGGCTAAAATCTCCCAATCCTTATAGGAGAATATGTCATGGTCTGACCCAACCAAACGTGAAGGTTTGGGCAACAATTCCATAATGTATGTTTGGCACAAAAGCAACCAAATAACCAAAATGACACATATCTGAACTGTGGTGGTGGCAGCTTCATGCTCATGGTGGTGAAAGCAATTATAAAAATTTCAAATTATCAGTTATCTTTGACAGATTTAGCTTATTAACATCACTTCATTTGCATGTCCAAGTCTCCATCTAAATCAATAAAATAATGGATATTTTGAAAGACACAGCACCTGATGAAGAGCAAAGAGTACTGACCACATAATAAATTCCGGAGTACCAGCAATCACAAGTTAAACAGTACCCTAAGTTTTTATAAGCATAACAGTTGTGTGATAATAACTTCTGTTTTATATAAGCAGATCAGGCCATAATCACTAGGATATGAAATGGTAGGTCAACATCTCATGACACTACACATCAGCAGCAGCATGTTCAGGCTCTATGTAAAGATGTATTTTATTTTCCCAAGTCACAGCACCATCAGTTCAAGGTAAATGCAGTGCTTTCCCTTTTTCTTGTTACCATGGTAACTGAAATACTGCTTCCAGTCATTTAAAATCTCCACAGGTAGTTTGCTCTGGCCTTCCCATAACTGTGTGCAGAAGGTCAGTGATGTTCCATGCTAAGAGAGTGGTGAAAGAGAAAAAAATCAAATCCTTTTTGGTTGTATTTTTTTATCTCTTTACCTCTAAAATCAGAGAACATTGAACAGTGTTTATTTTATAATTAAATGTCATAAAAATGATTTTACTAAAGTTGACTAAACTCATGAAGAAACCTCCAAACCAAATCAATTATTGACTTTATTGTATTTAAGTTATACAGATATTTTACTTTAGTTCTATTGCTTTAAATCAAGTGGTTATCAGCAGGCGATCTCTGTTACCCATCAGTCACTGTGATATAAACATTTACACAGTGATAACTCGAGAGGTTTTTGAAGACTCTTCAAATGTGTTTATATTCCTTTATCAATACAACTCGCAGCATGTTTTAGATGCACACAGCTGCACTGTGTTTAACCTCTGCTGGCTTCTGCCTGACTTCAGCTTTAAACAGAGGTATGGAATAGTTGATAATCTGGTAATGATAAGTTTTTGAGGAGTGGCAGCCTTGTCATTGTTCTCCATTCAAATAATTTGTTTGAGTTCTTTTAATTCCCTCTATCCATTATTTGATTTTTTTTTTTGTTGCTTTGTTAACAAGCGGAACAAATTCTCCAGAATGTCACACAAGGAAACCCTTGTTAATACATCATTACCATGTGACCTCACACCTCCTATCAGAGTCCTTGTAGATGTGGATGTAGCAGACATGGCATGAAACAAGTGACTGCTTGTTTCATGCCAAGACTGCTTGTTTCATGCAATGAAACAGAGCAGGCATGGGCTCAATGAACACGGCATGGACAGAAGTATAAACCAGCAAGGAACAAAGAGAACTGAAGAGTATATATAAACCATGGGAAATGTGAAAATACTGAAACTGATTACAAGGAAGCAGGAGGAATCAATAAAACAGATTGCAAGCTGGCTGTGGCAGGGAGTGGTAACAAGAACTTGAAAAGAAACAAGAAAACAATCTAACCCCAAGAAACTCTTGCGGGACACAAACTAGAATGCACCAAGAACAGAACATAAACTAGAATGCATTGTGAACAGAATACAAGAGTCATAAGAAACACAACCTAAGGAAAGAACTAAAGCACTACCTGGAAAATAATAATCAGAAGCAAGATCCAAAACACAACTTGAAGAACATAATCAGAAGCAGAGAAAAAACCAAAAACAAATAGTGACACACTCAAATCATGACACCTACTATCAACTGACCAAAACCAAAGTATTCATAAACAGTGCATGGGTTTGTTAACAAAGACTCATAATTCCTGGAATAATCTCATTTACCAGAGGAAATGTCTAGAAAATACAGCAGATCCTGGGCCAGTTTCGCTTGTGGTTTGTGACTGGTGCATTTTGGCATTCAAAAAAAACTTCTGAAATTGACAAAAAGGGTGCAGTAATGAATTATTGCATAAAAGATGTGGACATGATTTGTGAATTTTATAGTGTTATTTGTTTTAGAGTAGATTGTCTTTCACAATTCAGTGCTAATCTCTATCTGTTTTGCATTTGACAGAACTGTGACAACTGCTGCAAGAAGGCACTGCTGGGAGCATGGAGAGTGTGATGGACAGATGAATGTCACCACTTATGTTTATGTTTTGTGATGGCCAGAGGAAATGTCTTTATAGAAAATACTGACTGCAGATGTATGTTATTCTTCACATTACAAAAGTGGTTTTGTTGCCTCTGATGCTGTATTTAATTTTTACATTTTATTCCATACTGTTCCTTTGAAATAAGTAACATAACAGTAAAAAAAAAAAAAAAAAAACTTCCAAACAAATGCTGCATCAGCCTGTTTATAATTAGACCCGACCAGCAAAAGCATTGTGAGGGCCTATTGTAATCATTCTATTCATTATTATGACTTTTTAGCAACTTTAACATTTTCAAAAAGTCACAAAATTTTGCACCTCTGTTAATCCTGGTGTAAAATTATGTACTTTAAGGCTTTCATAAAAGTCACATAAAAAATTGCTCAACAGCGACCCCTGAAATTTTCAAAACAACCTCCTCATTTAACTTACTTTATCATTGAGGTATAAAATTTGGTACGCTTATAGTACTCATCAAGCTACATAAAACTCTCTTGTGACCATGTTCAACAACAAACAGGAAGTCGGCCATCTTGGATTGAATTTGCGATTTTGACGTCATTTTTGCAGTCTATAGCCTCTTTATTTGATCGAACTCCTCCTCGAGATTTTGCTTGATCAGCTTGAAGTTTGGTCAGAAGGGATGGGGGATAAAGTTATCATTATCATGAGTTACTAAGCATGTTGAAGGGGCAGAGCCAGACCTCAAAGTTTGACATCTCGCCAAAACAAACTAAATTGTTATTGCTCCTTCAAGGAAAGTCGCAAAGACACAAATCCTTCTGGGATTGATCCACATCTTGCCCTGAAAACAATATTCAATGGTCCTGACATCATTGAAGCCCTGCACCCTGAGAACAGGAAGTGTAATGTTTTACTTTGGAAGGTCCATACATGTCCCTTCACCAAATCAAAATAAAACTGTCTCCAGTGACAAAAAACAAGATGGTCTAAGTAAGTTTCCAGTACTAAGAGGTTTGGCTGAAGGGCATGGCTGAAGCAGCGTGGCAAAGTCCGTCATCACGCCTTAAGCTTGCCTCTGATTTCCACATTTTTATCCGATCAGCACCAAATTCAATATGATTAATATTAGTCCAGCCCCCTGAAGACATACAGTGAAAGAATTGGTGGCCGTGGCCTAATTTCATCACAGCGCCCCATAGAAGAATTTGAATTGAATCACACCTTAGATAGAAAAACTTCTAACCAATTTGAATAATAAACTGAATCCCACGGCACTGTTACATAGTTAGGATTAAGTGGAATGTATTGTTGGGACCTACAGCCATGGAAACAACATGAAAGATGCGATACAAACTTTTCTGGAACTTTCAAAATAAATTGCATTTAACCTACTTCCAACATTTGGAAAATGGGGGGTAACAGTGGACTTCCCATGATGCCACTGGCCGTATAAAACCCCCACCTGTCCAATGGTCCGATCTCTTCCACACCAGTGATCATCGGGACAGGGGAGGCACAGCGCGCTAATGTCTCTTTGCTGGCAGACAGACATAAACTCTTCAAATTGGATCCGAGGGTGTCATACGATCCCGCGATCATATGCACCGAGTTAAGTAAGAATCATTGTTTGTGTACCCGGTATTCATTCATAAAAAGGGGAAATTAAGGTATAAGCATTGCTTTACTTTCTCTCTGAGGCCTGCAGAAGCAAACTATGTTCCAGAGAATTCCCTGCAGAGACGCGGTCTCTACGAAGCTGAGTGGAGCAGTTTTCCCAGTCTGGAAGAAGGACAACCGAGACCGCATCACCGTGGTTGTAACTGTGCAGTTGGTTTGCGGACAGAACGAGCCGTCTTTCATCCACAGCTACAGAGGTTAGCCAAAGCTAACCGTTTGTTCGCAGTGGATGTTTCTTCAAACCTCGTCGCCCCAGACAACGTTTCCTCACCACGGTTTATGAGGTTAGATTTTGGGCAGAGAGATAGAAGTGATTTAGAATTAAAAAATCTAAACGTTTTTCGTTTTATGAAGTTTGGTTTTGTTTGTGTTGAACTCAGCTATCTTAGTGCTAGCAGGCTATCTGCAGCACATGTGCTCAGTTTTGTGTTCTGTGTTTGTGTGTTTTTAAAGTTAAGACAAACTTTACTTGAAGGTGAAGGTGATTTTAAACACAGAAGATCGATCCTCCCGTCCACGCTTATGCATTTTAACCCTTTTCATTAAAGGTATTTTAAAGGTGTGTGTTTGATTCTGGTGCAAAGCTATCAGCTTCTTTTGTTAGCTTTAACTGCTAACAGCTAATGAAACACCATTAAGCCTCATGTCTGCAGAAAGATTTGTCTCTTTTCCAAAATACTCCCCTAATAATATTTCTTTAAATATTATTTTAATAAATAAAGGCAGCTAATGAGACACCATTGAGAATTAGTCATCCAGAAGGTTGGTTTTATTCAGCAGATCATTCTTTAAAACATTATTTTATTAAAACAATATTTTATCTGATTTGCATTGTGAATGGTTGTCTAAAGGTATGCTGATTATTGCCTAAGTTAGTTCCAAGACTAACTTAACTTCACTTCCAGATTCTTCAAGATAATCCTTGGTTCTCAAACATAAACATTGCATGGTAATGTTGCATCACTCTTTTGGTCATGATTTTCAATCATCTTTAATCAACTTGTTTATATTGTATATAAACCATTAGTCTTCGTTATCCTTTAATTCTGCTTAGTAGTTTAGTTGGATTGTTTTAGCATAGTAAAGAGTTCGTTGATTGAAATATGTTTGACTTTGAATTTACTTATTGTTGTTAATAAATTCTTGTATTTTAAGAAATTGTGTAAATTCATTCCATGTGTGTGCAGAGATTTGCTGTACAATAATGTCAGAGCTTGGCTCACCTTTTTGATTTTGTCCTAATACCACCGCCTTACTAGGCCGGTATTCACAGGACAACCCTTAACAGACCAAAATATTATTTGATAAAATATTAATATTAAATATTAAATAATGTTCTCAGATTCATAGTCACAACAGTATGTACCTGACTTAAAATCTGTATGATTCGATTGAATTGACTTTGTAAAGTGCCTTGAGATGACGTGTTGTGAATTGGCGCTGTATAAATAAAACTGATTTGAATTTAACTGAATTGAACAACCAGCCCCAAGCCATGCTTTGTCTGAGGACTATGGAATTTTGTACAAATCTGTAACTTCTCAGGACATACAAAACAGTCTCTTGGACCCATTGTCCAAACGCCACAGGAAGTTACCCATTTTGAAACAAAGCCGCCATATTCCCTCGTTTACACACGTCGAATCTGAGCAAACTCCTCCTACAGCTTTTGACTTAGGCCCTGTCCCAATACCCACACTACACCCTACGCCCCTCTATGAAGTGTGTTCTTTGTAAAAGTGCATGTAAGGGTGGAAGTGTGCAGGTTACAAGCGTGCAAAATTGGAGAATTGGGACAGTAGGGGTTACGTCATCGACTTGCACCTCTGCACCGAAACTGGAACATCAAAAAGGTCGGGAACCAGCGCTGTTTTCACAGTCTTGCTACTAAAAAAACAATTTAAAACGGCAACAAGCAATTGTTTTGAGGAGAAGAAAGTACAGGAAGCAATGGAGGCTTATACACCAGACTCTCACCGAGTCAGTGTTTGTTTGAAAGGTAACTTCAGTGTTATGCCCAGACTCATTCTGAACCCAGTCTTATCTTACAATGTTGAGCCTGGAAAACCAGTAAAAAAAAATATTTGTCGGCTAGCTGTCTGAAGTTCACGCAGTTCTTATGTTGGATGGGTGCAAAAACTTGTTATCACTCATGTAAAAACCTTGTGTTGCAAGGCACCTGCACTATGCCTTCCTCCCTGTGTGTGTGAGATCATTGTTATCTCTGTGTGAACCAGCCTCCTTTCCGTCTCACACACACACACACACCCTGTCTGAACTGTCTGTTGAACTGTACATATAAATAAAGAGATAGGGTGTCAAAAACTTTGTAGTTTCACTGCAAAGTGGGCTACCCTTGTCACAAGTAACTCTGACTGTATCGTTCTTACCTCTGAGTTGACTAAATAATACCTAACATTTATTGGTCCTTCGAAGCCGGATTAATTCAATAACCTTATTTCTCTTTGCTTTAACAGTGACTCTGGGATCCGTGGGGGAAGCCTGACGTCGAGCGAAGCACCGCTGCACAGCCTCCATTAGCCGGAGTGGCGGAAAGTCCCGGTGTGTGTGAATTCACACCTGGCCAGTGGGTTATTGCCTTCCTCGGCACGGGTGACTCTCACAGGGTCCAGAGAGTCACCAAGAAGTCAACTCCGAGGTGAGACAGTTTTAAAATACAGTTCATAGGAAAAGTACTTAACAGTCGTTGGTAGTGCGTCGCCGGTAAGGACGCTGCATTAGGATGGTTTTATTCCACCGTGAAAGGAATAGTGACAAATTTGGTACAATCCCGCCGTGAAGGGGATTAAAGAAAACGACTGAGGATTATTCCCCTGTGAGGGAATAGAGTAAGCGCTATATAAATAAAAGAAGAAAAGTACTTAAAAGTCGTTGGTAGTGCGTCGCCGGTAAAGACGCTGCATTGGGAAGGTTTTATTCCACCGTGAAAGGAATAGTGACAAATTAAGGTAGGGCCCCGCCAAGAAGGGGGCCAAATAAAACGACTAAGGGTTATTCCCCTGCGTGGGAATAGAATAAGCGCTATAAAAGTAAAAAGAACGGAGTAAATTGAGCTCATAAAATAACACCAAGTTAACTTAGAAAAATTACAAGGTACCTGAAACTAACTGTGTGACTGTGTTGTGTGTGTATGGAGGACTAAGCATTTTAATAGAATCAGCAGGATTCTGCTAGTCCTGTGTTTTCTTTTGCCCAGATTAAAACTACGTACTGGTGACTTTGGAGATTTAGGTCGGATTTCATTCCAGAAAATTAACACCGTTGCGAATTAGTTGCAGTAGAAGGCCGTGTTAATGTCCTCTCCATAAGTCTCATGCCAGTGACCTTTTATCTGGGACATTTATACTACAATTAAACTAACATAAAACATAATGGAGAAGAAACAAAGTAAACTAATTGACTTAGAAGGGGAGGTAAAGTTTATGGAGAACTATGTAAAAGGAGCAGGTATGATCTGTCATAGATGGAATAAAAAATAAAAAACATGGGTTTTTGGGCAAATTAGATACAAAGGATGTCTTAAAATTACAAGGGGATCTAAAATTAGCAATAATGAAAACTAAAAAGAGAAAAATAACAAAGAACAATGGGGAAAGAACAGAGAAAAATCTCTGATTTAACAGAAATATGTACACGATGGCATAAAAATACGGATTTTCAGGTAACTTAATTATCACTGAAATCCTAAAACTACACGGGGATCTTAAACTGGAAATTATGCATTCAAAAGATTCAAGAGACAATAAAAAACCTTGCCAGATTATAATTTCAAAGGGGACTTTTCAGTCCCTGAGTGCTCACAGTTGATAAACAGATTAAAACAAAAAGATGAATTAAAAAAACAACAATAAGAGCAGCTTTTAACTGACATAGCCATAATACTGAGGCCTTAAGAAAAGCACAGGAAAAAAAAACTAACTTTCAGCTTAACTGAAAACAAATAAAGGGGGGGGCGGACTGCCACCCATCCCAGGTTAGAATACCAAGGTAGCCCCAAATTATAAAGACTAAGAGATGGTTTTAGAGGATGTGGTAAAAGAAGTTAAAAGAGGAGGTGACAATGTGGACAACATGGAAACTGTCCAACTGGACAACCCAGTGAACAATGACTAGAGTTGTTAAAGAAGTAATCTGAGAGTAAAAGATTTTGTAGGCAAACATTAGTGATAAACAGGTGCTTTAAAAATCATTCTATGGTGTTATACTACTAACAATATAATGATAAAATGCAAAAGATTCATTTTACAGGGAAATAATTCCATATTTGGCTCAGATTGTTTGCATTCTTGATTTTTCCTCTTTGAGAGAAGTTAAATTTCAGCTCTGTGAAACGACCTTGACAAAGAGATGCAGCTGCCTGAAAACAAAGATAAAACTTCTGCAAACAGCAGAAGCCTGTCTCTGCTGAAAGGTCTGAAAAAAAAAAAAAATTGTAACTCTACCCTGCATGTGTCAAACTCAAGGTCCGCGGGCCAAAACCGGACCTCAGGAGTTTAGTGATTCTCTAGAAGTAGAACCTTTAATATGGTGATTGTGTGCTTGAATGTTATTTTGTCAATCAATAAGCAGTTTTATCTACATTCTGCCACAATCTGCCTTTTGAAAATGTTTTGAATCTTGCTCTTTATGTCTAAAAAAAAAAGAGAAATTGGCTAAAGTCTGCAGACACAAAATGAACCTGGATTGAAGCTCTAACTATGTTTATTTAATCTGAGATCCTCTCCAAATGCAACAGTATATGTCAGTCTACATGAGATACTAACAACTTCACCTACTGATATAATATAAAGATCTGAGTGAATATGTGAAACAAACAATGATGAAAGTTTTTCAACAGGTGATGCTCATCCAGGAGGAAGACAGTGTTCCTAGGAAATGCAGCTCATTCATTAACAATCAATTTTTCTCCTATAGGTGGACGTTTTGCTGACTAATCATAGGCTGGATCTATGAAACATTATGAGCACAGACCAAATGACCAAGGTTCTGACTGACTTATGAACCTCACTGACCTGACAATGATAACATGACACCCAACAGACAACACCTTTAATGTGGACCCCACTAAGACCATCTTATTGATTCTTGGTGAATAAAAAAAAAAAATTGAAGCATTCAAAACAGACCTAGTGGAAACAAAAGGGGTTATGAGGAAACAATGTGCATTTTAAGAATAATAGAAGTCAAATTATGTTCAAATTTTTGCAAATAAAAATTACTCTGACAGAGAAATAAGTAAGTAGTGTGTGAATGTGTGTGAATGGGAATGACTGATTTCATTGTAATGCATCTTTGAGGGACCTTAAAAGCGCTAATAAAGGTCTGATGTTCTGATGATCTTTGCCAAACTTATATCTTAATAAGGTTTCCAGAATCTTTTTTGAAAAATCATATAAAGATGGCAAAGGTTCTACCTGTATTAAAAATACTGATAACCATAGGAAAGTTCATAGATCCGTCTTCAATTTTTCATAATTCTTTTACAAACAGGTTATTTAAACTTTCATGTGGCCAAATGTCTGTGTTTGACTTTCTGTTTTTGTGAAATAAATGTCTTTCATGTTATGTAAAAATTAGAGTCCTCAACAGTACCATAATAATATTAGGTCAGTTCTCTATGGTAAAACAAAAAGATTTTAACAGATGTTTAGACTTTTTCCAGTCAGGTTCAAAATGATTGAATTAGACTCAAACTTAACATAAGATGAAATGAACCTTAACAGAATTACTGGACTGGACTGAAATAGAGAAAACTTGAGTTAATTGAAACAAACTTTAGTTACTTGAACTAAATACAAAGCTGACTGAAACTGTATGTTGTATCTATAAAACTGGGTAAGATAAACTAAGATTATAAGATATAATATGCCCTTCATTTTTTGTGTTAATCAGTGAGTAAGTTTTTATTTTTTATTTTTAATAAGAACTAAACCAAGCATTATTTATAATAATAGCAACTACCAAAAATATTGATCTCATTTTTAAATGTAATAAGGACTTACTTTATAAAATATGATAAAAAAGAATAATAAGAATTTGGAAAAACAGAGGCTTTAAACCTCTGCAGGAACAGCACTGACACTGTCAAAGGTAGATCCTAATACAGGAATCTGGAAGCTCATTCTGGCGTGGACAGTCAAAGTCCATCCAAGGACACATTTACATGGGGCAGAGGGACAAATACAGGGCTTAGCTGAGAGCAAAGAGAGCAACATGCATCCTGCCCTATCTGCTGTCCCACCTGAACTGTGGTCCCAATCATCAACTGATGTAGGACTTATAAAGGGGTTCCCACCATACAAGGTTAAAACTAATATCTGAAAAAAGGCCATTAGTCCGTCAATACTCCTTAAAGCCAGAAGCTGAAGAAGATACTAAGCCAGTAATACAAGATATGTTGAAGTCAGGAATATTAAGAGAAGCACCTGACGCTACATGCAAGGCATATCACACTGACATCACTATTATTATCACAGCCAAACATAACTCTAAAAAGATGTGCCCTTTAAATCCAAGTACTCTAATACCTACTGCAGAAGATGGAAAACCACATTCTTATAAAGCAAAAGTTGAAGAAGACACCAAACCCAGACAAGACATTTCTCAAACCCTTATACCAGATTCATGTGTTGTGTTTGTAGATGGCTCAGCATCTAAAGATGAATATGGAAAGAATAGAGTTGGTTATGCAGTAACAACCATCGACAGAATAATAGAAGCTAAATCTCTACCCAATACATGCTCAGCCCAAACAGCAGAATTATATGCTGTCGTAAGAGCCTGTGAATTACATGAGGGACAAATACTTACTATATACACAGACAGCCAATACGTTTTCGGATCAGTACATCACCATGCTAAGATTTGGCAAAATAGAGGTTTTAAAACATCATCAGGGACAGAACTAACTCATTTCAACCTATTAAAGAGAAAATGTCAGATCTGCTATTTATAGACACGGACGTGCTGAAAGACGCCCAACAGTCAGCACCCAAGACAGAAATAAAGGCCTGGCTAAAGAAAGGAGCACAGAAAAAAGATGACATCTATCAGATAGAAGATAAACCAATCCTCCCAAAAAAATGTATACAACACAGCAGCTACAGTGACACATTGGGAAGACCCACGTGTCAAGGGGGGAATATGTCACATCTGGTAAAGCATTAATGCTACACTATAAATTTTTCTGACTATGCAAATCATTTTTGCAGATCATGCATAATTTGTTGCAAACACGGGGGAAGAAATATTGCCTAGTTGTAATAGATGAACCTAGTGACACATTTCTTCCCCACATATGGTATCCCACAGATTATAAGGTCAGATAATGGAACTCATTTTGTAAATAAATTAATAGAACTAAGTTCTAATGCATTAGGGTTTCAGTTAAAGATTAAGGAAAACAGTGGAAGAAACAGGGAGGCCATGGCCCGGATGCCTATCCCTGGTTAAATTATGGATGAGAATAACTCCAAATCAAACTGGTCTTACTCCATTTGCCACCTACTGTACATCATTGTATGGCTCCACCCACTATATTCTGAGTCTGAGATCACGTGACAACAAGTTGCTGATGTGAATTTGTATTCTCAAAGAAATAGTACATGGCAGACCGTTTTCTCTGCCCTCTGACATGAATGAAATAGAGAAAGCACAACAGGAACCTTCATTAGCTGAGTGGATGAATAAAATGTTGCAGACAAAAGAAGAACAAATGTCCAGTGGTCTGCCGATAATCTCTGCTCCTATCCCACAGAATGAGGCCTGGAGACCTGGTCCTGATTAAGACACTCCACCGGAAGGATTGGAGCACTCCTTGGTGGAAAGGGCCGTTTCAAATACTCCTGACAACGCCCACAGCTCTGAAAATAGCAGAGAGGCCTTCCTGGATCCATAAAAGCCACTGTAAGCCAGTTTTGCCGTTACAGGAGCCAAACCAACCGACGGGGTAGCAGAGGAAGTCCGGGTTCAAAGATGGCCCAGCGTCTCAAACCGGTGAAGAAAACAGCTGATCTGCGCCCAATTATAAAATGGCTCTCTGTAACATGTGGACAGGACTGATAAGCCTGAGCTTAATTCTGGTAGCAGGACTCTTTCTCTATCTAAAGCAGGATCCACAGGAGGTGATACCGAACCAGAAGAGATGGACATCAGACGGGACCCATCTCAGAACACTGACGGAAGAACATGACGCACATCCATTCCTACAGAATTTCTGGTATTGTTCATGGTGGCACATGCAACACTGAACCAGGTAGAAATGCACGAAAATGAAGGGGCCGATTATGATGACATGTAAATAAATCACATCAAAAGCCTGAGTGTACTCATACATTGTATTTCATAAAATGACCTTACAGCAGAAAATCGAAAGAAGTTGTTGCTTAAGTGAAATGAGAAACAGTACAATGATGACATAAACAGGGCAGATTTTTAAATTCCTTTATTATGTTTCACTGTTTTCATTAAGTATTATTCTTTTATTTTTATGATTTCAAGTATTATTCTTTTATTTTTATGATTTCAAGTATTCTTTTATTTTTATGATTTCAAGTATTATTCTTTTATTTTTATGATTTCAAGTATTATTCTTTTATTTTTATGATTTCAAGTATCATTCTTTTATTTTTATGATTTCAAGTATCATTTTTTTATTTTTATGATTTCAAGTATTAATCAACATTTAACTTTTAATGGTTGCCGAGGGCGGCGGGGCCGTATGAGTATTTCCCACAAAATATAATCTGTTTACCGTCTGTGGGTTTTCGCTCATACAAAGTATTTTTCTTACTCGTTTTTATATTAAATGTTTTTACTTGTGATAAAAGGAGGGACTGTTGGATGGGTGCAAAAACTTGTTATCACTCATGTAAAAACCTTGTGTTGCAAGGCACCTGCACTATGCCTTCCTCCCTGTGTGTGTGAGATCATTGTTATCTCTGTGTGAACCAGCCTCCTTTCCGTCTCACACACACACACACACCCTGTCTGAACTGTCTGTTGAACTGTACATATAAATAAAGAGATAGGGTGTCAAAAACTTTGTAGTTTCACTGCAAAGTGGGCTACCCTTGTCACAAGTAACTATGACTGTATCGTTCTTACCTCTGAGTTGACTAAATAATACCTAACATCTTATTATTCTGATTTGATGGCTGGTTACATTGACGGTTGTGACTGGTTTTTGCTCAGAACGTCGTCTGCAGCAGTGAATTGTGGGTAATATACTTCGGCGAAGTCCGCTTAGATTCAGGCTTTGCCGAAGGGCGGATTGAGGGCACAAAGGGGGGCTAAGGACCACTCTGGAGAATTGGGACACACTACGCACTCGAGCCCATCAACGGGAACGCGCAATTCAGGGACACAAGGGTGGAAGTGCGAGTATTGGGACAGGGCCTTAGAGACTTCAAAATCCCTGAGTAAAATCTTAAGGCATTGGGGATCAAAAGTTATCAAACGCTTTTGTTGCATTAAAGCCTGTGGGTGTGCCACCAGAGAGGCCCTGGTAACAGCATGATATGAGTCCTTTAAAGCTGTGTAACAATGGTCCAGTGTGCTTTTGTCTCTGGTGGGACACTTAATATGTTGTCTGTATTTGGGGAGCTCATTGGAGAGGTTAGCGCTGTTAAAATCTCCCAGTATTAAGATGAAGGAGTCCATGTATTTTTTTCTCCACATCTGTAATCAGCTCAGCAAGATGTTTTTCCGTGGCAGAAGTGCAGCCATGCGGTGGAAAATATGAGACGATTATTATAAACCAGGAAAACTCTCTCGGTGAATAAAACAGTTTACAGATTATGGAAAATGACTCCAGATCCGGACTACATGTGTTCGCCAGCACTTTTACGTCTCTGTACCAACCTTCATTTATATATTTTATATAAATGAATATATTTTATATATATATTTTATATATTTTGGGCCCCCCAAAAGGAACCTAGGGGGACTCGATTGAAGTTTAACTCCAGGTCCACAAAACACATGCAGACCAGTTGGGGAAACTACCATGAACCCTCGAGAACCCTGTTTAGGGTGCAGAACTAGTCTAGTGTTCTGGATGGGACAAAAAAACCACACTGCTCCTCCTGAAGTCCAGGTTTGACTATCTGCCGGTCTTTCCTCTTCAACACCTTGGCATATGCCTTACCAGGAAGGCTGAGGAGTGTGATCCCCCTGTAGTTGGAACAAACCCTCCCGTCCCCCTTCTTGTGAATGGGGACCACCACACCGGTCTCCCAGTCCAGAGGCACTGTTCCCGATTGCCATGTAATGTCGAAGATGTGTGTGGATTCAACTTACCACCAGGGGGGGCTCTGTTTCTCACGTAAGCCTTGAAGTACCCCAGCAGAATGATGAAGTCCCTGAGAGGGGCACAACACCCAGACAGGTACACCAAGAAGGTCGGGTAAACCCCAACACAAGACAGCTGGGCCGGAGGGGGGGGGGCAAGCAAACCCACCCCAGGCCGTAGTCTCTCCCAGCAGGTCACTCCAGAGTAGAATTGAGTCAAAATTCTCTCGAGGAGCTGGGTTCTAGAACCCATGCTGTGCGGAGAGGGAAGCCAACTATTTCTAGCCAATATATCTCGACCTCAAGTTCAGGCTCCTTCCCCCCTGCAAGGTGACATTCCACATCCCTAAAGCCAGTTTTAGCATCCGGAGATCGGGCCGTCGAGGTCTCCACCTCTTTTGTTTAGCAACTGGTTGCAACTGGTTGCTATTTGCTTCTTAAGTGCTATAGATGCAGCAAGGCTGTACTTACCGTTACACTAACCTCTTGGAGTGAGGGTGACTGATGGTCGATGGTGAATCTTTAATTAGACAGAGTCTGGGAGAAGCTGAGTAATTAAAGCTATACCACATCCTGGCCTATCAGCAGACTCTGTTTAACAGGAGTCCATTTTTCTCCAAGCAATTAAAAACAATAGATTTAATGTTTCAGCAAACGAAAACAAAAATCTAATGATGCTTATTTATTTGTGTTGTTCTAAAACATTTGCTTTGATATTGCTGACTCCCTTTCAGTGAGATGGGTGAAGCAAATTACATGCTCTCAGCATGCAGTGATACAATTAAAGACTGCCCATTCATTTCAAAGGAAAAATGTCGACAAACAATAAGTTATTTTTATATATACTTGTTTCACAAATTTAATCTGTACTCCCTCTAACAATATCTGGCATCTTTGAATGCCTGGGTTGCGAGTATAAATTAATTATTCTTTGCCATTCAGTTACTCTGTTCAATGCAGCCTATGAACCCAAAATTTCTGTTCTCAACAGAAAGTAAATTTGTAAGAATATTTGTGAAAGTAATTGCCAAAATTTCTCCTGTAATTGCATTTTTGTTTGAGAAATGTTTAATATCAAAGATAACTTGAGTAAAAAGAAATTATAGTTGCAACTTATAATTTCAGTTGTTAAACGAAAAAATCTTATACAAACAACCCACATACAGAAGAGCTGTTTCATATAGAGCCTGTTCAATCAATCATTCCAAGATGCAAAGACTATGGCACAATAGCCTGGACAAGGAGAACATTATTCAGAAAAGCAGCTAAGATGCCCATGGTAACTCTGCAGGGACTGCAGAGAGCCATAGCTCAGGTGGGTGAGCCTGTTTGAAACTTAGACTGCAGGTTTACTGGTGGTTCCTAGAGTCTCTAGAAGTAGAATGGGAGGCAGATCATTTAGTTATCAGGCTCTCCTCCTGTGGAACCAGCTCCCAGTTTTAGTCCGTGAGGCAGACACCCTTTCTACTTTTAAGGCAAGGCTTAAAACTTTCCTTTTTGATTAAGCTTATAGTTAAAGTGGCTTAGGTTATCCCGAGCTATCTCTGTAGTTATGCTGCTATAGGCTTAGGCCACTGGAGGACATAATGACCACCTTCAGTCTCTGCTACATTCTCATACTCCTAGATGAAGCCACTAAAGGTGCTACAACCATTCATCTTTTTCATACTCTAGACCTGACAACTGGCTCAGAGCTCATCTGTTTAGCAGTCTTCCTCTCCTAGAAGAAGTCACTAAAGAAGCTATAACCATTGAGTTTTCACTGTTCTTTCCCATAGAAAGTACTCCACGGTTAGTGCATTTGTGTTCTTTTTGTCTCTTTGCTCTGTTCTCTCAAGCCCCCAGTTGGTCGTGGCAGATGGCCACCTCACTGAGCCTGGTTCTGCTGGAGGTTTCTTCCTGTTAAAATGTTTATTCAGGAGGAGTGAACACTGCAAGTCACTGACTCGATGCAACCTGGTGGGTTTCCTTAGATAGGAAAACTTTTTAACCAATTTCAATAATAAAGTAAATCTTACTGCATTGTTTGATTGTTTGGATTAATTGGAATGTATGTGCCTGACTTGAAACCTGTATGATTCAACTGAATTGACTTTGAAACACCACTATTTTATAACCGTAACCCTAACCCTTGCTTTTATGAATAAGTGAAAAGAAGAAAACCTATGCTGAAAGGAAGCCTTAAGAAGTCCCATTTGCAGTTTGTCACAGGCTATCTAGGGGACAAAGACAACATGTTGAAGAAGTAGCTCTGCTCAGATGAGACCTTCATTGAACTTTTTGGCCCACATGCAACATGCTACAGTGACTTACAGTGATCCTTGGAGTTTTCAACTTTTGTTTCCTTACAACCTAGAATTTAAACAGATTGTCTGAGAGCTGACACCAGTCCATTTACAGATAATGCCTACAACCATGAAGATGTAATGTTTTTATTGTGAAGCAAACAAAAACACAGACAAAATAACAGAACACTTCAGCAAGCATAATTGATCACCCCTTACTAAAGTTAGGACTTTGTAGAGCCATCTTTTGCAGTAATTACAGCTGCAACTTGCTTTTGATAAGTCTTTAGGAGTTTGTCACACCTTGCCACCGGGATTTTGCACATTCCTCAAGGCAAAACTGCTACAGCTCCTTCATGTTGGTTTTCACTTGTGAACAGTGATCTTTAAGTCTAACCAATTTTAGTCTCGTCTGACCAGAGCAACTTCCTCCATCCATTTGGAGAGTCACCCACTTTCCCTTTGACACACTCAAAACGCGTCCTTATTTTTAACACTAAGTAATCACTTTTTTCTGGCAAATCTTCCATAAACCCAGCTCTGCGGAGTGTACAGATTATTATGGTTCCACAGACAGATACTCCTGTTTCTGCTTTGGAACTCTGCAACTCCTTCAACATCACCTTCGGTCTCTGTGCTGCCTCCCTGATTATTGCCCTCCTTGTCCGGTCCGTGGGTTTTGTTGGGGATCCCTTTCTTGGCAGGTTTGTTGAATTACTATTTTCTTTCCATTTGAAGATTATGGACTTAATAGTGCTCTGGGGAAGCATAAAAGATATTGTGGACAGAAGTTTTAACTGACTTATAATTCTCAACAACTTTGACCCTGACTTGTTTGAAGAGCTCATTGGTCTTCATAGTGTGATGCTTCCTGCTTAGTGGTGCTCCAGCCTCAGGGGCCTTCCAGAAAAGGTGTGTCAATACTGACAGATCATGTGACACAGACTACACACAAGTGGACTTCATCTCACTGATTATCTGACTTTTGAAGGTAATTGGTTGCATTAGAATTTTTAGGGGCTTCATAGCAAAGAGGGTGGATACATATACACATGCCAATTTTCATTTGTTTTTCATTTGTTAGACTATTTTGTGCAGATTCATCACATAAAATAATATTAAAAACATTTAAATCACATGCTGGAATGTAACAAACTAGGCAAAAAGGCAAGAAGGTGAATACTTTTGCAAGGCACTGTAAACTGAGGGAAGAGTGGAGAATGGCATTGAATGCAGGTGAGTTTATCAGCAGATTAGGATCAGCTGTGGAAGAGAACAAACAGGCAGACTGAGGGAACAGAACACAAGAATAAACTAAGAACTTAAACACAAAGGAATGAACTAGTATGGCAAACACTTTCTAGCAATAATGAACACAAAGAAATGAAATGAATATGACAAGACCTTTCAAACAATGGACAACTGAGAAGCGATCAAAACACAAACACAAATGAGAACCAAAACAAAAACACCCAAGGATCATAGCAATGTGATGATTATGCTACATTGCTACAGACACATTGTTTTCAATTTGAAAGAAATTAAGTAATCCAAGTCATTTTCTTCTTTGATGCTGAAATGAGTTATCCTTGTTAAAAATAGACAATGATCAACCATGTCAAATGGCGTTTTGTAGTGTAAAAATACTGCGTCCACATACCTGTCCTTATGCAAATAAGGTTTTATCTTTTTAGTAAATAAAATCATTGCAGACTAATAGAAATGAAATGCAAACTGAATTGGGTGCGAGATCACAAAGTCAATTAAATAACTTTGTAACCCTTTCCTGACTAATAAATATCAAAAAGATAGATAGAAAAGGGTTACAAAGCCAAGGCTTTGAAACACACCAATAACCTTGATGCCAGAACAACAGAGCTAAACAGGAAAAAACTATAAGTATTTATGTTCTACAAAACAAAAATTTTATTTTAAATGTGAAACAACTCAGCGTCTTTGTTTTGCACGTTTAAGTGACACGTAAATATTTTTAAATACTTTGCAAAAACTCTTAGTATAACATTTCGTTATGTAAAAGTTGAATAACAGTTGCTGTATGTGGAATGCTATTGATTGTTGAAATATTTTTCATTCAGTCCATTATTACACACTTCTGGGGTTAACAAATGTGGTTAAAATGGAAAAAGTGGATTTCTGAAAAATAAAGACAGAAAAAGTGGGATTTAGGATAGATACATTTGTACATGGTGTGTGAACTGTGGTAAAGACTAAAACATATACACTGTCCTTTTGCCAAGGATGTGCTACTGTGCCATGGCATTCTCCCCTCCATTCATCAAGCCATCTACAGGTCCTTTTCAAAATATTAGCATATTGTGATAAAGTTCATTATTTTCCATAATATCATGATGAAAATTTAACATTCATATATTTTAGATTCATTGCACACTAACTGAAATATTTCAGGTCTTTTATTGTCTTAATACGGATGATTTTGGCATACAGCTCATGAAAACCCAAAATTCCTATCTCACAAAATTAGCATATCATTAAAAGGGTCTCTAAACGAGCTATGAACCTAATCATCTGAATCAACGAGTTAACTCTAAACACCTGCAAAAGATTCCTGAGGCCTTTAAAACTCCCAGCCTGGTTCATCATTCAAAACCCCAATCATGTCCAGAAGGCCACTATTGACACCCTCAAGCAAGAGGGTAAGACACAGAAAGACATTTCTGAACGAATAGGCTGTTCCCAGAGTGCTGTATCAAGGCAACTCAGTGGGAAGTCTGTGGGAAGGAAAAAGTGTGGCAGAAAACGCTGCACAACGAGAAGAGGTGACCGGACCCTGAGGAAGATTGTGGAGAAGGGCCGATTCCAGACCGTGGGGGACCTGCGGAAGCAGTGGACTGAGTCTGGGGTAGAAACATCCAGAGCCACCGTGCACAGGCGTGTGCAGGAAATGGGCTACAGGTGCCGCATTTCCCAGGTCAAGCCACTTTTGAACCAGAAACAGCGGCAGAAGTGCCTGACCTGGGCTACAGAGAAGCAGCACTGGACTGTTGCTCAGTGGTCCAAAGTACTTTTTTCGGATGAAAGCAAATTCTGCATGCCTTTCGGAAATCAAGGTGCCAGAGTCTGGAGGAAGACTGCGGAGAAGGAAATGCCAAAATGCCAGAAGTCCAGTGTCAAGTACCCACAGTCAGTGATGGTCTGGGGTGCCGTGTCAGCTGCTGGTGTTGGTCCACTGTGTTTTATCAAGGGCAGGGTCAATGCAGCTAGCTATCAGGAGATTTTGGAGCACTTCATGCTTCCATCTGCTGAAAAGCTTTATGGAGATGAAAATGTCATTTTTCAGCACGACCTGGCACCTGCTCACAGTGCCAAAACAACTGGTAAATGGTTTACTGACCATGGTATCACTGTGCTCAATTGGCCTGCCAACTCTCCTGACCTGAACCCCATAGAGAATCTGTGGGATATTGTGAAGAGAACGTTGAGAGACTCAAGACCCAACACTCTGGATGAGCTAAAGGCCGCTATCGAAGCATCCTGGGCCTCCATAAGACCCCAGCAGTGCCACAGGCTGATTGCCTCCATGCCACGCCGCATTGAAGCAGTCATTTCTGCAAAAGGATTCCCGACCAAGTATTGAGTGCATAACTGTACATGATTATTTGAAGGTTGACGTTTTTTGTATTAAAAACACTTTTCTTTTATTGGTCGGATGAAATATGCTAATTTTGTGAGATAGGAATTTTGGGTTTTCATGAGCTGTATGCCAAAATCATCCCTATTAAGACAATAAAAGACCTGAAATATTTCAGTTAGTGTGCAATGAATCTAAAATATATGAATGTTAAATTTTCATCATGACATTGTGGAAAATAATGAACTTTATCACAATATGCTAATATTTTGAGAAGGACCTGTACCAGCAAAAACAAAAAAAAGATCTGTAAAGGGTGAGGGAGGAAAAGGCAGACGACAAGGGCAAGTCCCCTGCCCTGTCATCCATCTCATAGAACGGTCAGGAGGAAATCATCATATCCCCAAATTATATAAAATTACTCAACATTACTGGCAGATTTAGATGAAAAATGATTACCATTCACTGAAGAGGTTTGTTTCTAATACAAAATAACACTGGCATCTCTCAAAATACAACCTGCACAAAGTGTCATTTTTGAAAAAATAAATCTTTTTTTACAGTCAGTCAGTCAGTCATTTTCTACCGCTTATTCCATAGTGGGTCGCGGGGGAGCTGGTGCCTATCTCCAGCAGCGAGAGGCAGGGTACACCCTGGACAGATCGCCAGTCCATCGCAGGGCAACACACAAACAACCATGCACACACTCATTCATACACCTAAGGTCAATTTAGAGTGACCAATTAACCTAACAGGCATGTCTTTGGACTGTGGGAGGAAGCTGGAGTACCCGGTGAGAACCCACGCATGCACGGGGAGAACATGCAAACTCCATGCAGAAAGACCTCAGGCCAGGAATTGAACCCAGGACCTTCTTGCTGCAAGGCAACAGTGCTACCAACTGCGCCACCATGCAGCCCTCTTTTTTTACATAATTTCATAAAAAACAGCACATCAGAAATAATCAGTTCTCTTCTCAATAATCAATGGAAAAGTATTAATGGGCATTATAGCAGTCTAACACTTCTTATAAATGCTCACCAACCTTTTGTCCTTCTCCACAGATATTCATGACTGTTCATGAACTCCAAGTGTTTGACATTAGAAGGCCTCCTTGTCATAATTGTAATCTTTAGATCCTTCCACACAGATTTCCTGTCAAGTATAGGACTCTGGCTGGGTCACTCCTTAATGTTAATGTCACTTCCAGACAGATAAAACATGTTGGATAAAATGTAATTATCACTTTAAATCTAAATCTGCCATGGGTATAAATCATTTTAGGTTTAATTGTAGCAGTCAGACAGCATGAGAATGTATACAAATGAGTTAAAAGCAGTAAATTGTCCCCTAAATCAAATTAAGCATTAATGGGATGTGCTGGAAAACAAGTCCAATCTGGGTTTATATATATTCCTGGAGAGGCAAAACATAAACAAGCTTTTGTCTATTTTTATAATCGGTATTCACTTCTTCTGCACACAAATCAAACCTGAGTTGCTGCTCTGGAAGTAGAATTGGGTCTGCTTCCTGCTCTCTTTATGACATTGCAAAGTACATGAGCTCCAGCTCTGGCCTTAAGGTACTCCATTTACCTTGCAACATTACACCAGTGATTTCCAAAGTAGATAAACTCTTGATAGGCCAAGATCTTAACTGTAATTACATCAGGTTTTATAGTACATAATCCTTAAGAAAATGATGAGAAGCTGGATGAAACTGTGCATCAATCAAATGTAACAAACCTAATTATTGTCATCCCTCCCACCTTTTCCTCACTGCTCACTGCCATCACATATCATGACTTCCCATGACTCAATCCTGATATGGCAATTACAGCTGCAGAGAGTATTCGCTAATGACTGCAATCCAATCACTTCACAGCGTGTGCGGAAGGAAAGAAGGCCCAAGAAAAACAATGACAACCCACAATTTACTTTTATATTGTTATCTTTACACTTCCTTCCTGAATAACAGGATCATCATTGGCTCAGTTTCCTTTTTATGCCATGTCTTTTGGAAAGCACAGTCTTGTTTGTTTTGATAAAAATTTAGAAAATGTTCACTTAATACAGGAATGTAAACTAATCAACTAGCATATAGTTCACTAATAAAAAGCAGCTTTTAGATCTTCTGTGCAATACTTTAGATTTGTTTTCTAATAAATATGCAATCAAAGGTAACTGCATTCATATTGTAAAATAATATGAATACAGAAATAACTAAATAAGAAAAGCTAGATAACAGTTAATCTGCTGAAAAACACAAGATGGATAACTAAGATTTGTCGGTTTGTCTCTCCACTGTTGTTACATGCATGCTTAGTATGAGGGATTATTGCAAAGTCAATGCAACCGACTGTCCACTGTCTCTACATGCTCATCCAGGAGGAGTGAATGCTGCCAGTCATCGACTCGATGCAATCTGCTGGGTTTCCTTACATAGAAAAACTTTTAAACAATTTGAATAATAAACTGAATCTGACTGCACTGTGAGATAGTTAGGGTTAATTGGAATGTATGTACTTGACATGAAATCTGTATGATTCAATTAAATTGACTTTGTAAAATGCCTTGAGACGACGTGTTGTGAATTGGCGCTATAAAAATAAAATTGAATTGAAAAAATTTAAGTTATATGATATGTGCGACTGAGTAGGGTGAAAATATACAACATGTGCAGGTATATTTGTGCATATAAAAACAACAACAGACTATACAAAAAATGAAAAACTGTGCAAATAAAAGCAGGAATGTAAAAACGTTTGGTGCTTGAGTTTGTTGGAATAAGAGATGGTTATAAAGTCAACATGTAGAAGACAGAACACACAAATAAAATCAACTAAACAACCAGAAAAAAGTATTTAGCAAAGTTAAAAAAAATATTTGTATGTCAACAAGTGAAGTAAGCATTTAATCCCTAAAGGAAAAATGATAGAACCTGGTGGAGAAAACCTTCTTAGGGAGGATAACAGCATGACATTATCTGTCACTGTCCAGCAGGTTTGCACACGTCTCAGGAGAGGTTTCGGACTGTCCACTGTACAGAAACTTCGATTTCACATCTGCTGCTTGGCAACTCAAAGCTGCAGGTCCCTCCAGAGACTTTCTGTGGGAGAAAGGTCTGTAAACTGACTAGACCTTATGTTATTGTTGATTAGTAGCTACTTTGTTGCTTTCTTAGAATTTTTTTGTCTTTTTCATACTGAGAGACCCATCCATTTCCCATATAAGGTGTGCTGGAGAAGGTAAGTTCTTGCTCAAGATTTTATGGGACATGATGACATTATTTGGCTCCTCAAAGCAGTATAGCAGCCTAGTACCCTTAGCAGAGCAACACACTGAAAACACACTGTCTCCACCTGTGTGGTTGACTTTCCAAATGGTCTTCTTCAGGTCAGACTCAACAGTTCTCTTCTTCTGAACATAGAATTTGAACTGATACCAAACTGATGGATTTTAACCACAGCAGATAATTATGAATATTGACATTAAGATTTAACAGAGAAGGCAATGTTTTTTTAAATCTGTTCTTATATAGCTTACAGGGGGTTACCTGGTGTGGTCTTCTGCAGCTGTAGCCCCTCAGCTTTAGGGGGTTTACTTGTTGTTCATTAAGAGATGATAGTCCGCATAACTTGGCTGTTTGATGTTATTGGATGTTTTCTCCTTTTACGACCTTTCTCTGTACACCTGAGAGGTGGTTGTGCACAACTCAAACCAGCTGGTCTGGCCCCTACACTATTAACATGTCAAAAGTCACTTAAGTCCCCTTTATTACCCCATTCCATTGCTTGGTTTGTACTTTAGTTATGCCTAGATAAGTCACTATTTGTATTAGCAAGCAGTTGAACAGTTGTACCTAATAAACTGGTCAGTGAGAGCACATGTCTTCTGTTGGCCTTATGCTACTATAGCATGTTGAGGTTGGAGGTAACTGTAATAGATTGACTTATCTGTGTGACTCATCTTACGGGAGCCAAAACTCTGTCCTGTTGGAAGAATATTTGCAATATTATTTTTAGAGTTTGGCCAAATCTTTGTAAAGATAGTTACTTTCAATTATGTTTGGTTAACTGTTTTTGTTAAACTCAAATACTATTCCCTGTATATAACTGTGTATTGACTTTCAGTTAAAGGTAGTCGTTTTTTTTGCTTGCCTCAAAAAATTTATTGAGCTTAACACTGAATCCCAGTTTGTCCACTATGGAACCTAAATGTTCACTGATGCGTGTAATAATTCATGATAAAGAAAAAGCCACTGCACACAAAAAAGAAAATAGAAGAAAATAATACAATGTCTAACATTTAATGTGTTAAATTAAATAATCTTACTGTAGACAGTGCTGATGATCGCTTTCATTGATTAATAATCACTGCATTGCCAGCAGGCAATATTTCCAAGAATGAAGATTACATTTCTTTAGAAAAGAAGGAAAACAGATGAAAACTGGCTAAAAGATAATCACTGAAACATCTTAATTAATTAAGAATAAAGTATGGAATAAGTATGGAATATTTCAGGTCAAAAAGATTTTTAAATAGTTTTCTACTCAAATCTGGGTCTGACTACATTGGCTTGAAATCACTGGAAAGAAAAATGCTTGGTGTGTTTGATAAATTGCTCAATAGGAGCCAGAGCCATAAAGCATGAAATCTTATTGAACAATCAATCAGTTAATTTTCCCTTGCCTGAGTTTGCTTCCACCAAATTGACGTTCTCCACACTGGTGAAGTCAACTGGCAATTTGGGAGAAAACTGCTTTAAGGTACTCTGCTTTAATTGAATCAGAGAACAGCATTCCTAGAAAGTGCTCTGAAAAGAAAGGGCAGTACAAGCAGAGCACTGGAAGATTTTTCAAGAGGAAAGGCTTAAAAATAATGACATCTTTGGAGCAAGAGTGTTATGACTGAGAGCTGTTCTAGCCATGTCCAACTGGCTTCAAAGAACTTGCTGTTTTAATTTGATTTGCTGTAAACAAACATTTAAAAACTACTGCATTCAAATTCATTTCCCACTACATTAGCTTACCTAACTGTCAGTATACCTATGACATCTTAGCAGCACCGGCAATTCTACCAGAATGAAATTGTAGTACTGATGTGAATGCATATAAACCACATTTTCCTAAAGATGGGTTGATATGGGATTTTGTGACTACAAAGAGCTAATCTTTTCAAAAAAGACGTCTTAAAATTGTAGTTTACAAATTGTAAGCCATTAATGTAGGAAAGGCATCATATCCAACATTGATTTGGAATGAATTGTATTAATCAAATGGATGGTGTAGACTTGAATCTGTGCTGTTATTTCCTTATATAGAACCCTTAGTTGTAGGTTGGATATTGGATATTTGTGCTCCACGGATTCAGCGGGGCTTCCTTCTGTTTGATCCGATAAAGGCAGTCTGATTAAAGGCAGCTGCTCCCTCCTCCTGCAGACGCAATCAGTCTTAAATGTTCTGTTTTAGGATCTTCTAAAATTGGCTATTTGTTTAAG
Source organism: Girardinichthys multiradiatus (assembly GCF_021462225.1). Lineage (NCBI taxonomy): Eukaryota > Metazoa > Chordata > Actinopteri > Cyprinodontiformes > Goodeidae > Girardinichthys > Girardinichthys multiradiatus. The sequence goes on along the minus strand of NC_061796.1, from coordinate 26,697,416 downwards.
AAACCTTCGTTCTTATGGTTCAACAGTTCCATTTAAAGGTTTTCTTAATCCTTCTTCGGATTTTATAACATCAACAGGGCCGTGAAAGAGCTTTTGTTCTCCAACAGAGCTCTTCTTGTTTTGCTTTTGTCACAGTTTGTTTCATGTTTCATATCAATGAAAAAATTTTGATATCAAACAAAACTTGATTAAATATAAAAACCAGTTTTCAAATGATATTTTAATTGATTAAGGGAAGACATATTCACTATTCATTATTTCCAGACATATTTCATAAATTAGAATATTTGTCAGATAAAGACACTTTTTAAAAATAACAACCTTTAAGCAGGTATTAAACAAACGTGCATTAAGCCCAAATTTATGTATTAAAATGTTTTTTTTCTTTCTGATGTAATATTCGAATCCTAAATGTTCTGTTTTCATTAGCTGTAAGCAGTTAATCATCATAATTAACAAAAATCAAGGCTTGAAAATATAATGTGTTTCTCTGAGTGAATTCAGTGGCGGAATTAAATGCACTTTTTAAATATATTCTGCTTTATTGAGTATGACTGTAAACCTTGAATGTTACCGTTTTTCTAAGATTGCAGTTACTCTTTCAGCCCAGAGGTGCTTCTTTGTGACAGTGTAAGATGGAGAAAGTGAAGAGTGGGGATGAAACATGTAAAAGCTATATGTGAGCAGAACAGTTGCTGAAGTAAAACGCAGAAAAAAAGCCATAGTCTATAGTGTGAAAAAGTAATCAACCCTTTGTTAAACATGGATTAGTTTTGATTATTACTATTCCCACCCAGTCCTTATTTTCTGCCACACCTGTAGAAAGAGGAAAATCACTTATATAGAACCTAAACACATCATGTCCGAAACAATAAATGAAATCATAATTTAAAAAAAGTATTTTGTGTTTACTCATGTTATCTTTGATAATAAAATTAGATTTTCTGAAACATAATTTTGACAAAAGCAAAAAATATGTAGAAGGCAAATGGTTTTTCATAGCACTGTAAGTAAATACTTTGTTCGTCCTTCAACTGTCTGAGAGATCATAAACAGATTTGTCTTTTGCTATCATTTGAATGAAGAAGTGCATTAATTATTTTACGTTATTTTCCCTGAAGTCAGATCTCCTCAATCTGACCTCTGCTGTCTGCCTTCTATGACCAAGAACCCCCTAGCAGCTGCAGGCTTCTGCATTCTCCAACCAAGATAAAATACTCAAACACTAGTGACATGTAGCACCGGCTCAAAGAGCCTCTCCCTTGTAGCAAACAAGAAGGTCCGACTCCCATCATGGAATGCCAAATCTTGAGTTTCTCCTCTGCTCTGCTGAGAATACAGGCAGGGGTAGGGTCTTATTTTGATGGGTACACTATACAGCCAATCAAAGATAGACTTGGATCATGCTATTATGCAAAAGAAGGAAGAGAGGGCTCTGAAGATAGAGAGTGTTTTTGTATAGGCCAAGTACACATAGTGACAGAAAGAGCACATAGAAAAAATTTAGGAAATTGAGCTTAACCATAAAAACAAGCAACATCTGTCTGTATTTTATATTAATTCAATTCAATTCAGTTTTATTTATATAGCGCCAATTCACAACACATGTTGTCTCAAGGCCCTTCACAACAGTCAGGTACATACATTCCAATTAATCCTAACCATTGAACATTGCAGTCAAAGTTAGTTATTTATTAAAATTGGATAAAAAGTGTTTCTGTCTAAGGAAACCCAGCAGATTGCATCCAGTCAGTGACTTGCAGCTTTCACTCCTCCCGGATGAGCATGTAGAGACAGTGGACAGTGACTGGCGTTGACTTTGCAGCAATCCCTCATACTGAGCATGCATTTTGCGTGTTAAAACTCCCTTTTAACAGGAAGAAACCTCCAGCAGAACCAGGCTCAGTGTGAGCGGCCATCTGCCACAACTGACTGGGGGTTAGAGAGAACAGAGCAGAGACACAAAGAGAACAAAGAAGCACTGATCCAGGAGTACTTTCTATGGGAAGGAAAAGTAAATGTTAGTGGATGTAGCTCCTTTAGTCGTTTCACCTAGAAAGAAAGAACAGATAAACTCTGAGCCTGTTTTCAAGGTTAGAGTCTGAAAGAGAGCACATACAGTTAGTTACAGTTAAGCTCAGTCAATCGCCATGTCTAGGAGAGAGAAAGGGTTAAACATTAAAAGACAGGGCCATGTGGATCATCGGTAGAGGGTGAGCATTAAGTTGTTGCCAGCAGAAGCTCGGATGATTCCCCTCTCCAGAAAGGTGTCACAGGTAGACACAGAGCCAGGCCAAGTGTAGCTTCTAGGAAGAGAAAAGAGAGAACAAAGTTGAAAGCTGAAATAACATCAAATAATCCAAAATTGGAGAGTAGTGTGAGAATGTAGCAAGACTGTGAAAGTAGTCATTATGTCCTCCAGCAGCCTAAGCCTATAGCAGCATAACTACACAGATAGTTTCAGTTCAGATTATTTAGTTAAACGGCGCTTATTTACAACAATTAGAGGATTTAAAGCAGAATGCATCATTTGTAAGATTAAAATATCCATCAGAGCATTGTCAAAGACAAACCTGAACACCTGGTTCTGTGTTCAGTTTTTTATTGTTTCAGTATTGTTTTTGTAAATGAAAACAGTGAACAAAAAGTAACACTGTTTTAAAACACTAAATGAAAATACCCTTACCAATAAACAAAGCATTCATTATTGGACAATTAGGCCAAATTAGAAGGCTCTGCGTGATAATAAATGAAAACCCATTCAGGGGCCGCGAGATCTTCTAATGTCCCTTTTCCACTGGCTCAATTTGGCCCTACTCGACTCCACTCAGCTCGCTATACAAGCATTTCCATTACTATTAATTCCGTACCGGTACCTACTTTTTTGGTCCCTCCTCCTGTGCAGGAATGACCGGGGCTGAGTCAGGACTACATGTGATGTGAACAGACTGCTGTTCACTGATTGGCTGTGGGAGGAGGAGGAATAAGAAGGTTTTCGTTGAGAAAGTGCAGGGAAAAGTTAATAAAAGAAAAAGGACAAATCAGCTTTCCAAATTACACCCAGGCTGAGCGATGTATTTAATAACATCCTAAATAAGCTGATCACACATAAAATCAACTGTTCAGAGGCACAAACATTATCCCCAAAACAATACCCCCATGAAACAACATCTTTGATTCGGACTTTTATTAACGGTCCTTCAGCGAACCAGCGTCTGCAGGAGGAGGGAGCCAGCAGAGAGCAGCTGCCTGTAATCTGACTGCCTGCCTTGGACCAAACGGTTTTGTGCTTTTAAGTCCCTGTGCTCGTTATTGCCATGGATAAGACAAAATCTTCCTCATAAAGCCCAAAATTGTAACTTTTTTAGAGGAACTTTGGAACTTCACCAGTCCAGACAGCAGCGCCTCTCCTCTCTGCTTCTCCGTATGCGGTATGTTGTTTAAAAATCAATAATGTTGGGACCCACAGCCATGGATTTCAACATTAAACTCCGGTACGAACTCTTCTGGAAATTTTCAAAATAAAGTGCATTAACCTTCTTCCGGCACAGCCAGGAAATGGGATAACTGCGGACTTCCTGTGACGCCACTACCCAAATAAAAGCACAGCTGTTGCTACATCCGCCCCCTTTCCACACTGCGTCTAGTGGGACCGGTCAGGGGAGGCCCAGCGCGCTGATGTCTCTTTGCTGGCAAACAGACATAAACTCTTCAACTGGATCCAAGGAAGCCGTACTATCATCGATCATATGCAAAGATAAGTATGAATGAAATACTGTCTGTGTATCCGGTATTTTCATTCATGAACGGGGAAATTAAGGTGTAAGAGTTGCTTACTTTTTCCTCTGAGGCTTGCGGAAGCAAATTGTCCCTGAGAAGTTCCCTACAGAGAAGCAGCCTCTATGAAGCCGAGCGGAGCGGACTCCCAGTCTGGAAGGAAGACAGCAGAGACCGCACCACCGTGGTAACGGTAATGTGCAGTGTGGTTGGCGGACACAACGAGCAGTTCTTCATCCACAGCTGGAGGTTAGCGGGAAGCTAACCCTTTGTTCCCAGAGCACCTTTAACCCCCCCCACAGCTAAGGAGATCAGCTGTGGCTAACCTTTGTTCACTGTGGGTACCTTCTTCAAACATCGTCGCTTGGACAACATTCCTCACCATGGTTCATGAGGTTAGGTGTTTTGGGCAGAGACAGATTTAGAATTAAATGATCTAAATGTTTTTCATTTTATGAAGTTTTGTTTGTGTTGAACGCAACTGTCTTGGTGCTAGCAGGCTATGTGCAGCACACGTGTTCCGGTTGTGTTCTTTGTGTGTTTTTAAAGTTAAGACAAACTTTACTTGAAGGGTGATTTTAAACAGAAGATTGATCATTACGCACCGTCTGCGCTTATGCATTTGAACCCTTTTTATTAACGGTATTTTAAAGGTATGTGTTGATTCTGGTGCTAAGCTATTAGCTTCTTTTGTTAGCTCAAATGCTAAGCGGTGAGAACACGTGCTTGCTACTAAAGAGTATTTAACAGAAAGGTTGTTGGTTTTCAAGCTAATGAATAATAGTCCCTGAACATCATTTACAAGATTTGATAACTAAGTAAACACCATTAAGCCCCATTTCTCCAGAAAGATTTGGCTCTTTTCCAAAATACTCTCAATAATATTTCTTCAAATATTATTTCAATAATTAAAGGCAGCTAATTAGACACCATTGAGAAACGGTCATCCAGGTTGGTTTTATTCAGCAGATCATTATTTAAAACATCATTTTATTAAAATAATATTTTATCTGATCTTGCAATGTGATTGGTTGTCTAAATGTTGCTGATTATTCCCTAAGTTGGTTCCAAGACTAACCAAACTTCATTTCCAGATCCTTCAAGATAATCATTGGTTCTCAAACATAAACATTGCATGGTAATGTTGCATCACTCTTTTGGTCATAATTTCCAATCATCTTTAATCAACTTGTTTATATTGTACATAGCCTATTAGTTGTCCCTATTCTTTAATTCTGCTTGGTAGTTTAGTTGGATTGTTTTAGCATAGTAAAGAGTTTGTTGATTGAAATATGTTTGACTTTGAGTTTACTTATTTTTGTTAATAAATTCTTGTATTTTAAGAAATTGTGTGAATTCATTCCATATATGTGCAGAGTTTATGCTTTTCAATAATGTCAGAGCTCGTCTCACACCTTTCTATTTTGTCCTAATACCATCGCCTTATTGGGCTGGTATTCACAGGACAACCCTTAACAGACCGAAATATTATTTGATAAAATATTAAAAAATTTATATTAAATATTAAATAATATTCTCAGATTCATAATTCCAACAATAATCAACAACGTGCAAACAGAAAATGAGCACTTTGTTGGAGAACCGTCATTAGTAACAAGTACTGTGCAATCCAGCACTGTTATTGTTGATATCTTCATCTTCTGTGGGTTTTAAACTGGCCGGCAGCCATCATCATTGTGCGCATTAATTTCTACAGATTTTAGTCATACTGCGCATGAGCCAGGGCTTCCCTGTAAGAAAGAATAAATTTTTCCTGTCTACAAATTGTGCCATTTTCAGAGAAAACGAGTGTTGTTGTGTAAAAGAACATTGTCATGTAAGCAGGGCCTCAGGGGTGACTGTGGCTCAATGAGTAGTCGCTGTGCATTTGGAAAGTTGGTAGTGAATTCCAATTTCCCCCTTTGCCACATGTCAATGTGCCCCTGAGCAAGGCTCCTTACCCCAAGTTTTTTACTGATCTGCGTATCGCTGTATGAACGTGTGAGCAAATGTGTGTGTGTCTGGCAGAATGCGGCTCTGGTGTAAAGTGTTTTCAGTAGTATGACTAGAAAAGTGCTATATGAATTCAGACCATTTATCATTTAGTAGTAGCAGAACACATTAAAAGGGCTTTCACACCAAACCTTTGGAATGCTTTTTACCATGTCAGAGTCTGGTTTCTGGAATGGATCACACCAGTGTACACCCATCTCAGACCCTGAAATTAACCAGAGAACTGTACCCAAGCACAGTAACAAATGCCAGTCTCGCCACGGTTTATCTGGACCCTGGAGCGGTTCACTAGCAGCGTGAATGTTCTCCAGGCCAGCATACCAAAAACAAAAACAGAGGATGTAACGTTACAGCAGCCCATTTGAGTAGAAGAACAGTAAAAACAAAGTAAGAGTACAAATCTGAAGGCGAAATAGTCTGAAAATTTCTCGTAGTGTTAAGTGGAGTAGTAAAGAAATGTAGGCGCACAATGACATTTGAACACTAAAATAGCAAAAGAAACCCCAATGAGGCGGACTTAGTTCTTCATGCTTTTTTTCTTCTCGATACTGGAAACATACTGCTCCTGAAATAATCAGTTGATGCATGATGCTGTTTGACCAAGTTTAAAAAGCAAACTGGGGGAACTGAAGGTGTGAATTTGCTCACTTTAACCGATCCCTGGGATATTCTTTGGACCAGACCAGAGGTGTGAATGTGCCCTAAAACAAAACCTACTTTAATGGTCTAAGGGGGATCATAAAAAAAATATGTGCTCATTTTGCAGTGCAATGTAAGACAATACCATTGCTTGAATGACAGTTCAGGAAATAAATCACAAATAAAACACAAATTTTTAATAATTGGAAATTATTTACCAGTATGGTGGAGACAATAAGGGATCGGTTGGACAATGAATCTGAGACATTAGTTGTCTTTCCCTTCTGGTTGTCGGTCATATTTAGGCCACTTGCGGGATCCCAGGTACCAATCTGTGAAAGAAAAAGAACATTTTGTTCCAGCATGAAGTGTCTTATGCAGGAAGGCTTAAAGTAGTCAGTTAGATACTTATCTAGATACAGGGATTGGACAATGAAACTGAAAAACCTGGTTTTAGACCACAATAATTTATTAGTATGGTATAGGGCCTCCTATTGCGGCCAATACAGCGTCAATTCGTCTTGGGAATGACATATACAAGTCCTGCACAGTGGTCAGAGGGATTTTAAGACATTCTTCTTGCAGGATAGTGGCCAGGTCACTAACGTTTCCTGACTCGCTCCTCCAAAACACCCCAAAGTGGCTCAATAATATTTAGATATGGTGACTGTGCAGGCCATGGGAGATGTTCAACCTCACTTTCATGTTCATCAAACCAATCTTTCACCAGTCTTGCTGTATGTATTGGTGCACAGCCTTCAGAAAACAATGTTTGAACCATCGGATGCACATGGTCCTCAAGAATGGTTAGGTAGTCCTTGGCAGTGCCCATTTAGCACAAGTATTGGGTCAAGGGAACACCATGATATGGCAGCCCAAACCATCACTGATCCAACCCCATGCTTCACTCTGGGCATGCAACAGTCTGGGTGGTACGCTTCTTTGGGGCTTCTCCACACCGTAACTCTCCCGGATGTGGGGAAAACAGTAAAGGTGGACTCATCAGAGAACAATACATGTTTCACATTGTCCACAGCCCAAGATTTGCGCTCCTTGCACCATTGAAACCGACGTTTGGCATTGGCATGAGTGACCAAAGGTTTGGCTATAGCAGCCTGGCCGTGTATATTGACCCTGTGGAGCTCCCGACGGACAGTTCTGGTGGAAGCAGGAGAGTTGAGGTGCACATTTAATTCTGCCGTGATTTGGGCCGCAATATTCAATATTTTGAGCAAAACCATGCTCTTACCCTGCTAATTGAACCTTCACACTCTGCTCTTACCGGTGCAATGTGCAATCAATGAAGACTGGCTATCAGGCTGGTCCAATTTAGCCATGAAACCTCCCACACTAAAATGATAGGTGTTTCAGTTTCATTGTCCAACCCCTGTACTCATCTAACTGAATATTATCTACAGTGGCTTGTAAAAGTATTCATACCCCTTGAACCTTAATATATTTTATTAGAATTTTCTGTGAAACACCAACCCAAAGTGTCATACAATTGTGAAGTGGAAAAAAAAAATGATACATGATTTAAAACATTTTTTACAAATTAAAAACTGAAAAGTGCGGTGTGCTCTGAGAGCAACAAATTGCCTTCAGAAGTTGCCTGATGATTTGCTAATGATTAAATAGAGTCCAGCTGTGTGTGATCTAATCTCAGTACAAATACAGCTGCTCAGAGTTTGGTTAAGAGAATATTGGGGAGCAAACAGCATCGTGAAGTGCAAGGAACACACCAGAAAGGTCAGGTATAAAGTTGTGGAGAAGTTTAAAGAAGGCTTAGGCTATAAAAAGATTTCCCGAGCTTTGGACATCTCACAGAGCACAGATCAATCCATCATCCGGAAATGGAAAGAGTATGACACAACTGTAAACCTACCAAGACAAGGCTGTCCACCTAAACTTACAGGCTGAACAAAGAGAGCACTGATCAGAGATGCAGCCAAGAGGGTCATGGTGACTCTGGATGAACTGCAGAGACCCACAGCTCAGGTGAAAGAATCTGTCCAGAGAACAACTATTAATCGTGCACTGCACAAATGTTGGAATTATGATTATTGATTAATTAATATTTATCGAGAATTATAATTAACAATCATAATTTGACAAAATTCATTTCTTAACCAAAATCCTCATTTAGTTGTAACTGTGGCTCAACGCCTTTGATAATTATAACCGTTAAATACTCAGTAATAATTGATAACTATTACCAGAGATGTCACTGTTTAATCAACCGTTTCTGCTGAAACGTGTGGAACTTGTAACCTTATTTTGACTGACGAATCACTCTTGCACAAAATAAGCACCCACGACTTCTCTTTATCTATGTGAATATTTATTAAATCACAGCCTGATAAAATCTGCTCTTCCGATTTAATAATCTTCACCTACTCAAACATGCAAAGTTCTACACAAAAAGGGGTAAAATATCTAACTAAACAAAATAAAGCAAAACAGCAGTGGGTGTGTATGGGATCAAACCAGCAGTTTTGGCAAAAATGATAATATGACAAAGGGATGTGGTGGTGAACGGAGTTTGGGAGCGTAGCCCAAACTGTAACTGAGTTATACTAAGTCATAAAACATCCCCCAACTCTGTGCGGGGATGAGCACACAAAGAGTTATAAAACTTTTGGCGGCAAGCTAGTAAGCAGTAAAGTTGAAGACAAAGAAAATGGTGAATTTCCCCATGAGGTTATTATAACAGCTCAGTTCCACAGCGCGCTTGCTCTCAGGTGTTAAACAACCCTGCAAAACACACACAAAGCTGGGTAGCACAGCGGCTTCCAGACATCCAACACAGCATATCAAAGTTTTAATAAAAGGTTGCATGCATATATAATTCAGAACACATTAGATTAAATGGCGAATCTAATCGCACTAAAACTTCCTCTACCCTGCCCAGACTATTTCTAAGAAAGAAATAAAAATAAAAGGGTGGATTTTACTTGTTGATGTCTTCCTTCTGGGGCAGCGAGTGAGAGAGAAAAAAAAAGGGGGGGTGAAGAGATCCACGCGTCCGTGAGTAACTCAGCAAAACAGTCCGTTTTCTTCCTTGGTGGCCTCCGTGGCAGGAAGGTAGAAAAATAATGACGGACCGTCACTAGTCGACTGGTACAAAAGCAAGAAGGGAAAGTTGCGTCTCCTTGAAACTCCGTGGTTTTTTGGTTACGTGTTAACTCACGTCTTCCATCGGCAAAGTGAAATTTATGGCCTTCTTATACCGGAAACCTCTCTCATGAATTTTCCGTTGGCCAATGAAGGAGAATAAATTAAATCCACTTGGGACTCTTCTCCAGAAGTGATGCGCTTCAGTTGCTGGTCCGGTCTCCAGCTGAAAAGCGTTCTTTAAAGGGGGTCACCTTCCTTTATAATCTCTTGTGACGCCAGACTTGGGATGCCCCTGTCATATTAGCCGCAGTGGCCGATGGGATTTGTAGTAACGGACAGTCCTGGATACAAAATGGCCAAAACACCAGAACACCAGCAACTTGCAAGTGGTCCAACACAAATGTCGTCTTTATGGAAGAGTGGCAAGAAGAAAGCCATTGTTAAAAGAAAACCATAAGAAGTCCCGTTTGCAGTTTGCCAGAAGCCATGTTGGGGACACAGCAAACATGTGGAAGAAGGTGCTTTGGTCAGACAATACCAAAATTGAACTTTCTGGCCAAAATGCAAAATGCTATGTGTGGCGAAGAAATAACACTGCACATTACTTTGAACACACCATCCCCACTGTCAAATATGGTGGTGGCAGCATCATGCTCTGGGGGTGCTTCTCAAAAGACTTGAGACTGGGGTGGAGGTTCACCTTCCAGCAGGACAATGACCCTAAACATAAAACCAGGGCTATAATGGAACAGTTTAAAACAAAACATATTCATTTGTTAAAATGGCCTATTCAATGTCCAGACCAAATTGAGAATCTGTGGCAAAATCTGATAACCACTGTTCACAAACGCTCCCCATCTAGTCTGAATGAGCTTGAGCTGTTTTGCAAAGAAGAATGGGTTTTCAAAAAGGTATTGACTAAGGGGGGCTGAATACTTTTGCACAATGCCCTTTTCAGTTTTTTATTTGTGAAAAAAACATCATGTGTAATTTCCGTTCCACTTCACAAGTGTATACCACTTTGTGTTGGTCTAACATAAAATTCCAATAAAATATATTTATGTTTGTGGTTGTAATGGGACAATATGTGGAAAGGTTCAAGGGGTATGAATACTTTTACAAGCCACTGTAACTATCTAACTAATTGATAAGTATACTTTAGATACTTATTACCTTGACTTTTATTTTTGTATCTATAATATTCAACAGTTTTTAATTAAAAACGATTGTAGTGCATCAAGTAAAAAATATACTATGTTGGACATTCATTGCCAGTTTGACAACATGACAAAGTGAAATCTAATTTTGCATCTCTAACTTATACTGAAAACAAATGTTTTATAGTAATTTTTACTGAAAACAACTGTGTCTTTATCTGTGTACCCACAGTATAGAAAGATGAAAATAAAAATTATAAAGTTCATAAAAAATAAAAGTTTGATTTTTACATTAAACCCTTATTGATGCATTGGAGAATTTTCCATCTTTCCATTTCAGTTCCACACAGTTTATCTGTGTGGAACCCTGAGGAAACAATTGACAGCAATGTGACCCCTCAACCCTTTCATGTCTGTTTTCTTTTTGACACCCACAGGGACCAATGTAACAGCTGATCTAAGATTCTGATCGACCTCATAGCCTTTTGAGCGGTTGGCCAGTGGGAGCTTAAAGAAGGGAGGGAGAAAGGTACATGCTTCAGAAGCAAAGTGGAAGAGCACAGCAAAGATATGAGATTATGCCTCAAGGCTTTTCATGTTCTTTCTCAACTTTTACTATAGGTTGTAAAGTCAGGCCTCTTCAACACCATCCCTTGCTCTCAAACCAGCACCTCAACCTTGAACATCACTAAAGAGGACCACACACACTCCAACCCTCAACAGCCTCACACTCTTCAGGGCATCTGTGTTAATCTCAGAGAGTGCTTGAGATAGTCTTTGAAATTGCAAATCTATCCTTTAATTCAGGTTTCATGAGATAGGGGATCCTCAAAATTAGTTTTTTATTAATGGAGTAAATTATTCATAGAGGTGCCCACACAATAAGTACATAGACTGAAGGTCAGGATGCTGAAAGGACAGCACCAGTGGGAATAATGAAGTTTAAAGTGCTTGCAGTTGCATTTGAGAATATTATTTGTGTCAGCAGCATTAGCAGGTTCTTCTCCTGTTCATAATCTTGTAAATCTTTGAGTGCTTACCAACGGAATTCAACTATTCTGAGGAAAGCAGGTGCTTCGCTCCATTGAAAAACAAAAGCAGCTCAGGAAGATATGCCATGACATTAATGGACAGACTTGTAGTATTGTTGTTAGCAAGCCAGACAAGAAAAAAATAATTTAATTAAGTCAGCCCCTGTTGGCTCATTCCATGTTTGATAGAGAATAATATGTTGTTTATTTCTATGGTGGAGCTCTTGTTATTGTATGGTCTTTCTTTGCTTATTCTTCAAGGAAATTTATATTCACCATAGCAGAGGTTTGGTCATCTTAAATTTTACATACCACGTTTACAGAACTATGTAAAATAATAGTGGCTTAACCCTGTGTTATGTGGTGGAGGAAAAAAAAGGGAAGCAAAAGTTTACAGCATATAAACACATAGAATTCAACTCTACTGAGTTATTTAAGAGTTGTTGAAGAGTGGAAGACACCTGAGCCTCTGTGAAAAGCTCAACGTTTCATCAAACTGGGCAGGGTAATAAGGTAGTCGTTTGCTACCAAAACCCTTTTTCTAAGTGCAGCCAGTTTTGGTATCTAAACCTAACTAAGCAACGTGTTGTTTATCTGTGCGTGTTTGGTTTGAACTAGAACATTCAGGAAAATGTGCCAGAGGGTATCACATTGCATAATAGAATGGCTTGTAGCAACTGATGTCTGTTGGGTTGTAATCCAAGCAGCAACTGATGGCAACATGCTAGTTTTATTTTCACTTATGATCTGTTTCTACATAGCATGCAGTTGACTGCTGAGTAGACTTTTTCAGAAAATTGTTCTCCATAAAAGCAAGTCTTAGCATCATCTGGAAGCAGCCGTAAACGTTTTGTAGGGCAAGCCTCATCCGGTGACCAGCTGACTGGGAACTCAGGATTCTTACTAAAACTGGACTTACAGCATTGTGCAAGCTAAGTGACAAAGTACTCTCCGAAGATCTACAAATAGATCTAAATGAAGCACTATGGTCTAAATCTACATCACAGAGACCAATTAGCTGGTTTATGCCACAGCAACAATGATCCCTGAAATATTTGGTTTCAGGATCGAACACCATACTGGTCTTACAAAGCAATGTCCCCCATAAATGTGGATCCTGGACAGTGACATCAAGGCAACAAGGAGATACAGGGGTTGGACAATGAAATTTAAACACCTGGTTTTAGACCACAATAATTTATTAGTATGGTGTAGGGCCTCCTTTTGCGGCCAATACAGCGTCAATTTGTCTTGGGAATGACATATACAAGTCCTGCACAGTGGTCAGAGGGATTTTAAGCCATTCTTCTTGCAGGATAGTGGCCAGGTCACTACGTGATACTGGTGGAGGAAAACGTTTTCTGACTCGCTCCTCCAAAACACCCCAAAGTGGCTCAATAATATTTAGATCTGGTGACTGAGCAGGCCATGGGCAATGTCCAACTTCACTTTCATGTTCATCAAACCAATCTTTCACCAGTCTTGCTGTGTGTATTGGTGCATTGTCATCCAGATACACGGCACCGCCTTCAGGATACAATGTTTGAACCATTGGATGCACATGGTCCTCAAGAATGGTTCAGTAGTCCTTGGCAGTGATGCGCCCATCTAGCACAAGTATTGGGCCAAAGGAATGCCATGATATGGCAGCCCAAACCATCACTGATCCACCCCCATGCTTCACTCTGGGCATGCAACAGTCTGGGTGGTACGCTTCTTTGGGGCTTCTCCACACCGTAACTCTCCCGGATGTGGGGAAAACAGTAAAGGTGGACTCACCAGAGAACAATACATGTTTCACATTGTCCACAGCCCAAGATTTGCGTTCCTTGCACCATTGAAACCGACGTTTGTCATTGGCATGAGTGACCAAAGGTTTGGCTATAGCAGCCCGGCCATCTATATTGACCCTGTGGAGCTCCCGACGGACAGTTCTGGTGGAAACAGGAGAGTTGAGGTGCACATTTAATTCTGCCGTGATTTGGGCAGCCGTGGTTTTATGATTTTTGGATACAATCCAGTGTAATGGAAAATTCTTTCAAAGTGCTCTGATATTCCCTTCACCTCTCTCATTTGATTCTGTCTTTTATCACCCACAGGTGACCTTCCATCTACCTCTCACCTCTGACCTCTGTGTTTTATTAGTGTTCTGTTATTTAGAGCAGATGGACTCTAAATTCAAATGCTGGAGAGTTTTATGGTTAACACTTCCTGAAGTGTATATTTCAAGGGAAGGTAGATGGGTGGCCTCATAAATAACTTTGTTAACTCTGACCCGGGGAGGGTCTAGGGGCCATATTTCTAAAACTCTTTGAAGTTGAGATAACACCCTCATTTTTGGTATAAATACTGTTTGTGATTTCTGTTCGGGGCTCTGTTTCACTGACTAACCTCAGTGTCAGGGTCTTCAAACGCTGAATGCCTTTGAATAAAACTTATAAGACAAAGTCCGGATTTTCTCTTGTTATGAGTCAACTTCTACCCACTTTGATAAGAAAATTCCACAACACCAGGTTAGCACCCGAACATCCCTTTCAGACAGCTTCCTCTTGCGTCCACAGTTAATCCTGTTGGATGTGGTTCGTCCTTCTTGGTGGTATGCTGACATTACCCTGGATACCGTGGCTCTTGATACATCCCAAAGACTTGCTGTCTTGGTCACAGATGCGCCAGCAAGACATGCACCAACAATTTGTCCTCTTTTGAACTCTGGTATGTCATCCATAATGTTGTGTGCATTTCAATATTTTGAGCAAAACTGTGCTCTTACCCTGCTAATTGAACCTTCACACTCTGCTCTTACTGGTGCAATGTGCAATCAATGAAGACTGGCTACCAGGTTGGTCCAATTTAACCATGAAACCTCCCACACTAAACTGACAGCTGTTTCTGTTTCATTGTCCAACCCCTGTAAATACACCAGCTATCAGAGTTGTCAGAGTAACAGAAAAGTGCAATAAAGAAAGGATGACATAGAAAATACAGCAACCTACCCATACCAGAGGTTTTAGAGGCTGCCAGGCAGCGCCTCATAGCTCAGGCTACCCAACTCAAGAGGTACACTAGAGAAGCAGAAGCCAGAAAAATAAACAAAATGTTCTCCACTAAACTGATCTCAATGGCAGGGTAATAGCTTGAGACTAGAGCCACGCAATGTTATCACTGAACAATACTGTAGAAGCATATGGGTGAAGGAGGCATCAAATAACACTTAATGGCAGATGACTTGTGAACCTCAAAGCAATCAGAGCAACCCAGAGCAAGACCCAGTGCACATAAATCACTGTGGCACACATCCAAGACAGAGTCTTAAGTATTAAGAGTAAGATTAACCAGGCCCCAATTTGACTCACACCTACTCAAAAAGACCAAATGAGATTCTAGAGTCTGTGGAGGAAGTTACAAAAAATAAAAGTCAAAAGACCAGTAGAGAAATGCCACAAACATGTCAGTAAAACACGTTTGATAGCTGTAATGCCTAAAAAAGATTTTATGCTGATTACTGAGAAAGATAAAAATATATTTTTTTAAATGTCAGCTTTTGTTAAAAAGGAAAAAAAAAAAGATGTTATCAGAAGCAGACTTTTAGTTGAATGCAAATAACCTTAAATCTGCAACTGCCAGAAGTATGAATAATTTTGGGCTGAGCCAAATACAAAATAAATAACATTAATAGTGCTAAAAACCTTTGTTCTTGCAGGAAAAATGCAAAAACACCACAACAGTAAAAACAAAATTTGTGCCATTTTATCTGAAAAGGAAAGTAAATCTTAAAATATTTTACAGCAGCGTATTAGGAGCCTCTGTGTGGTGTCTTGTTTATCCTCATCACAGAGAATAGTTGCTCATATAGCTCTGTACAGCCAAACGGTGTCTCAGGGATGAAATGGTCTAAACTTGTATAGCGCTTTATCAAGTCCCCAGGGACCCCACACATTCACACACTGACAGTGGTAAGTTACAATGTAGCCACAGCTGCCCTGGGGCAGACTGAGTGAGGCCACCATTAGCAGGCAAGGAGGGTGAAGTGTCTTGCCCAAGGACATAACTAAGACAGTCAGAGAGGGGGTTTGAACCGGCAACCCACCAGTTACAGGACAGACTAAAGCCACCTGAGACACAGCCACCTCAAGGAGAAGCACAGTGCTGGTCCCTCAGAGAGGGGGCTGGTGATCTGCTGTTCAACAGGCTCTGGATGTGCATAGGATCTCTCCCCAAGTTTTTTTTTATTGTAATGCAAAAAAACATTTGTGAACATATTTTCTAAAAATTACTGTCAGTAGAAGTCCTGGTTGTTAATTATGACCTTTTAATTGGACCAAGACACTCTACACCTATTAAATCAGGAACAGCAGATCATTTGGTTCTTAGCACAGCATTTTGTATTGTCCCTAATCTGTATTTTATCTATAATTAATAAAGCCTAATTGACTGTAAATAATTTGCCATTTAAATTTGAGTCTTGTCATGCCATCCTTTTATCTTACTTCATGGCTTTAAAATGTAAAGAGTGAAAAGAAATCAAACCCTAACCCTAACCCTTCTTAATTTTGAAATAATACTGAGCATCAGAAAGTAGCTGGATCCCAACTCTCCGGGGCTGCATGAGAAATCTGCTAGGATGGAAAGCATCCAGTTGGGGATTGGCTGAAAGCGACAAAATGTTTGAAAACATAAATAGAAAAAATACTGGGGAGAATAATGGATTTGGTGCATTCTTTCTCTAACTTTCTAACCCTCATGTTATCCCTGAAACATCATAAGTGCCTTTAGATCTAGCTATGAACTCCATAAGGTTTGAAAACACTAGTAAAGTACATTAAGGCAAAGAGAGAATTTGGAAAGTCATGGAATCATTTTCATAAATAAATGAGAGTTTCAGCTGACTTGACAGTATGCTAACTGAGCCAATTAAAATGTTTATTAACTCAACCTGTTTCGCAGGGATAGTCTATCGAATAAGAAAGTCTGGTTATAAAGAAGGTAACTCTGAATGGTTCACAATAAGTAAATAACAAATCTATTTCATTATTTCCAATTTCAATAATATTCGTACAGTCCTATTCCCCTAGATTTTCACATAAACTGGTATACAGTAACTCAAGGATCATCATCCTTACCTGAAAGACTAGGGTTTCAAAACACATATTGGAGGATAATGGTGTGTTAGGTCTTTTCAAAATGAACACAACTGTGTTTTACTATCTTTATGAGAACTTTTCAGTTTCTTCCATTGACTTCCATTCATTTTCCTTGATTTTTAGTGCCTAAACCTGACCCTAAAACACACTCTAACCCTAATCAGTTCATACCTAACGCTAACCATAACTCAATTCATACCCTAGTCCTAAACCTAACCCTTGTCCCAAGAACGGAATTTGGAAAAGTGAGGACCAGGAAAATGTCCTCACTTTGTCAAAATGTCCTGACTTTGCAATAAAAATTCGAAAAATGGTTCTCACTCAGCAACAAGTACAAGAACACACACAAACACACACACACACACAAATCAGAAAAAGCATAACCTTCTCAAGTCCCTCTTCTTTGAGACTAATAACATCGAGGTCGAAGTCTGTTCTCAGGCCGTTGGTCCTGTTAAAAGAGATTCTTCCTGTTAAGCCATCCCAGTGAGCCTGCAGACAGAAGGAGTAAGACACAGATCATCAGAGGAGACAACAAACCAGCAACATCAAATATGCATCTCTCCTTTCACATATTGGTTTGATGTCAGCCTTGAAAGAAACAGTCTTCCTTTTGTTTGTGCGCATACAGACTTTTCTGTTCCAGGGTGGAGAAAGAGACTCTCAGTCTTGACAGCGGGAAAGCAATTACCCTACCTTTACAGATATTTAGAGTTGTGATGGAATACAGTGTAGCATAAAAGGGACTTGCAACAGAGATGGCTTCTACTCTGGCATGGCAAATCATCACAGTGTTTTTAGCCCATCTTTGAATCAGAGAGTGAGAGCAACAGACCTGGAAGTTCTTTTGTGATCTACACAAAACCTTTATGACACTACAGTGGGTGGCTCTGTGTCTGAGTGCCACTTCATTTACAGAAGTGCTGTGGCATATCTGAGGATGTATTACTTCACTGGAAAGGATTGAAAATCCGTATTACTTACTAAAAAATAAATTTTGCTGTATGTCACATTAAGATAATTATTTTTGGCTTCTGTCATTGCTCCATTTTCCTTTACCTTGTAAAATGTATATGAAGGTAGGCACACAATACAGTGCCATAATAAAGTATTTGCTCCCTTATATGTCTCTTCTGTTTCTGTTTGTTTTTGTCAGACCTGGGACAGCAAATTATGATTTCATTCATCAATTGAAAAAAAAATCTGCTAAAAACAACATGGTCCTAAGAGACAACATGACTGTGCCTAAATCTAGAAACTTGTTGTGCCACCCTCAGCGACAAAAACTGAAATCAGTGGTAGTGTACAACAACTTTTTTGCATTTCTGTGTGATATTTTGCTTACTCTTCTTTACATTAAATTCACCAACACTGGATAGCTTTCGAGCATTAACTTCCTGTTTAAGGTCAGTCCAAAACACGTCATTTTGATGTAAATACAGACTTTTAGTAGGCCACACCAAACGTTCATTTGGTTTTTGTGGACCATTCAGAGTGTCAGGTTCAAACAACCTAAAATACTTATAACATCACAAAAAGAAGAGAAACACAAATAATTAGTTTCTTACTCGCTGCGAGGAGAACGGACAGAGATGTGCTTCAGTTACAAATCTCCTACCGCTCTGAAAAACATCTGTCCGAATCCTCTTTTTACTATCTTTAGGGTGGTCCCTAGTTGCAATATACGTTGCTGCTCTAAAGGGTGGGATAAACAGCTGCAACGTAAACAGGTCATATACACTATTATCTTGTAACAGCACACTTCCACAGTCTCCACCATCTTAAAATCTGTGTGTCCTTTGTTCAGCACAATCAGCCACCATCTTTATGACATCCTCAACTGTGACTGCTTCCTTCCCGGCTCCACCTTTGATCCTTGCCTGCAAACAACTCATCACATCCTTACTCACACATACATGAAAGGTTATAAAGATCAAATAGTAAAGGTAATAAAAAAGGAAAAATATAAGATAAATCTATATACAATTATTCCAACACAGAGGTGGACTTCCCAATGCTTTGGGCCCAGTGCATAGTGCAAGAGTACTTGAGCTTAAAGTCACAAACTGATCCTTTGACATTCTTCTACAGGATTTTCTGACAAATAGCAGAATTAATGTTTCCATTAATTAAAGCCATACAGCTCCAGATCAGTGCAACACCACCCTGATTGACTGTACATTTGATGCTTTCTGAAATACTGTTAGTTTTACACTGGATTTAGCTGGACCCACACCTTCCAAAAGGTTTTGGCCTTGGAGCTCTCCCATTGATGCATTTTTTGCCCAATGGCTTTTACTGTGGTTCTGGAAGTCCCAAAGTCTTAGGAATAGATTTGTGATTCTTTCCAGATAGACAAATGTCAAAGACTTTGTTTCTTTAAATTTTGTTAGTTGGGGGCACAATGTATGGCTTGTTTGGTCTTTTAGCGATTGTTGTCAGATCGTCTTTGTTCATGTAATTTCTTCATTTGATATTTCAGGCTGTAATCAGCACTAATCACAGCTAATGTATAATTTAACAACAGGAATTATATAGGTCTGGATAGCTTGTTGCCTTTAATTAAATTAAATTAAATCATCATTTGAAAACTGTTTTTTGTATTTACTTAGGTTGTCTTTGTCTGATATTATTTAGTTTGATGATCTAAAACTTAATTGTGACAACCCAATCGAGCATGCATTTCACTTGCTGAAGACAAAACTTAAGGCAGAAAGACCCACAAACAAACAACAACTGAAGACAGCTGCAGTAAAGGCCTGGCAAAGCATCACAAAGGAGGAAACCCAACATTTGGTGATGTCCATGCGTTCCAGACTTCAAGCAGTCATTGCCTGCAAAGGATTCTCAACAAAATATTGAAAAGTAACATTTTACTTAGTGTTAGGTTTATTTATTTAATTACTTTTGAGCCCCTGAAATGAAGAGCGTTTGTATAAAAATAGCTACAATTCCTACATGTTTAATCATATATTATTGTTCAACCCCTCAAATTACATCTTAAAGTCGGCACCTGAACTCCGTTACAGTTGTTTCATTTTAAATCTAAAGTGGTGTGTTGGAAAAATGTATATAAGTTATCATTGTTTAGTTTAAATCATGTTTATGTCTGAAGTTCTACTGTAGTTAAGATGATTTCTATGATTGCTTTTTTAGTGTGAAACGGTTTGTGGAAGGTTAAGGAATGTGGTCTGGAGGGGATCACTCCCTGGACATGACAAGCTTATACCATATATGGGAATGACTACACTTTTAGGTTGAAATCTCTGTAAGAATTGACTGAACCAATTCCCGCTTTTTACTTGTAGGGATGTGAGTTTTAAATAAAAGGCTGGTGCAAGTATTTCTCCCTTTGTGAGAAGGAAGTCGCAGTTCTGGCAGAGGACTGTCTCACCCTTGCAAGTCAAACTTCCTTGGTTCACTTGTGTCTTATTTTACACTTGTCTGTGTTTATCAGCTTTCTAACTCTATCATGCGGCATGCAGAGCCCACATCATGAAGATTGTGTCACTGTCCAAATATTTCTGGGCCTAACTGTACTTGGTCAAAACAGTACTTGTAAAATGCTGCCCTGATTTCTTTGTTCTGGTGGTGCCACACGCTACAAAGCAGCCAGGTCAAACCTCAAACAGGGGAATCAAGAGGCTAAAGTCGTCTATCGACAAGGAATTGAAAACCATTCTGACAGCTTGGACTCTCGACATGCAATTCGTCACATTACTCGTCAGCCTGCTGCCAGCAGTGAACTACTCTCTTGCATAGCAGCTGAAACTCTTCTTTAGCTGTAATATGAGGCAGAGACCTTAGATGGCACCAACCACTTGACTAGCACCTCTTACCAACAGCCAGACTTTACTCCTTAAACTAGCAGAAGTCATTCACACACTCCAGAGGATTAACACCCAGAAAGAGGCTGGACCCAAAGATGTACCTGGGCAGATCTTTAAGGACTGTGCAGCGGAACTATCTGCAGTTTTTCCTGACATTTTCAACCAATCTTTGTCACAGTGTGTTGTGCCTCACTGTCTGAAAAGATCCATCATCATTCCAGTTCCCGAGCAGATGGCAGTCACCCTTTAGGCCAATGGCACTGACTCTGGTAATTATGAAACACTTGTAAAAACTCTTCCACACACTCTGGATCCTCACCAATTTGCCTACCGAATAAACAGATTAACAGACGACGTCATCTGCATTGCATTTCACTCCACCCTGTTGCATTTGGAACAGGATGAAATGCAGCGCCCTGTTCCAAGTGCAACTGGGTAGAGCGAAGTGCAATGCATCCTGTTGCATTTGGAACAGCCAAAATCAAATGCCTGCCTGTTGTTTGTAGACTACAGTAGTGCAGTCAACACCATTGTACCCTGCAGACTATTCTCCAAGATGCTCAACCTCTGCCTCGAACACATCTGCCTCCGAGTGGGGGACCAGTTACAATGGACTAGAGGATGTGTGACCCCCTTACCCCACTTGAATATTTTGGTTTGTGTAATAAGTGGTAAGTTCGTCAGTGTTCATTTTAAACTGTCTATATAAATGCATGTTGATAACTCGAGTATCCTGGCAGAGGTGGAATTATGATCAGCTGAAACAGGCACTGAGGGCAGCTTTGGGTCCTATGTATGTGTGCATTTGAGGTTTAGTAAACCATGGTAACCAGCAGTGTGAAGCATGTCAGACTAATGTGCCTTTTTTCCGTATTCCCAGGTGAGCTAAATGGTGGAAAGTTGTCAATAGCTATTTTTACTGTTATATGAAGCTGCATATTTTTTTGATGTTTTTAGTGTTTTTTAGTGTTTCTGATGGACATCTAAGTTGGTGATTCCTATTTTCATTTATTTTTATTTTTTGTGAATAGGGGCAAAAATCATAAGTTTATACTTCTTTTTGCTTCATAACTCTGTTTCTCTCTTTTAAGGGTGATTGCTTTATTGTTTTTTTTTTAATGAATGAAATACATAGGTAAAGAAAAAAAAAAAGAAAAACATATTTCGCCATGACAAACATATTTGTGTGTCTGTAAATGTGATGTGGTCCTCTGTGAGACAGGCGTCAGAAACCTCCCAGTATGCTATGATACAGTTTGATTAATGTGCAGAGATGATAAGTGTGTGTTTTTGTTCGGAGAGGGTGATGGAGGCAGACATGTTGCTGTTTCTAAGCATGTGTGCATGTGTTTAGTAGACCATCTCAGCCAGCAGTATAAGGCACGCCAGACTTATGTGCCTGTTTTCTGTATTTCCAGGTAAACCAAAGTAGTAAAAAGTCAGAGAAACAAGAAGTAAATAAGTTATTTTCAGCTAACGCGCGCATCGGCATCTCATATTGCTCGAGTGGTTCTAACAGACCAGTGGCAATCAGTCAGAATAGGAGCTCATCACTCCTTCACTCTGTCATTCAGTACTGGAGCACACCAAGGCTGTGTCCTGAGCCCCCTTCTCAAAGTCTTATTGGTTTCTCTGTTTAGTGAACTCTTTTCTTCCTTCTAACTTTAGGATTGTAAGTATCAGGAGAGGGAGTCAGTGAAAAGCCCACTGCTACTACTTGGCCCTGGTTTGTCCTTATGGATGAGGTGTTGGGACAGAGGTCTTCCACAACACCTCCTGTCCTAATTGCCTCCATCCCTGAGGACACTCCAGGGCCAAGCGGAGCGGTGGGCAACCAGATGGAGAAGGAAGACAGTGAGCCAGCAGGAAGGGGTCAGAAAAGAAAAAGGGACAGAGATGGTGGATTTGATCAAGGAGGACATGAGGGCACAGAGAATGGACAGACCGATTTCAGCTCTGGTGTCTCTGTCTCAGATGATCTTCAGTTCGATTGACCTGTACTTCACACGTGAATATAGCACTAAACTAGTGCCAAAAATAACCTCATAAGTTTTAACAACAGGCTTAGTCCCGGGAGCTCGAGAAGCCGCTGCACCCCTGTGTGCCGCAATGTTGTTGTGCGGACATGGAGCAGGAAGTAAACAGGGTAATGGAGACAATGGACATGGATCAAGTGACAAACCGTCTGGGCATGACAAACAGCATCCAGTGGCAAATAATGAGAACCAGAGGGTTTAATTACAGAGGCAGGGTGGAGAAATGACCAATGAACAAGATGAACTAATCAGATTAAATGTGGAGCAGCTGGTGGCAGAGAGAATGCAGGGCAACTGAAGGAGAGAGGCTAATTAACACAGCTGAGTGTGGAACACAGAGAAGTCCAGGTAACAGAAATATCACATGAATGAATATAAAACCTAATCTACCATGAACGAACTGAAATAACTGCAACAGGAGAACATAAACAGAGAAATTCAGAGAAAAGAACAAGAAATTCAAAGCTCACACCCAGATGAATCATGACAGTTTTACTTTTTCAGAAATCCTGCATGAACTACTGAAAGTACAAACTATGTGGTTATTCACTTAAGGTCTGTTGTAGAACTGCGGAAAAGCTGGGATATATATTAGTATTGCACAGTTTAAAAACATTAAATTGCAAATAATCAACACATAAAGCTGGTGAATGCCTCCGTATCTATGATGCTAAAACAAAGAATCCCTCCTTCCAAGCATCAAATGGGAGGAAGATAAAGAAGCAGAGGAAAATAATTGACATTTTGGAAAGAAGATGAGTTTTAAATGAGAAAAAAAACTTTGTGACTCACATCAATACATCTCATTTTGTGTTCTGGCATGGTGCATCTCAATACTTCACGCACATATATGGACCACATGGACCAGACATTATAGACCAGTAAATACCGCATGGTGAAGGTCACTTAAGACCTTTGCCTCTTTAGAAAGTATGGTAATTTTGATTATTTGATATGTTTCCATATGAGCACAAAGGAATTATTTAGTTTGTTTCATTTTTTCATCTTGACTTGCTCATCCTGATTTACATTCCAACCTTGTCTGCTTTTCTGAGAGGATCTGTTTTCTGTGTGAAGGTACTGTGTATGTTGAGGACTGAGACTGAATGAAGACTACTATCTACCTCTTTGATGAGGGCCATGAAGCGGTTCCCGAAGCGCCAGGGCTTGTGTCGGTTGCACTGCAGTGAGCTGACAGTGATCTGTTGAGATTGCTGCACGGCCACGGCCACCACGTGCACAGCATCGTACATCAGTGCGGCGTCCGTCTGCAAACCAAAACAGAAGGCCATTAGTGCGGAAGTCAGCTCAAAGCAGATCAGTAGACAGTTGCCATGAATCTACACACATTCTCAGAAATGTTGGTATTTTCATATCTGTGAAAGCCTTACTTTAACACTCACATGGCCCTGTCCTCACGTCTTTAGCATCGATGTCATGAATGTAACAATTTTCTGTTAATGTATCTTACACAGGTCACTGTTTTAATTGTGTTTCAGCAACAGTAACAAATTTGTTATGAATAGAAAGGCACACATTATGAGTAGTGTGCAGTCACCTCTCATTTGTTCTGTATATTTTCCAAAAAGCCAGACATTTCTATAATCTTTTAGTCCTTTTGAGTAAAGGTCTCCAGACCAGAAGTATAATTTGTTTTTTTTATCAAATGGTTGCAGTACTATACTGATGATAGTGCTTCTTTAGCAACAGACAATCAATCAAATACTCTAACCCCAATAAACTTTTGTTTTCTCAGGACCAAGTTTCAGTTGTGTATGAGAACAGAATCACTTCCATTGGCAGCTGAAGTGGCTTTCATTCACTCAGCTTTAATATAGAAATGGATTGGAACAAAACGATGTTCACCGTCACTTATCTTTGTGCTGTTTGATTTGATAAAACATGTCACAGTGTAATTAGGGTTGGGGTCAATTACTCTGTTAATGGTTTTAGTTCACAAATTGGGATATTTGTGATGCACTGACTTGCCCCCCAAGTTTTGTCTGGAAGGAAAAAAGTAACAACAGAAAAATTCTAAAGCAGTCAGAGCTAAAAAAAAATAAAAGAGTGTAGACCAGCTGAAGATTTTCATACAAAAAGAGTAGTAAAACTAATAATAATAATAATAATAATAATAGCTCAAAGAAGTCACATCTGACATGATCAATTTATAAAATATTATCCGCACACTTTGTTAGGATAGTAACTTAATCTAATCTTGATCATTTTAGCTTAATAGACAGAATATAGGAATCAGTAATGGCGACTTAGGGGACAGACATGTTTGTAGGAGCTTTGCGGGCACCCAGATATTTAGCAACATTTCCTGAGGCATTTTCCTCACATTAGCAAATACTGAAACCATATTATGACCTTGGAACAGATCTGGACTAAAAAACACAAGACAATCCCCAACACTAAGCACAAAAACACCTAGCTGGACCAGCAGGCTAGCGTCACTTCGGCTATGAGCTTAGCTTAACATTGCAAAGTGACGAGAAAAACAGTATCTGTCTTACATCTGTCTTACCTCGAGTTGGAACCTGGGCTTGCAAAAGCACTTGAGGTAATGACAAATAGGATTATGTTGAAAATCAGAGAGAAGCTGGATGCCCTGGCTAAGACAGTCATTTCGCACACAAACAAGCTAAAGAGGGCTAATGAGCACCTGGACGAAGCAGAGGACAGAGTGGTACAGCTAGAAGCAGCTAACAAGCCCTTTGCATCTAAACTACAAGCCCTGGAGGAGAAAGTTAAGACACTTACAGATCACACTGATGATTTGGAGAACAGGGGGCGACGAAAGAATGTATGCATATTCAATATCCCAGAAAATACAGATGGCGAGAATGCTTTAGACTTTTTGGAACATTGGCTACCAATTTTTCTCGGGGTGGACGTGAAAGATGACAGGGTCAGGTTTGAGCGAGCACACCGCTCCCTCTCACTCAAACCTGGAGATGACCAGCAGCTGCACCCGGTCATTGTTAGATTCCACTCGTTTCCAGATAATCAAAGAGTGATAGCGACAGTGTGGCAAAGAGCAGCTGGAGGAGACATCACCATAAATGGCATTAAGATTTAGTTCTATAAAGACTTCATTGTTGCGGTGCTGTACAGGCCAAAGGAGTTTGCGGAGGCTAAGAAGCGTCTGAGAGAGATTGGTGCATAGTATTCCATGCTCTACCCTGCGAGGTTGCGGGTGTCGTTCAGTGGGACAAAAAAAATCTTCCCATCGCCAACTTTACAATTTCACACAACCAGCTTGTTCAAGACTTGCTCAAGACTTGAGTTAAATTTATTTGATGTTTTTTTATAAGGGTCGAAATATGTTCATATATAACCCACTTTATTTGTACTAAAAACTAGTTTATGTTCGGGGGGGGGGGGTGTCAGCATCATTATTTTGCAACCTAGGTATTTAACTTAGGGCGCCTGCTCTGTCCCCTACTACGCTTTGTATCACTTTTGTTAAGTGTTGTGTGTTCATCTTGAGAAGGGGGGGAGGTCTTCCCCCAATTGAACTCTTATTTCTTTGTCGATTCCCAAGTTTAGTGTTTTTTTTGTGTGTTTCTCCTTTGTTTTCTTTGGTTGGATCTGGTTGGATGTGTTTTATATTTTATGGTGCAACCTTAGATTGTTGAAACAGTTTGATCTTCCAAATGTCCTATTGACAGCCATGATTAGGTTATTAAATAATGTAAACCATTGTTTATGGATGTTGGACAATTTGTTGCTGAATGTTGGACCATATGTGTGCTACTATGCCTTCCTGCGTCAGCTGCCATTATGTACCCCAGGATAGGCTGCTAGCACAACTCCCAGCAGGAATTGCAGCTGCAACCACAACTCCCAGCAGGAATTGCGTCGCAGCTCTGATGTCACAGTGGACTATGTAAGGGCACCGGAGACGCCCACCATTGCTTTTCACGCTGGAAACCGGACCAGTATCTGGCAACTGAAGCGCATCATTCTGGAGAAAAAATTCCACGTGGACTTTCATTCACACTCCCCCGTTGGCCAACAAGAAGAAAAATTCATGAAAGAAGTTCCTGGAATAGGAAGGCCAGAAACTTCACTTTAACGATCAAAGATGTGAATTCAACACGTGACCAAAACCCCACTGAGGTTTAAAGGAGATGGAATTGCCATCCTTGTTTTTGTTCCAGTCGACTACTTACAGTCAAGTCATATTTTCCCCTTTCGCCAAAGGAGGCCAGAGGACGGGGATTTGACCGCTTTCCTGACGAGTTAATCGGGGACGCGCGACAACTCCTCCCCTTCTCTCTCTTCTCTCTTCCCTCTTCTCCACAGAAGGCAACAAGTAACCCGTTTTGTTTATTTCTATTAGAAATAGCTTGGGCAGGATAGAGTAGGATTTTAGGGCGATTTAGAATCGCCACTTATAGCCAATGTGTTCTAAGTTGTACGTGCATGCCATGCTTTGTTGAAACTTTGATTGGTGTGGGACTCTGAAAGCTGCTGTGCTTTGAAAGCTGTGTGTGTCTCACTGTTATTGTTCGAACACCTAAGAGCCGAATCATTTTAAAGTTGGTCTGCTAGAATCTCATGGTAGAAACTCACCATTTTATTTGTCTTCACCCTCGTGTTTTCACTGGTTGCCACC
This sequence comes from Girardinichthys multiradiatus, assembly GCF_021462225.1. NCBI lineage: Eukaryota > Metazoa > Chordata > Actinopteri > Cyprinodontiformes > Goodeidae > Girardinichthys > Girardinichthys multiradiatus. The sequence continues at coordinate 26,670,048 of NC_061796.1, read as the reverse complement.
TAAATGTTTATAACCCTTTGTGTGCGCTGAGCTTACAACTTCGGGGGTTTTATGACTGCTTGTGCTCCCAAAGCTCCGTTCAGCACCATATTTCCTCTTGTTTTGCCATAACTGCTGGTTTGATTTTCATACACACTCAAGGCAGTTTTATCTTGTTTAGTCATTATTTTACCCCTTTTTTTGTAGAACTTTGCATGCTTAATGAGGTGAAGATTATTGAATCGGAATAGTGAGGTGTATCAGGGCTGTTGATTTAATAAATATTCACGTAGAGAAAGCGTTTGTGTTTATTTTGAGCAAGAGTGATTTGTCTGTCAAAATAAGGTCAAAGTTCCCCACATTTTGGAGAAATGGTTAATTAAACAGTGACATCTAGTAATAGTAATCAATTATTACTGAGAATTTAATAATTGTAATTATCAAGGGCTTTGAGCCACAATTACAACACCAGAGGACATCTCTGATTTCGAGGGGTACGTAAAGACTTTTGGTTAAAAAATAAATTTTTCTCAAATTATGATTGTAAATTATACTCATACTCGTCATCTTCCGCTTTATCCGGGACAGGGTCGCGGGGGCAGCAGACTCAGCAGAGACGTCCAGACGTCCCTCTCCCCAGACACCTCCTCCAACTCCTCCGGGGGGAGCCCAAGGCTTTCCCAGGCCAGCCGAGAGACATAGTCCCTCCAGCGTGTCCTGGGCCGTGTCCTGGGCCTCCTCCCGGTGGGACGTGCCCGGAACACCTCCCGAGGAAGGCGTCCAGGAGGCATCCGGTATAGATGCCCGAGCCACCTCAACTGGCTACTCTTGATGTGGAAGAGCAGCGGCTCTACTCCGAGCCCCTCCCAGATGGCCGAGCTCCTCACCCTATCTCTAAGGGAGTGCCCGGCCACCCTACGGAGGAAGCTCATTTCAGTCGCTTGTATTCGGGATCTCGTTCTTTCGGTCATGATCCAAAGTTCATGGCCATAGGTGAGGGTAGGAACGTAGACCGACCGGTAAATTGAGAGCTACTCGTTGCTCACTGCTTGGCCTTTTGTCCTGTAAGACTATAAAACTTGTAAGGACCCTTTGCAACAACAATCCCATTGTTGTCAATACTGTTAAAGCTTGGTTTGCAGTGTGAAAGTTAGAGGGTAAATCGTCAATGACTACTCTGCACTCCCCCATTCAAGGAAATCCTGGTTTTGAGCCAGGTATGACAGATACAGGCTATAATGTCTGGACATGCCAGGGAATTAAAAAGATTAGTGATTTATTTGTGTATTCTTGCTTATCTTCATTTGAGTTAATTCAGAATAAATATGGCCTCCCTAGTAGCCATTTGTTTAGATACCTCCAAGTTCCAAGCTCCAAGGAGGTTTATACACCACACTCTCGCCGCGCCAGTGTTTGTTTGAAAGGTAACTTCAGTCTTTTGGCCTACTGACTGCCCAGACTCACCCTGAACCCAGTGGTATCTTACAATGTTGAGCCTGGAAAACCAGTAAAAAAAAAAAAGTAAAGTTTACGCAGTTCTTATTATTCTGATTTGATGGCTGGTTACATTGACGGTAGTGATTGGTTTTTGCTCAGAACGTCATCTGCAGCAGTGAATTGTGGGTAATATACTTTGGCGAAGTCTGCTAATATGTGGGCTTCTACGGATGACTCTGGAGAATTGGGACACACTACGCACTCAATTTACCTTGACTATGTGTTGCGTCTTATGTGAAATCAACAGTTATGTTGTGTAAGCTGTAGCAGTGAGCGGTGCGGCAGATAACCAACAATGGCAGATATACTTATTTAGGGCAGCAAAGAGATGATTAGAAAAGGCCACAGAATCATACATCCATAACAGTACATTTAAAAAGATAGTTTCTATTTCCATTATGTGTGTGTGTATAAATATATATATATATATATATATATATATATAAATGGCTCAAATAGATTGGCAATGTGTCGATGTGACACACATATTGATCATATAATTAATTACAGATACTTCTCAACTTCTCAACTCATTGTGTGAATACAGCACAGCTGTCCATAGAACCAATTTCTTCTAATACTGCCTCTCCACTGTCTTAGGGTGTATTCACACCTGCCACTTCCAAATGGACTCTGGTGCAGTTCACTTATAATCTGATTACAAACTGGCCCCAATCCAACCCCACTACAGAAAACATACGTCTCTTTGGACCTAACAAGCCACCGTAGCCAGTAGCAAAGGTGTACGCTGTACTGAAATCATACCTGATCACTGTTTAGCTGTATGTTGCTTAGCAATGCTGCTACCGGCATGTTGTGAACAGGGCACGCAGAGCATGTCACCTCCTTCAGCTTGCAGCACACATTCTCTGACCGGATTCCAAAATTATAAATAGAATGCTGCAAAACTGTGCTCAATGAGCTGCTCTTGACACTCACAATAATATTGCAGCTGTAATAACAATACAAATATGAGGAACAGAGGGACGGCACGTAACAGTCTGTCAGTCAATCGTTTTCTACCGCTTCTTCCATAGTGGGTCGTGGGGAAGCTGGTGCCAGCAATCTATGGGCGGGAGGCAGGGTACACCCTGGAGAGGTCGCCAGTCCATCGCAGGGCAACACAGGCACACACAGGACAAACAACCATGCACAAACTCATTCACACCTAAGGGCAATGTAGAAAGATCAATCAACCTAACAGTCATGTTTTTGGACTGTGGGAGGAAGCTGGAGTACCCGGTGAGAACCCATGCATGCAAAGGAAGAACATGCAAGAAGAACATGCAATCTCCATGCAGAAAACCCTGGCTGGGAGTCGAACACAGGACCTCCATGCTGCAAGACAACAATGCTACCAACTGGGCCACTTGCTGTTTTCCTCAATTTTCAGGTCTGCTGCTTCCCAGCCCATCATTTCTGTCCAAAGGGAGCATTGATTGTCATCTGTGTGGCTTCGTTAATAAGTAATGGTTCACTTGCAAAACGTTCAAAGTAATAGCAAACCACACCAAACAAAAAAAATAAAGTCTGCTTTTGGTCCGGACCAAACAAGCAGGCCAAAAGACTTTCCTGGTGTGAATATACCCTTAAACATTGTTAAACCAGGACCAGAAACAGATGTAGATCAATGCCAAAAATAGAACCAGAAGAATCAGGGTCTAAGAAGTTAGGAAGTGACATTTGTTGGCACCAATATTCAAAAATAGAAGAATGATGATCATCAGTAGCTCTTGGTCTGAGGCTCTATGCAGAACCTTGGCTCATGGGAAGAGTAAAATAAAAAAAAAGGTGAGAGATCAGCTCACAACTATACAGGAAGAGCTTGTTAATGATCTGTGGCAAGCCTTTCTCAAAGTCCAGACTGCTTTATGAATCTGGACCAAATAGTAACTCCATCCAAACCCAGGCCATGGTGTGCACAATCCAGGCCAAATCACAGAATTTGGCTCATAAAACATGGGATATCAGACTTGGTCAATGTGTGCATGTGATTTAACCTTTATCCAAAATCAAAGTGTTAGAAGTACATCCTCACACTGACATCCGCAGGGAAAAGCAGTAAAAGAGATCTCTGCTGCTGAAAGACTGACTGACTTTTTAAGCTCTATGTGTTACGACCCTGAGGTGTTTGGGTTTTGATTTTCTGTTGAGTGTTTATTTTATTAATTTCCTTCAGAGAGGGTCTGTCAGGATGTGTGCTTTGTCTGTTTGTTTGGTGCCTTTACTGTGCTTAGCCCCTAAATGGTGTGGAACCTGGAGGAGAGGTGACAGGTGTTCTTCATTCCCTTGATTACCTACTGAGGAGTATATTAGGAGGAGGCTGCCAGCAACTCACTGCCAGAGTGTTGTCCCTTAGTGGTACAGCTCAAGCCACATTACCTTGTCTTGTTCTTGCCTTGAACTTTTAGTAATTTGAATTTTGTTACCTTGCAGGTTTACTAGAACCTGACCTTGCCTTGTCGTGTGGAACTCTGCCTGGATTAACAACTTTTGGAAAGAAGCTATCCAACTCCATGAGCAAAGACTCTAACCACTCGTTACTTCATTGGACCTCACCGGTTGGCAGCCTCCTGAATTCTTCGCTCCTTGGATTACCACTCAAGAACCCTGTCCACCCTCCTCCTTCCACTGTGCCAACTTCTGAAAACCCTGGACCGTCTTATCATTCTGGCACACCATTATCCACCATCATCTACCTCACGGGTAAACAACAATTTGGTCTCTGTGCTCCTCCACCCTCTGGCGGATCATTCCATCATCCCAGTAAGGCTGAATTATTATTCTTTAGTTTTTGACCCTGAGTATTCCCTGCTTACCATCCTGTTTATTTTACAGTTGGTTTCCCGGTTCCAGTTTCCCTGCCCACGTCACTACACTGTAAATAAACTCTTCACCGAAAAACTTTGTCTCCTGAATTGCTTTCTGCATGTGGGTCAAATCCGTTAAAACCAATATGACAGGGTCAAGGACAGTCGTGTTCCTGATCCTGAGTTCACAAAGGGGACAGAGAAAGATCCATCACTATTCCTGTTCCTAAGTTCTCTGACAAGGGTGTCCTGGTTGACACGCCTTGTGTTCCTGACACAGAGCTTTGTCAAGGGTTCTCCTTTGTGGGTCCCAGTCTTTTGAGCACCACCATGGTTTCCAGTCTCCTGAGCTCACATCCTTGGTCCTCCAAGACTCCCGGTCAACCTCCTAGCAGGGATTTACAAGAGTCTTCCATGCCTCCCGGTCAACCATGTGACAAGGTTCTTTGTGGGTTGTCCCTGTTTCCTGGTCGCCCTTCTGACAAGGGTCTTCTTGGGTTCCTCCAGTTACCTGGTCAACCTCAAGACCTCCGGCGTTGGCTTCTAGGGATTCACCTCTGCGAGTCTCCAAGGTTCCTGCGGCTCAAATCTCCAAGGATTTGTCTGTCACTGCCATTGGTGTTCTGGTCAGGCCCCAGATCTTTGTGCTTCCTTGGGACCACCTTCAGGTTGCCTGTCTGAACTCCATGCCTCCTCGAGATGACCTCCGGGCCGGCTGTCTGAAATAAAGTTCTTTGGATTTTGTTTGTGGTAGTCCGTTATCCGTACTTGATCGAAGGGTTCTGTCAGGATCTTGAGCTGTTTGGGTTTTGTGTGTGTGTGTGTCTGTGTGCATGTGTGTGTGTGTGTGTGTCAGGGCAACAGAATAGTACTTGCTCCGAAACCAGATAAAAATTGTGTTGGAACGAGGACCATTGACAGAGACTAAATGAGAACTAAATATTACTCACTGTAAAAAAAAAAGAAGGGAACTTGGTGCACAAGTCAGAACACGTACAAAGCATTGTGGAGAATGTAATTGTCAAATTTAGGTTCACATCTGAACATTTTTCCAAAAAGTACTTTTTCTCTACTTTTTTATGAAACATACATATATTTGACTGACAGGCATTTTTTAAAAGACCTTTTCAAAAACAATCGCTTCTCAACCGATTTGGGTTACTATCACATTAAATAAGATTACAAAGTTTTCAAGGTTAAATAATGTTTTAATTGCATTTAATACAATCCAACCTGATTTGTTTTGTCAAACTCCAGAAGACTCAGGTGGAGGCCTCAACAATCTCCTGGATCAAAGACTACCTGACAAACAGACCACAGTTTGTAAGACTGAAGGGTTATGAGTCTAACCAGGTAGTCAGCAGCACAGGAGCACCACAGGGGACTGTACTCTCACCATTCCTTTTCACTCTGTACACCTCAGACTTCCAGTACAAGACAGACTCCTGTCATCTGCAGAAATACTCGGATGATTCTGCAGTCGTGGGGTGGATCAGTGATAGACAAGAAGCTGAGTACAGGAAGGTGGTGGACCGCTTTGTGGCATGGTGTGGAAACAATCATCTCATTTTGAACGTGACTAAAACAAAGCAGATGATTGTAGATTTTAAGAGAAACAGGAATAAGTCAAAAACTATTTCTATCATGCGAGAAGAAGTGGAGGTGGTGGAGGAGTATAAATACCTCGTTGTTCACCTGGACAACAGACTAGAGTGGAGATGCAACTGTGAAGCCATCTACAAGAAGGGACAGAGGAGACTGTACTTCTTGAGGAAGCTTATATCCTTTAGTGTTTGCAGCAAGATGCTGCATATCTTCTATAAGTCTGTTGTGGAAAGTGTGATCTCTTCCGCCATCATCTGCTGGGGAAGCAGCATCAGAGCCAGGGACTTAAAAAAGCTCAACAAGCTGATAAAGAAGGCTGGCTCTGTTCTGGGGACTCCTCTGGAACCTCTGGAGATCATTGTGGAAAGACGGATTCTTCGTAAAATGAAGAACATTATGGAGAACCCTGAGCATCCTCTTCATGAGACAGTCCTACAACAACAGAGTGTCTTCAGTCAGAGGCTTCTTCAGATCTGCTGTGAGATGGAGAGCTACAGGAGATCCTTCCTGCCCACAGCCATCAGCATCTACAACGGCTCTTTGAAGAAACCTTCATAACGAGCTACAACAACATTTAATTTCCCTTTAGGATTAATAAAATATTTTTTAATTGAATTGAATTGAATATCCTGTTTAAGGACACAGATGCAACAAATCAGTGTTAGAATTACAGGTTTTCTCAAAGTCAATCACAGAGTGTGTGAACAGTATTATTTACAGTAGCCTAAGTATATTAACTCAGCAAAAGAAACCAACAACAAAAATGCTCCCTTGTGCAGCTTGATGTTCACAGATAGAAACATTTCCCAGCCTGTGCTGCCAGAATTCAATGTCTTCATCCACGTTAGTTTATCCATATGTTAAAGTCTTGACAGTGAACAGTTGGCCCAAACCAATCTATCAGAGAACTGCCAGTCATTCACGCTTCACCAAAGAAGACTATAATTTTGCAGATCCTCGGAAATAAATAAATAAATAAAACAATAAATCGAATTAGTGTGTGTCTCGCTTGATTGAAAAGCAATTAACCCAGCTTTCCACAGTTGTTGCATGGAAACTGTGCCCCAGGGTGTAGGAGAAAGCACTGTACTTTCTTAAGGAAATGATCTCAAACCTTTATTTATTTCCAACTGGAACCCTGAGCAAGCATACAATCTAGGGCCTGAGAAACCAGTATGGCTGTTTGCATGTGTGCGTAGGCACATGTGTTAATGTATGTATAATTTAATCTGAAACAGCTTGTGTGTAAAATTTGCACTGTTTAACATGAAACATGGCAGAATGTCTGAAAGCATGAATAAAAAGCAGAATTGTGTAGTAATCTGTGTTGAGAAAAAAGGTGCTGGAGTCAAAATTCTTTCCTCTTAGACTGTCAAATAGAGTAAGATGCGTTTAAATGTAGGGTCTGATAAAGATACCCTGACAATCTGGATACATACAACGTGAGCCCCTTCAAACACCATGAAATGTTCTGCTCTAAAGCAGTTCAGACACAAACCTGTCTGGTGATCTTCACTTACTGTTTGGACCAATGCTTCACTTGTGATGGCATCATTTAAGGGAGAGGCACTAAAGTGTGGCTGGGGCCATTTGTGGCCCGTGGACTGTTTTTGTGCCACCTCCGATTGCAATTCAGAAATGATGCAAATTTGGTCTTCCAGCAGAAGTGATGCAGATGGACATTATTTTTTTTTAAATGAAGGCAAAATAATTGCAGATCAATTAAAATCTTTATATAATTGAAAATGTTAGCCACACCAAAGTTTTCTATTTTAATAACGTTTGCATTCACTTTAATTTTGTAAAGCGGGCCAAAACTAACTGATTTATATCTTTCAGTCAAGCCCAAAAGAAAGTACAAACTGGAGGCTTTTCCTTTAATACGGCAAACATGCAAAACCCTTTTCAAGTTTTGGCAATACTATGATTTCCATGAACATTTCCTAGAAAATCTGACAACTGTTGTCATGATCTGGTGTGTGAGTGTGAGTTTGAGTGTTGGTGTGAGATGGAGAGCGTGGCTGCCTGCTACATCCTCCACACCTGTCTGCAGTCTCCTCATCTGGCTGCTGGTATTTAAAGAGCTGCGGGCCAACCAGCCTTTGCCTTATAGCCTTTGATGGTGAAAGCCTTTGATCAGGTTCCATGGCAAACCCAGGTCTCTCCAGCAAATCATCTCTATGACAATCCTTTCCAAGAAAATCCATCCATGGTCGCTCACTGCAGCTCTACCGTCTATAGCTGTCACCAGGACCAGGCTGCCTGCTCTCCAACACTGTTTAGTCTCTATCAAGATTTCCAGTCTTCATCGCTCCACTTTAAGGAAATCCCCTCTGTGATGTTAATCCACATTGTGACAGTTCCTTCCACAAGCCAAAAGAACTCCTTCCACTCAATTCTCTCTATCCACTGCGAAACAGTGAGTCATTCAGTTACCTTCCTGATTATTTGACTTGGCCTTTTTCAGATCAACCGCTTCATCTAACTTCTCTCTTCCTTCAGACGCCGTTGAATCACAAACAAAGAAGCCTTTCTTTTTGTACAGTTTTCTCACTTCACTTTGTGAATACAAATTTTTTTTGGGATATAATCTGAGTTTGGAGATGATTCTACCTGTGGGTCAGTAAACTCTTCAGAAACATGACCACTTTGTTTAGTACAGCATGCTCATATTGTTTAGCAGGTAAAAATATATGTTTCACACTAACGTTTTGTTCTTCTAGCATTTAAATGTTTTTTGGCATATTAGTGCTTTTGACTTGACAATTGTGGGCCATGTGATGAAAAGACTGGACACCACTGGGTTAAGGCTTTGAAATCAAACATGACCTGACAATCTCTTCTTTGTCAAATCAATTTGCAAAATCAGTTAGGGTGAACTGTTCCATCGCTATTGGATCATTCCTTCTGGGTGTTTAATTTTGCATCCTTTTTGTTCGAAAGGTTTTACCCTAAAATGATCAAATTTTTATAGTATTTTGAAACAAAGAAGACGGTTTGACTATAATACAAAAATATAAACACAACTAATTGTTGAGAGTTGGAGATGGTACAGATGAAGATGTTGAGGTTCTCTTTGGTATTGAAAAGGATCGATAGAATCAGGAATGAGTACTTCAGAGGCTCAATTCATGTTTGATATGTTGGAGATAAAGCCAGAGAGGCCAGCATGAGATGGTTTGTACATGCTGAGGAAATAGGAGGGAAAGCAAGGGATAGCGAGTACATCAATAGAAGGATGCCAAAGCTGGAACTGCCAGGCAGGAGGCAATTTAAGAATGGAATAAAAGTGCACATGGAGGTAGTGGGCAGCCACGGTCGTGGCAGATGGCCGCTCACACTGAGCCTGGTTCTGCTGGAGGTTTCTTCCTGTTAAAAGGGAGTTTTTCCTCTCCACTGTTGCTATATGCATGCTCAATATGAGGGATTCCTGCAAAGTCAACGCCAGTGACTGTCCACTGTCTCACTGGCTCATCCGGGAGGAGTGACTGCTACAAGTCACTGACTCGGTGCAATCTGTTGGGTTTCCTTAGATAGAAAAACTTTTTATCCAATTAAATAACTGAATCTGACTGCACTGTTCAATGGTTAGGATTAATTGGAATGTATGTACATGACTTTTGTGAAGTGCCTTGAGACAACATGTGTTGTGAATTGGCGCTATATAAATAAACTGAATTGAATTGAAGATGCAGAAGATAGGGTTAGATGGAAATAGATGACTTGCTGCGGCAACCCCAAAAAGGTGAAAGCCAAAGAAAAAGAAGAAATAGACTAAGGACATGGACTACTGGATTACTGTGGTCTGATAAGACCAAGATAAACTCATTTGGTTCAGATGGTGTCAAGCTTGTATGGTGGCAACCAGTTTGAGGAGTACAAAGACAAGTGTGTCTTGCCTACAGTCAAGCATAGTGGTGGGAGTCTCATGGTTTGTCGCTGCACGAGTGCTGCCAGCTGTGAGCTACAGTTCATTGCTGGAACCATAATGCCAACATGTACTGTGACATGCTGAAGCAAGGAGTGATCCCCTTTTTTCCTAAACTGGGCTGCAGGGCAGTATGCCAACATGAAACTGTAAGTATTTGATTATGGATTATAACTATTTAGCAAAATTATACTTAAAAATCATAATTCAGAAGTAATAAATTCTAACCAAAAATCATTTCTTACACATAAATTCAATTCAATTATATTCAAAAATAATTTTTTAATCCCAAAAGGAAATTAAATGTTGTTGTAGCTCATTATGAGGGTTTCTTCAAAGAGCAATTCAACGATAACGGCAATTTCTTCAAAGAGAAAATGCCACAAAATATGATAATATTATAATTATATATTATATATAATATAATATAATATAATATATATTATTATATAATATATATATATATATATACATATTATATATATAGATATATATAATATAATATATATTATTATATATAATTATATATAATATTATAATTATAATTCATAATATGAGCTATAACAACATTTAATTTCCCTTTGGGATTAATAAAGTATTTTTGAATTGAATTGAAAAGCATTGGGGTTTTGTGTCTGTAGCTTAGCAACAACTGAGCTGATGGCATCACATGCAGTGTCGGCAACAGCGGAAGGTGGAACGTAAACTGTTGCCAAAATAACACTGGTGAGCTCTCTGGGTAAATAATATGGACAAAAACGTACTGCAAACAGTTCAATATCTGGACTGCAGAGACGACACTTCACAGTTACATGTCCTGGATTACACCATCTGTTGTTCGCAAGTACTGCCAGTCCACCTCCTTTCCATTTGCTGCTCCTCTTTAAATCTCTGTCTCCTTGTATGGTTAAAAAGCCCGGCAGAGAGACACTGGAGTCGGGGATATGATCCTGCAGCCACGTCTCAGTAAAACACATAATACTGCCCGGTACTCTGGCTGGGTCCTTTGTAGGGCTTGGAGTTCATCCAACTTGTTTCCCAACAATCTCACATTGCCCATCATAATCGACGGAAGAGATGGTTTGAACTTCCTCCTTCTCTCTCTTCTCTTAGCTTCTGCTCTGCATCCAAGGCGTCTCCTTTTCAACTCATCGGGATTTGGGGTTGTAGTTGAAGTATTATTTGAGCTTTTGAGATATTAATCAGCTGCTCCCGGTTGTAAGAAACAACCCCGTTGCCATGGCAATGCATCATAACAAATGTCCAAAAATAGAAAGTATTAGGAAAAATCCTCCAAGCTGCACAGCATCTGACACTGGAGAGGACAGTTGTCCAAAAAAAATAAAAAATCAACTGTATCCACCACAAGAGGAATAGTTCCCAAAAAAGAATAAATCAGAATCAAAAGTAACAGAGCTACTCCAACCTGCTGCCACCTTGAGCGGCACAATTCTAGAACAATTCTAGATCAGAGATACACTCTGGGGTTGTGATTATTGGGCTAACAGCACTCAGTAGTTAATTATTTAATTATCATTAATAATTGATAATTATTAACCAAAACCAAGCTAAATGTCACTGTGTTAACAACCGTTTTACCGAATGGTGGGGAACAATAACCTCATCTTGACAGATAATCACTCCTACATAAAATAAACACAAACGCTGTCTCTTTATCTATGTGGACATTTATTAAACAAACAGTCCCTTACACTCACTATTCATGTCCAACAACTTTTCACCTAACTAACGCATGCACTACTTTAAAGAAAATGGGTGGTAATATTTACTAAAAAAGGAAGTATAGATGGAGATCAAACCAGCAGTTTACGGAATGAGTGAGACTGAATCAAAGCTTTGGACTGACTTTAAAAAATAGAACAAAGTTAATTAAACAGTGCACCTTCCCCTTATTCAGTGATGCGTCTCATTAGCAGCCGTCAGCAGACAGAACAGTAGAACAAGGCAACTTAGACAGCATACAGCATCGAGCAGCTTGGTTCTGAGCCCACTGACACAGCTGTTGGCAAACTGATCTGAGACAAAAGGGTAATAAACTTCCAAGTGGTAACCAGTGTGAGAACAAAGCGCAATAAACTGCTGAGACAGTAGCTACATTTACATGTACCAAATTTCACAATCGGATTAAAATGTATTCAGAATAAAAAACAAACATTTATATGGACATAAGTAATCGGAATAAAGCAGCCGATCAAACTAAAGATGTGTAATGTAAACTTGCTGATCTGAGTATTCTGTTAGCATCTAGCCAGAGCGACTAGCCACTCAAGGCAGAAATATGTCACATTGATGCAGGGTACATTTGCACACTCAGTTCGCCTGATTCAGAATAATGTGATCCTGTCAAAGTTTACATCGATCAGATTGTCAATTGGCATAAACCACCCCTCTCTATCGGATTACAATTTCATTCCGATCCTGACGAATCCGATCAGAATATTCTGTCTGACATGTTTGCACGACACATTTTTAGTCCAATCAGCTGTTTATTCCAATTACTTATGTCCATGTAAATGTAGCTTCTGGGATAGTTGGGGGTTGTAACACGAGGTACAAACCACAGCCTCATGTCGCTTCCAACTCCACTTCCCTTCCAAGTCCACTTCAAGAACAGCAGTCAAAACTAGTTCAACAAGACATTACATGCACGTACAAGTTAACACATTGGATTAAATGTGGTGACCAGATAACCTTAATTTTCTACACCTTTTACCCTGCCTTTGAAGAAAAAGGAAAAAGAACAAAATTACTTGATGACAACTCTCCTTCTGGGGATAGGCATGAAGAAAAGAGGGGGCTTCCTCCTAGGAATGTATGAAGTTGTGAGTGTTGCGTGTCTGCAAGCCAATTTAAGTCATCTTCTCCTCCTTTGTCCAAACTGGGAAAAAAATATGATGAATTGTTGGCAGTTGACTGAAACACACAGGGAGGAAGATTCGTCCCCTTGTGGGAAAACATCTGTGGGTTTTAATATGACGTGAGTAGGACGCTCCCGTCAGGTCTCCGATAAGAATATACATTTTCTGATCTTCTTATATCAGCAAGATTTCCAGTTTTGTCAAGTTCTTCCATGAATTGGTCAGTGTGGAGAAGGAAAGTAGACCTCCCACGAGCTTCTGTTTCTCCAGAGATTGCTTCCTTTGCTCGAGACCGATGATGGTTCACACTGGAATAGCAATTAGTATTAGCTAGCTATTTACCACCTCTGCTGGTGACGTTAGAGCTATAATGCATGCTGGGAGGTGCAGTCAGGTTGTTTACCTCTATGAATGGACGGTGGCCCAACAATACCAACCCCCAAAACAGCTCCATGATGACCACTACCTTGCTAAAGAAACTATGGGTAAAGGTTCTGGACTGGCCAAACATTTCTCCAGACTTAAACTCTATTGGGCATAGCTATTTACCACCTCTGCTGGTGACGTTAGAGCTATAATGCATGCTGGGAGGTGCAGTCAGGTTGTTTACCTCTATGAATGGACGGTGGCCCAACAATACCAACCCCCAAAACAGCTCCATGATGACCACTGCCTTGCTAAAGAAACTATGGGTAAAGGTTCTGGACTGGCCAAACATTTCTCCAGACTTAAACTCTATTGGGCATCTGTGGGGCATCCTCAAATGGGAAGTGGTGGAGTGCTAGGTTGCAACATCTACCAGATCTGCGATGTCATGATGGAGGAGTGGAAGAGGATTCCAGAGGCAACTTGTGAAACTTTAGTGAACTCCATGTCAAAGTGAGCTAAGGTGGCTGTGGAAAATTATTGTGGCCACACAAAATATCGACAATGTGGTCACAATTCAGACATTATTACTTAGGGGTGTACTCACTTTTCTTGTCAGTGATTTAGACAATATGGCTGTGGTAAATTTACAAATTTACACTACTATATAAGCTGTACACTGAGTACTTTATATTGTATACAAGTTTCATATCTTCAATGTTGCCACATGAAAAGATACAATAAAATATTTACAAAAATGTGAGGGGTGTACCCACTTTTGTGAGATACTGTAGGTGCTGTACAAATTCTACAAAAGGTTTCATCTGCTGCATATTGTGGAAAGAAACTGTAACTTTATAAATGCTGAAGGAGCTACAACCATTAATGTTATACTTTTCTTTCCTATAGAAAGTACTCCTGGAATCAATGCTTCTGTGTTCTTTTATTGTCTCTGCTCTGTTCTTTCAAACCTCTAATTGGTCGTGGCAGATGGCCACTCACACTGAGCCTTATTCTGCTGGAGGTTTCTTCCTGTTAAAAGGGAGTTTTTCCTCTCCACTGTCGCTACATGCATGCTCAGTGTGAGGGATTGCTGCAAAGTCAACGCCAGTGACTGTCCACTGTCTCTACATGCTCATCCAGGAGGAGTGAATGCTACAAGTCTCTGACTGGATGCAATCTGCTGGGTTTCCTTAGATAGAAAAACTTTTTATCCAATTTCCAACTGCACTGTTTGATAGTTGGGATTTCTTGGAATGTATGTAGCTGACTTAAAATCTCTGTGATTGGACTGAAGGAACTTGAGACGACATGTTGTGAATTGCGTTATATAAATAAAACTAAATTAAAGTAAAGTGAAGTAAAGTAAAGTGAGGACAGCCTTTGATATCAGGCTTTTGACCCTGGCTGACATAATATTTTGTGTTTGAATGTGAATGGGTTTATTGGGACTGCCAGCTGCATGACAGGCCGGCTCCATCTCGGCGCAGAGGCTGAGAGTGGATACAATTGTGTCATGTTCCCACAGCCATTCATTCTCTGTGCAATAAAGCACACAGGCTCACAGGAACCTTTTTATAAGCAGAGTGACACGCTGTCAGTTATTCAGTGTGTGATGCTGGAAACCGAACTCAGCAGTTTTACATTTGAACTTAGGTTCTCACTAATACACACAGCTAAAACTGGTAACTACTGCTTATTTTGGGAGCGATTTTTGGAAGTCGACATTTCATCTCAAGCTTTTCTTTTTAACAGAATCAAAGTTAGAAAAGTATGTGATGAATTAAATATCCTCTTAATTAAAGTAAGCAGTCAAATGTATTCAGTAGTGTGAGGAGTGGAGCTAGACACACATAAGCTGGAGGAGTTTTGGCAGCAGAATTTCTTCCCTTTCTGCTTTTCCCTAGTGCAAGCCTCACAAGTACCCATCAGGCAGACATGCAAATGATTCAGCAACACCAGCACTTCACTCTATAAACATCTCATTAAAACTAATTATGTCACTCCTCAATGAAATTAAAACTAAATGCTTTAAAAGCTGTTTTTCCTTTGTGTCAGCCAGTATGAGCATTATCCCTGACATGCTCTATTTTTCCACCATATTCTCACCCTCCACTGTCTTTATTACTTGCAGTACCCTCATACTCACATGAGTGATTTATTGACTCTCCTAAGCTTTGATTAATTTCAACACTAATGAATTGTTAAATGCCCAGGTTTTATTTGGCGGCTGCAGAGGTGTCCCTGCCCCAACTCACACCTTTACTCACCAACAACCTCATCATTACCGTGGAAACAAAGTGGCAAGAAATTGCTTTCTACCATAGTGGATATGGGGTTATCATTTCCTAACACTCATTCAACCAAACCCTTTCTCTTTGTTTCCTGTACATAGTAGAGCCTTGGACAAAGAAAGAAGTAAACTTGCACTGATCAAATACAAATGACCAGCAAACTTCTCTAGTAATAGGTAATCCAATTCTACACAACATATAACAACACTTCTCTGAATCCAAAATAGGAGTGGGCGATATAATGAAACTTAATCATAAATGATTAAAATGTGTTGTTGTTTCTTAAAGCAGAAATATCATAGGATTGTCTATAGGGCACATTTTATGCATCAATGTGTTACGTTCTTGCACAGATGCATCTGTTTCCTTGTTTTCCTTCAGTTTTTAAAATTTATGTTGAAAGATTAAAAGGTGACTATTTTTGATGATTATTATTATGTTAAAATAATGGTATTAACTTTAAGTCATTTACTGTTTTAGAATGAAGCAACAAATGAAATTTTATTCTGTACCATGGAATGAAAAACCCCAGGATTTCAGATTGTCCTTTAAATGCAGCATCTCAGATCTGCCACTGCAAACACAACCAAACATCAGGGAACTTAAATATTTCACACACACTGAACACCATGCACTGTTAAGTGGAGCTGTATTTGGGACTATGTAACTGCCCAAGTAAGGCTTTTTGAAGTTGTTTTTGTCCCCATTTCATGCAGAAGAAAACAACATTCCTCTGCCTCCAGCTGCCACCAGGTATTTCTAATGCTAAGCATGTTAACTTTGAGTGGATGTTTTCGTCTTGAGAATGGCCTGATTTGTCTGCTTAACCTTTTACCAGCTTGGAGTCCTAGCATTTTAGCCAACCGTTTATGCTCGGCAGGACAGCCAGAATATTTTGAGCCTTAAGTAGTTTGAAGAATATCTATTTTATAACATCTGAACATCTATGCCGTCTGACCTTCAATGTTATATTTTAAAGATAGGCTAATTAGTCTTTTAGGTTTTCATACTGTTCCATCCTTTTATGTTGAAAGATGTCAATTGCCAATTATACTTGAAACAATCTAGTATTATACACTCACTGAACACTTTAGTAGGTAGACTTAATCAATTGCTTGTTAACACAAATAGCAAATCAACTAATCACATTGCAGCAATTCAAAGCAAGCTTTTCTGTGTCAGTTCCATGAAAATGACCAAATAGGTATTCCTGTGTCATCATGTGTAGGTCAAATGTCATTTTTATATGAATGAGGTCTGTGTTTATCTGTTTATCAGTTGTTTTGATCAACACAGATAACAATGCAACCTGTGTTCCTGACAATTGCTGTTCATCTGGGGAAGTATGAACCTTGTGTGGCGTTAAGACAATTTCTTTATCTAACAAAAGGCAGCAAGAGAAATCTGGCAAAAAACATCATATTTATATAAATCAATTTATATTCCCTTATAAACCTTAAATGCAAAAGTAAGAGTGGAAACCTGAGACTTTCATTTTGAAATTATTACAAAGCTTTATTTTAAAAGACCATATTAGTCCCATTTCCATAGCTGGTTTAGTTCCAGTAGTACTGTATGCTGTAATTCTGCAATAAATTGCTTTGTTAAATTTTAAGGTTTTATTGGTATAATACGTTAAGGTCTTATTTAAAGGTTCAGCATAGTTTCTATTTAAACATTGGTTTAGGACCATCAGTCATATGGAACCTTGTTCCTATGCTAAAATCGCTGTGTAAATAGTTACAATGGCAAAATGAGACTTTTATTTAGAACATTTCAGCAGTAGGGTTAAACCCAATGCTGCAATAATCTGGTGTGTAAAATATGAAGGCTTTTCATTTATAGAGTATTTTTGGGTCTCATTTTAAAAGCCCAGCATGATGGTCTTTTAAGGACTGGTTTAGTTCCAATAGTAATATACAACTTACTTTCTCAGAAGTGTACAGTGTAGATCGTTGAGGCTTTTATTTTTAGATTATCTATCAAGTTTATTTAGAAAATCCTAAAGACTGAAACTGTGTAGCTCTGTCTAGACCCACTTGGAACTTCACACCTTATATACTCATTATCACACAAAACTATGACCATGGCTTTGATTTTAAATAGCATCTGGTACACATACATTAAAAGCATGATTCGTAAATCCACTGCTGGTTTGAGCTCCTCAGTAATTTAGAATCAACGTTAATCCACCTTTTGCTGTAAAGTAGTTAAAAACTGCAGAAGTGTATTATTTTGTCGAGTATATGTCAATTTTATCTTAAAGGGCCGAACTTTGGCCTTCTCCCTCAGAAGAGGCAGTGTTCTGTTGCCATGGTAATCAGCGCCTTCACTCAGCACACACGTGTCTGTATATGAGCAGTGAGTGATAGCTGCAGTTGATTGTCACACACCGAATGTCCTTAAGTTACAGTCCCTTAAAGGAGCTGAACAACTGCCCCATGAACAAAATTAACATAGTGTTTGAAAAATATTTGAACAGCCATAACTCATCCATGATCATGGAGAACTTCATAGCTCTATTTTAAGTAAAACATAGGATGATGGAAGAAATTTCTGTAACTCCTGCGTTCATGCTCAAAATGTCACTGAAAATACAATACACAGAGTTCCGAGCTTTTTGACTTTTGTGTGAACAGGAGGGATTTCACAGAAATTCCTGAGACCTAGAGCAATATCAAATATATTATGTGAAAGCAGATGTGTTAGACTGAAAAATGACCAAAAAAGGTAATTATAGACAAAATAGTGAATTTTGATGATTGCTTACTCACCTAACTCCATTTATTCTAAGTCAATTCTATTCAAAAATGTTTTATTCATCCTAGAGGGGAATTCAATGCTGTTGTAGCTCATATTATGTAGGTTTCTTCAAAGAGCTGTTGTAGATGTTGATAGTTGTGGGCAGGAAGGATCTCTGGGCAGGAAGCCTGTGGGCAGAAGACACGCTTGTTGTACAACAATCTCATGAAGAGGATGCTCAGAGTTCTCCATAATATTCCTCATTTCATGAAGCATCCTTCTTTGTACAATGATCTCCAGAGGTTCCAGAGTAGTCCCCAGAACAGAGCCAGTCTTCTTTATTAGCTTGTTGAGCTTTTTTAAGTCCCTGGCTCTGTTGCTGCTACCCCAACATATGATGGCAGAAGAGATGGCACACTCTCCACAACAGACTTATAGAAGATATGCAGCATCTTGCTGAAATCACAGAAGGACCTAAACTTCCTCACGAAGTACACTCTGCTGTGTCCCTTCTTGTAGACAGCTTTACAGATGCATCTCCAATCCAATCTGTTGTCCAGGTGAACACCGAGGTATTTATACTCCTCCATGATGGAAATAGTGTTGATCGATTCTTGTTTCTTGTAAAATCTACAATCATCTCCTTTATTTTATTCACGTTCAAGATGAGATGATTGTTTCTACACCATGCCACAAAGCTGTCCACCAGCTCCCTGTAATCAGCTTCTTGTCCATTTCTGATCCACCCAACAACTGCAGAATCATTTCCGCAGGTGACAGGAGTCTATCTTGTACTGGAAGTCTGAGGTGTACAAAGTGAAGAGGAATGGTCAGAGTACAGTCCCCTGTGGTGCTCCTGTGCTGCTGACTACCTGGTTAGACACACAACCCTTCAGTCTCACAAACTGTGGTCTTTTTGGCAGGTAGTGTTTGATCCAGGAGATTGTTGAGGCCTCCACATTGTTGCATAAATTTGGAAGAGGGTCACAATTTGCCTCAGACGTCAGAAAGGCACTGATCCATCCTGCCAGATTTTAACTCAATCTAACATGGGATAGAGAGAAGCAAGAGATACCTGAAAGGATGTGCAACAAACAAATCTGCAGCAGCTGTGTTATCTTATTACGTTCGCATTGACCAGAATCTGAGGAATGTTTTCAAAACATTGTGTAATCTATTCCACAAAGCAAAAAGGTAGTTCTGACTGCAGCCGAAGCTCCAGCATAGTGCTTGCTAAGGTGTAGCTAATAAAGTCGCTTGTGAATGATGGTAGCATGCACTCTCAAACAATTTTATTAGCTACACCTTATGTTTGTCTTTGAACGCCATGTTTTTAACCCAAGGAAATCATGTTGAAATCAAACTTTTTACTGTAAAGACATTTTGATATACAATATTTTTGCTCCCCTCCTTGAACCGTCACCTTAACGTGGTGGAGGGGTTTGAGTGCTCAAATGATCCTAGAGGCTATGTTGTCTGGGGCCTAAATGCCCCTGGTAGGGTCTCCCATGGCAAACAGGCTCTAGGTGATGGGTCAGACAAAGAATGGTTCAAGAACCCCTCATGAAGAAAAAAATATCGAGGCACGTGACGTCGCCCGGTACGGTGGAGCCGGGGTCCCACCCTGGAGCCTGGCCTGGGGTCGGGACTCGTCGGAGAGCACCTGGTGGCCGGGTTGGTCCTCGCGGGACCCGGCCGGGCCAAGCCCGAACGAGAGACGCGAGGCCATCCCCCAGTGGGCCCACCACCTGCAGGGGGAACCGTGAGGGACCGGTGCAAAGAGGATTGGGTAGCGGACGAAGGTGGAGACCTCAGCGGCCCGATCCCCGGATGCTTAGGCTGGCTCTAGGGACGTGGAATGTCACCTCGCTGGGGGGAAGGAGCCTGAGCTTGTGCGGGAGGTCGAGAGAGAGGGGCTGAGCTGTTCACTGATCATCACCTGGTGGTGAGTTGGATCCGCTGGAGGAGGAGAAAGCCAGACAGACTTGGCAGGCCCAAGCGCATAGTGAGGGTCTGCTGGGAACACCTGGCGGAGCCCTCGGCCAGGGATGTATTCAACTACCACCTCCGGGAGAGCTTCGACCAGATCCCGGGGGATGTTGGAGACATAGAGTCCGAGTGGACCATGTTCTCCGCAACTATTGTCGATGCTGCTGCCCATAGCTGTGGCCGTAAGGTCTGCGGTGCCTGTTGTGGCAGCAATCCCAGAACCCGGTGGTGGACACTGGCAGTAAGGGATGCTGTTAAGCTGAAGAAGGAGTCCTATCGGCTGTGGTTGGCTTGTGGGACTCCTGAGGCAGCTGACGGGTACCGTGAGGCCAAGCGTGCTGCGGCCCGGGCTGTCGCAGAGGCAAAAACCCAGGCCTGGGAAGAGTTCGGTGAGGCCATGGAGAAGGACTACCGGTTGGCCTCGAAGCGATTCTGGCAAACCGTCCGGCGCCTCAGGAGGAGGAAGCAGTGCTTTGCCAACACTGTTTATAGTGGGGGCAGGAGACTGCTGACCTCGACTGAGGACATTATCGAGCGGTGGAAGGAGTACTTCGAGGATCTCCTCAATCCTGCCATCACGCATTCCGTGGCGGAAACAGAGGCTGAGGACTCGGGGTTGGACTCTTTCATCACCCAGGCTGAAGTCACCGAGGTGGTTAAAAAGCTCTGCGGTGGCAGGGCTTCGGGGGTGGATGAGATCCGCCCTGAGTACCTCAAGTCTCTGGATGTTGTAGGACTGTCATGGTTGACACGCCTCTTCAACATTGCGTGGCGGTCGGGGACAGTGCCTCTGGACTGACAGACTGGGGTGGTGGTCCCCCTTTATAAGAAGGGGGACCGGAGGGTGTGTTCCAACTACAGGGGGATCACACTCCTCAGCCTCCCTGGTAAGGCCTACGCCAGGGTATTGGAGAGGAGAGTCCGACCGATAGTCGAACCTCGGCTTCAGGAGGAACAGTGTGGTTTTCGTCCCAGCCGTGGAACACTGGACCAGCTCTATACCCTCTACAGGTTGCTCGAGGGTTCATGGGAGTTTGCCCAACTGGTTCACATGTGTTTTGTGGACCTGGAGAAGGCATTCGACTGTGTCCCTCGTGATGCCCTGTGGGGGGTGCTCCAGGAGTATGGAATCGGGGGCCCTTTATTAGGGGCCATCCGGTCCCTGTACGAGCGGAGCAGGAGTTTGGTCCGCATTGCCGGCACTAAGTCGGACCTGTTCCCAGTGCATGTTGGACTCCGGCAGGGCTGCCTTTTGTCGCCGGTCCTGTTCATAACTTTTATGGACAGGATTTCGAGACGCAGCCAAGGGCCGGAGGGGGTCTGGTTTGGGGACCAGTGGATTTTGTCTCTTCTTTTTGCGGATGACGTGGTCCTGCTGGCCCCCTCTAGCCAAGACCTACAGCATGCGCTGTGGCGGTTCGCAGCCAAGTGTGAAGCGGCTGGGATGAGGATCAGCTCCTCCAAGTCCGAGGCCATGGTACTGACAAGGGTGGCTTGTCCTCTTCAGTTTGGAGGGGAGTTCCTGCCTCAAGTGGAGGAGTTTAAGTATCTCGGGGTCTTGTTCACGAGTGAGGGAAGAATGGAGCGGGAGATCGACAGACGGATCGGTGCGGCTGCCACAGTAATGTGGGCGCTGTGCCGGTCCATTGTGGTGAAGAGAGAGCTGAGCCGAAAAGCAAAGCTCTCAATTTTCTGGTCGGTCTACGTTCCTACCCTCACCTATGGCCATGAACTTTGGGTCATGACCGAAAGAACGAGATCATGGATACAAGCGGCTGAAATGAGCTTCCTCCGTAGGGTGGCCGGGCACTCCCTTAGAGATAGGGTGAGGAGCTCGGCCATCCGGGAGGGGCTCAGAGTAGAGCCGCTGCTCCTCCACATCGAGAGGAGCCAGTTGAGGTGGCTCGGGCATCTATACCGGATGCCTCCTGGACGCCTTCCTCGGGAGGTGTTCCAGGCACGTCCCACCGGGAGGAGGCCCAGGGGACGGCCCAGGACACGCTGGAGGGACTATGTCTCTCGGCTGGCCTGGGAACGCCTTGGGCTCCCCCTGGAGGAACTGGAGGAGGTGTCTGGAGAGAGGGACGTCTGGGCGTCTCTGCTGAGTCTTCTGCCCCCGCAACCCGGTCCTGGATAAGCGGAAAACGACGAACGAATGAATGTTTTTGCTATGTCGCCAACGCCTATTGCAGAGAATATTATTTGGACAAATAATATTATTTTATTTACAGTGCTAGGAACATTGAAATTGTGTCTTAGAAATAGTGAAAAAACACTTCAGTCTTCATCTTAAAAAGCCACCTCAGTGCAAGACCTTTTGCACTGTTTAGGTGAGAAGAACAGTGTATCCTAGACTTCATGAAATAAAGTGACTTTTTTTTCCTTTTTAAAAAACATACAAGTGTTTATGAAAAATTTTAAATTGAATTAAATATTTTGTTATTATATATATGTTTCTTTTCTTTTCCCTATTTTTCTTTTTACCTGTATTTTACAATGTACTGATGTGATGACTAGTGAGTTTACTGATGGCCTGTTGTTCAGTCAGGTTGTTAAAGTAACAGAATAAGAGTATAAAATACAGCAGACTGGGACACTGATAAAGCTAAGCTTGTTGCTGTGCGCTGGTCAGAATCTTAGTAGTGATTGTATTTGAACTGCCATGGTAGGAAAATACCTATTAAAAGTTTTTTTTCAACTTATCTACTGTGTCTTTGGTTATTTTTATGTTTCACCCTGGAACCTTTTTTACTGAAGGCAAGAAACCTGATGTGTGTTATAGACAATGAGTACATATGTGATACAACAACAAGGACCATGCAGTTCTAACAAATTATTTGTCTTTAGTTTAAAAATAAACTTCTATTGCTGGTTGTGATGTCTCCTTTGAGAACAGTCCAAAAAATATATATATTATATATATAGATATAGTTACTTAGGGATACTCACAAGCCCCAATGCTGACTGGCTTGATTTTAAAGTTCCCCCTTGTGAGTCAAGGGGTCACCTCTTTTGGCTTCAGGTTGAAAGAAGACGGGTTCTGACTGCTATCTGTACTTATGCACTAAACAGCAGTTCAGATGACCCGGCCTTCTTGCAGTTTCTGTGTGGTGGTCTGAATGGGGTGCCACATGGGGATATTATGGTGCTCCTGAGGGACTTCAAAACCACTAGGACAACAATAGTGTTAACTGGAGGGGTGTCATTGGGAAGAACAGCCACCCTGATCAGAATCCGGGCAGTGTTTTGTTATTTAGAATCTGTACTAGGCATTGAATTTGTATAACAAACCATGTTTGAGCACAAGGTTGTTCATTATTGTACTTGGCATCTGACCATCATCGGCCAAATGTCCATGATCAACTTTGTAATAGCACTGTCAGACCTGCAAAAAGAGGTCTTAGACAATCAGGTGAAGAGAGGGGCAGAACTGACAACTGATCATCACTTGGTAGTGACTGGATCCAATGGAAGGGAAAGATGGCAGATAGCAACCTGGTAAACCCTGTTGGTGAGGGTGAGCTGGGAACATCTGGTAGAGCAACCTGTTCAGGGGATCTTCAACTCACACTCCAGGGGGAATTTTTCTCATGACCCTTGGTTGTTGTTGAGTACTCCCGACACACCTGGCATACACCTACAGTAGTGGTCAAATGACAGCAGTGTCTATAGGTGAGGAAACAAAACTCAGGAATGGGAGGCATTTAGATAGGCTATGAAAATAAATTTACAGCAGGTCTGAAGGAAGTTCCAAAAAACTGTTTGGCAACTCAGAAACTGGAAACAGTGACCGTCCCAGGCTGCGCATTTTTGGACAGGGACATGGAGTGAAGATATCTTCAGCCAGTGGAAGGAGCACTTTGACGATCTCCTCAATTCAGTCACTGTCCTGCCTGGAGGAGGCAAAGACTAAGCAGAAGGAGATTTCGAAACCATGGCAGAGGTTGGGGGAAAAGTTAAAAAAGCCTTCTTGTAGAAAGCCTTCTGTAGGGTGTTGGAGAGGAGATTCCTGTTTTTTGAATTGCTGATTCAGGAGGAGCATTGTGAGTTTCATCCTGGCTGTGGAACAGTGGACCAGAAATTTTTGCTGAAATGCTGAGGGGGTCATGGGAGTTTGCTTCATTGGCCCACATATGTTTTGTACATATGTATCAAGAGAAGGTTTATGACCTTGTTCCCCAGGGTGCTTTCTTGGGCATACGGTGGGGGTAAAGTGTTTCTGGGTGGCTTTTAAGGGCCAACCGATCCTTGCATGCCCAACGCAAGAACACAAAGTTGAGATTCTCCCTGGTGCACGTTGGACTGTGCCAGGGTTGCCTCTTGTCACTCATTCTGTTTGTGATGTTAATGGACAGCATCTCAAGACGTAGTTGTAGATTGAAGGATGTCCAGTATGGGAACCCCAGGTTCTAATCTTTGCACTTGGCAGATGATGTGATTCTGTTGGGTTCTTTAGGCCATGACATTCTATGGGCACTAGAGCGGTTCGGAGCTGAGTGTTAGATGGCTGGGCAGAGAGTCAGCTCTCTTATGTCTGTGGCCTTAGTTCACAACTGGAAAAAGTATAACTAGTCCCTCTGTGTTAGAGGGGTCAGTTTAACAAGGTGTCCTTTTCACACGTTATATTAGGATGTAGAAGGAGATGGACAGACAAATTGGAGCTTAGTTTGCGGTAACCCAAGCACTGCCCAGATCTGTATATGTTCTGAACATTCACTATGGAAATAAGATAAAGATAAGAGGAAAAGAACAAGATCCATACACAAACGGCAGATATGAGCATTGTTGGTAGGCTGGACTCACCCTTAGAGATACTGTAAGGAGCTCCATCATTACTCCCGATCTTAGATAGAGAGAGAGACAGAGAGAGAAGGAAGGAAGGAAGGCAGGAGGGAGGGAGTGGGTGGGTGGGTAGGTAGGTAGGTAGGTAGGTAGGTAGGTAGGTAGGTAGCCCGGAACAGCACTGCACGGCTCTGCACATTGTGTGTTGCATTTCCATAGACCCGCTTTTGCTCCGCTGAAGGGAACACCTCCTGGAGGTGCAGCTTTAAAACATCACGTGTCGTGCTGCATAACCGCGAATAAAACACCCAACCGCCAGTGTAAAGGAATAAAGACCGAAGCGCGTTACTAAAACAACAAGTAACACATCTATTGCCTGGGGATTAAATCTGCTGACTGCTTTGACAATCAAATTTGATGAGTAGGACTTTGACATCCGTTTTATTATTAAAGATTTCACTTTCCCTTTAAGAGACTTGGAAAGATTTGAATTAGGTCTCATTTTATTTCTAATAGTTGTTGCTTATATATTTATTCCGCTGCCGCTGAATATTGCAGTCTCCTATGATCGCCAGAAAAGCTTGCACCTCGTCGTTGCTCCAAGGGGTGACTTTCCTGGATAACTGTGCGAACTCCATCATATGTTTCTCTCTCGCTTGAATGCACATTTGAAAATGTCGGTTGTTTTTTTACGCTGGTCGACTCTTAAGGCTGGCCGCGCCTACGGCCAGTCAGTGAACAGCCGTTTGTTCACATCACCTACAGTACCGACTTGGCCTCGCTTAGCCCTGCTAAGAAGGAAGTACCAAAAAAGTAGGTACCGGTAATGAAATAACAGTAATGGAAATGCTCGTGAAGCAAGCTGAGTGGATCCGAGTCGGGCCAAATTGAGCCAGTGGAAAAGGGGCAATAGATCAACTTAATAAATTTAAATGTATCATGTATTATTTAGAATTTCTGCAACAATTCCTCAAGGTACTGGGACGTTGTTGGAAAACAATGATACCACCACTGGATCTCAGAAACCCATAATTATAATTCAAAACTTTAAAACATATTTCAGAACATATAGGAGGATTCAATAAAAACATGCCTAATAGTACAATGTGTTTTTTGAATTAATGCTATTTTCTGTTGGCTTACTCTGCTGGAGCTGTGGAAGACTACTGTGATGACATGCACCACTGCATATGTTTTGTCAAAACTGTCAGAGGCATATTGCACGTGATGGATGTTAAAACATAAAGAACAAACACAAAGGGTCGATCCAAGCCCCTTCCCTACAGTTTTACATGGGGACAGTGATTGATTTATTTTGATGGCCTTTCAGAAAGTGCGACATGAGGCAAACAGCAGTCATCCAGAGTCAGGGCTGGTAATAGCAGAAAAAAATGGAGGTGCACTAGTGAAGTGGCATTTTTATGGTTGATCTTCAAGCAGTGAAGGATGGTAGTTGCTAGTCGCGCAGAAAGCACTTGTCACGGTGCTCTGGCTCTTTTGATTGAAACATAAACACCTTGAGAGATGCAGGCACATTTGAGAGCAGGCCAGGGAAAGCAGATATAGTAGAAGGAATGTAGGAGGAGGCGAGTAGGAGGGAGATTTCACACTCAAACAGTGCCCTAAAGCGGCTCAGTATACTTCCTCTTTTACTGCTCAGTGGCTTTTCAAGCCCCACCTCTCAGCTTCTTGAAAGGATTAAAAATTGAGCATGTTTTGTGGTCTTTTGAAATCTTTCAGTGGCCCTATTCATGACTAGGTCACTCACTGCCATCAGCTATTTTTGCTATTCTCGGCTCTGTAACACAAGCTGTTCTAATACGTCATAAATAATTGTATTCAGATCATACTTGCATATTCTCTGGTGCCACGTACGATAGAAGCAAAGAAGTATAGTTTGCTTTACTCTGTTCAAATACAGATTTATGGAACATACAAAAAACTTTTTTAAACCAAATGATGATAAAAGTAAAATATACTTGGCTTAATTCAGTAATAGATTGTTAAAAAGACAAATGACATGAGACATCTCAAATTGTAAATGTTAAAAAAGGACCCACTAGGAAACCACACTGTGTGTGTGTAGTGTGCCCATTTTCTAGTAGTATTGTTACATTATACCATGGTATCTGTAGTAACATTGTATTATCAAAAAGTGAGAGGAGGAGTTAACACAAGGCACAACTGAATACATATTTCTTATTTGTAATATGTAAAAGTAATGATACTACTCAAATTGAAATCTTGTATTTTCTTTATATTTTACCCACAATGGAAAATGGTGCTCTGCAAGTTAAGCCATTCTTTGATCCATTGTCTATATTGGCTTATTGACATAGGGTCACACAGTGGCTGATACTTATTTTCAGCAGTCAATGTGCAAGACGTGGGGTACACTCTGGATAGGCTGCTAGTACAGCACATGGCAATACAGAGACACATGGGACAATCAATTGTGCACGGATACACTCCTACGGGCAACGTAATGAGTAAGTTAAACTGATTTGTATTAATAAATTGTTTTATCTACAGCAACTGTCCAAAGTCTACACACCTGTGTTAATATTCCAGTCAGATTTTATGTACATTTGATCATTTGCACTTTTTAGCTAAAGCCACAGTTTTTATAGAGGTTACAAAGAATCTCCTTGTGCAAAGGCTATCTATATAACATCAAACAGATTTATTTGTTTTTCCATTGAATTGTATATGATAAATATCACATTACTTTTTGGGAAAGGCTTTGAAATGATTTATTGTGGCCTTATTTTCATATAAAAATTTTGTATCAAAAACAGAAAGATAAATCTGCATACAAATTGGCTTACAAGGTTTCTATTATGGTTATTTGATCAGTTTCGAAAATATTATATAAAGAGAAGGAGCACAGAATTGTTTTTGCTTTTTAGCAAATTTTTTAAGGTTCTACATAATGACATAAATAAATGTGGAAACATATAGACTAGAGATCGATCAATCAAATCAAACCTATATTTATAAAACACTTTACCATACCATAAGGCAACCAAAGGGCTGCACAGGTGAATAAAAGATAAGCAGTAAGCAATACCAATACAATAATAGGGGAGTGGTGGTCTAGTGGTTAGTGAACAGGACATTTGCATCCTGGAGATGCCACAAATACCCTGGTTTGAATCCTACAGCCTGCCACTCTGGGTCCCTGAGCAAGATCCTTAGCCCCTGAATGCTCCGTGGGCGCCGCACAATGGCAGCCCACTGCACACTAAGGGATGGGTTAAATGCAGAGGACAATTTCTGCATTGTGAGATCAATAAAGTCGAAATTATTATTATTATTAAAAAAACACTATATAATAAAAGGCTAAAGACAGTACAATAACTGGCCTACTGATCATTTACTCTGTAGTAAAAAGACAGTGTAAAAAATGCTTTTGTTAAGGTTTGTCAGAAAATTTATGGCAGCTTGAAGATTTTTTGTGAAATAACTGACTTTTTCAAATCAGCTTTTCTTCCCCATTTTGATCTACCAATAAAATAAAATTAAAATAATTAGAGCCAGCATTAACCTCAGAACAGTGGGGGGGGGGGGGGGGGGGGGGGGGGGGGGGGGGGGGGGTATGCAGCAAAATGCGTCAGTGTCAGGAATCGAACCCTGGACAGCTGCATCGAAGACTCATAACCTCTGTGTATGGTGCACATGCTCTATCTACCTCTACACCATGAGCTGCATCTAGTGAATAACTGTTCTATACCATATACTATATATATTTCTATAAGATTTTTTCATAGCACTCTATGTGTTGTAAAGTTCCAAAGAACGTGGTTAAATAAAAGACCAAAGACAAGAACTCTTGCAGTATGTCCCCTGAAATACAACTTTTAAAAACTAAGAGAAAACAGGTTTAGAAAAATAAACTCATCAATTATTAATAGATATTAAAACAGAATTAACAGAAGTACTTTTTAAAATGTTGACAAATTAAAAAAATGGTGGTTAAGATAAATTAAACTGGATAAAAAGAGCATCTAATCCACCAAGAAGTTAAAATTTTATGGTTTATATCAAATAAAACTGCCTCTCTTTTTAATATAGATTCTATTGAACCTAAACCAATAAATAAACACAATAGATTATGATAAAGAACAATCATTCTCCTGCATAAACAATATTCTGGTGGTTCTTAGTTGAACCTTCTGTTTTAATAGATCCACCAAAAGCATGAAGTTGTCTATTGACAGACACCAGGAAAGGTCGCAAGTGAAGATAATGCTTAAAATCAAGAAAAAGCTATTGTGCCTAAATGACTCATGGACCCAAAAGGTGCACACATTAGATTTCCAAGAAACAGTCGTTTTGTATTGTTTTTCACAGAAAGGATTATTTTGGAGAAATAATATTTGGAATGTGTACAGTATGAATTTTTACAACCAAAGTGTAACGATTAAAAGTTACAACTTTCCAATAACAGAACTCAGCTAGATCTGGTTAATTATCCCAACCCCCTCTTGTTCCACTAATCTGCTGCAACTCATAATGTATTCCTCTCTGGTTTATTCAGTCTATCCTGGTTCATTCTGTTCTCTGTGTACATCTCCTCATGTATCTTCTTTTTAGATTAAGTTCCTGATTTTGGTCTAGTTTCTGTCCTTTACTTAATGTTTTTGATTTTGGAAACTGGAATTTATTTTGTAGTTTTTTGTTTGAATTATTAAACCTTTCATTTCTGAATTTATTCTGCCTCCCACCTTGTCTGTAATTGGATCCTACATTCACCATACTACCAATCACTAAAGTTAAATTGCCATAAATACTACTAGAAACATCAAAAAAGCTGTTCAGCAACTATAAAAGGGCTTGGATTGTTGTGATGTCAGTATAGAAAAATCTATTGGTTATTGAGAAGGGTATAATTAATTCTAGCATATGTATGGTTTTTATCAAATGTAAATAAAACAGATAAACATTTTATTTTAAATTGATGCTCCATTTACATTTTTGTTTTACTATCTCCTGTAACATGTCTCAATATAGAAACTAGGCTCTTGGCAAAATAAGAAGTACTATATCTAAATTTGTCAAGCGTGTGAACTAATTTGGGCCTAACTATATACATGGTATGCTATGTAAAATGAGCAAATGCCTGAAACTTCAGCTGCATAGTAAATTATTCTGTTGACTTTCAGAAATCTGATTGTTCCATATATTCCTAACAGGGCACTTCATTCTCAGACTGCAGGTTTGCTGGTGGTTCCTAGAGTCTCTAGAAGCAGAATGGGAGGCAGATCCTTTATTTATCAGGCTCCTCTCTTGTGGAACTTGTATGTTAGACCCAATCTCAACCAAATTATTTAAGGAAGTGTTCCCTCTGATTACCAGCCCCATTTTAGATATGATTAATTTATCCTGGATATGTATGGATATGTACCACAAGGTTTTAAGGCAGCTGTAATTAAACCTTTACTTAAGAAACTTTCGCTTGATCAAGATAATTTACTAAATTACAGACCTATATCCAATCTTTCGTTCTTATCTAACATTCTTGAGAAAATAGTTACTAATCAAATGTGTGAGCATTTACACAGTAATGACTTGTTTGAAGAGTTTCAGTCAGGCTTCAGAGCTCATCATAGCACTGAAACAGCTCTGCTGAAAGTCACTAATGATATACGTATGGTCTCAAATAATGGACTTGTGTCTGTTCTGGTTCTGTTAGATCTCAGTGCTGCATTTGATACAGTCGATCACAATATTCTCTTAGAAAGGCTGGAATATGCTGTAGGGATCAGGGGAACAGCGCTAGGCTGGTTTAAATCTTATTTGTCTGACAGATTTCAGATTGTTCATGTAAATGATAAATCATCTTTAAACTCCAGGGTTAATTGTGGAGTGCCACAGGGATCAGTACTTGGGCCAACTCTCTTTAATATATTTATGCTTCCAATAGGTAAAATTATCAGGCAGCATGGGACACATTTTCAATGTTATTCTGATGATACACAGCTTTACTTATCCATAAATCCTGATGAGCCCAACCAGTTAGACTACAGGCATGTCTTGAAGACATAAAAACTTGGATAACTCTAAATTTTCTGCTCTTAAATTCAGACAAGACAGAAGTTGTTGTCTTTGGACCGGAGTCTTTGAAACAGAAACTGCTTAGTCAATCACTTAACCTGGATGGCATTAAATTGACCTCTGGTAATATAATAAAAAAACTCAGTGTTACTTTTGACCAGGACATGTCATATAAATCCCACAGGTTTCTAGGATTTCCTTCTTTCACCTCCTTTGAACTTTGCCAGAATTAGAAATATCCTATCCAGGAGTGATGCTGAAACACTAGTCCATGCATTTGTTACTTCAAGGCTGGACTATTGTAATTCGTTACTATCAGGATGTCCACAAAATGCAATTAAAAATATTCAGCTGATTCAAAATGCTACAGCAAGAGTTATGATGAAAATTAAAAAGAGAGATCATATTTCTCCTATTTTAGCTTCTCTTGGCTCCCTGTTAAATCCAGAATATAATTCAAAATTCTCCTTCTTACCAAAAAAGCCCTTAACGATCTAGCTCCATCATACGTCAGAGACCTGATTGTTCCAAATATTCCTAACAGAGCACTTCGTTCTCAGACTGCAGGTTTACTGGTGGTTCCTACAGTGTCTAAAAGTAGAATGGGAGGCAGATCCTTTAGTTATCAGGCTCCTTTCCTGTGGAACCAGCTCCCAGTTTTAGTCCGTGAGGCAGACACCCTGTCTACTTTTAAGGCTAGGCTTAAAACTTTCCTTTTTGATAAAGCTTATAGTTACAGTGGTGTAGGTTATCCTAAGCTATCTCTGACCACTTTCACCGTCTTCGCTATATTCTCACACTACTCTCCAATTTTGCATTATTTGCTGTTATTTCAGCTTTTAACTTTGTTCTCTCTTTTCTCTTCCTAGAAGCTACACCTGGCCTGGCTCTGTGTCTACCTGTGACACCTTTCTGGAGGGGGGCATTGTCCAAACTTCTGCTGGCAACAACTTAATGCTCACCTTCTACCAATGATACACATGGCCCTGTCTTTCAGTGTTTAACCTTATTTTTAGACAAAGCCACTGACTGAGCTGTTACTGTGACTAATTGTATGTGCTCTCTTTCAGACTCTAACCTTAAAAACTGGCTCAGAGTTTATCTGAATTTTCTTCCTAGATAAAGCCACTAAAGGAGTTACATCCATTAACATTTACTTTTCCTTCCCATAGAAAGTACTCCTGGATCAGTGCTTCTGTGTTCTTTTTCTGTCTCTTCTCTGTTCTCTCACCCCCCAGTCGGTCATGGCAGATGGCTGCCCACACTGAGCCTGGTTCTGCTGGAGGTTTCTTCCTGTTAAAAGGGAGTTTTCCTCTCCACTGTCTCTCCATGCTCATCCAGGAGGAGTGATTGCTGCAAGTCACTGACTCGATGCAATCTGCTGGGTTTCCCGAGGTGGAAAAACTTCTTAATCAATTTGAATAAATAATTGAATCTGACTGCACTGTTTGATAGTTAGGATTAATTGGAATGTATGTACCTGACTTGAAATCTGTATGATTTGATTGAACTGACTTTGTGAAGTGCCTTGAGATGACGTGTTGTGAATTTGCACTATATAAATGAAACTAAATTGAACCGAATTAAACTTTAGGTCTAATCTGACAGTGAAGCTGGCTCTGAAGCTTGAAAGCAGCAGCAGGTGCTGCCTTAATCTGTCTAGAGATTCCACATCATCACAGATACTCTCCAGTGAAGTAGTTACTAAATTGGAGAATCTGCGTATTTTACATTCTTTTCCAAAAGAAACTGTGCATCACATAAGATTTATGTGTAAATTTAGTTTTTCAAATATAGAAGCTAATTTTTATTATCATTTTCATCTGCCCAAATTTGGTGTCCTTATATGAAAGTAGACAGAAACATAGCACTGCACTTTTATATGAAAAACAACAGCTAAACTTTTAGTTAACCTTGCCGCAGCCTTTAAGCCGTAGTAAATGTGCCCCTAAATGTTTATGATAGCACAGTTACAAAAAGACTAAATAAGCAGAGTTTATTTGACATTTAGGCCAGGATGAGGTTTTTTCTCCAAGAATTTTGCTGCATTACAGTGCTGTGAAAAAAATATTTTACATTTTTCTTTTGATTATGCTTTTTTGTCATATTTTAGTATGATTATCAAATACATTTTAATATCAGACAAAGAACCTGAGTAAGCAGCAAATTTCAAGTGATGATGTCCTTTATTTGGGGAACCAGCCTGGCCCTATGTGGAAAAGTAAATGACCCCTGAACATAATGGGATAATTGACAACCAGTCTTTAACATTGCCGAGGAGGAATTTTGAGCCAATCTTTTTTGAAGAATTGTTTAATTGTTTAATTTAGCCACATTAGAGCATTTCAGATAATGAATGGCCAGTTGAATGTCATGCTACAGCATCTCAGTTTAAGTCCAGACTTTGACTAGCCCACATCCCAGACCTTTCTTTTTTTCTGCCATTCAGATGTGTATCTCCTGGTGTGCTTTGGATCTTTGCTTCAGCTCTAGACCATTGAAATTCCATGCCCATCAAGCTGTGATGCAGTGAGAAAACTAGTCAACTCGCGAATAGGTTGTGAGTTCAAGTCCAGTTTCCTCCCACCATGTCGACCTAGGCAAGGCATTTAACTCCAAGCCTCCAGTCTTCATACCTGTGTATGAATGTCTGACTATCATAACTGCTGCTGGGTCAATTAGTCTAGAAAAAGGCTGCATGGTCACAAACTGAGAGGTTGGAGATTGGACCAAAATGCACACAGGAACTCGGGAGCCACATACTGAGTTTAAAAATTTAAGAATGAAATCAAAAACTTAAAATGGAACAGAATATAGAATAGACAAGTGGCTATGGAGAATGAAGCATGGAGCAGAGTAATGGAAGATTCCAGCAAAGAAACACTGACAACCAAACAGTATAAATACAGGGAGAGAGTGAAAAGAAAGGCAGGGCAATGAGGAGAGAATAAGATACAGTTTAGGAGACTAAAGGCCCCTGCCTGAGGGAGACAGAGAATAATTCACAGAGGCACACAGGGAAGGACACAGGAAAAAATTTTAACAGAATGCACCTCGCTCATTAAGTTCGCCATCATCCCTCTGATTGATTGTGCCGCACAAGCGTTTTTATTTTTACCTGCGAGGTGCAATATTTTCAGTGCCCCAAAGCTAATTTTGAAATTTTGTAACACTGATTGGTCATATATTTATTCATTTGTCCTAGCTACTGCACACAATTGGCTATGCCGCTGCACCGGTGGGGCACTCTGAATAGTGCTCCATATGAGTCTGTCTGTGTGAATTCACTGGTGAATGAATATCAGTAGGTGGGAAATGTAGTTTATATATATTTCATATTACGTAGAGGCACACTTTAGTAAGTAAAAATTATATATATATATATATATATATATATATATATATATATATATAATAATGTGTAAAAATATATGTCACTTTTCGCCCTCTTTTATTAGGGAGGGTGGCGGCCCAGCGCCCCCTATGGGTCAGCCGCCCCTGCTAACACCCACAGATCATGACATGCATAAGGTCAGTCCATTTACCAATACAAATGACTGTTATTATTGGACTACAACTGCATTATACCGGTGAACCCAAGGATCATTGTCTCTTAGCACAAGATGCTTTCCCCTACATAGAGGACTTAATGATATAATTTACCTCTTTAGAAAAATTGCTTTAGAACCAGCCCTTACCAGTAAAACCCAAAGGATTATTAATGTTTTCTGTATCATTGTAATGTTGGCCAGAGATTTTTAGATTTCTCACAAGGATTCATAGATTTTTAGATTTCTTAGAAGGATTGTAATATCATTTGATTTGTTTTTCTGTGTCTGTATTTTCTTTGTGATTGTATTGTAATTGTATGTACAGCACTTTAAGTGTCTCGTTACTGAAAAGCGCTATATAAATAAACTTACCTTACCTTACTCAATATCCTTATGATCATATATACAGTGCCTTGCGAAAGTATTCGGCCCCCTTGAATTGTTCAACCTTTTGCCACATTTCAAGCTTCAAACTTAAAGATATAAAATTCAAATTTTTTGTGAAGAATCAACAGCAAGTGGGACACAATTGTGAAGTGGAATGAAATTTATTGGATGTGTCAAACTTTTTAACAAATAAAAAACTGAAAAGTGGGGCATGAAATATTATTCGGCCTCTTTACTTTCAGTGCAGCAAACTCACTCCAGAAGTTCAGCGAGGATCTCTGAATGACCCAATGTTGTCCCAAATGACTGATGATAATAAATAGAATCCACCTGTGTGTAATCAAGTCTCTGTATAAATGCACCTGCTCTGTGATAGTCTCAGGGTTCTGTTCAAAGCGCAGAGAGCATCATGAAAACCAAGGAACACACCAGGCAGGTCCGAGATACTGTTGTGGAGACGTTTAAAGCCGGATTTGGATACAAAAAGATTTTCCAAGCTTTATACATCCCAAGGAGCACTGTGCAAGCAATCATATTGAAATGGAAGGAGTATCAGACCACTGTAAATCTACCAAGACCCGGCCGTCCCTCTAAACTTTCATCTTGAACAAGGGGAAAACTGATCAGAGATGCAGCCAAGAGGCCCATGATCACTCTGGATGAACTGCAGAGATCTACAGCTGAGGTGGGAGAGTCTGTCCATAGGACAACAATCAGTCGTACACTGCACAAATTTGGCCTTTATGGAAGAGTGGCAAGAAGAAAGCCATTTCTCAAAGATATCTATAAAAAGTCTTGTTTAAAGTTTGCCACAAACCACCTGGGAGACACACCAAACATGTGGAAGAAGGCGCTCTGGTCAGATAAAACCAAAATCGAACTGTTTGGCCACAATGCAAAACAATATGTTTGGCGTTAAAGCAACACAGCTCATCACCCTGAACACACCATCCCCACTGTCAAACATGGTGGTGGCAGCATCATGGTTTGGGCCTGCTTTTCATCAGCAGGGACAGGGAAGATGGTCAACATTGATGGGAAGATGGATGGGGCCAAATACAGCACCATTCTGGAACAAAACCTGTTGGAGTCTGCAAGAGACCTGAGACTGGGACGGAGATTTATCTTCCAACAAGACAATGATCCAAATCATAAAGCCAAATCTACAATGGAATGGTTCACAAATAAACGTATTCAGGTGTTGTAATGGCCTAGTCAAAGTCCAGACCTGAATCCAATCGAGAATCTGTGGAAAGAGTTGAAGACTGCTGTTCATGAACGCTCTCCATCCAACCTCACTGAGCTCCAGCTGTTTTGCAAGGAAGAATTTCAGTCTCTCGATGTGCAAAACTGATAGAGACATACCCCAAGCGACTTGCAGCTGTAATTGCAGCAAAGGGTGACGCTACAAAGTATTAATGCAAGGGGGCCGAATACTATTGCATGCCCCACTGTTCAGTTTTTTTATTTGTTAAAAAAGTTTGACACATCCAATACATTTCATTCCATTTCATAATTGTGTCCCACTTGTTGTTGATTCTTCACAAAAAATGAGAATTTTATATCTTTATATTTGAAGCCTGAAATGTGGCAAAAGGTTGAAAAGTTCAAGGGGGCTGAGTACTTTCACAAGGCACTGTATATATATTTTTTAAATGCTGTGTTAGTTTTCTGCCAGTTGTACTAGGAAAGCTACCTACCAAAAGATTCTACTTTTGTCTCGTTAGTCCACAGATTATTTTTCAAAAACGTACATCAGTTAATTTTTTTGACAAATGTAAGATGGGCTACAATGTCCTTTTTGGTCAGCAGTGGTTTTTGCTTTAGAGCTCTCCCACTAATGCCATTTTTGCCTTGTCCCTTTCTTATTTTTTAATCATGTTGAGACCCACAGCCAAGGATTTCAACATTAAAACTCTGGTACAAACTTTTCTGGAAATTTCAAAATAAATTGCATTTAACCGACTTCCAGCACAACTTCAGAAGGGGAAGGGGGGTAACAGCGGACTTCCCATGATGCCACTGCCCGTATAAAACCCCCACCTTTCCAATGGTTCTTTCGCTTCAACACCGGTGATCATCGGGATAGGGGGGGCAGCGTGCTAATGTCTCTTTGCTGGCAAACAGACATAAACTCTTCAAACTGGATCCAAGAGTGTCATAAGATCACACGATCATATGCACTGAGTTAAATACGAGTGAATCACTGTTTGTGTATCCGGTATTCATTCATAAAAAGGGGAAATTAAGGTATAAGCATTTTGCTTGACTTTCTCTCTGAGGCCTGCAGAAGCAAGCTGTGTTCCAGAGAAGTCTCCAGTAGAGACACTGTCTCTACGAAGCCGAGTGGAGCGGTTTTCCCAGTCTGAGAGGAGGCATATAATGAGACACCATTGAGAATTAGTCATCCAGAAGGTTGGTTTTATTCAGCTGATCATTCTTTAAACATTATTTTATTAAAATAATATTTTATCTGATCTTGCATTGTGAATGGTTGTCTAAAGGTGTACTAATTATTGCCTAAGTTGGTTCCAAAACTAACTTAACTCCGTTTCCAGATTCTTCAAGATAATCATTGGTTCTCAAACATAAATAACATTGCATGGTAATGTTGCATCACTCTTTTGGTCATGGTTTCAACCATCTTTAATCAACTTGTTTATATTGTACATAGCCCATTAGTCTTCGTTATTCCTTAATTCTGCTTAGTACTTTAGTTGGATTGTTTTAGCATAGTAAAGAGTTTGTTGATTGAAATATGTTTGACTTTGAGTTGACTTATTTTTGTTAATAAATTCTTGTATTTTAAGAAATTGTGTGAATTCATTCCATGTGTGTGCAGAGTTTATGCTGTTCAATAATGTCAGAGCTTGGGTCACACCATTCTGTTTTGTCCTAATACCACCGTCTTACTGTTATTCACAAGATAACTCTTAACAGACCGAAATATTATTTGATAAAATATTAATATTAAATAATATTTTCAGATTCATAGTCACAACAATCATAAACACAGGCCAGCAGCCCCTGTGAGGGTTTCTCACTGTTCAATGTTTTCCCCATTTGTAGATAACCATAAAACTATTTTTGTAACTGTTTTCAGACTAATAGATGTCAATGACTTTGTTTCTCATTACTTTAGTTTAGATCAGATGTGGTCGAAAAAAGTCTCAGAAAAGGTCTAAAGTCTAGACATCAATCTGACTGAAGTTAGGTGGGTCTTAAACAGTGCAGTGCAAAAACAGGTCTCAGTAATTCTGAATAAACTGAAGGGATATAATAACGAGAACTCACTGATTAAAGGCATCTTCAAGCACTCTACACTGGGATCAGAAGTTAGGTTAACCAAATATTTTCAGTTTTTGACCGGTTTTTTGAAAGGGTGATGGAAAAATTTTAAGGCCATCAGTCATTTTGACAGATTGCAAATCACACCCCTCACCACTTGGTGGCGAGTTCGCAAATTAATTAACTGTTTGCTCCTGTCGGGCCACTGAAGCAGAATGCTTGCCTGGTCAAGAAACCACTCATTCGGAGGGTCTTGCTGACTTCTGAACACTTGTAATTCTAGTCACTAATGTGGTGACAGAGCACAGATTCAGCCTCCAGAACATCAAAACAATTTACACACAAGCTGCTGCACAATTCAGGTCCATGCGGACCAGGAGGGAGTGGTGAGACTGTGTTCAGGCCACAGCAGGTGATATTTTCATATTTTAAGTGTGGTTACTGGGACCACAGTCAGTGTTTAATGTCAGTGCGGGTCGTCAGGTTCATGTGGGTTCTCTGTTCAGCTTGGTCGTACTGAATAATATTTCAAATGAATAAAAATAAATGTTATTGATTAATTATTATCACATTAACAAATAAAGTAATGGGTAAAAATAGATTATGACTGGATTTTTTTGACCCTGTC
Source organism: Girardinichthys multiradiatus (assembly GCF_021462225.1). Lineage (NCBI taxonomy): Eukaryota > Metazoa > Chordata > Actinopteri > Cyprinodontiformes > Goodeidae > Girardinichthys > Girardinichthys multiradiatus. Next base: position 26,631,266 of record NC_061796.1, on the reverse strand, counting down.
AGTCAAAATGATGAACAATAAACAAAGTCCAGCGCAACCTCTGCCCGGGACTATAACAAACATGACAATTTTAGTTTTATATTTCAAAACCTGCAGCTCATTGAATTTAATCATCTGTAAGCACTGAAGTCCTCAGTATAAGAAAATCTTCACTGTACTTGTTTTTCTCTTTTTTGCTTTTCTTCATGGTGATGCTATACCATGAAATCCCGCAGGGAAGAAAGCATTAAGACCTTCCCTCTAACATCAGCAGCAACGTCATTAAAGAGATGACAGTGACTGAGAGAGAAGGAGAGAAGAAAGACCATGTCACTTATTCCCTCCATTAGCTTCATTAGTGCAGGAGGATGAGGCAGATTAAGATTGCAGTGGGTTGGATGATGATGCGATTTGGCAGGGTTATCTGTTATTTCAGGCGCAGCCATTCTGGTGTCTGTTTGGGCTAGCTTTATAATGTGATGTGAAACCCGGGTCCTCAGGGGCCACACTGCTGTTGCTACCAGCCTCTCTGATTAAAATCTGCTCTCACCAGCCAACCTCAGTCTGGATGCTCTCACATTCCCTTCTCATTTCCATCCAGTTTTCACTTCTCATCCCACATGATGTGTCCACACACTGCCTCGGAGTTTCACTGACAAATTCAGGCCAGACACGTTGCACGACTACACCTGCACACCATCAAGCATTACAGAGAAAAGCTGTTCTAAAGGTCGAGTAAAAATAGACTGACACTCAGATCCGTGAACTCTGTCACAACGTTAAATAGCTGATCTTAACTCAGCTTGGCATCTGCAACTCAAATTGTTGTTTTTTTTTTAACCTAACTTTGATTTGTGCATGTTTACTCTATTCCTCTCATTGTGTGTGGGAAGTAATGCTGTATTTCACACAGTGCAACTATCCATTTACAGAAAAACAGAACATTTGCCTTCTTCTTCACACTTTAAATGAAATATCATTTGTTTGTATAGAAATAATAGGCAGCAGCCAAAGACACAAATGAATGTTGGAAGGAACTGCTCCCTCCACCTGCCAGTCACCATAGATAGAATGAATGAAAATGTACCAGATTCTCCCAGAGTGCTTTTAGATAAGGAGGCAGAAAGAATGTCATGTGTTTATTGTTATTTCTTATGGGGGGAACTCATACATTACACGTGGCCTTTTGTCTGAAAGGAGGCTTTTATTTGAACTCACTTCTGCAGATATTTTTAGGTATAGCGGATTTCTATCTCATGAGGCTGCTCCTGCTTCATGAGGAGTGATGCTGCACATCCTCTTGTATAATCTCTGATTTCTGATACAGCCACTGATATTGTTATGTCTCATTCTTAACAAAGTATTTTTAAAACCTAGTATCTGCACTACTATTGTGAAAACAGTCAGAAAACTTTATAATTAAGTGTATATCTTCAAATAGAACCCATTCCATGTTCATCAACACAGAGAACTAACAGGTTTTTTCCATTACGAAGGTTGTAATCTAGATGATCAGTTACCAAATGTCCATTTTGAGCAGATGCTAGGTACATAATTAGGATTAGCACAATCATTCCAACTGCAGGTACAGCAGATGGAACAGGTCGCTGCTGTGCATTTAATGCAAATGCTTACTCATTCACTATTAATGTGTTTTGCAGCTCCTTAAAAGTGGAGTGTCTCCCACTGCCTGGATATTTCGTCACACCAGCTGTAAGCATTCCAGCACTTGAGTCTAACTGTATGCAGATATTACAAAGCTTCTGTAATTTAAATGTGAAAATGTGGCAAGTTATAATTTTTAAAAGAGTCTTAGAATCATGAGACCACCCAGGGAAAAGTTTATTTCATGTTATTTTGCTTTCCCAAGACTGTGTGCACAAACAAGGAATTAACTTCAGTTTCACATGCTCACAGCATATATATTTATATAAAGTATAAAATGAAGAATACAATGATAGAATAGAAGAATGTAATGGAAAAATAGGGCATTAAGTTCCTGATTGAATTACATTTGTGGAAACCAGTAAACTTTCTCAGGAGCAGCCAAGGGATGATCTTAAAGCAATAGCAGGGAGTGCCAAGAAAACCTGGACTTAGCCTGAGAATTTGAACATGCACAACTTTAAGGTTACTTCCTCTGCTCTCTGCTGTGCTACAGCTCCACACTCCACAGCAGAACCTGCCGTAAACGCACAGCTTGTTTTTCGTCACTGGTCTGCTTCAGTTTACCTGTCTTTGTTTTCTGAGCAGGTGCCACTCTGGATAATGGCAGTTTTCCTTTAACGTTCATTTGCAGAAAAACTGCCAATTTCTGTAGTGGCACCTCTAGAAATTGGCACAGCTGCAGCACACATCTGTATTTTATCTGGTGAGTGAAAAATGGAAGCCTTATTGCTTTAAAAGATATGTTCTTCAATCAATTAAGTAATGCCACTGCTAAGGCTTTTCACTTTTCTTAGTAATTTATATTACATTACATATTTATTGTATGAGTTATGTCATTTGGTAACTTTTAAATGTGCTTTCAACAGCTACTAGTGCAGTGTGTCTGATTAAAGTGAATAAATCATTTATTATGCACACATTGTCAGGATGTAACTTATTGTAGGTAGAAATGTACTAACAGAAGAACATCATTAATATGGACAAATATGGTCAGTATGAAAACAGGTTTTACAGCATCTTCTAATATAGACTTTCACACAAGGAATACACTAGAAATGTTTTTTTGTTTTTGTTTTGTTACAATGTCTTCTGTTCACTCTAAGACACTGTATTTAATTTTAGCTGGAGAAAGGGATCTAGCTCTAACAGGAGGATCTGACAGCTTTAAACACTAAACACGATATAGATGTTGCCTTTACACCCTATAAGCCTGCAAAGCAAACATAAAACCTTTCAGAAGTATAAGAGCAAACTGTGAGATATGAGCGGAGCAGACTGCCTCCAGGCCCTTGTTTATTTTTGCAACTCTACCCGAGGCTAACACTCCAGATGGGTCTTTCAATTTATAAAATTTTTTTTTCCCTCAGAAATCTTTCCCATGGCAACCGCTTTGCCTTCTCAGCTGTTATTTTGTGCCCACCACTTTCTTACACACAAAGCTTTGTTGAAATAAAAATCATTTTGAAGAAATTAAGTGTTGAATCAAAAAAGGAGCAGAGACTTACATAAGGAATGGAGGACGAGAATGACAGAGCTTCACCATTTACTCTGCGGAATTGTGTCACAATAATGTGCCTCAATGGGAGAGGAAATTGACTGTGTAAAAAGAAATCATTACTATGGCTGACTTTCCTTTGTAATGACAATATGTGTCTCCCCACATCCCATCAGTGTACATGCCCTAAAATGATGCTAGGAAATGAGTCCTGAAGATGACTGCTGGCTTCCAATGAGAGTGATAGAGATGACAAGCAGATGATTGCTACGAGCCATTAACCGACAGAGCGAGGCTGAGTATGAGCATTGTATCGAGATACTTGACAAGAATCATGACACAAAAGGCAAGTGCTTATGGGATTTAAGTCATGGCTGTGAAAATGGCAACAATTGGCAAGTTTACTGTACTCTAATCGTCTCAACAGTCACCAGTGAAATAGAACATCTTTGGGAGGTGGTGGAACAGGATATTTGTATCATGGTTGTGCAGCCAACAAATCTTCAGCAATTGTGTGATACTATCATGTCGGTATGGACTAAAATTTCTGAGACCTTGTAGAATCCATGCCATAAAGAACTTAGGCAGTTCTGAAAGCAAATGGGGGTCCAACTTACTACTAGCAAAGTAAACCTAATGATTTGGCTGGTGAGTGTAATACTTTCATGTCTCTCAAATTTCCATAGTTGAGTAATTGAACTGTTATCCATGATCCAATTTTGTAAACTGTGTGAATCTAACAGTCTGTTATCCTTGAGAATTGTGTTAATTGATGGAGATTTGAAACAAGCATCTGAATAAATGGAAACAATGACAGAAGTTTCAATACACACACTGAAGAGCTTAACCCTCTCCTTAAGATGTCTTATGGATAGGAAGATTTAATATCCTGTCTGGTGAATATTTTGAGAAAATTGTTCCGGGTAGGAATTTTCTGTTAATGCTCTTACATATGCATTTAAGTGATCTGGGTCAAATCAGCTTGTGTGCATGTGCATAAGAGTTTTTATAAAAAAAAGTCATAAGTATGAAGACATAAAACAAAACAAAACAAAACAAAACAAAAAAATCAGGTTAATCTTAATGCCAGTCAATGTAAGGAGGTAAAATGATGTGCTCTTCAAGAAATCAACCCCCTTTTTCATTGTAGTCCTTAAAAACTGTGATTTATTGAGTGGGTGTCTCCGTGGCTGACATTCAGGAAGGGCTTTTCTTTCAATGTTGGAGTGGCATTTCATCAGGATGAGTCTTTCTTTCAAAGTCAAAGCTGCATTTCATCACACTAACCGATATCCTCTTCCTCTGCATGTAATTAGAGAACCTTTTAATTAGAAATGAGATGAATGATTGGTCGTTGTCCATCATGTCTGAAGGCTGCTGGCTCCATGCATTCATGAACAGCACAAAACTTTCTGAATGTGTGCAATAAAGGCCAGAGGAAATGGAGAAATGTGCACTGTTGGCAGGGTACAGAGAGGAATTATAAAATGTCTGTCTTCATCTATGTAATGTTCATATTCTAAAAAGGAACTTGTGAAAAAAACATTAACTGAATAACAATTCAATTGTATAAAAGCAACTGGCTGTAACGTGTTTATATAGATCCCCTGGCACCTGAGCATGGTGGACAGAACAAATTATAATTACTGTTATGCCGACATCTAATGGTACCCAGGGCAGTAAATCAAGAGGTTGAATGAACTTTAATACAATAAACTGGTATCCTCTGTTGCATGAAAACACACTGTAGCTTTCTACATTAGCTGGAGTGTTGGAAAAAGTGTTATGTGGGTTTGTGTTATGTGGAACATAGCGGCCTGTCATATCTTTGAAGCATAAATATTGCTCCTCTTTTGATAGAATTATGAATACCGTATTTTCCGCACTATAAGGCGCACCGGATTATAAGGCGCACCTTCAATGAATGGCCTATTTTAGAACTTTTTTCATATATAGGGCGCACCGGATTATAAGGCGCATAGAATAGAAGCTACTGCAGTCAAACGTTTGACTGGGGTTGCGTTATGCACCCACTAGATGGAGCTGTGCTAAAGAGAATGTCAACAAAACAGTCAGATAAGTCAGTCAGTCAAACTTTATTAATACACTACAAACCAGCGTTCTGATAACTCCATTCACTCTCATGGTAAGGTCTCCTCTACATAGAATTCTATTGAATAGAGCCAACCGCACGTTAGGAATGCATTGGAGTCTATGAAGTTGAAGTTGAAATCAAACGTTAGTTAAAACGTGAAAGGGAACTTTTCCCTGATTCAGTAAACACGTAAAAGAAACAGTTTGATGCACTAAATCAAACGTTAGTACATTCACAATATAGTAGCTTTAACTGTTGAATTCTCTCGCTGCTGCTCTATTCCCATGTTCGACTGCGTAGCTGACAGCCTTGAGTTTGAACTCAGCATCGTAAGCGTGTCTCTTGAAAGGTGCAATTTTGGGGTCGTTATACACACACAAGTGGTGTTGGACTAGGAGTAAGCACAGTACAGGTGTTTACCGCTATTACTTCGGCAACACCCCTGACTACGGTAGCCGTAATGCTGCAAGCGGTGCGGCTTTGTAGTTTACCAGTCGTACTGAAACATTTTGACAGAGCGCCGTGTACAACCAGTATGGATCAACCAATTAACCAATTGATCCATATATAAGGCGCTCCGGATTACAAGGCGCACTGTCATTTTTTGAGAAAATTAATGGTTTTTAAGTGCGCCTTATAGTGCGGAAAATACGGTAATCCATCTATACTGGGATCAGTGTAATGTTTTTGTGAAACTAATTTTTCATGCTAAATGTTCAACTGGCCATCTGGGAATAAAATGGCAATGCCCTGTGAATCATCCTTAGCAGTCACACAATTTTAGCTGAATTATAAAATATACAGAAAATATACATGCCACCAGTTTCAGTTTCAATCATTCAGCATACAGAGGTTAGTGAATTGTCTGCAGTGGTGTGATTTGGATTAATGATAGTATTGTGTTATTGCTCCAATAATTGAGATGCAGTTGCATCGATTCTGCAGCAGCGGTCCACGTGTGTGCAGATAGCTGTCACAGTTGGGGAGCTCCGCAGAGGAATTTTTCCAACATGTTGAAAGATTTATTGGCAGCCTGTCCTATAGGTATGCGGTGATTAATTTGGGTAGGCCAGTGTGATGCCTGGTTCACACAGCAAGATTTTTCGGTTGATTTTCCAAACCTGAGAGATGAATATTGAAAAATGGTCGGTATAACAGGTTTGGTCCTACAGTGTGTTGTGTACATCCACATTGCAAGCACAACACACTGTACACAAACAGATTTCACTCACATTCAGATGTCAGATGGGAAATATCACAAACCATCAAGAGGTCAAACATTAGTGCAGAGTAATTCCCCTCCGTGTTTCCATCACCTCGCTTTCTGATTGACTATACATCACATTCAACAGGCTGCATGCTCATTTGTCCTCTGGAAACAGCCCACACAGTAGGATATCAGGCCAAGACAATCCAACATGTTGAAAATCCCTATATTGAGTCCCGATGTCCTTCCAAGCAAACTAAATCACTCTTAACATACCATACACAAAAGGAATATATCCTAAGATTATCGTAAGAACCATCATGATGAAGGTGGTATGTTGGAAGGAGAAAATTGAGCTAATTCCAAAAATCAGAATACAAATCCTATCATGTGAAACAAGCATTAAATGCATTGTGAGAAGTGTTATTTTTTTCCAAAGACATCAAGTTTACCTACACCATTTAAACAAAAGGCAGATACACAATTCTGTAACAGGAATATAAACATTTGTAAACTAAAGTATACGTCACTTAAGGCTCCTTTAGACATGAGGAAGAGCCCGCTATGCCCCCCACGAACTACATGACCAACATAAAGATCTCATGATTATGACAAATATGAAAAACCTTATTGAGTGTGAAGGTGATCATGTTTTGACAACTTATTGCTGTCTTAAACCTAGTCCACACAGACAAATATAGTGTCGTGTCAAAAACAATTTAGAAAAACGCAGCACCACTGAAAATGCTATAGTATGTGTGCTGGGCCCATTGATGGTGCTGTGTCAGTGCTACAGAAAAATACCAAAAACAATGGACACAGGGCATGTGAGGACAACTCATGCGAGGTAATCGCAGCAACATGGAAGCAAAGAGGCGCATGCGGGTTGAGGATTCTGCGTCATGGTTTCAGAAAAGATGTGTTTACACATGGAAATTTGTGGAGTTTTAAAATATTTCCACTCTGGGACATGGTTTCCAAAATGATTGTTTTTGGTCTCCTAAAATTTCAGATCAGTGCGGTTGCAATCCCTCAGTGACAAAATACCTTTATGGATACACCTAAGCTTGTCTCTGTGTGAATGGGGCTTTAATCCTGTGTGGAGTGACATTTAAAGAATTGGTTCCAATGTTGGTGAAAACATCATACAATGAAAGCTGGCTTGACACTGTTTTCTATCTTGTAATTTATGTTTGTATAGTTAAAAGGCATTTTATCTGGGTGCAAATGTAAGGACATACATTTAATTCATAGTACATCAAGTCTTGTTACGTTTTAGAGGCATGTGTTTCGCTTTTCATGCACTCCTGTTTTGTGTAGTGTTTGTGTATTGGGAAAAAGGATGTCAAAGTTACATTGTTGTACAGTGTCAGGGTGGGGCACAACTTTTGTTTTTTTCTTCCATATTTATCAGTCAACTGTGTATATTCAATTTGGAGATCCATGTTCAGGACTTTGTGCATCCAAATTGTTAAAAACTATAAGCTGAGTTATACAGAAAGTAGATGAGACAGCTGTCAATCGGAAACATTTCAAACATATAACGTGGAGGTGAGGGATTTCCCATTGGTGAATAGAGAGCGTAGTCTAAGATTAAATCAGGTTAACATTAGTTATTGCTATGATATCTCAGTAAGTAATTTTCATATCAATCATGCATATATGGATTGCATATGGTATGTCAGAGTTGTGTCATTGAAATGCAAGGCAGAAACAAAATAAAGTTATGAAGGTGCAAAAATGTACGGAGATAAAGTGTAAGATTTGAACTTATTTCATAATAAATGTTTGGCTTTCCTCATAAACCAAAGAGGGAATCACTTCATTTTTAGACATCATGGCTAAAAAGTGTCAAGTAAAGTCTATATAACCTGCAAAATGTAATCAAATTATTGAGAGTTAACATATGTGTTACTGACCATATAAAAAGCCAATGGTTATTTGTCCTAAAACATTCCTTTATTTTAACGTAAACAAAAATAAAGCACAGTTTGTTGAAAACCATTGGCACAAATAGAATATGTTGAGATTTTTGAAGCCATTCCAAGTCTGGGCTGAGGAGAAAGTTCCATGATGCAGTGTGGAAGAAAACAGTAACAGTCTATAAAGCAGATGATGCTCACAGCTTCTTCCCTGATGAAGCCATTTACCAGAGCTGATGGAACAGCTTTTTTCTGTCACCACAAACTAAGCAGAAGGCAGAAGGAGAGAGGGGAAGGCAGAGGGAGAAACAATTAGCCCAGGGGTCCCAGGGATCATATAATAATTTGAGTTAAATTAAGTGGCAGGTTTAACAAGCAGGGATAATTTCACTTTTCCAGTCTTCCTGAGGGGAACATGGCCTTTAATTGCTTTAACACTTTCATTGTTTGGAAAACACTCATACAGCAGGCCAAAACAGCCGCTGTGTCACATTACCATGACCAAGAACTGGTGTCATAGCTTGCTGGCTCTAACCAGGTGTTTGTCTGAGCTTGATACTCCTTCTTAGTGACAGTGCTGTGAAACCGTATTTGCCCTTTTACAGATTTCTTCTGTTTTTCTTTTTTTCTCACACTAATCTTTCACAAACACCAAAGCCAGGTAGGTTTGGATGGCTTTTTCACTCAATAAAGTATAAAGTAATCATCATTTGAAATTCTCAGATTGTATTTAACCAATTTATACATGTCTGATATCAAATTAGCCTGATTATCTGAAACATTTAGGGTGAAATTTGTAAGGTGGCAAACTAATTTTTAATGACACTTGCATGCAAAAATCTGATTTCAGCTGTATTTGAATAAAGATCGGTCCCATGAATCCATGATTTTTTGCCCAACACATTATGGCATTCAATTTCTAGGTTGTTTTAAATAATAGTAATAACAAAAACAAGCTCTGAGCTTATCACCAAGGGTGAAGCAACAGAAATGTGTGGAAGAACATGTTAGATCAACCCCTATGTTATTCTGTGCAACCTAATCGAAGAAAATCAGCAGAGCAATTGTGAAACACAATTTCCGTTTACTTTCTGCATCCCCGTGGTCGTGCTTGCGTGTAATTCTCTCAACAGAATGAGAGCATCCTCACCACTTTGCTGCCTGATCATTTTCCCTTCTAAAAACATCTGTTGACAATGCTTCCCATTGAGTTCATTGTGGTCCATTACTCTACCTGCAGAGAAAGGTGTGGGTGGTAGATTGTTGTTATTTGGACACTATCCGCCCCCACTCTGAAACCCCAATTCTACCCTCCCCAACAGCATCCTGCAGGCTGTCTAAAATGGTCCTGGAAGCCTCTGCAGTGGGTATGTTGAATAGTACAGAGGGCGAACAATGGGAGGGGTGTGTAGAGGAAGGTGTGTGGATGTGTTACTGTTTATGGAGGCTGGGTGGTTTGAGGGGATGATATTGTGAAACAGAAGGAAAGCAGTGGCACAGTCACAGTCCCAGGCAGGACCCAGGATAACAGCGAATGCAATGGAGTGTTAAATGGGAAATCATCTGTTTTCAGCCACAGATTTAATGTCATTGCTTTTTTCCACTCTGCTATGCTCTGTTATTCCATTCAATGCTTTCTCCCCCCACTGAGTGTTTTTATTCTTGTATTTTCTTTTTGCCAAATTTCCTCTTTACCTCTGTCCACCTGAAATCTAATACCCTGCTGTTTTTGTTTTAAAGAAACTTTAGAGTTATTTACAAAGACAAACCATTCTGTAGTTCTGTCTTCTACCTGATCATCACCTCTGCAGGCCTCTGACTCATCTCGTGTTGGACAGTCTGATCCATCTGGGTCTGCAATGACAGTCTGTTTGCCCTCACTTTCTCTCTTTCTATGAAATTCTCAAAGCACCTCTCAACAGGATATTTCTATTAGTGCCTCAATAAGATGACGTGGAGTGCATAGAAAGTTAAGAAACACCTAACCATCACTCTCAGAACATCCACCTCCGCCACAGCAGTGCCTTTATCTCCCAGCCCAGATTAATTTATCCATTAACACCCTCAGTTAATGGCTTAACTCATGAAAAAAGTCATCAAGCATTATGGTTTTAAAAGTGGCTTTAAAGGAAGGAGAGCTGATTGAATAAACATTCCAAATTGTTTTTTTGGTTTTTTTACACAGCACTGAATTAGGTAGATGGTCGTTAAGTCAGACCCTTCCTCCAACACAAAGGGTTTAAATGAGTTTGTATTCAGCATAATATGGCAGAGCTATTTATCCTCTGAGATGGGTCTACCGTGTCCATACCCATAAACCACCTTATTTGTTTATGGGTGGTGGACGACTGATTTATCCTGTAGACTTAGCATGGGATGATGTGCAATTCTAATAGTGGCCCTGCTTTATCAAAAACTAGGTTTAGATTTGTCTTTTTTGTATTAAGCCTGGAAAGGCAAAAACAAACAAACAAAAAAAAACAAAAAACCTGCAGTCTTATTTTTGTGTGTATCGTTGTAATACCTCTTCTGGCCACAAAAGGGGGGCACAGCCGAACAGGTGAAGGTGAGAGCAGAAAGTTATATTTTATTTAAAATATCTATAACTTTGGTTTTAAATGATGTTATAAAAAGATAATAAAATAAAACATAACAGACCAAAAGATGTTTTAGGATGTTTTTATGCAAGAAATTTGACCTTACAACACAACGGTTAGGGTGAGTCTATGGGAAGAAACTCGAAACTGAATCACAATTGCTCAGACTAAATCTGTATTTGCATAATTTCAAATTAAATGCATAGGTTTGAAAACGAATTTCACTAAACTGAAACTGAATTTAATAGTTTGAAACAGAATTTATTTGCTTTGGAAATTGCTTTGCTTTATATTGAAAATTCAGATCGATTACTTTCACTTTCAGTTCTATAATTTTATTTCAGTTCTAAAATTAAATTTTTTGTTTCAAGCACAGATTAATCAAACACACATTTACCGATTTGTGGGTGTCATTCACTATTGCTGTGTCCAAATTGAGGGGCCGATTACGTCATGGTGAGGCGACGAGGGCTCTCCAACTTCGAAAGCTACTTCAAATGGGTCGACAAATGCGGCCTTATTTTCCCCAGATTTGAAGGATGGGTTCGGTGTATCCTCCGTGGCCCACCCTATCCCATGATTCATTGCGTGTCGAAGTAGATTTTTCAAATGGAAGTAGCAAAGGCCGGCGCAGAGAGAAAAGCTTTGGATAAAATGGATATATTGCGCATTATGTGAAACAAACTGATCTTTTTTAATGTTTTTAGACGAGAATGTAGTTGTGTAAACCTGAAATATCTGATTGGTTTATCAAGATATCGCTTAATTGCACAAGTGCGCTGACGTGTTCAGAGATGTCCGCTGCCCCAGCAGCCGGCTCGCTGCATAAGTGTTACTGTTTGACCATCATTTGTTTACATGACACTTCTTATAGATGCTCATTTGACTTGGTGATTGACATCCGCCAAGCTCATGTATGCTGCACTGCTCCAGCTCAACATGCCGTAAAAGAAGTTTAACATGATGTGAAACGTAAATCGACGAATCTGTGTTTGATTAATCTGTGGCTATTTAGAACCCGGATGCGTGATATAAAAAACTGAATTTTGGAACTGAAATTGAATTTCAGACTTGAAAGTGAAAGTAGTCAAACTTAATTTTTAATACAATGAAATACATTTTAAAAGCAAATGAATTCAGTTTCAAACCATTAAACTCAGTTTACGTTTAGTGAAATTCATTTTCAAACAAATGCATATAATTTCAAATTACGTAAATACAGATTCAGTCTAAGCAATTCAAATTCAGTTTCTGATGGCACAAGTTTCTTCCCATTTCAGTCCTCTAAAAATGAGCCTGCTATTAGATGGTGGTTTCAGGGACACAAAGGTCCCCATCAGGCGCAGGCTTCGGCAGGAGTTGAGGCATGCTCACCCCACGGAGTACGGCCAGCCATTTTAATGCTACTTGTTTGATGTTTATAGTTGGTATATGCGATACATAAAGCTTTGGGATTTAGAATTATGGTTAGCTGAATATAAGAACTACTTATTCTGTGTATATTTTTAAGGGAAGAGTTAGTTATATTGTATGATAATTGAAAGTCCCTGAATGCCAGTGTGCTGACCTTAAAATAGCATACATAGAATCGATCAGTCCTTTAAAAAGGAGCCTACTTTTTCATTCACTGCGGTGGTTTCGGTGAGGCAAAGACATCCGACGCAGGCTTTGGTGGGAGTTGCAGGTTGCTCACCTCGTGGAGTAAGGCCTTGATCTCAGCAGAGCGTACTGTCATTTTACCGCTACCTGTCTGATAAATGAGGATTTTGGTTAGGAAGTTGATTTTGTCAGATTATCATTTGTAATTATAATTATTGATTAAGATTAATCAATCAATAATCATAAACCCAACACGTCGATTCGCGTTTTCCCATCAGATACGGTTTCCCCAGCGTCTCCTCGCCGCTTACGTGACAAAAAAGGGCCGTGCTTGTTCAGCGCTCGTAACCTGCGCTCCGTGCTTCCGCCACAGGAAATGTACGAACACCGTGAAATCTCAAACGTGTTTCGGCGAAGTTTTCCCACTTTTTTGCAACTGTGCTCTCATCTTAGATAGATAGATAGATAGATAGATAGATAGATAGATAGATAGATAGATAGATAGATAGATAGATAGATAGATAGATAGATAGATAGATAGATAGATAGATAGATAGATAGATAGATAGATAGATAGATAGATAGATAGATAGATAGATAGATAGATAGATAGATAGATAGATAGATAGATAGATAGATAGATAGATAGATAGATAGATAGATAGATAGATAGATAGATAGATAGATAGATAGATAGATAGATAGATAGATAGATAGATGATAGATAGAGAGAGAGAGAGAGAGAGAGAGAGAGAGAGAGAGAGAGAGAGAGAGAGAGAGAGAGAGAGAGAGAGAGAGAGAGAGAGAGAGAGAGAGAGAGAGAGAGAGAGAGAGAGAGAGAGAGATAGATAGATAGATAGATAGATAGATAGATAGATAGATAGATAGATAGATAGATAGATAGATAGATAGATAGATAGATAGATAGATAGATAGATAGATAGATAGATAGATAGATAGATAGATAGATAGATAGATAGATAGATAGATAGATAGATAGATAGATAGATAGATAGATAGATAGATAGATAATAAGTGGACTGATGTGAGGAACAAATGTTCTACAGAATTAATGAGAAGTGAGCTAATTGTCAGTCTAATTAATGAAATGTCCTGCTCAGAGTAGTCCTGAAAAGCAAACAACTCCTTGCAGCAGAAAGAGCTCAAATGAAATATAAATGGAAAAAATAGGTTGTTTCCACATAATTCAGCACTGCAGTTTTTAGTTCACTAGTTCAATATTTTTTTCAATACACCGGACTAACCCTAGTCATGGCCTTTAAGGCACAAGTGTTTATGTTTACAACTTTTCTACAGACTTTTTGTTTGCACTAAATGCACTATTACGAAAATATTTTGCATTTTACTGTTATGCTTTTTTATATTGTTTTAAGTTAAGCAGGACAGAGGTCTTTTCAATAGTGGTTTATTTATTTTAGAAGGATATTTGTTTTTGTCTAGTAATTTTATTTTGCAAAAAGAATACATTATTTTATAAATTGCTGAATAATTGTTTTTCCATGGATATTTGTATCAGTCAAAAACATGCATCGAATTAAACTTGGGTTCGAGTCCAATGTTTCCAAAGTCATTTCACACAAAGTAAAAGGGTGAAAAAAATCACCAGGCTGGTAGAGGTGCAGTGGGGTTGGATAGCCCTACCAGGAGGTGTCCCTTATTTATTTATCAAGGAGTTGGCAACCATAGCCATGGGGAAGGGCTTTTAGCTGGCCCTGCCGAACAAACAAGGCACATTCGGCTTGAGCAGCAGCGATGCGGCGGGGTATCTCTTGCTACCTGGATGTACATGCAGGAAGACGTTGATTGCGGTCCCGGCTTTCTCTTCCAGGCCGTGGGGAAAATTGGCTTCGATCAGGGCTGCTTCTGGAGGCCTCAGAAGAAAAGCCAAGTCAAGCTTGTCTTATTACACCCTTCATATGAATGAATACCGGGTACTCAAACAGCAAATCATTACGTAACTTTGTTGCATGTGATTGTAGTTACTTTTGGATCCAAGTTGAAGAGTCAGCAATGAGACATACGTCCTGTGCCTCTCCTGTCTGGTTCCCGTCTAGAATCAGCATGGAAAGAGATTCCAGAAAAGTTCTTCCTGGCCTTTACTGTTGTAGCCCATGGCTGGGTCCCAACACTGCAATATTCACTGACACATATTTGGATTTAGCATTTAAGAAACTTCACCTGACTGCCTAAAGACAACAAGCACATTTCTACAGACATGGTATAAGGGCAGATGTTATTCATTACATTTACAGGAAGTGGACATTTTAGACACTGTCTTATTTCCATGAAAAAACAAATACTGTCAATAACATGACTGGAAGATAGGAAGCATCTCAGTCCAAATGCAAATCGTTGATGGAAATTAAAAAGGGCAAATGACAAGGCTCCACCCTGCAGCAGATGATGAACATGTTGAAACCTGATTCATAAAGAACATTGTTTTTTATTATTAATTACTTTCAGCAGGTTCATCTAATATTTTTAGGGATGCTTCATAAAAACAGAATAGTAAGTTGGTAAATAAAGTAGTTCTCATCTGACTGAGTACCTTCTTGTGCCTGATTTTCTCCTCTGATGATCATTTTTATATTTCATTTAAAAAAATAAGTGCTGGATTACTACATATTATTCCAGTTTTTCACCAGTAGCATTGTAAATGTGATAAAAGCCAACTTTAAAAACCCACTTATCTAACACTCCATATTTTCACTGTCACAGAATCAGCACTCATTTTGTCTTCAGCAGAACGATAATGGCTGCACTGGCAGAGTTCCACACTTAAAACAGCTGCACTAGTCTTGGCTGCACACAGAAGCAATACACATAGCTGGATAGTAATTGAGAATTAAAAGGGGTGATGACAGACCATATTAACTGCTTCATCCTGTGCTAAAATGCCACAGTGACAGTATTTATTGTATATCCAGCAGATAGGGGGTACCTGAGGTCCATCAACAGTCCCTAGGCCACACAGTTAATGCAGGAATTCATCATTTTAAACAGCCTTTTTAAAGCGGGAGGAGACCCTTTTAAAAGCATCCACTCAAACCGAGGAGGGGAATTACCTAGAAAGTTGATGTGGCAGAAAAATATGTAGTTAGCACATTGTCTGATTGTAAGGCAAGGCAGCATGGTTATAAGACCTTGGGTTTAATATTATTTATTGCTTAAACTGGTCTTCACAACTTATGGCTTGACTCGTCTCACTGTTTAATCTGACCAGGCACCACATCCTGGATATTAATGAGCAAACCTTTCAGAGAAGTGCTGACACAGTGGTCATTGTAGTACTATCTGCATTAGGGCGAGAGCTGAGTTCTTTTTTCATAGATGCGCCGCATCCACACACCAAGTTCATTAGAGAAAAACCCTTTCCTCTGGTTTATTTTGTTATATGATGAAGCATGTTTCTCATCTGTAAGCACATTTCAGAACCTCCAAACACTACTGTAATAAAATATGGAAGCCAGAGAAACATACTTTGATCATTCATTAAAGTGAATCAAATTGACTTCAAAAGTGAGTCTGCATGATGAAAATAACTATATTTCATATTATAAGGCTTTCTGAGTTCAAGCAGTAGTCCTCAAACTCTGTGTTTGTCATGGAGTGACATTTTGGACTTGTTGGTTTATTTTGTAATTTTGATTCTCCTTATGGCTCTTTGTTTATTTCTTAAGTTATTGTTTCTATGTTCCCCTCTAGTTTCTCTGTTTACTTTAGTTCATAGTTATTCTAGTACTTTATTTCCTCCTCTGATTTATTCTCTTGCTTAGTTTGTGTTTTCTGTTTCAGTCCTTTCACCCATCCTCAGCCTTTGTATTTGTTTCACCTGTTCCTTGTCACACCTGCTCCCTGTTTCTTTGATTGCCTGCATTTTGTTCCCCTCTCTGTGCTCTGTGTATATTAGTTGTTCTGTTTGTTTAGTTCCTCGCTGGTTCCTTGTTTCTATGTCGGTGATGTCTATGCTTCGTTTATGCTACGTTTCTATGCTACGTTTCTATGTCTATGCTTTGTCTATGCTTCGTTTATGCTACGTGTACCATGACTATGTTTTGTTCATGCTTCGTTTTGCTACGTTTTGCCATACTACCTGGAGTGTGGAATAAATTATGATGCGGCTACCGAGCTCTTGTCTGCGCTTTGGTCCGACCCTCAGTCCTTCCCCGACATTAGGAACCAGCCAAAAAGAGGACCAAGCAGAACCAGAGATGATTACCTTGTTTGAGTATTTCCGACGTGCCACGGAGAAGAGCGCACGTCAGGATCAGGAGGAGAGAGAGCAGCGGTCACCGTTTTGGGGCACAAGACTGGCTAGGCCTCTTCCGGGTACCGGTCCGCTGCGTCACAGACCCTCTCCCCATCCCCGGAGTAAGTCACTGGCTCCAGTCTACTTTTTCTCCTCGTTTTTGGAGCCAGAGTTGCCTGCAGCGCACTCTCCCAGTTCGGAGCCTGCCCCATCTCGTTGGAGATGTCGCCGGCGCCGCAAGCAGTCTGCAGCAGCAGCAACGCCTGAGCTCGTCACATCCACTGCTGCAGCAACAGTAGCGCCTGAGCTCTTCACGTCCGCAGTAGCAGCTGCAGCAACAGCAGCGCCTGAGCTCGTCACGGCCGCAGCAGTAGCAGCAGCAGTAGCAGCACCTGAGCTCGTCATGCCCTCTGCTGGTCTCCGGTCGTCGGTGCGACCTCCTGCTCCGCCATGGGTTCAGGCCGGGTTGCAGGAGTCAAGAAGGAACTTAT
Source organism: Girardinichthys multiradiatus (assembly GCF_021462225.1). NCBI lineage: Eukaryota > Metazoa > Chordata > Actinopteri > Cyprinodontiformes > Goodeidae > Girardinichthys > Girardinichthys multiradiatus. The sequence continues at coordinate 26,613,943 of NC_061796.1, read as the reverse complement.
GAAGTCACGTTGCCTAGAGTGTGTTCCTCACTTGATTAGCAATCCTCAGGATCTGGTTGACGTGCACACTATCTTACTAGATGAGTCTCTTGCTGAGGGATGGCTAGACGCTCCAGCTCCACTCTCCGCTGGAGGTCCCTTCGATCCTCTTCTCGTGGCCGTTAAGGCAGCCATGCCTCTGGACTCACAGCATGCAGCTAAGCCTACAGAGCCTCAGCCGGCCGCCGCCAGATCTACAGAGCCTCAGCCGGCCGCCGCCGGATCTACAAAGCCTCAGCCAGCCGTCGCCGGATCTACAGAGCCTCAGCCGGCCGCCGCCGGGTCTACAGAGCCTCGTCATGACACGGAGGAGCCCGTGGGCGGGCTGCCTCCATTCCCACACCATGCTTCGGTGGTGCCCATGGATGGGTTGTCTCCAGGACCTGGTCCTGAGCACCTGCTCAGTTTCCTCTGGGGGGTGTTACTGGAGATACGGACTGACTCTTTGCCTGACTCTTTGCCTGACTCCGAACCGGACGCCAGGGCCAAGTCTTCAGGGTTTCTGCCTGGGTCCAAGTTGGACGCCAAGGCCAAGTCTTCAGGGTTTCTGCCTGGGTCCAAGTTGGACGCCAGGGCCAAGTCTTCAGGGTTTCTGCCTGGGTCCAAGTTGGACACCAGGGCCAAGTCTTCAGGGTTTCTGCCTGGGTCCAAGATGGACGCCAGGGCCAAGTCTCTGAGGATCTCGCCATGTCATACACTGCTTGACTCCTCGCTTCGTGGGTTTGCCTGGCATCTCCGCTGTCGCACTCCAGGCAGCCTGCATCCTCGCCGCAGACCTCCGAGGCGCCTGCATCCTCGCCGCAGACCTCGGCATCGGCTCCTTCATCGCTGGCTACTTCGTCACTGCCGGCCTCCGGATCATCAACCACTTCGATGGCTACTTCGTCACTGCCGGCCTCCGGATCATCGGCCTCCTGGATTTTGTTATGCGCCCCTGGAGATTATGGACTTTGGTTTTGTTGTTTTGTTTATTGGGAGTTATTTTTGTTTTGGACTCTGGCCCTCCTCCCAAGGCCCCCCTCCGCCCACCCTGGTTTGGTGGTTTGTGTTTTGGACTCTTGCCCTCCTTCCGGGGCCCCCTCCGCCCGCCCTGGTCGGGTCGTTTTGAACTTTTGGTTTAGTCTCCAAGTGGTCATCTGGAATCCGACCTTGAGGAGGGGGTTATGTCATGGAGTGACATTTTGGACTTGTTGGTTTATTTTGTAATTTTGATTCTCCTTATGGCTCTTTGTTTATTTCTTAAGTTATTGTTTCTATGTTCCCCTCTAGTTTCTCTGTTTACTTTAGTTCATAGTTATTCTAGTTCTTTATTTCCTCCTCTGATTTATTCTCTTGCTTAGTTTGTGTTTTCTGTTGCAGTCCTTTCACCCATCCTCAGCCTTTGTATTTGTTTCACCTGTTCCTTGTCACACCTGTTCCCTGTTTCTTTGATTACCTGCCTTTTGTTCCCCTCTCTGTGCTCTGTGTATATTAGTTGTTCTGTTTGTTTAGTTCCTTGCTGGTTCCTTGTTTCTATGTCGGTGATGTCTATGCTTCATTTATGATACGTTTCTATGCTACATTTCTATGTCTATGCTTTGTCTATGCTTCGTTTATGCTACGTGTACCATGACTATGTTTTGTTCATGCTTCGTTTTGCTACGTTTTGCCATACTACCTGGAGTGTGGAATAAATTGTGATGCGGCTACCAAGCTCTTGTCTGCGCTTTGGTCCGACCCTCAGTGCTTCCCCGACAGTGTTCTTTACGTCTTATGATAGTATCCTCCACCTTTTTAGGGTTCCAAGCCCACGGGAGCGAGCAAAGGCCATGCAAGGCATGGCCGTTTGCCTGCTCCCAGTAGGGCAGGGAACCCTACTGTTTATGCTTCATTTTTTCATTATTATTAGGGTTCCATGCCCGCGGGAGCGAGCGAAGACAATGCAAAGTCCTTATAGGCTTGTAATGTGTGAACAATGTTTAAAATTTATTTTGTTGCAAAATCATTACATCCAGGGACATTATAAACAATGCATATTATTGTAGATAGAGACCTGGTTAATTGATAATATTTTGGCAATTCTATGACAAATTATGTGTATTTAAGGAATTTATTAAAAATGGCCAAGTACTCGAGAAACGATGAAAACCAATTTCTTTGGTGGATAAAGCACTAAATCCAGGGACTGGAATAAAGACTAATTTTGTTCCTTCTACAGACATGGTCATCTGATAATGTTCTGGGAATTATATGATGAAATATGGATTTTTAATGAATAATTTTAAATTCGGGTCATTATAGGTAATCTATAAAAAAAATATTTTTGTTGAAAAACCCATTTCATCTAGGAACATTTTAAACAATGAATAATATTGCAGACATAGACATGGTTAATTGAGAATATTTTGGTAATTTTACGACCAACTATGTATTTTTAAGGCATTGCAAATGTATATAATCCCCAATAAACGTTGTTCAATTTGGACTGCCCACTTCTGTACAATTAATTTATAAAGATGTATGCTAATCAATAATGATGGTTTTTAAATTAATTTGGATGAAAATATTAAAGTGTGGTACTTGACAAAATCCATGCATAGTCTTTATAATAAAGATGTTCTTGGTGAATATTTTGAGATTTTTATGACAAACTATGCATTTTATGTGAATTTATTTTGACCATTATTACTAACTTAACAGGATAGCCGTACAACATTCTACCCCTGATCTTCCCATTGGCTTGGCATGACTTGGGTGGTCTAATGGTTAAGAGCTTAGCCTCTGGTTTGAGTGGCTGGTGGTTTGAATCTCCGCATTGACAGTTTTTTATATTTTGTGATTTCCTCATACAAATGCTGAGTTCTAACACTATATTGTGTATTACATTTTAAAGGTTGCTTCAGCATCAGTCCACACACATTTCAAGTTCTAACCTGTCACTATGGAAAATGGGATCATATTTGAATTTGGCTAAGTACAACTGAAATGACAGTCAATGATTTGTGGTTGAAAAGTTAATTTTTGAGGCACTTGAATAAACACTCATATTGTTCCTTATACAGTCACGTTCATATGAAAGCATTATGGGAATTTTATGATGAAATATCAATTTTACTAACTACCTTAAAAGGATAGCTGTACAACATTCTAGCTCTGATCTTCCCATTGATTCTGTATGACTTGGATGGTCCTGTGGTTCGGAGATTGGCCTGTGGTTCGAGTGGTTGGTGGTTTGAAGCCTTGGATTGACTGTTTTTTGAATTTTGTAATTTTCTCACACAAATGCTGAGTATTAAGACTCTATATTGTGTATTACACTTTAAAGTTTTTTTTATTTTTATTAATCCACACATATTTCAAGTTCTATCTAACCTGCCCCTATGGAAAACGGGTCTGTTTCAAATGGTCATCGCGGATTGGGTTGGCGGGGAGCGTGGCGCAGTGTGCTGGGAGTGGTGGGGCCAGAAGTGGACTGTCAAGGAAGGCATAGAACCCAATCATAACTGCTTGCAGTTCTAGTCTTAATTTGAAACTATTCTATGACCAGAATATACTGTAGATATTTCACACTTAAAGTAAGAGCAGTTATGGTAGAAATTCAAATTATCTGGAAAGTCTGTGTTTTAAACATGTTCTAAAAATATCATGCATTTGACCCTTCACTTATTTTGGTTCCCCTGCTTGTTCTAAACAAGCTGACAGGTAATAATAAAAATCAAATATCATTATAAACCATAATCAAATAATCCACAACACATCCAGCTGAGCCAGTCCAGTGAAATGGAAAGGTGTGCTCAGTATGAGCCCCACTGGTTGGTTCATATCCAATCCGATTATGGCTTCTGTAGTGCCATGATTATCAGAACCTGTATGTCATTTTCTACTTTGAGAGCCCACCACCAAACGAGAGAAGGGAAAAATAAAACTCTCACTGCTGCATTTGTTTTTGCTCAAAGAAACACAAATGAGTTTTAAGTCTTTACGCAGTGCTACGCTAATTAAAAAGCTCCGTCAGGCATCCTAATGCCAGGGCCTTGAATGGACTGTAGACATGACTAGGAGCAGAGCTCTGCCATATTGCTTTAGCAGCAGAATCCATTGTGCCGTGACTGAGACACACTGTCAGGAGGACTAATAGTCTTAACACTCAAGTGAATCTGATGAGTTTTTCCCAGCAAGCAGATAATGAGCATAGTAAGAAATTTGCTGTAAGGACCCTCAGAGTAGTACTTTGTAGTTCTGCAAAGTTTCTTTGCCAGGGTGGGCTCATGACATCAACAGTGTAAACAGGGTACAACAAGAAAATGTTTTCATGAACGTACAACTTTGCAATGCATGTAGAAATCTGATCCAAAGAAAAATGAACCCACTAAATGTGCTGATACCACTAATCCAAAGTGAGGGTAAAGATGGCTGTGTAAGACAACCACCATTGCTGAAGGCTCAAAGCTAAAAAGACAAAGTTTATTCTAAAATATCATTATTGCTTATTAAATAAATTGTGCATATACTGTATATCACTTAGTATCACTTTGTGTCAAATCCCTTCTCAGGAGAAGTATTATACCAAGTGAAACTATGCACTTTGAATATACGAAGTATACAAAAGACCTTTAGATGAAATGTTGCTACTGTACTGACAGTCTAACTGTCTAACTGAGTCTGTCTGTTACTATTTTAAGCAATTTTGAGAGCTTTAAAGCCTGCCTCCCTAAGAAAATCCAGATTTTGTTAGGAAGCCTTTTTTATAACCTGACAACTACTACATTTGTTTTAGAGATGGAATAAATGGCAACAGTTGTAAATTAACCTATACAAGATCTGTATTTTACATGAGTCAGGTCCTCTGATTGGTTTGTGTCTACACTATTGCATGAGAGTACCAATTCAAATGGTCACTTCAGAGCACAACAGAAATCAGACAGTTCAACGCAATTGAAGATTAGTATCAGGCTTTCTCATTAGTTAAATGTGAAGGTACGGCATACCGGAGAAAAAAATATTAAAACAAATTAAAATACACCTGCAAAAGTTGTGATTCTTGCAGATATTACCCTGTTAAGCCCTAAGGGTTTCAGAAGCAATTTCCACCTGAAATTATGTACCTGAAATAAACCATCTATAGCTCTAGTTATAACGTCTAAATGCATGTCTAAATGTTTGGTACCTGTGTAAAGGTAAGACATAAAGTAGGATTTGTTTTCCAGTGGAACCACTATTGCAACTGTATAATTTATTTGTGATTAAACAAAAAAAATCCAAGTTTTTATGCCTTGCCAAAATTTTCTTCTAAGTAAACATTGCAAAACTCCATTTAAATCCTTTTGAAAAACTATGAATGAATGAAATATTCTCATTGAATACTTTGTTCTGTACAAACTTGAATGTGCTGACAACAAAATCACACAAAAATCATCAATGGAAATCAAATTTATTAACCAATGGAGGCCTGGATTTGGAGTCACACACAAAATTGAAGTGGTAAAACACACTACAGGCTGATCCAACTTTGATGTAATGTCCTTAAAACAAGTTAAAATGAGGCTCAGTATTGTGTGTGGTCTCCATGTACCTGTATGACCTCCCTACAACGCCTGGGCATACTCCTGATGAGACGGAGGATAGTCTCCTGAGGGATCTCCTCCCAGACCTGAACTAAAGCATCCGCCAACTCCTGGACAGTCTGTGTTGCAACGTGACGTTGATGGATGGAGTGAGACATAATTTCTCAGATGTGCTCAATTGGATTTAGGTGTGGGGAACGGGCAGGCCAGTCCATAGCTTCAGTGTCTTCATCTTGCAGGAACTGCTGACCCACTCCATCCACATGAGGTCTAGCATTGTCCTGCATTAGGAGGAACCCAGGGCCAACCGCTCCAGTTTATGGTCTCACAAGGGGTCTGAGGATCTCATCTCGGTACCTAATGGCAGTCAGGCTACCTCTGGCGAGCACATGGAGGGCCATGCGACCCTCCAAAGAAATGCCACCCCACACCGTTACTGACCCACTGCCAAACCGGTCATGCTGAAGGATGTTGCAGGCAGCAGATCATGCTCCATGGTGCCTCCATACTCTGTCACATCTGTCACATGTGCTCAGTGTGAACCTGCTTTCATCTGTGAAGAGCACAGGGCGCCACTGGCGAATTTACCAATCCTTGTGTTCTCCGGCAAATGCCAAACGTCCCGCATTGTGTTGGGCTGTGAGCTCAACTCCCATTTATGAACGTTGGGCCCTCATACCATCCTCATGGAGTCGGTTTCTAACCATTTGTGCAGACACATGCACATTTGTGGCCTGCTGGAGGTAATTTTGCAGGGCTCTGGCAGTGCTCCTCCTGTTCCTCCTCGCAGAAAGGCAGAGGTAGCGGTCCTGCTGCTGGGTTGTTGCCCTCCTACGGCCTCCTCCACGTCTCCTGTTGTACTGGCCTGTTTCCTGGTTCTGCCTCCAGGCTCTGGACACTACGCTGACAGACACAGCAAACCTTCTTGCCACAGCTCGCATTGATGTGCCATCCTGGATGAGCTGCACTACCTGAGCCACTTGTGTGGGTTGTAGAGTCCATCTCATGCTACCACGAGTGTGAAAGCACCACCAACATTCAAACTTGACCAAAACATCAGCCAGAAAGCATAGGTACTGAGAAGTGGTCTGTGGTCCCCACCTGCATAACCACTCCTTTATTGAGTGTGTCTTGCTAATCACCAAATATTTCCCCCTGTTGTCTATTCCATTTGAACAACAGCATGTGAAATTGATTGTCAATCAGTGTTGCTTCCTAAGTGGACAGTTTGATTTCTCAGAAGTTTGATTTACTTGGAGTTATATTGTGTTGTTTAAGTGTTCCCTTTATTTTTTTGAGCAGTGTATATTTGTACAAGTGTTTTGACCACTCCGCGCTATTATGACTCACCCCCCCGTAGGTATTAACCGACATATGATTGGTACAAAACAAGCAAACAAATATCATCTCAAGGCACTTTACAGTCCAAATCAGATCCAATATATAAGCAGAAATACAGTATATAGTGCATTCAATCCCATCATATAGATAGCCATAAAGGAACTGTGTCTAACAATCAAACAAGGTAACATTATATGAAATGCTAAACGTCTTAAAATAAGAAAAACAGTGTTTATTTCACAAGAATCTAGTGTCTTAAAAAAAACACTCAGACTGAAAAGGCGACCAGAAACTTCTCAGAACCCATCACTACTACCATGCTGACTGTAAGTAAATATAAAACAAAATGAACAGAAACAAAGACACTGAACAGAGCTGTTTCTGCAAACATTAGTAAAAACATCCATGTTTATACTGTTTCCAAACTATTTGTTCAACTCCATCCAAGGTACATACTTCCACTAAAGATGTTAACACTAAGTGTTGTCTGCTGTTTTGCTATACAGAAGAGTAACGCTTAATAATTGTTTTATCAAAATAGCTGCTGGCTTGCCTAATACCTATTATATTAGGCAATTAACTAATTAAAACAATAGTTCCATGCTGTTATTGATTATATTGTTGTGATATCGGAAATGGTATCGAGTATTGAGTTTTTCCTCAGTATCTGTGTTGAGTTTGACATTTTCCTAAACAACCCTAAAACACATGCAAGATGTCTTGATCATCTATTCGGTAGCTGAAAGGAAAATATTACTGTATTTATATGCTGCTGATTTAAAAACATGTAAATGCATTAAGCACACTCAGAGGCCAGACTCACAACAAACGAAGCAGCTGACCAGCCTTGTAAATTTAGCTCAGCCCATCAAATAATCTGTGTGCATCTGTATATTATCCCACCTTTTTGCTTGAATCTGCACATTATTCCGACTGAAATATTCCTACCACAATGACACCATCCACTCTCCATTGGGAGCAGAGATGTTGGTGTGGCAAATGGTGGAGGAGGGAAGGCATTATGGCAGGTGTTTTAGGGTGGTATAAGGAGGGTTATGAGTCAGTGTTGTCTGATCCATTTCAGAGATCCAGATTACAGATGTACTTTTGCTGTAACACATCTCAGGGAACGCCTGTCTAAGCAGCAAGCCACAGGGGTGGAAGTCATTAATCCAACTGTGGGTGGAGTGTTGCCTGCAGACAGTGGCAGCAGTAAACACTCAGCCTTCGTCAAACAGCAGCTACACATCAATGACCTGTAGGAAAATCTGCACACATTACAGTGAGACTAGAACTCCTAATGCACCAAATATACAAAGTGAAAGAACACGTTTGCTGCTACATTAGCTGTTTAATGTACACAAACTGAAGTTAGTCCTTTTTCTTTCATTTTTTGAAACAAAGCTACGTTTTAAACTTTGTTTAGTTGTTACTGCTCCAAAATTCCGTTTGCAAACATTTAGTTACAGTCAGTGAAACTTGCTCAAATGTAATCAATAATATAGCAGTTTGTGCATGTAAAAAACAAATGTATTTAGTCTGTGCAAATGATTGGCCATTATGTTTACATTACCTTAACAGAATACATTTAACTGTAATAAGTGCAAGTGCAACCTTGAAGCACAACTACAGCCAAAAATTAATGGAGCCTGAAGCAATATCAGCTAATTCTCACCTACAGAAAGCTTTAATGTCATTTAAAATTTCAAATCTTTTTTTGGCTGGATCTATATGCTTTTTTATGAAGTCTTAACACACTGCTAAAAAATAATAAAGAAACAATTTTGAAACAGAGTATAATATCAAGTCAGTTAAGCTCGGAACCCAAATAACACCCCGTCTAAACCTCACATCTCCTCAACACAACCCCCATCACTGTTCAGCCCCTGGCACTGAACCTGCACCTTCCAGAAGTCACAAAGCTTCGTGACCTCCTATACATGACCTGTCTCTTAAGCATTCGAGGCTGATTTAGGCATATTTATGTTCAAGTCACGTTCCTGTCATATATACCAGGGCTGAGGCCTTCTGTATCAAAAAAATTATGACGGACTATGAAGAAGTTAGCAAAACATTGCAGGCGTAAATGAAAACCCCAACAATGCAATCTCCCCAAGTACCTCACACCAGACAAGACAACAGAAGCCCTATCCAATCAGTTTCCCTAAGGGACCTGCCTTAGCCTTAAGGTTCAGGGAGGCCAGATAAGAGACCATGCATCCGATATCAGCTACAACAGTGTTTGCAGACAGATTGAAGAATGCATAAGAACATTTTACTGAATCAGAGGTTGTGAGGGGTGTGTTAAGGATCATTAAACCTGTGGGTTTTAAAGACATGTTAGTTACCAAAGATGACATAAAAATTTCAGAACTAAAGGGATTCCTGCAATCACAGCTCTGTGAGAGAAATAGTACGGAGTTGTTCCAAGAGCTGATCTGTGCAAAACAGAGAGACAGTGAGACAACACAACAATTCCTCTTATGCGTAACTGGCCTAAAACAGAGAATCCTTTTTGAGTCCAGAAAACCAGAAACTGAGACACTGAGAGAAGGTATAGCCAGGAAACAGTCCAAGGTATCTTTTTACATACAGTGTATCAAGAGATGGTTCACAAGAACGACATGAGGAGAAAACTTAAGCCCTTGCTGAGAGATCAAAAAGTCACGGATGAGACCATCCTAAAGCATGAAATGAAAATGACCAGTGAAGAGTGTGAACGCCATCACAGGTTGGGGGCCACGCAAGACCAAAGCATGTCTCTGCTCACGTTGCACAGGTGGAGGAAGGAGAAACAAGACAGCCAAAGAAAGAGACTACAGACTGAGAGTAGGTTGCTGCAGAGGGAGAGGCAGTGACCAGGGAAACATTTGAGTCACAACCAGACAGAGAGACCAAAGCAACAAAATGAGGATTAAAGAAAAAGACCAATGAGATACAGTAGTACCACAGTAGTTAACAATGAGCCAATAGCTAGACTAATAGGGAAAAAAGCCACAACAAAATGTTTCCTTAATAGGTTAGCCGTTACTGCTCTTGTAGATGCGGGTGCTCAGGTTAGCGTGATTGACAGGCCTTGGAAGAAGAAATACATACCAGATCTTGGTGTATGACCGCTATCAGAGCTGATGGAGTTAACAGGGTGTGTAAAAGTGCCGAAGGTTTATGCAGTTGTTGGGAGACAGCTCCCCTTTGATGGGTGGGTAATTTTAACTTTAAACCTACCCGGCAACAAAGTTCCATGGCTCTCCATAAACGTGCCCTTTCTGATCAGTTTACACCACTAATAGGCTTTAATATAGTGGTGGTACTGATTCATGAGAGTCCAAAGCTGGCAGCTTCTAACTTGGCTAAGTTGCTTGGGGGAGCATTATCGGGCGTTTGAGATCAGGGCACAAGGACAGAGTAATTTCTGCAGGCAGTACAACATGGGTAAAGTGTAGAGTTTCACCACAACTTGACCCCAGTGAGATTTTCGTGTTGTTTGGGCCTAAAGAGAATTGCACCCAGTTACAACTGCTAGGACTAGGGGAAGGTCTACTGAAGATCCAACAACTTCAAGCACCTTTTGTGTTGGTACCATTAGAAAACCACACGAAACATGACATTATGATGACTAGGAAGACCACCATAGGCAGTATTCAATCAATTAAGAGGGTAATTGAGACAGATCCATCAGTGGATAGAGATATCATGGCAGGGGTTGCTACAGATGAGACAAATCATCCGCAAATTTTGTGTCAGCCACCAGTAGATTTAAGCCATCTTGAGGAGGAACAACAGATAATTGTGCAAAACATGTTGTTTAAGGAGTGCTTTTGCTAAGGATACTACTGACATTGGCTGCATCCCCAGCTTATTAATGTTTCTCAAACTTAAAGATGACATCCTGTACAAAAGGCATATTCATCTGTCCAAAAGCCACTGTTCTCCAGCGTGAAAGAGTATATAGAGGACCTCCTGGCAAAAGGATGGATCATAAAATCAAAATCCCCATATGCATCACCTGTTGTCTCCATCCACAAGAAGGACGGCTTACTGTGTCCTAGATGTGCATAGATTATCGCCTCCTGAACCAGAAAACTATCCCAGAAAAGCGCCCTCTCCCTCAGATCCAAGACCTGACCGACACCCTGGGAGGATACTTGTGGTTCGGCATTCTCGACCAAGGTAAGGTGTACCATCAGGAGTTTAGGGTAGAAGGCTCACACCATCTCACTGCCTTTGTCACCCCTTGGGGGCTATACAAGTGGGTATGTATACCATTTGGCCTCTCAAATGCACCTGCTGCCTTTCAGAGAAGTATAGAGGAGATGTTAAGTAAACTCAGAGACAAATGCTGTATCCCATACTTGGACGACATCTTATGCTATGCACCAACATTTGTGGAGCATGTTGAAGGGGTTTGGCAAGAGCTCAGAACACTCCGGGAATATGGTATTAAATTGAGGGCAGAAAAATGTGAACCATTTTGGAGAGATGTAAGATATTTGGGCTGCCTTGTGTGAGCAGACGGAGTTAAAGTTGACCCTAAGGACTTGGAGGCAGTTCAATCCCTAAAGACTAAGTCACCCTAAAGGTGTAAGGCGCCTGCTGGGCTTTCTGAGTTATTACTGCAGCTATGTGCAGGACTTTTCCCAAATAGCAAAGCCTGTGTATGAACTGTTGAAGGTTAAGCCCAGCGTGTCCATACAGTCCCACCAGCCAAAGACCAAAACTTTACAGTTGTCATCCAAAACTCCGGTGGAGTGGACTAGTGAACACCAGTGAGTGTTGGAACAGTTATTTGACATGATCAGAGCACCACCATTGCTCGCCTACCTTGACTTTAATTCTCCTTTCTGCCTCCACAAAGATGCCTCAGAACAAGGCCTGAGTGCTGTTCTTTATCAGCGGCAGAGTGGGAAACTGAGAGTGGTCAGGTACGGGTCGAGGACGTTGTCACCAGCTGAAAAGGACTATCTTTTCCATAGTGGCAAGTTGGAATTCCTCGCACTCAAATGGGCAGTGTGTGAACGTTTCCGGGACTATCTTTATTGTGTTCCCTATTTCACTATATGGTAAAAATGGTAAATGGCCAATCAGTATTAACAATAAAAAAGACAAATATGTCTGTCAAATAATTTCTTAAAGGTTTCCTGCCTTGGACTTTCTTTTCAGAGACTCACCGTGCTTTTTTTTTTGAGAGTATATGTTTGAAAAGTTCGGAGTTTATCATAAATGGCCACAATATTTAAGCCTGAACGTAATATTAGCAACATAAACATACTTTCTTGTAGGAGTTGGCTATCTGTAGGATAATTTTAAAAACATAATGTCACACAACTGTCCTGCAAAGAAGTAAACAATTATGTACATAAAATAAATTATTTTCCAATAATTTTACTAAATTCATTTTCTTTGTTTTGCCAATGTTTTGACAATATATAGTGCGTTTGATTGTTTAAATTGTTTTTGGGTAAAATTAAGTCATTTTTTACTGTACAAACATCCCCTGGCATATGTTCACCTTCAAACAACATAATCAAACTGATCCATCTCCAATTATTCTGCAATGACACAATGTTACTGTCAATAATGTAATTTATTTAGTTTATTGACAAGGTTTTAGCATACACTATCTTTTTCACCACATGGAAAAGCTGCCTTAAAATTGTGATTTTTCACCAGCTAAGAAGTGATTTTAGCATCCAGTTTGCAAATGAAGGATTCAATCTGCCTTATGTCTTTATTTATTTATTTCCTATTGATTAAATGATCAACATCATAGCCCAGTGGATCCTTTGCATGATGTGTAATTACAATTTTACAGGCTGCTTCTCCGGCGGATGATCAGTTATGTGCGCACTTCGGTTTGTGCTTCAGCAGCAGATGATCTTACCAACAGTGATGATGCGCTGGAATGATCCCGACACATGAAAAAAGTGTTGCAATGAGTTGTATCATAAGAAAAATGTCATGACTTCTGTTTATGATTGGCTCCAAATCAGACCTTAGATAATCCTACATAAAATCCTCTATTCACATCTATTTTTATTATTTTTATTTTTGACAGTCTAAATCTGTTGACACATGTACAGAAGATTCTCTGTCTGTTGCCTGTTATTCTATCTATGGCTCCTTCTCGCCACAGTGACAGAAGACATTTTTGCGTCCCACTTATTACCTGCATTTCAAACGTTCTACAGGTCCTTCTCAAAATATTAGCATATTGTGATAAAGTTCATTATTCTCCATAATGTAATGATGAAAATGTAACATTCATATATTTTAGATTCATTGCACACTAACTGAAATATTTCAGGTGTTTTATTGTCTTAATACGGATAATTTTGGCATACAGCTCATGAAAACCCAAAATTCCTATCTCACAAAATTAGCATATCATTAAAAGGGTCTCTAAACGAGCTATGAACCTAATCATCTGAATCAACGAGTTAACTCTAAACACCTGCAAAAGATTCCTGAGGCCTTTAAAACTCCCAGCCTGGTTCATCACTCAAAACCCAGTTCATGGGTAAGACTGCCGACCTGACTGCTGTCCAGAAGGCCACTATTGACACCCTCAAGCAAGAGGGTAAGACACAGAAAGAAATTTCTGAACGAATAGGCTGTTCCCAGAGTGCTGTATCAAGGCACCTCAGTGGGAAGTCTGTGGGAAGGAAAAAGTGTGGCAGAAAACGCTGCACAACGAGAAGAGGTGACCGGACCCTGAGGAAGATTGTGGAGAAGGGCCGATTCCAGACCTTGGGGGACCTGCGGAAGCAGTGGACTGAGTCTGGAGTAGAAACATCCAGAGCCACCGTGCACAGGCGTGTGCAGGAAATGGGCTACAGGTGCCGCATTCCCCAGGTCAAGCCACTTTTGAACCAGAAACAGCGGCAGAAGCGCCTGACCTGGGCTACAGAGAAGCAGCACTGGACTGTTGCTCAGTGGTCAAAGTACTTTTTTCGGATGAAAGCAAATTCTGCATGTCATTCGGAAATCAAGGTGCCAGAGTCTGGAGGAAGACTGGGGAGAAGGAAATGCCAAAATGCCAGAAGTCCAGTCTCAAGTACCCACAGTCAGTGATGGTCTGGGGTGCCATGTCAGCTGCTGGTGTTGGTCCACTGTGTTTTATCAAGGGCAGGGTCAATGCAGCTAGCTATCAGGAGATTTTGGAGCACTTCATGCTTCCATCTGCTGAAAAGCTTTATGGAGATGAAGATTTCATTTTTCAGCACAACCTGTCACCTGCTCACAGTGCCAAAACCACTGGTAAATGGTTTACTGACCATGGTATCACTGTGCTCAATTGGCCTGCCAACTCTCCTGACCTGAACCCCATAGAGAATCTGTGGGATATTGTGAAGAGAACGTTGAGAGACTCAAGACCCAACACTCTGGATGAGCTAAAGGCTGCTATTGAAGCATCCTGGGCCTCCATAAGACCTCTGCAGTGCCAAAGGCTGATTGCCTCCATGCCACGCCGCATTGAAGCAGTCATTTCTGCCAAAGGATTCCCCACCAAGTATTGAGTGCATAACTGTACATGATTATTTGAAGGTTGACGTTTTTTGTATTAAAAACACTTTTCTTTTATTGGTCGGATGAAATATGCTAATTTTGTGAGATAGGAATTTTGGGTTTTCATGAGCTGCATGCCACAAGCATCTGTATTAAGACAATAAAACACCTGAAATATTTCAGTTAGTGTGCAATGAATCTAAATTATATGAATGTTAAATTTTCATCATTACATTATGGAAAATAATTAACTTTATCACAATATGCTAATATTTTGAGAAGGACCTGTATATCTAGAAGCAAAAACAGCACCGCAATCCGTTTCAGGTTTGATTGCAGGTGGTAAGGAATTACATTCGCAAATCCCCCACCTATAAATTTATGCATTTGGATCATTATTTTATGTTTTACATATTCATGAAGGCAAACATGCAATTTATGTGATTGAATCAGCATTTGTCAGGTAAATAGTTTTCTTTCTGAAGAATTCAAATCTCGATCCTCTTAAATTACTGTTACAGTTATACAGCACCTGTCTCTTCTGAGATCACAGTAACCTCAACATTAAAAAAATGGTTCTCTTGGTGAAGGAACTCAGGTACCAAAGCCACTCTCCCCTGTCCTTCTCAGTGCTGCCGAGTACCAACAGCCTCTCTGTAAGTAATGCCAACTGTTGCTGTAATGTCCCAGAATCATGTCACAGCAGATGGAATAAACTAAATTGAGACATCAGCAAAGTAGGAGAGGAGAGCCGAGTCCAATGGTATCATCCCAGAAATCAACTCGTGAAATAAGCAAATATTACCCTGCCTCCAATGACGACTCTTTCCAACAGCTCAAATTCTCTATAAAGACTCTGGAAACAAAGCAACTGACCTGTCAGGCACTTTTGCAATAAAGCTGAAAACACTATTTGTAAGTCAGGTGTTTTGCTGTTCTAAGTATGGTTAGTTTTTGAGTTCCCGTTTCTGGTGTTTTATTTTCTAGGTTCTTTTCTGTTAATTGTGTGGTCACTGTGTGTGTTTTTTGATTCTGTAGTTGTTTACATTTAGTCAGGTGTTTTTCTGTTACTAAGTTTGGTTAGTTCTTGAGTCCTCGTTTCTTGTGTTTTATTTCTTAGGTTCTGTTCTGTTGGCTGTGTTATGTATTGTATTATTAGATCTGTTATCTTCCTGTATTTTGGTCCCTTCGGGTTTGTTTACTGTTTGTCTTGTCGGGCTCCTCATGTTCTCGTTTATCCCTATCTGGTTCACCTGCCCCTCTGTCTTCCCGCACACCTGTTCCACACCTGTGTCTGTTTTCCCTGATTACCTGCCCTATTGTTTCATGTCCACCTTCATCTGTATTTAAGTTCGTCTTTGTCCTTTGTTCCATGTGGTGTAGTTAGTCAATTTAGTCTGTCTGTTCTTGCTACGTTGTGGTTATGCTGCGATCCAGAAACCAGGACTGATTATTCATGAACTTTGTTACCTGGATCTTCTGTTAAGCCTGCACCGGCATTTGTAAGTTGGCTCTCCTCATTAAAAGACTGATTAACTCATCAGTTGTCTCTGCTCGTCCTGCACTTCTGGTCCACCACTAAATTGAATTATGACACTATTGATGTTTAAGCCAACTGCCAGATCACTGCGTTGATATTTGTGTTGCTGTTCTATTAATTCTGTTGCAGTGGTGCTCATAAATGGTACACATGGTTTGTGAGAGAAGAAACGTTGATGCAGCAGAATTTCTCAACATATTAAAAGAATTTGTTGCAGCCAGGGTGATCAAAAGTTGTTTGCAACAGTGTTAAATACCAAGATTGCAATGAGGTAGTGTGACGGAGGGGTTACTTTGTTCTGTTACCATGAAGATAGCTAAGTATCACATATAGCAGCAAGGAATTGTTTTAACCACACGGAGGACTGACATTTCTTTGGAGTTTCCACCAAAACAATATTCAAGATCCTTTAAATGGCTTGAGAACAGCTTAATGCTTTAATACAGAGAAATAAAGTGACTGTTATGATCCGTCCGTCTCTGTTGTGTCCTTGGGCTAGACACTTCACCCGCCTTACCTACTGATGGTGGTCAGAGGGCTCGGTGGCGCCTGTGTATGGTAGCCTCACTTCTGTGAGTCTGCTCCAGGGCAGCTGTGGCTACAATGTGGCTCACCACTGTCAGTGTGTGAATGTGTGTATGAATGGGTAAATGACTGATTGTAGTGTAAAGCGTTTTGGGGCCTCTGTGGACTGCATTAAGAGCTATACAAGTTCAGGTCATTTACCATTATTAACTGCTTAAGTAAATTATTATTTTCCTAAAGGCTCATTTTCAAATAGACGATTGTAAAAAAAATAAAAAATGGAAGAAGAAAACGAACAATAAAAAAAAAAAAAAAAAAAAAAAACTGAAATGTACAACTACATGTAAATGGAGTTAATGGCAGTAACCTAATAGCAGCAGTATGCTAATGTATTTTTTTCCGGGCGGAAACTGTTAAGCCTTTAGCAGAGTTTCAAGTCTTTTAATAATATGTTACTGATATGACTCATTCTATCCTCTTCCCAGCGCCCACCGCCTGGCTGTTAGAGTAATGCTCACATAATATTAATTCTGGAATATGTCTGATGTGTGTGACATTTTTATAACTCTGTTAGGATCAGATTTTAAATGATATCTGTCAAAAAGGAAATGGCTTTTCATTGCAGTCCTATTTAAATGTAGCCACAGGTATAGCATATTTATGGTAATGTGGGAATAGAAGTGATTCAGCTGCTGCTCTGTGGCTCTGAATACTAAATGTGTTCGAGAGTTGTGACAAACAAACATGACCTTGGTGACTGAAGGGTCAGCCTGTTTGCTTAGACCAAGTTAAAAGTAGGAAGTTATGACAAAAGAGATAGCTGCACAAACTGCACTTAATCCTTCCTTTAGAAACTGTTTAAATTTTCAAGACAGTGAATTAGACAGCTGCTAAGGCAATTAACAAGGAGAGACATTATGGTAATGAAAGTTTGAAGCTTGTAAGGTCATTGTGCATGTTAAGCCATGACACAGAGCAGCATTCCTCCATTACACCAAAAAGGAATAAAGTGCAGAATTAGTTCCACTGATTTGTCATACTCAGACATATCTTAATAAAAGAAAATAAGTACATGGGTTTATTTAATCATCTACCTCCTAAAAAGCTTTGTACAATTTGTGGCGCAGAGGGAGCAACTAAGAAAAATTGATATTGGCATTCTACTTTAGTTAAATGCATCTTATTCAGGCAGATTATAAAGCATTTTAGCAACCTCAAATCCCAGAATGAATACCAAACAAGGTTTACACAAGAAAAACAGAACACACACAAAGATAAAATAAAACTACAGTCAGTTTGAGCATAGATGCCACAAAGGCATTAGATTGTGTGAATTGGAAATCCTATACAGGTCCTTCTCAAAATATTAGCATATTGTGATAAAGTTCATTATTTTCCATAATGTAATGATGAAAATTTAACATTCATATATTTTAGATTCATTGCACACTAACTGAAATATTTCAGGTGTTTTATTGTCTTAATACAGATGCTTGTGGCATGCAGCTCATGAAAACCCAAAATTCCTATCTCACAAAATTAGCATATTTCATCCGACCAATAAAAGAAAAGTGTTTTTAATACAAAAAACGTCAACCTTCAAATAATCATGTACAGTTATGCATTCAATACTTGGTGGGGAATCCTTTGGCAGAAATGACTGCTTCAATGCGGTGTGGCATGGAGGCAATCAGCCTGTGGCACTGCTGAGGTCTTATGGAGGCCCAGGATGCTTTGATAGCGGCCTTTAGCTCATCCAGAGTGTTGGGTCTTGAGTCTCTCAACGTTCTCTTCACAATATCCCACAGATTCTCTATGGGGTTCAGGTCAGGAGAGTTGGCAGGCCAATTGAGCACAGTGATACCATGGTCAGTAAACCATTTACCAGTGGTTTTGGCACTGTGAGCAGGTGACAGGTTGTGCTGAAAAATGAAATCTTCATCTCCATAAAGCTTTTCAGCAGATGGAAGCATGAAGTGCTCCAAAATCTCCTGATAGCTAGCTGCATTGACCCTGCCCTTGATAAAACACAGTGGATCAACACCAGCAGCTGACATGGCACCCCAGACCATCACTGACTGTGGGTACTTGACACTGGACTTCTGGCATTTTGGCATTTCCTTCTCCCCAGTCTTCCTCCAGACTCTGGCACCTTGATTTCCGAATGACATGCAGAATTTGCTTTCAT
This sequence comes from Girardinichthys multiradiatus, assembly GCF_021462225.1. Taxonomy (NCBI): domain Eukaryota; kingdom Metazoa; phylum Chordata; class Actinopteri; order Cyprinodontiformes; family Goodeidae; genus Girardinichthys; species Girardinichthys multiradiatus. The sequence continues at coordinate 26,595,261 of NC_061796.1, read as the reverse complement.
CCGAAAAAAGTACTTTGACCACTGAGCAACAGTCCAGTGCTGCTTCTCTGTAGCCCAGGTCAGGCGCTTCTGCCGCTGTTTCTGGTTCAAAAGTGGCTTGACCTGGGGAATGCGGCACCTGTAGCCCATTTCCTGCACACGCCTGTGCACGGTGGCTCTGGATGTTTCTACTCCAGACTCAGTCCACTGCTTCCGCAGGTCCCCCAAGGTCTGGAATCGGCCCTTCTCCACAATCTTCCTCAGGGTCCGGTCACCTCTTCTCGTTGTGCAGCGTTTTCTGCCACACTTTTTCCTTCCCACAGACTTCCCACTGAGGTGCCTTGATACAGCACTCTGGGAACAGCCTATTCGTTCAGAAATTTCTTTCTGTGTCTTACCCTCTTGCTTGAGGGTGTCAATAGTGGCCTTCTGGACAGCAGTCAGGTCGGCAGTCTTACCCATGAACTGGGTTTTGAGTGATGAACCAGGCTGGGAGTTTTAAAGGCCTCAGGAATCTTTTGCAGGTGTTTAGAGTTAACTCGTTGATTCAGATGATTAGGTTCATAGCTCGTTTAGAGACCCTTTTAATGATATGCTAATTTTGTGAGATAGGAATTTTGGGTTTTCATGAGCTGTATGCCAAAATCATCCGTATTAAGACAATAAAACACCTGAAATATTTCAGTTAGTGTGCAATGAATCTAAAATATATGAATGTTACATTTTCATCATTACATTATGGAAAATAATGAACTTTATCACAATATGCTAATATTTTGAGAAGGACCTGTATTTCACACTAGCAAAAATGGGCTTAAACAACAAATCAATAAATGTTATAAAATCAATATATAATGAGCCGACAGCTAGATTAGGAATAAATGAAAACCTGACTATAAAATTTTGTTTGCAGAGATTGATTAGACAGAACAAATGAAACTGTTGTAAAGTTATGAGTATCTATATGGATACAGGATAAATGTATCCAAAACGCAAATACATAAATTCAACTATTCGTCTTTCAAAGGTATGAAGGAAACCTATAAATTTTACTAGAAATTGGAAAGCTTTAGATGTTTGGGAAAGGAAATAAATTAAGACTTTTTTAATCGAAATAATAAAAACTATACTAGAATACAAGGAGATATACAGAAAGATATAGAAAGATGGAATACTTTTTAATTAGACATCAGCTCAAGGATTGAAATTGTTAAAATTAGCGTCTTACAAAGGTTTTGGTTTTATACCCAACATTACCTACAGCAATTTACGCAGTGGGACAGGATCCTTTCTAGGTTTATCTGGGGGCATAAAATGCCCAGGGTAAGATATAGAACTCTTCAGCAAGTCAAAGAAAAAGTGGGAATGACGTTACTAAAAATAAGGGAATACTATCATGCCTCAAGAATAAAACATTTATACTAGTCAAGTCAAGTCAAGTTTATTTATATAGCGCTTTTCAGCAACAATGCACTCAAGGCGATGTATATAAGGAAAAACATTACAATGATACAGAAAATCAAACAACAGAGGTAATTAAAAAAAATAAAGAGAATAGAATGATGGATAAGAAAACGAAAATAAATTTGGACTGAAAACGTAACTAATGTATAGATAACACATTCAAAGGCCACTCTAAACAAATACGTTTTTAATCTTGATTTAAAGCAACTCAGGGTTTCGGCACTTTTACAGTTTTCTGGGAGTTTATTCGAGATTAGTGGATCATAAGAACTAAAAGCTGCTTCTCCATGTTTGGTTCTGGTTCTGGGTATTTGAGCCAGAAGACCTGAGAGGTCTGGATGGTTGATACACTGACAACAAGTGTGTAATGTATTTTGGTGCTAAGCCATTCAGTGATTTATAGACTAACAGAGGTATTTTAAAGTCTATTCTCTGAGCTACAGGGAGCCAGTGTAAGGACTTTAGAACCGGGGTGATGTGCTTCACTTTCACAGATCTAGTGATGACGCTGGCAGCAGCTTCCTGGATCAACTTCAGCTGTCTGATCGACGTTTTAGGCAGAACTGTGAAATTTCCGTTGCAGTAATCAATTCTACTAAAGATGAACACATGAATTAGTTTTTCAAGGTCCTGCTGAGTCATTAGTTCTTTAATCCTGGAGATGTTCTTTAGGTGATGGAAGGTTGACCTTGTTACTATCTTTATGTGCCTCTGAAGGTTCAGGTCTGAGTCCATCACTACACCCAGGTTTTGAGCCTGATTGGTGGTTTCTAGCTGTATTAACTGAAGCTGTGTGCTAACTTTTAAATGCTCTTCCTTTGGTCCAAAGATTATTACTTCAGTTTTGTTTTGATTCAGCTGAAGAAAAGTTTGGCCCATCCATGCATTGATTTCTTCTAAGCATTTTCCCAGAGCTTGAATGGGTTCATGGTGACCTGGTGACATCGTAACGTATAGCTGTGTGTCGTCTGCATAGTTATGATAACTTACATTGTTGTTTATGAAGATCTGAGTTAGTGGGCGCCAGTAGATATTGAATAAAAGGGGCCCTAAGATGGACCCTTGGGGAACGCCACATGTGATTTTTGTGATTTCTGATGTAAAGTTACCTACTGATACAAAAAAGTCCCTGTCCTTCAAATAGGGTTTAAACCAATTGAGTGCTGTACCAGAAAGGCCAACCCAGTTTTCCAGGCGCTCTAATAAAATGGAGTGATCAACAATGTCGAATGCTGCACAAAGTCCAATAATACCAGCACTGTGGTTCTTCCACAGTTTATACGGATGTCATTGAACACCTTGACAAGAGCAGTCTGTATTGTGGTGAGCACGGAAGCCTGACTGGAAGACATCGAAGGGGCTGGTCATTGTTAGGAAGTTGTTTAACTGCTGAAACACAGATTTTTCAATAGTCTTACTGATGAAGGGGAGGTTTGATATAGGCCTGTAGTTCTGTAGTAGCAGCTTGTCCAAGTTGCTCTTTTTCAATAGGGGTTTGATAATTGCTGTTTTCAGGGGCTGGGGGAAAACACCTGACAAAAGGGACGCGTTTACTATTTGTGTTAAATCAGATGTTATTTCAGGAAAAGCTTTCTTAAGGAAAGCTCTGGGTAAAACATAGAGACAGCAGGGAGAGCTTAGTTGGTGAACGATTTATTCTACGTTTTTGTAGTTTATTTGGTGAAATTGGGAAATTGTGTCAAAATCAGTTCTATTTGGAGACAATTTTGGTACTGGAGCTGATGTGGATGTCCTGACTGCCCCTCTGATCTTTTGGGTTTTTTCAGTGAAGAAGTTAGCAAATTCATTGCAGGCCCTGGTAGAGTGGAGTTCAGATGCTACAGTTACAGGAGGGTTTGTTAACCTGTCGACGTGGCAAATAATGCACGAGCATTGATAATGTTTTTGCTGATGATCTCAGAAAAGAAGGATTCCCTTGCATTTTTCAGTTGTAGGTTATATCTGTATAGTCTCTCTTTATAGATAATATAGTGAACCTGGAGTCCAGTCTTTCGCCACCTGCGTTCAGCTTTTTGACACTCCTTTTTTTCACTTCTGACTGGTGGAGCACTTCTCCATGGAGACATTTTCTTCCCAGAAACGACTTTCACTTTAATTGGAGCAATTGAATCAATGATGCCCGAGATTTTAGAATGAAAGTTATCTACCAGCTCATCTACAGTGTTACAGGGCAAAGTAGAGGTAGAAGAGTAAATCTGTTTAAAGGTTTCATTAGCACCGTCCTTAAAGATGCGTTTTCTTATCATGTCTCTTTGGCAAACTGAGTTATTGCAGATGATGCTTTCAAAAATAACAGAAAAGTGGTCAGATAGGGCAACATCAGTTACAGACACCTTGAAAATGTTTAGACCCTTAGTGATGATCAAGTCCAAAATATGTCCCTGTTTGTGCATTTGCTGTTTAACATGTTGAGTCAAACCAACATTTCTAACAGTGTCACATAGATCTATTGCACTTCTGTCTTCAGGATTGTCCATGTGAATGTTGAAGTCTCCCACAATAATTAAACAGTCCTAATCAACTCATATCACAGTTACAAGCTCATTAAAATCACTGAAAAAATTTGTTTTGGACTTAGGAGGTCTGTAAATATTCAAGAACATGGTTCGGACCGGGCTCTTTACCTGGAGAGCCAAATATTCAAAAGAGTCAAATTTGCCCAGAAATACTTTTTTACACTTCAGTAAATCTTTAAACAAAGTGGCGACCCCTCCACCTTTTCTTTGCTGTCTGCTCTCACAAAGAAAATTGTAGTTCGGAGGTGTCGACTCTATCTGAATGGGAGCTTCATTAAATTGATGTAACCATGTTTCTGTTAAAAACATAACATCAAGATCGTGGTCAGTAATGAAGTCATTGATTAAAAGTGATTTTCCTGACAGAGATCTAATGTTCAATAAAGCGAGTTTATATGACTTAGTTGCTGATATTAAGTCTGTCTGGTTGTACCTGACAGTTTATGGCATTTATGTTTGTTTATTACTGTCTCTTATTCTTTTGTGCTTTCTGTCATTGTTTTTCAGATAGTTACCACTGGGGGGGGGGGGAGTTTGGTCAGTGTAACGGGGATCCACCTCTCCAACAATATTCAGGAGACAAATGAAATCCTCCTTCAACCCTTCAGATTTTTTCTTAGCCACGTCATCCATGGACCCACAGTGTATAGTAAGGTTTTCTAGAGACAGGCGCTTTTCTGTGATTGCAAGAATATTTTCTGAGACACCATGTTACTGGTACCAATCAGGACGTTTGTGTTTTTCTTGCTGCAGAAGTTTTTAATCCCATCCACAGCTGTGTTTCCCACTATTAGGGTTCTTGGTCCGGTGGGGCGCTTGTTCTCTGGCAATTTAGGAGGTTCTCAAACCTTTTATTGTTATCAGAAGATGGATAATTTTCCTGGTTTTCATTCTGTAGTGGAGCAAATCTGTTTTGGAGGGGAATTCCAATATTTCCAGCTGTCTCACTCCTATCAGTTGTTGTGACAGCAGCTCGCTGTCGAAGTCTCCTTTTCCCAGGGGAAACGGGGGCATTTCTCTGTAATTCTGGCCATTCTAATTTATTTAATTACTGAGATCTTCCAGTGAGTCGTCCACCTTGATTTTTTGGGCATGCGCCTTAAACATGGCCTGGGGGGTCTACCGGTAGGTTTATTCTCAGTGTTCTGTTTGCTGGCTGAGTCGTTGAGCTGAGTCACTGTTTGGGATCACAGGCAGAGTTGAATCATCGCTGTACCCCATATTCACCTCCACATTCACTTCTAGTCGATGGATTTTCATCTCCAAAACAGCCAACTTCTGTAAAAGTTTGTCGAAGTCCTCTGTGGTGAAGGGAGGCATTTTGTGCTGATTAGCTGGTGTCAACTTGTCCTTCTTTCGAGTTCGATTATAAAAACATCAAAATCCTTTATAAAAAATATTTTAATAATAATAATCCTTGGGAGTCGCTGGTAAGAAGTAGTTTTAGTCCAATATTTCCATAATTTTGGCTAAGAGATAAAAAGTTAGGAGTAAAAGAATGCAAGCAAGCAGGGAGCTTAGGAGAAAAGTGTCTGAGCAGGCAGAGAGGCGGAAGTTCTACTACTACCGGGTGTAAATCAAAGTATTGTAGAAAATGGGAAGAAATTAAAACAAAAATATGAGAACTGCCACTCCAAAGCATGACTGGAGATTGGAAAGCTTTGAAAGGAATAAAACCTATTTGGATCCAATAACTAAAAACAAATTAGATGTATGGTTTAAAATCTTTAAGATTTATAAAATTCAGGAAAAAATGCAACAAAACTGAAATGGATAGCATATGATTGCAATTTTAAACCTGCTTTGTATGATCAGAACTATAAATACTGGACTTCTAATGGAAAGACAGCATGGTGGATTTTAGAGAAATTTTGGAGTTTTCAACAATTAGTACAGGAATTTAATTCAAGAAAACATGATTGGCGACAGATGGCCACTTCAAGATCTTGCTTTTTGGAATCCAGAAATGCTGGTAATGCCCCTGTGGCAAACTAAATTTAAAAAATACTCAGTCTTCTGGTTAATCCAAACATGCCACGCCATAATGTTGGGGCCATCCATTTTGGTCGCACATTTTGACATGTGCAGCTCAACAGACGTCGCAGCTCTGACGTCTCTGGGAGTATAAACCAGCTGAGATGCAGAGTTTCTGGGCCATTTCCCGCCTGTCACAGGACAGCGCATAGGAGGCGCATATCTGGAGAAACAAAGCTCGCAGGCAAACGTTTGCTCCACAAGGCCATTCCCGGAAGAGCTTGATAGCTGGAAATCTGTCTGATATGAGAAGATCAGAGGATTTATTTGCCAATCGAAGACCGCGCCACACCTGGCGCAGGTGAAAACCTACGGAGGTTCTATTTTACAAGGAGAAGAGTTTCCTCCTTGTGTATGCAGTCGACTAACGGTTCTTCATCATTTCCCCTCCTGGACGGACGAGAAGTTACCATTTTGTTTTCATAATTTGATCACGGACGCGTGATCCCCGCCTCCCCTCCTTTTTCGTCAGACCTGATCCATCCTCAACCGGTGGAGAGAAGAAATCAAGCTCAAAGTAATTTTGTTCTTTTTATATTAAACCAGATAGGTGCATTTAGAGGTCTGGGCAGGAGGAGGCATAGTGTAGGTGATTTATAATCACCAGTAGTTAATCTAAGGTATTAACTTGTTGCATGCAATACTGATGGAAGTATTTTATGCTGAGCTGTGTTTTGATTTGTCCGGCTGATCTCGAGTCAGCCAGGAGTTAGAAGTCGGACTTTTAAACATTTTTCATTCAAAGCAACTGCAGTCTGTACCTCATGGTCTGACCCCTCCTTGTTCCAGTTTTATTGCTGGAGTTTTTCCACTGAGTTCCCGCCTCAGAGTTTGTTAAAGATTTGGGGCTTTCAGCTGGTTGTGGCTAAAGGGGCATGGCCCCACCGTTTCATCAGCTGATCGCAGCAAGTTTGACATCAGGACACCAGGAGGATTTCTCTTCCATTTAACCCAAGTTACACATTTTGTCCATAAAACTGCTGGTTTGATCTTCATAGACACTAAATGCATGTATATTTTTCTTCCATTATTATTGTTAGGTAGTCATTTTTATTCCCTTTGTGTAGAACAGTGCTTGTTAGTTAGGTGAAGGTTTTGGACCAGAATAATGGTATATCAGGATTATTTGCCTTCAATAAATCTTCAAATATATAATTAAGTGAAGTGTTTGTGTTTATTTCGGGCAAGAGTGATTTATCTGTCAAAACAAGGTCGAAGATCCCCAGCTTCTGTGAAGCGGTTGAATAAACAGTGACAGTTTGTGGTTTTGGTTAATAATTGATAATTATTAAAGAGCTTTGAGCCCATAATCACAACACCAGAGGACATCTCTGATTTCTATTCGTAAGTGATGATTTTTGGTTAAGAAATTAATATTTTCCAAATTATGATTTTAAATTATAATTCTTGATAAATATTAATCAATCAATAATCATAATCCTCCTACTACTTAACGTCATCTTCCTCGTCTTTTTCGGCAGTAGTACCATCCGGTTGTTAATCATGTGACTCGTGTGATGTAAAAAAAATGTTTCCATTGCAGTTTTGCGAAATACCAAAAAAAGTAGTTTTCTCGAAATTACCATGTTTCCATTATGCAATTTTTTTTTGTAATTACAATTAGATGGTTAATGAAAACGCAGCTAGTGCTAAATATCTTAAGAAACCTTCGCTTAATCGAGATGACTTGAAAAATTACAGACCTATATCCAATCTTCGATTCTTCTCTAAAATTCTTGAGAAAATGGTTACTAATCAAGTGTGTGAGCATTTACACAGCAATGACCTGTTTGAAGAGTTTCAGTCAGGCTTCAGAGCTCATCATAGCACTGAAACAGCTCTGCTGAAAGTCACTAACAATATTCTTATGGTCTCAGATAATGGACTTGAGTCTGTTCTGGTTCTGTCAGATCTCAGTGCTGCATTTGATACAGTCGATCACAATATTCTCTTAGAAAGGCTGGAATATGCTGTAGGGATCAGGGGAACAGCGCTAGGATCAGGGGAACAGCGCTAGGTTGGTTTAAATCTTATTTGTCTGACAGATTCCAGTTTGTTCATGTAAATGATAAATCATCTGTAAACTCCAGTGTTAATTGTGGAGTACCACAGGGTTTAGTACTTTGGCCAATTCTCTTTAATATATATATATATATGCTTCCAATAGGTAAAATTATCAGGCAGCATAGGATACATTTTCACTGTTACGCTGATGATACTCAGCTTTACTTACCCACAAATCCTGATGAGCCCAACCAGATAGATAGACTACAAGCATGTCTTGAAGACATAAAAAATTGGATGACTTTAAATGTTTTGCTTCTAAATTCAAACAAGACAGAAGTTGTCGTCTTTGGACCGCAGTCTTTAAAAAAGAAACTGCTTAGTCAATCACTTAACCCAGATGGCATTAAATTGACCTCTGGTAATAATGTAAAAAACCTTGGCGTTATTTTTGACCAGGACATGTTATTTAAATCCCATATTAAACAGGTTTCTAGGATTTCCATCTTTCACCTCCGGAACATTGAAATTAGAAATATGAGTGACGCTGAAAAACTAGTCCATGCATTTGTTACTTCAAAGCTGGACTATTGTAATTCGTTACTATCAGGATGTCCACAAAATGCAGTTAAAAGCCTTCAGCTGATTCAAAATGCTGCAGCAAGAGTTCTAATGAACATTAAAAAGAGAGATCATATTTCTCCTATTTTAGCTTCCCTTCATTGGCTCCCTGTTAAATCCAGAATAGAATTTAAAATTCTCCTCCTCACATATAAAGCCCTTAATGATCTAGCTCCATCATACATCAGAGATCTGATTGTTCCATATGTTCCTAACAGAGCACTTCGTTCTCAGACTGCAAGTTTACTTGTGGTTCCTAGAGTCTCTAGAGGTAGAATGGGAGGCAGATCCTTTAGTTATCAGGCTCCCCTCCTATGGAACCAGCTCCCAGTTTTAGTCCGTGATGCAGACACCCTGTCTACTTTTAAGGCTAGGCTTAAAACTTTCCTTTTTAATAAAGCTCATAGTTAGACTGGCTTAGGTTATCCTGAGCTATCTTCCTGATTTTTTACCTCCGCCTTCCTCCCTCCCTGTTGGACGGAGTAAGGGAGAGTCAGGTTTAGCCTAAACCGGCTCAGTTATGGTTGAGGTGCAAACACACCGTCCATTTCCGCTACCTGTATGACCCCTTTTCTTTTCCAATGGTTATGGTCAATCTGACAGAGAGAGGTATCCCGATCCTTGTGGTTTTTAGTATAACAATGGCCATCAGTGGGCTCGAGATGGACAAACTTTATCAGTTTATTATTTTACTTAGTGCCCCTACATGTGGCCCGTTCTGGGGTGGCCGGGCTCTGGCACTCGGTGGTTTGGTCTGGCCTCCCTGGCGGCCCCGCGCCGTTCCGGACTCTTTGTGGGGTGCCTTGAGATGACATTGTTGTAAATAAGTGCTATATAAATAAATAAACTGAAACTGAAACTATATCTGTAGTTATGCTGCTTTAGGCTTAGGCTGCTGGAGGACATAATGACCACTTTCACCCTCTTCGCTACATTCTCACGCTACTCTACAATTTTGCATTATTTGCTGTTATTTCAGTTTTTAACTTTATGTTCTCTTCCTAGAAGCTACACCTGGCCTGACTCTGTGTCTACCTGTGACACCTTCTGGAGAGGGGCATTGTCCAAGCTTCTGCTGGCAACAACTTAATGCTCACCTTCTACAGATGATCCACTTGGCCACTTCAGTGTTTAACCCTTTCTCTCTCCTAGACATGGCGATTGACTGAGCTTAACTGTAACTAATTATATGTGCTCTTTTTCAGACTCTATCCTTGAAAACTGGCTCAGAGTTTATCTGTTCTTTATTTCTAGATGAAACAACTAAAGAAGCTACATCCACTAACATTTACTTTTCCTTCCCATAGAAAGTACTCCTGGATCAGTGCTTCTTTGTTCTCTTTGTGTCTCTGCTCTGTTCTCTCAAACCCCCAGTCGGTCGTGGCAGATGGCCGCTCACACTGAACCTGGATCTGCTAGAGGTTTCTTCCTGTTAAAAGAGAGTTTTTCCTCTCCACTGTCACTACATGCATGCTCAGTATGAGGGATTGCTGCAAAGTCAACGCCAGTCACTGTCCACTGTCTCTACATGCTCATCCAGGAGGAGTGACTGCTACAAATCTCTGACTTGATGCAATCTGCTGGGTTTCCTTAGACAGAAAAACTTTTTATCCAATTTGAATAAATAACTGAATCTGACTGCACTGTTCAATGATTAGGATTAATTGGAATGTATGTACCTAACTTTTGTGAAGTGCCTTGAGACAACATGTGTTGTGAATTGGCGCTATATACATAAACTGAATTGAATTGAATTGAATATCTAGAACATTGCTGATAGCAGCCAAAAAGGCAATAACATAAATAACTGGACAAAGAGAGACATACCATCCAAAAGCCAATAGACTGCAACAAAGGAGGACTAATGGAAAAATTGGTACACACAGGTTGAAACTACAAGAATCACAAATAGAAAAAAAATTTGAAAAAAATATATATAGTTTATATGAAAGCATGATGGATCTAAAAGATTTTGTTCCCAGGCAAATGTGTTGAATGTGTTACATATGTTCTGTATTAAAAGTAAAATACTGAAAACTCAATAAAGAAAGAACAAGTATAAAAAATATTTTGTTTTGCTAAATGTCAAAATAATGAGAGAGGTTTTTAGAGATGTGTGTTAATCACATTCTTCAAAGTAAAAAAATGTATACATACCAGATTACTATGCCTTTAAAAATTGGGAAAGCACAGATATTAAGTATCGTTGTAAGATTCTAACATTTGAGTTAAATTGGAGGACTCCTGTGGATGTATTTCATTAACACCTAAAACATCCTAGTTTAAATATGTAGTTATTATACTTTTCAGATTGGTTCTGTGTTTTAAAGACAACTGTGTTTTGGCACACAATGTGCATATCAGCCCTAGAACGAAAACACTGATCATAATGACCATTATTACCATTATATGTGAAGAGAAAAGGATGACTGTATTTTAAGTATTACTCTGGCATTTAGCAAACCAAACTAATTGTAATAATATTTATGAATCTAAGACAAAAACATTTCCATTTCAGGTAACATCAGATTTAATTGTTAGAAAGTTGCTTCATCATAAACTGTTTGATGGCTTGTGCAGTGCTCCACCAACCAAAAGTATTTTGGCCACTTCCCTGACTGATGTTGGCTTTGTGTGTTTGAGCACACAATCCTGCAGGATTGGGCAGATCAGGCTTGTTTGTGTGTGAATGACCACAGGCATCTTACAGAATGACCCTTCTTCTGGCCCTATGCTGGAATCATAATGTAATGATGCTTTTCCTGTACAAAATCAAAAACCCTTTATGTCAAGTTTTAGCACAGACTGTGATAGATCTACATTTTAGGAATGTGGACAAACATATCTCTACATGTTTTCTGGTAAAAATTGACTGCACTGCAATTGGATGCATGTCTCCTGATCATTTCTGACACAAACACAGACAAAAAAACTAATTTATTTTGTGACTGTCAAATTGTGTTTTCATTCTTTTCCTACCAGCATACAGTTGCTTTGCTTTTGGTAAAACGAATCTCATCTTGGATTCCTGTGTGTGGCAATCCTGTACTGTGTATTGCTCTCGGTCAGTCAGATCGTATTCTGTCAGTGTGAACAGGAATACAGCAAGAATCAGACTAAGATGGTAAAAAACACTTGCTTTCTTGTTTGTCAGGGCCTGGGATCTGCTACAAAGGCTTGTTTTCTAGTTTAAAACATAAAGTATAGTTTGCTGTTGTGTGTGTGTTGGTGCTGGTAAGATCAGCTTGTATAATGGACATGTTTCGTTCGTATCGACTGACTGCAAAAACTACTAGAGATGCACGATCAGAATGTTTGACCCTTTTTTGATCTCCGGTTTTCATAAAGCTTTGACCTGCCAATATTGATTTTAGATTATTCTGCTTCCCTTTCAGTTATGCAATATAAGAGGAAAAAGAACAACATTCAAAATTATTTTTTTAAATCCTTCTTGTTGCAGACAGGAGTTATTTCTATTAGGAGCAGAGTTGTGAAGTTCAAACCAAATCTACTGACTTGCTCTTTAATGCAAAGGGACCGAACCACAATTATTATTTTTTCCTTTTCTTTTCTTGCTGTTTTTCTCAAAGATGCACACTCAAGCTCTTCCTTTTATATGCCACTAAGTCAGACTGAACAGCCAAAAGGGGAGAAGAACATCAGAGTACATGTGTGTCCCTGATGCCCTCAAAGTTTACAGTACCTCAGTGCTTAGTATGCAGCAGTATAAGGGGGGCACTGGAACAGCCATTTAAAATGAGTTGCTGGCCATTTGGAAAGACTAAATGACTTTGAGCCAAAAGAAAACCCAGCAACATTTAAATGCACATTTCAGACCAAAATAAAACAAAACAAAAAAACAAGCAATAAAGCAAAAACTGACAGTGATCTGAATGATTCTTGCCAAATTTTATTTTTTCAACATAAATTAATCTAGAAATGGGTAAAATTTCTGACTTTGCCATTTCATATCAGTAAAACCTTCCACGCCAAAAAGTGTTTTTATCAGCAGGATCTGATAAAAACACTACTTAGATGCCGATCCAGAAAAAGATCTCATTTTTGAGTTTGAAACTTGCCAGTCCCCAGATATCTCTGTGTATTGTATCTCTTTTATAAGAAGGGTAGTTAAGAGGTATTTAAGTGTTATTTATATCAGTTACAGGAAATCAGCAATTCACTGCATAACCACACAATGTTGTATATACAGTAACCAAATAAAGCAGTCAATCAGTTACAGAAGCTTTCACACTGTCAATATGCATTAGCTACTGACTAGTTGGAGTAGTCTAATTAATTAAGCCTCACTTTGAAACTCAGGTGCCATTAGGTCAGTGATGAGTAGGCTCACAGCACACTCACCATAACTAGAAATCTTTTCTTGTCATGGATCTGAAGAAATACCACCAAGCTTTGTTCAGCAGCTTTAATGTCTAGCAAACGTCAGAGCCAAAGCAGCAACAACATAGGCAAGTTATTTCATTCTTGTTCTTTGTGTGATTTCAAAAACCAATTTGACTGAGGTTTTATGCAGCTAACAGCTAATAGCAACAAAGGCACCTGCGGATCCACCTCTTACACACACAGTCCATTTCAGGTCTCAAGTGGGAAACTATTGATTGAGCCAAAAATCTAACAAAAGGAGCTCAAACTGAGTAACACCCACTCTCCAAGATCAATCGGAAAACATGACTCAGCATGATATTGCTCATTTGAAATAAAAAAAGGATCTGCTACTACCAAGAAGCAAGCCAGAGTTTTTAATCAGCAGCCAACATATTGCTGCTGCTCCCGGCAGTACTTTCCAACTGGAATCAGACCAAGCAGCCTAACATTTAACACCTCAACAGTCATTGTGGGAATAAAATATAAGAACTCCAAGTCTGCCTTCTCCCACTCTCTAGCTTTCCTCTTTTTCATCCATTCTCCTCTTTTCATTTCTGGTCCTTCATTTTATTGCTCTTTTTTTGCTTCGTATTCCATGTCTCTGGTGGGTTGACATTTTTGGCCAAGCTCCCAGATAAGAAAGTAGTATGAAAGCAGTGTGGTGGAACAGTTATTATAGGCAGTGTGATCTGATCAGGGAGGTTTCAGATCCCAGTGACAAAGACTCTTCTTATCACACCCAGGACTCACTTGGAACCCAGAGCACTGAGGTTTTGCATTGAACTCCCACAGGATGAGTGAGAATTACAATAAGAAAAACCTCTGCATGTTCATCTATACACATATATCATGTCCAGAACAGTGTTTTATATTATCAGTAAGTTTGGAGGCATAAAACAACAAAATTTTTTGGCATTAATTTTTGGCAAACTAAAACTTGTAGAATGCCACACTGTATTGCTAAATAATCTTACAAAACTAATTATTAAACATTGGGGAATACACAAAAAAACTGGGGATAATTTGTCTGTATTTTTTCTTTGAGTCTTTCATTTGCCTTTTTTTAACTAGTTTAAAAGGCACATGAGCCCCTCCACCCATCCTGAACAGAGTCGTCTCCTGGCCAACCGTCTGAATGGCTTCTACTGCAGACATGACAAGAAGCCATTCACACCTCAAATCATCCCCTCGACATCCCATTCAGGAACAAATTCCTCCCATAAAGCAACCAACCCCCACCATCAGATCCTCTGCCTGCACTAAAGATCTCAGAGGAAGAGATAAACAGGCTCTTTCAGCGCATGAAAACAAAGAAAGCTGGAGGACCTGATAACGTCTCCCCATCATGTCTGAAAGCCTGCGCACATCAACTTGCTCCGATCTTCACAAGGATCTTCAACAAGTCACTGGAGAAATGTGAGGTCCCCTCCTGCCTCAAACGATCCACCATCATCCCGGTTCCCAAGAAACCCACCATCGTAGGATTAAATGACTACAGGCCTCTAGCCCTGATGTCTGTGGTCATGAAATCCTTTGAGCGGCTGGTGCTGAAGCACCTGAAAGACATCACAGGCCCCCTGCTGGATCCCCTGCAATTTGCTTACCGAGCAAACAGGTCGGCAGATGATGATGTTAACTTAGGTCTACACTTCATCCTGCAACACCTTGACCACCCAGGGACGTACGCCAGGATCCTGTTTGTAGACTTCAGCTCGGCCTTCAACACTATCATACCAGACATTCTCCACCAGAAGCTCACCCAGCTCAACGTCCCAGCCTCCACCTGTCAGTGGATCAACAACTTCCTGACAGACCGACAGCAGCAGGTGAGACTGGGGAGCATCTTCTCCCGATCCAGATCAATAAGTACTGGTGCCCCCCAGGGGTGTGTTCTATCCTCACTCCTCTTCTCTCTGTACACAAATGACTGCACCTCATCGGACTCGTCCGTGAAACTCCTTAAGTTTGCAGACGACACCACTGTCATTGGACAGATCCAGGACGGTGATGAGTCTGCATACAGACAGCAGGTGGATCGGCTGGTACACTGGTGCGGTCAGAACTACCTTGAACTGAACCCACTCAAGACTGTGGAAATGGTGGTGGACTTTTGGAGAACACCACCCCCATACACCCCCCTCACCATCCTCAACAACACTGTATCGGCCGTGGACCACTTTAGGTTCTTAGGAACCACCATCTCTGAGGACCTGAGATGGTCTTCACACATAGACACTGTTCGAAAGAAGGCCCAGCAGAGACTGTACTTCCTGAGGCAACTCAAGAAGTTCAACCTTCCACAGGAGCTGTTGGTCATTTTCTACACTGCCATCATTCAATCTGTCCTGTGTTCATCCATCTCAGTGTGGTTTGGCTCATCCACAAAACAGGACAGGTCCAGACTGCAACAAATAATCAGGACTGCAGAGAGAATAATCAGAGCTGATCTTCCCTCCATCCAGGACTTATACAGGTCTAGGGTCAAGAAAAGAGCAGCTGCCAAAATCTCTGCAGACCCCACACACCCTGCACATAAACTGTTTAGAGTTTTACTTTCAGGCCGCCGCTACAGAGCACTGTTTACTAAAACCAGCCGCCACAAAGACAGTTTCTTCCCCCAGGCTGTTTCTCTGATGAACATTCAATAGAGTACAGAACAACAGCATACAGATGTTGCAAATGCACCTTTTCTATTAGATATGTGTATATTGTACATTGTAAATTGTAAATTTGTATATTCTGTAATGCAGAATATTGCATTGTACATTGTATATTGTACATTGTAAATTGTAAATTTGTATATTCTGTAATGCAAAAACAGAACAAAAGAGCAAAGTGTACCGGAGTCAAATTCCTGTAAAGTCCCTTGTAAAGTCTGTTTTCATTAACTGGTATTAAAACCCACTAAAAATGCTGTGTTTTATTGTCTCCCATTTTGTCAAGATTTTTTTAAATGTTTTTAAAACTGTCTAATTTTCATATTTGGGAGGGCAAAACAGAGTGACTTTATTCAATAAAACTGGCATTTGAGATTAAAAATTCAGTTAGTTAATGAATAGTTATTATGTATGGCGAGGTCTAAAGTGAATGATGAAATTCATAAAAAGAATTTCAAAAATCATGTTCATACATTATATTTTTATGTCAATCGTAAGAGTATTAAGTTGAGTAGGGAAAATGAAGGACCCCTTCCGAGATGACAGAGAACTTCAGGCCCTGCCTCACGAAGCATTTCTCAGAACACTGAGAACAACATCTGACTGGAGGAATAATGATGTAAAGATGTTTAGAAATCAATCAGAGATGCTCGATAATACACTGTAAGAATAATGCATTTTTGGATGTTAAAATATATCAGTATGTAATATTAACATATTTTGTCTGTAAAAATATACTACAAATGTAATAATGGTTATTGTTATGTCAGAGTAAAAACAAATCAAATTGTGCTGATTACATTTTGTTATTTTTTCACGTAATAAATGTAAAAAAGTAATTTGTGCAAACTGTATAAGGATAATGCTTTCATTTTTGTAGAATAAGGAGTTATGTGTTCAAGCTAGGATTTACATAAATATACATAAATGTGGCCAAATTTGTTAGTGCAAATAGATGTTTGCTCTGTGAAGCGATTTTTGCACAGATCTGCCTCTAGTTTCAGTGTTGGACACACATGTTTATCACTTGCTTCTAGCTTTGTGCAGCTACTCCACAGTGTTTTATTAAGGCTCCTGGCCCTCCTCCTTTTCCAACAAAAGTTGTTAGACAGTTTAAAGTTGGAACTAATGTAAAGCTTGGGTAAGTATGTAACTCCCATGACAGTAATCCATCAGCACATTGACAACTACTAATTCATCACTGATTCATTATGTTCAGCAGACTTACAGTCATGAAGCCATCGAGTAGACCAGAGTCAGGTTTGGGTGGAGCCTGCAGTCTCTCCATTGACCATTTCTCAATGATTGAGGCAACTTGGCTGTTCTCAGTGTTAAGGATCCTAAACCCTGTCATATTCACACCACTGTATCGGTAAGGCTCCACATCCAGTGCCAACAGATCCTGGAAAAAAACACAGGAAATCATGGGTATCAGAATTTGATCCAAAGTTTCACCTTGGAGAAAATATTGCTTTTTGCGGGGACTTCTCAAATACATGAACATTGAATGATAGAATGATATTGTAACATTTAGATGATGCAGATGGTGAGATAGACAATTTATTGAGTTTTGAGAACTGCAATAATTTTATTGATTTTGCATGGACTCATGTCACACTTTATAAGGAAGTTTGCCTTTTAAATAGAGGCCTTATAGTGGCATTGGCTACTCGAGGGGACTGACCTAACCATAGCGGTACAACATTTGGACAAATTATGCTGTTGGTGAACGGCTGTAAATACTGAAACAGTTTGCCATTAGTTTAAAGAAAACCTTCATGTTCTATGTTCAATGTTACTTTGAAACATTTTAAACATTGTCCCTTTTTAAATAAAAAGAGCTTTTGGTAATAAATGTCGACATAATAACATCAGTTATTGTCGTCTGTCAAGCCTAACAATCTTTTCAAGTTTAATCCACCATGCTGTTTAAATGAACTCTGACAGAGTTAATCTAGAGTGGAGACACTGAGTGTCAGAAAATGTCATTAACTAGAGGAACTGAAGAGTGTGTCATTTATGTGATATTTACAAGGTGCCTCACTGACTATATGCTTATTGTAAAATCTGGAAGAAAAAAATGTTTTGCTTCTATCACGTCCAAAAAACAACTCCCATAGTCCAAACGTTTTGAAACAGGAGATTTAAGGCCAAGCCTACTTTGTATTTTTGTCATGAGCCACCTCAGGCTGTTTCTAAGAACTTCCAAATTGTTTTGTCTTCCAATACTGACTATTTACCAGGAATATTTGAATGGAGTTTCCAGAGGAAACAGGAGTTTTTTCAACATAATAATTCTGTTAAAATTACAGGTCATATTCTTTCTTACCTTTTAACAATAATAGATTATAAAAACCAATTGTGTTCTGAGGTAAAAAATAAAACCTTTTTTGATACCTCAGCCAAAACTGTTGTGGTGGGTGGAGCTACCTGCTTGACCCTCAGGACTCCACCGTGAAAACGCTCACAAAACGAGCCTGGAAAATAAGTTCTGGGAAGAAATGTTTCAGGTCTCAAAGCTGAAGCATGCTTTCATTATTATTTATGGTACTCCAAACACATTACAATCTTTTTCGGTTTGAGCACATGTATATTGTCACACCTGTGCTGGATTCCCCAATTTGCCTTCCTGTCCATTTGCTGAAATTGTATCAGTTGTTCTGCAAACTCCAAAGATCTGTGGTCATCGGACACTCAAGTATCCAAGTTTAAAAACAGACGTGTCTGACCCTTTAAGTTAGTGTCCTCTAATTTATGGAAGTTAGATCAACCAGATCAGACCATTTTAAACATTGAAATCAAATTTTCATCATTTACTTTTAATCTATTCAGGTTAGCTTGATTTTTATTTTGAAACGTCAGTTTGTTTATATTTTATATGTTTAACATTGTTTTATGACTGTGTTTATGAATATATTTAATGCTGAATTAGAAATATAAATATGTAGCATAAACCTTGTAAATATCCACATTTAGATTTTGTATTTCAAAATTAAATGGTTGATTTCTTTTATTCAGAAATCTTGAAAATGAGAAAACTGTAATAGAATTTTAAAGAAACGTTTCAATTTGGCCCATTACAGGAATGGGTAAAGATTGTAATTACACATGTTGAATTTCAGTTAAAACATTTTGTTTAGGTGCTGTCCAACCAGCGAAACTCAGAGCAATGTCATGTTTGTTTTTATTGGTTGATGAATGCTTGCTATCAGTAAAAAGAAAAAATAAAGGTCCTTAAAAGTTTTTAGTTTTCTGAAGACATTGTGATTTAGCAGCCAAAGTAGTTGAGCTTAGAATTAAACTCAGTGAAATGTGTTTGTTCTGGCTGAAGGATTTATTTAACCCATCTTCTACAAATACATGCATATGCAAAGGTATGTTGGAACCTTTGTTTAACTTGGTTTCAGGATAGGTGCCTTCAACAGCGTATTCTATGGTTGACTGGATAAACCAAGTTTACAACTGCCAAACATAGGTTAGTGTTAACTAATTCCACCAGATTAAAGAAGAGACAAAAAAATTTTGTAAAATCTTTCCAAGAAGAGCAAACGCAACCTAAGTATTGAACTTCAGAATCTTCATTTCTGAAACTGGGGGTCCAAAATCAAACTATGACAACAGTCCAGGAGCCACCATTGTTACCTAATAAACAAAACATGGCTTTTGTACTCATGATATCAGGAGGTGAATTTTAAACCAAGCTCATATTCTAAAGTTCTCTAGCTTAGATAGACTTTTGGATTGTCCTTGCTGTGATTTTAATTAGAATCTACATTTAAAGAAATATTTGCTTTTCATCTGCTTCTGTTTGTAAATGCAGCCCATTAACGTCCACTTCAAAAAAGCAGCTCAGGGCATTAAAGGCCCTAACTGATTCATTTAACTATTTTGCACACAGTGGCAGTTTTGTGATTTTTATCATTCTAAGAAGAGATATACTACAAATCAAATTTCAGCATTTACACTAAGTGCAGCATTAGTGCAGGATTCTGAATTAAATGAACTCAGATCAGAGGAGAGCTTACAATACTCTTATATTAACTTTGCTGTAAAAGCTTCCCTTGTAGTTCCAGTGCGATTTTATGATTCTTCTGCTAATCCAAAGTATTTGTGTAATTTGCTTTTGACCAGTGTGCCTTCCACATTTCTCATGCTGGTAACTGCAGGTCATTTATTAATCCTGAAATTTAAGACAAAACCAATGGTAAGATTTTATATTTATATAGACAGCAAGCTTTCTGCAGAATCCATATTTAATCAATTACCAGGGCTGATTCATTAAAAGTGTCCAAAATATTCTCAGTTAACTCTGTCTACATCTGCAATAATATGCATTGCTTATAATGTCTCTAGATGTAATGAGTTTCATAAAAAATATGTTTGATTAACAGGCAGCATAGCGTTTGATACTTGAATCTGAAGGTTGGAAGGCAGACAGCTAATCCACTACACTAAACACAGCCTATTACAACAGGGGGAAATGTTAACACATGTACTGAGTTCATAATTCTTTTTGACAGTACTTTGACAGTACAGAAATTCCTTAAAAATACACAGTTTCTCATAAAAATTACCAAAATATTCTCATTTAAACCTGTGTATATCTACAATAATATATATTGTTTATAACGTCCCTAAATGTAATAGTCCTTGAACAAAAACATGAAAAGGCTTTGTTTATACATTAACAACCTATAATGAACTGAATTTAAATATTAATTAAAAATCCATATTTCATCAAACAGTTCCCACAATATTCTCAGATTTCCGTAACTATAGAAGAAAAAAAAAACTGTTTATTCAAGTGCCTGAATTAATTACCTTTTCAACCAAAAACCGTTAACTGTCATATCCATAGTACTTAGCCAAATTTAATAATTTATATAAAATATATAGTTTTTCATAAAATTCCCTACATATTCTCAGAAAACCATATCTATATGTGGAATGATATACATTGTTTGTCATGTCTCTAATTTTAATGACTGTTTTAAAATAAATTGTTAACTATCATTTCAATGATATTAGTAATAATGACCAAAATTGAAAAATTCACGTAAAATCCATACTTTGTGAGACACATCTCAAAATATTCACCAAGAACCTCATTCATATGTAGAATAGGCCTGATTTTCTCCAGCCACCACACTTTAATGATTTAATCAAAATTAATTTATAATCGCCATTATTGATTAGCATATATCCTTACAAATTAATTGTACACAAGTGGGCAGTTTATTGGGGATTATAGGCAACATCTACTTAAGTAGTGTGCAAAATTCCACGGTGTTTGGCCCAACAAAACTTGAGATACAACTGCTAGCTTTATTACCAAACATTGTACAATGTAGTGACACGCTTTGAGATAGAGCTTTAGCTAGAATAGGTACTTTTCAGAATTATGCAAAGAATATATCCTGAAGGTTTTGGCTTCTCTAGGTACCATGAGTGATTTTTGGGGCATTTCTTTATAAGTGAAGGGTTGGAGGTACATTTTCCCACATAAGCCAGGCCCCCTTTGCCCAATCATTACCATATTGATAACATATTCTCTAAGTGGTATCCTGAAGAAATGTACCACATTTTATAAAAATCAATTTAGCCATTTTGGCTATATAACTTTATCTTGCTTATAGCCCCCCCTAGGCTTAGATTCCCCTCTAAATGAGTACATACCAACAGTTTGACCTTGTGCACTACTGGTATGAAAATTATTTGTACATCTTAATCTATTTTCAAGTTGGGCCAAAAAGATTTTTTTTTTGCTTCAAAAAATTTGATTGCATATAATTCACAAACCGAAAAATAATTTTAAAATCCGTTCCATATTGTTTTGTCAGCTATGTCTGAATTCTTACAAGGACGGTTTCGCTTTGATTGGCCTTGCCCCTAAGGAGGAGTTAATGAAAATAGGTTTCGCATATTACGCAACATTGTTGCTAATTTGCATAACTCTATGATTTTTTTTCAAAACTGACATGATTAAGAATGACTCAAAGAAAATCCAGGAATTGAGATTTAGTCTCTGCAAGCAACAGCTTCAGATATAATCACAGAAACGCATTTTACATTACAACAGTGCCATCTAGTGGTGAAACTTATAAACAAAATTTCATGTACCTAGGTAGCACAATTCTGCATATGATCTGTAATTTCCCTGACAAAATCTTTCAAATTCACTGAGTTCAAAGGTCAAATGTGAGATAGCATATAAGCCACGCCCACTTTTTAATCATATTAAAAGTATGTCCTGAGGTCAAGGTCTTGAGCATATGGACCACGTTGCTTGTCAATCCATCAATCCGTTATGCAGATATAAACTTCTGTTGCCTATAGCGCCCCCTATTATTGAATGTGTATCAAACTCAATGTATAGGCACAATAGCCCATTCTCTATCAGGTTCTCCAATCTTGTTTGGAAATCATGAAATATAGTCAATTGACTTTTGTGCTGTTCACAACTTTCGAAGATTTCATCCCATTGTGTCCCGCTAACTCTGTAAATCGTATGTACAGAGTTTTATCTTGATTGAGCTCAAAATGTAGGAGGAGTTGTGGAAATAGATTTTGACTTTGTCGCGACGTAGCAAAAAAATCTGGTTAGGCAGAAGTGGGCGTGGCCAATTACAAAGTGATGCAGAATCATCCAAGGAACAAGGTGATATAAACCTTTGGAGTGTGGGAATTACGGTTTGGACGTTATAAGCCCAAATGCGATGTCATACGTAATAGCGTCCCCTAGTTGTTAGGGGGTCTGAATTTTAGTATCTGAGTAGTGGTTGTGATTCCCTACTTGGTTGCTATGTCAGTTTCTTTCCAGTATTTTCTGGTTCTTGCGCCCAATGACTTTTAGCAGAGAATAATAATAATGATAATAATGAAAAAAACGAAGCAAAAACAATATGGTTCCCTGCTCCACTGGGAGCAGGTGAATGGCCATGCCCTGCATGGCCTTCGCCCGCATCTGCGGGCTTGGAACCCTAATAATTGCCACTTTATTGCATTATGTTTGGAAGGCCCCTTTATTGCGCAAGCTAGAGATGAATGAAGCTACCAATCACAGTGGGGTATATGGCTCTCGGTGACGGGCCATCGGCTGGGCTCGAAGGAAGCAGAGACTCATTTCACAATTCCAATGTTTTAAGTTGTATAAAGGGTCAAAGTAACAAAAATGAACTTGAAATAAATTGAAGGTGTGAAATATTCAACATGATAAAATTGAGTGCTGTAAAAACCAGCATGTGATTGATTTCTCTGTAAAAAATTAGAATCCGTGAATTTGAATGTCATTTAAATGATAACATGTTAAATATTGTTACTATGAATATCAAGGTTATCAAATTTAACGTTGCCTGTTTTCATTCACTGCCTTGATTTTAGCGCCTCCATTTTTGCCACTTCAGATTTATTATTCACCGCATTCAGAGTATAATTTTGTTACTTCCATTAGATTGGGATACGGCAGCAGCCTCGTCGCGACAGCGGAGTACTTCTAGTCCATAGCCATTTGCATGCTTTTTCAATAGTACGGCAGTGGAGCTGCGGAGAGACACAAGTGAAAGGTTTTTTTTAAATTAAGTGGAATCTTAATAAACTGAGTAGATATTTGAGTTCAACAAACCTACATTCTCACCTAAAAAAGTTTAAAGTTTATTTGGGGTCACAGAAAGCGTATTATTTACATTTTATTCACAATTTTCACCACCATCGTCTGCCATTGCAGCCTGAGCTCAACTAATCTGACTCAAGCTTGCTTGTGGGTCAAAAAATTTTATTTTACCATGTTCAGTATTTCACCCCTTCAATTCATTTCAAGTAAATTTTTACTTTGACCCCTTATACTGTTGACGATGTCACAGGGGGTAGTGGACCTCCGACAGAGCCACTCAGCCAGCCCCTGCCCGCCGTCCCAGGTCAGGGGGAATGGTTGGCACTAGGTTGGCGTAATCAGGGGTCTGCCTGTTTCGATTATATAGTCAACAAAATGTCGGTGTGGTTTGTACATAGTATATGGTTTGTATATAAAAAAATATTAATGGTGTCCCACTGTCCCTGCTTCATGCACTCTGTGCTTGATCTGCCATAATGTGATGTACACAGACAAATTATTCCAAATAAAATTTACATAAATGGAATGCACTGAATCATTTGCGGAAAAATATTTACTCATCAAAACATTAAACATTACAAAGACATTTTTATATAATGTTATTTGTATCACTTTTTTCTATTACTACGTTTACAACAAAAACATGGCTGATAATGAACAGCCCGCTAGCAGTTGTCTTTTTTGCGCTCGCTATGCTGGTACTTTCTATCATCTACAAATGCCATGATGTCCATGTCATCATAAAAGACAAGAATATTGAGTGCACAAAGAAAGGTGACTTCTGCCAAACTGTTCTTCTTCCACCATACTGTTGTTACTGAAAAAAGGAGCGTAAATGATGCACATTGGTGAAATTACGTTCTCCGTGCATTGTTGGTTGGCTAAACACTATTTTGAGAGCGACACCAAGCGAAATGAATATATATTCTTGTCACACAGCCCTTATCATGTCTTTTTTAAAGCCTGCAGTGAAGAGAAAGGTTGATGATGAGCATAGACAATTTCAAGAAAGTGGGAGATTCAATATTTCGTTTGTTGGGACCCCAGGCATGGGTTACAACATTAAAGACCAGAAAGAACTATTCTATTAACCTACTTCCAGCTCAGCCCAGGAAGAGGAGGAGTCACAGCTGAACAAAAACGCTGTGCTCCAACATACCAGGCTCTTTCCATGTGGATCTTGGATGGGAAGCAGACAGGAGAGGCACGACGCACAAATATCTCCTTGCTGGCAAGCAAACCTGACTCTTCAACTTGGATCCAAAAGTAACTATGATCACATGCAACAAAGTTAAGTAATGATTTGCTGTTCGAGGATCTGGGATTCAATCATGTAAAGGGTGCAATGAGACAAGCGTGACTTGCCTTTTATTCTGAGGGCTTCAGAAGCAGCCCTAATCAAAGCGGATTTCCTCCACTGCCTGGAAAAGAAGGCTAGGACCACATCACACGCCTTCCTGCGTGTAGGTCCAGGTAGCGAGAGCTACCCCGCTGCATTGCGGCCACTCAAGGAGCCAAACATGCCTTTGTCGTACAGTTCGGCAGGGCCGGCTAAGGGCCGACCCCTTTACAGCTCCTGAGATTAGCTGCAATACTAGTCCCTTTCAGTCCACATGTGGATGACTGGACCACTCTCATCTCGTCGCCCAGAAACTTTCCCTCAGCACAGTACACGTGAGAGGTAGTGTTTGGGCAGAGATTAGTTTAGAGTTAAAATAATCTAAATAATGTTTGTTAAATGACGTTTGATTATTTTTGTTTGTGTTGAGAACACTCAGCTAAGTGCTAGCAGACTATATGCTCAGCTAATTTGTTGTGTTTGAAAGTTAAGACGAACTTTATTTGACCCTTTATGACCAACCATAGAACAAGTTCGCCAGAGCATATTTTTACATTTGTACATGCTGTAGAGCCATTTTTTGGAACATTTCAATCTGTTATACATCAATACAACCCTTACATTCAACATTTTTATATTTTGTACATAATAACTCCATATTAACTAAGTAAATTGCTAAAATGTGCAATTAACCACCATAAAAATTAAAATCATTTTTATTTTTTTTTTGCACATATTTTCCTAAATACAGAAATATCATAGCTGTATCCCTCAAAAATTGCAACATAAAAAAGTTGCATAAAACCCTTTCAAACCACAGAAAATTTATTTGGAGTGGGTGCACAACTTCATTTTTGAAATACACAAATTGTTATGAACAGAGACCAAAACGATATAAAATGTACATTGTGAACAGTTTGAGAAAAGATAATATGTACATCAAAATAAACTATTTACAGAAGTGTAATTAAATCTCTAACTGTCCCAGATACCTTTGAGCACACATATATGTTCATAAGACCATCTTCAAACAATAACAAGTGCAAAAAACAACGAAAATGAAAGTGTGAGAGAAGTTTACCGCGAAAAAACTACAACTTCAGAAAAAAAAAAAAAGACCACTCCCGGGAAAAAACACCCAGGAAATGACATCACTTCCGGTTGTTGTGGGCATTGGTGTGAAAGAAAACCATGTGATAGTTCATCCACCAATATCATCACGCATATTCCGATGTAGGAAGTACACTTTGGTCTGGATTTTAATGTTTGTTTTTTGTGATTTTTTTTGTGGTGCAGTGTTTGCAGCTCGTCTGAGGAGGTATTTTGAAAAGCACCGAGCTCAAAGCCATTCAGCATGACAGTTATGGATACCAGTCTTTCTTTGCAGTTGATGAAATACGGAAACCTGGACCTGTCACAGATTGGTGGTGGATTCCAGGTGATCTCAATATTGCCGACAGTATAACAAGAGAAGCATCTCCTGAGGACTTTCAAGAGGATTCACAGTGGCAAAATGGACCAAATTTCCTGTGCCAACCTATTGAACAATGGCCGATAAAGTCTGCCAAAGACATTGCTGTGTCTGCAAAAGAAGGTGTCGCAAAGCTCCAAAGGAAAGCTTTTTCAGCAGTGACAGCCCTGGGGGGCATCCAAAAAAGTTTTGGTCAGATGGTGGGAGAAACTTTGTTGGAGCTAAATCTGCTCTTAGTGATTTCTATTTGTTTTTTAACCATGAAACTTTGAAACATGGGACTGAATGGTGCTGGAAAATACATCCTGCAGACTCCCCCCACAGAAATGGAGCAGTAGAAGCAGCTGTAAAGATTGTCAAGCAAGCTTTGCACAATTTAGGAGGAGATGGAGTCTTCACATGGGGAGAATTTCAAACATTCGTATATTGCAGCGAATCTGGCTAATGAAAGACCAATAGATGGAAGAACTCAAAGCTGAGAAGACTGCATAAACTACATAACTCCTAACTCCCTGTTGCTGGGAAGAACTGGTCCAAGAGGTCATAACTATGGCTTTGACTTTGAAGGGTATTCACTCAAAAGACTAAAGTTCATTCAAACGGAAGTTGACAGATTCTGGAAAAAGTGGAGTCAACTGGCTGGACCAAATTTGTTTGTCTGAAGTAAATGGCAGTCGATGAAAAGGAGACATTGTTTGGCTTGCATACCAAAATGCCCTGAGAGGTCAGTACAAACTTGGCAAAGTGGTTGGGGTAAAACAGTGATAAAAAGGGAACTGTGAGAGATGTGTAAGGACTTATCCAAGTTACCATGTGCCCACTGTTAAAGCTGGAGGACAAACAAACAAAAAGGGGAAAAAACTCAATGGAGATACCTTCAACAATACTTCATAGAGATGTCAGGCGCATTGTTGTGCCAATAGAAGAACAAGAAACACTGCAGTGACCAGATCTGACGATGGAGATAGAAAGATGTGACCTCCTTAGGTTAAAAACCCAGGAGCTCAAGTGGGAGGTGTCAAGTTAAACCAACAAATCTGACAGTTTTGAATGTTTCACTATCTCCACGCAACTGGAGTGCACTCTACAAACAATCAATCGCACCCATCCCTGTCATTGCTCTATCTCAGCAGGCAAATCTATTAGGTAATCCTGTTCACCTGTGCTCACAAATACATATTAGTATGCATGGTTTCCAACATAGTTTGTTTACCTGTTTAATTCACTGTTAAGTTAAAAGTAAACTTTTAAAAACATTAATTAAGAAACTAGTTAAATATTAAAAGTCAAAGTGAATACATTTTTGTTTCTTATATTTAATGTTTATTTAATCTGTTTGTAGGTTATCAACCTACTTATGTCCTACGAATGTTGCACTGCTGTTGAGATCCAAATTAGGACGAATAAACAATGCCTTTCCAAGTTAGGGCAAATGCTGAAGTGATTTCAGATGAAAACAAAACCTGACAATATTAAATAATATATTCATAATAATAATCACAACAGTTGTTGAGCACAGGGACATGTCTTATTTGCACAGATAAAGTTGTGGTGCACAAGAAATACAACCTGAAACTTCATTACTCAACTAGAATTGCTGAGGAGTCTGCAAAATACCAGGAGGATGACAGAGCCAACCGGGTTGCCAATCTTAAAACATGTCTACTTAGGGAAAACGATTTCTTCATGAAAGCAACCAAAGAGAATAATGCAGCAGTCAAAGCAAGCTATGTTGTTAGTGAGATGACTGCTAAGGCGGAAAAGCCATTCACAGAAGGCGAATTTGTCAAAACAGTGCATATTATAGCCTGCAAGTATAACTTGTATTTAAAGGAAGGTCAGTTTATCAACATCAGACTTTCTGCCAACACCGTGGCCCAGCGCATTTCTGACCTGTCCAGTAATATTTTTGATAAACTGCTTTAGAAAGTCAAATGTCTTGATTCCTACTCAGTTACTTGTGATAGCACAGACTTCAATGACACTGCTCAGCTCACAATACACTACTGGTCAAAGGTTTTAGAACCACTTTCTCAGTTAATGGTTTTCTTTATGTTTATAACTATTTACATTGTACGTAGATTCTCACTGAAGGCATCAAAACTGTGAATGGGGAGAACATGTGTTTGATACACAAAATAGTAGACCTGCACAAGGCTGGGATGGGCTACAGGAAAATAACCAAGCAGCTTGGTGAGAAGACAACTGTTGGGGCAATTATAAGAAAATGGAGAAAGTTTAAGATGACGGTCAACCTCTCTCGGTCTGGGGCTCCATGCAAGATCTCACCCCGTGGAGCATCAATGATCATGAGGCAGGAGAGGGATCAGCTCAGAACTACAAAGCAGGACCTAGTCAATGACCTGAAGAAAGCTGAGACTACAGTCTCAGAGAAGACCATTAGTAACTCACTATGCTGCCATGGATTAAAATCCTGCAGTGCACCCAAGGTCCCCCTGATCAAGCCAGTGCATGTCCAGGCCTGTCTGAAGTTTGTCAATGATGATCTAGATGATGAGACAAAAATAGAGCTTTTTGGTCTAAACTCCACTTGCTGTGTTTGGAGGAAGAAGAAGGAATCCCAAGAGCACCATCTCTACCGTGAAGCATGGTGGTGGAAACATCATTCTTTGGGGATGCTTTTCTACAAAGGGGAAAGAACAACTGCACCATATTGAGGGGAGGATGGATTGGGCCATGTATCGGGAGATCTTAGCCAACAACCTCCTTCCCTCAGTAAGGGCACGGAAGATGGGTCATGGATAGGGGTCTTCCAGCATGACAACGACCCGAAGCACACAGCCAGGGCAACAAAGGAGTGGCTCCATAAGAAGCATCTCAAGGTCCTGGAGTGGCCTAGCCTGTCTCCAGACCTGGACCCAATTGAAATCTTTGGAGGGCGCTGAAAGTCCGTATTACCCAGCAACATCCCTGAAACCTGAAGGATCTGGTCCAAAATCCCTGCTGCAGTGTATGCAAACCTCATCAAGAACTACAGGAAACGTTTGATATCTGTAATTGCAAACAAAGGTTTATGTGCCAAATATAAAATTTGGTTTTTCTGATGTATCAAATACTAATGTCATGCAATAAAATGCAAATTAATAACTTAAATATCACACAATGTGATTTTCTGGACTTTTTTAGATTCCATTCCTCACAGTTGAAGAGTGATACAAATTAAATACTTCTACATGCTTTACAAGTGGAAAAACCTGCAAAATCAGGAATGTATCAAATACTTGTCCTCCCCACTCTATGCAGCAAATGAAAAATTGTAAAAGAACTTTAAATATGTTTTATATTTACGATTATTTGAAGTAGCCACCCCTTGCTGTGGTGACTAAAATAATAACCTTTAGCTGTCTCTAAATGAACCTCTGGTAAGTTCCGTTAAGACTCTTTGGAAACTATTTTAGATGACCACCTAATGAAGCTCATGGAGAGAATGCTAAGAGAGCAAAGCAGTAATCAAAGCAAAGGGTGGCTATTGAAGAATGTAAAACATAAAAATGTTTAGAGTTATTTCACAGTTTTTGTTTTATGATATAATGCCATGTGTGTTCATTCATAGCTTTGTTGCCTTTTGTTATAATCTACAATTTAAACAGTCATGAAAATAAGGAGATCCATTAAGTGAGAAAGTGTATCTAAAACCTTTGACCAGTAATGTATGCCTGTGGTGTTGATGTCAATTTTGAAGTGATGGAGGAGTTGCTCACAGTAATTCCAATGTATGGCCAGACCACCGCTCAGAAGATATTTGGCCAGCTGTGTGTGTGATGCAACAGGCTTGCTGATTTAACAACCGACGCATCACCAGCAATGACAGGGAGATGGAAAAATGGACTGGTGGCACTTGTTCAAAGAAAGCTAGAAAATGAGGGTGTGGAGGAGGCCATCGCTCTGCACTGCATTATCCATCAGCAGACCATTGGCAGCAAATGCCTGTTTAAGATTGACAATGTGATGTCAGTCATTGTGAAATGCATCAAACAAATCCGATCCCGGGGCTTAAAGCACCTGAGGTTCCGTGCTTTTTTAGAAAAAATCGTCAGAATCTGAGGATGTCCTCTACTTCACCAAGGTACATTGGTTCAGCAGGGGAAACGTCTTGAAGAGATTTTTTGAGTTGAGAGCAGAAGTAAAAGACTTCATGGAGAAGGAAGGGGTGGCTGTTCCTGTGCTAAGTGATCCCAAATGGCTCATGGACTTAACTGTTCTTGTTTCTTGACATCACACATAAGCTGAATGTACTTAACAAAAAGTTACAAGGCCAGAGCAGCTAGTCAGTGCTGCCTCTGACAACTGTGTTATGGAAAGCCCAACTCTCTCAGTCTAACATTTGCCATTTCCCACCATGCAAGACGTTTATGAATACAGGCACACTATTCAGTGATGAGAAGTATGTTGGTGCCATTTTGAGGCTACAACAGGAATTTGATCACAGATTTGCAGACTTCAAGACACACGGAGCCACTTTCAAATTTTTGCGGACCCCTTGTCTTTTGATGTGCAAGATGCCCCTTCTGTGCTTCAAATGGAGCTCATTGACCTGCAGTGCAACTCGGACCTCAAAGCCAAGTTCAAGGAGGTGAGTGGAATAATAGAGAAGCTTTGGACATTTTTGAGAACATTTACCTTCAGCTTCCCTGAGATCCCGAATGTTCAGACAGACCATGTGCTTTTTGGGAGCACATATTTGTGTGAAAAGCTCTTCTCCACCTTGAACTTCAGTGAGTCCAAGTATAGGTCCAGACTTACTGATGAGCACCTTCAAGCCCTACTGAGGGTCTCCACTGCTTTATAACTCAAGCCAAATGTGGCTCAGCTTTGTAAGTGGAAGCACTGCCAGGTCTCTGGCAGCAAGGTGAAGGCAAGAGAAACTAGGTTCCAAAGAACCGTTCTTCAGTGTTTCACTTATGTTTAGGACAGTTCATGTTCAGAGGACTGTTAATGATGACATTTAAGAAGATTGGATTTTGTTGTGGAATACCTGATGCAGCTCAACCTCACCCAGACTCTGCCTTTAGTGGCTCTAAGGTAAATTGAGTTTGACACCCCTGGTTTAGAGCAACATTTTGATGGGTGAAAGAAGCTATAAAAACAAATGGTGGATTAACTAAAAGTAATAAAAGCTGAATGACAAAATGTTTTTAAAACAAAAATAATTAGTTTTACTTTGCCAGTTTTGTGTGAATTTTCATGTTCTGCCAATTATGCGTTCATGCACATCTCTTGCACAAACTGTTATAGAATTTTCAGTGGGTCACTGTTATCTTAGTCATTTCAGTTTAGGTACTTGTCTTTCTCACCCCTTCTAAGCCGTAATAAGATAGAAAATGAAGAAATAAAGATTGAAGAGCAGCATCTTATTCTTTGGGCATGCAACTAATCTTTATTGTTGTGGTGAGAAAGTTACAATAGATAATAAAGCAACTGCAGCTCTGTACAGCCATGTTCTGTACTTACCAATGTGGTGAAGATGTAGTGATAATACTCCGTCATCATTCCCATAGCAAGAGCCTAGAACGAGTGACAATAAAAGAGAAAGCCAGAAGGGTTAGGAATGAATGTTAACATTTCACCACATTTTGCACACATGCACACACATATAGTGGTTTGGGTGTTTGCCTGATCCAATGGTTGTACTACCATGTAATGTGAGAAGGCATATACACTGCTGCAGCCACAGGCTTAAAGATAAGAGGTAAACACCCACCAAGAAGACAAACAGCTGAAAAAAATGAAAGACTCAGCTCAGGCTCAAAATAAATTTGGCATATATAAGATAATACAGCATGGAAGATTACACAAGATTCCATAGATATAAAACATATGGATCATTGGTAAGCAGTGGCACCCACCCCCATAGTAACTCTACAACAATACTGAAAGATTGCTTCACAATGGTTGCTTACTGTTGACTCGAATAAATTAAATGAATGAAAATACATGGAATACATCATTTCAACCTGGAAAGACTCACAAATGAGAGAAACACAGATGGCAATTAGAGAAGTTATTAGCTGATGTTTGTTTTATTTTGGGGCAAGGACCCCGATGAAAGACATGGATGCTGATAATGACATGAGCTTAAATAATTAGAGAATTAGAGAAGTCTTCCCCCTGGTACCCTGACACTGGTGGTGGAGTGGAGGCCTGAGGAGATCAGGGAGTTGGAAGGAGCTTGAAGCCTGATGGTGGAGATAGGGTGGAGGAGGGTCAAAGCTCAGCTGAAGAGCAGGAGATTCTGCGTATGAAGGTCTTTTAAAGCGAAGCCTGGAGGGATGGTTGGCTGAAGAGGAATGTGGATCAGGAGCTGATTGGTTGGAGCGGAGAACGTGGTGGAGTAGTTAGACGGATCTGGAATTTTTGTCAAAACTACATGAAAGATATTATTTTCAGTGAGGGCTTAAGAAAATACATTACTAAAGTAGGTGAAACTACTGTATTACGGTTGCCGGGAGTTGCACACCAACATTACAAAATCTGAAACACTTTTACAAAGCCTGAGAAAAATTTACATTTTAGAAAACAAATTTACATTTCAGGAAACACTAACAATACATGAAACACTTTTACAAGTCCCGAAACGCATTTACAAATGACGAAGTCTTATGGAAAGGCAATGTAAAAACTATTACGCCGACCCGGAAGTGGTAACGGGAGCGCTCATGGTGACCCAAAATGGACAGCAATCGAGTGGGGTTTTGCCCGTTTCGTGGTACATGAGTAGATTAAATCGGTTTTGTTTTTTGTGTGGTCAGTGCTTAGAGTCTAAGAGACAACAGCTCAATTCATGGCAGTAGCAACTAGAAAATGGTACTTCCACCACCAGAAGATGCAACAGAGTGCCAGACCAGCTGTAAAAGCCTCTAGGATGCTGCCACGCTGGCTGCTGCTGTTTTTATTGAAGCCAGTGCTTATTTTCATTATTGTCATTATAGTTATTAGCTATTGACTGTATTCAGCAATAATTTCAAATGATGATGTCATTACTGGTCATTATTTAATAAACAGCGTTAGACCAATGATATAAGGTGGGTGTATTTACTTGAGATGGAAACTATATCCTAAATAGCATTATATATAATGTGCTGAAAGGATGACGAAGAGACATTCCACAAACACTCGGTTTATTATTGCTCATGAATGGTTACTGTAATGTTACTCACAAAAAATAAAATGAATCAATTAAAAACACGCTGGCACTGTGTAGGGTCTCTGGCTATGAGGGTGCCTCAGGTTGCCGCAAGGATGCCAGTGGGTGCCAGACCAGCAGTAAACTCTGTTTTACTGCGGTGAAGCCAACTGCCTCCACTTCGAAAAGCGTCGGTCAAATCAGCCTTTGCGCGGTTTTCATGAAAACATTTTGAATTACAGCAGTGGTGCTTGCTGAGATTTTTGTAAAAGCAATATTTTTTAAATGAACTCACTCGTGGCCGTTGAGGTCATTGTTGCTTTTATTTATATTAGATATTTAAAAATCCACCTGCGAATATGTAGATATGACATTTTAGTTATTGTCACTGTTTTATGTGGTCATTTGTGTGTTCATAATTTGTGTATGTCCATTTAGATTCCCTAAGCTTCCATGCTTATTAAAACAAAATTGTTTCCAGTGACCGCTCTCACCCCATGTTGACAGAACACCTCCAGGTGTCACACATTTCACCCACATCTGTTGTGGAATTTCAAAATTAAAGCCCTTAAAGTTAGGACATTTTTGACATCACTATGTTTATGGCAAGAAAATGTTTCCAGTGGTTACCCTCACTTCAAGCTTAAAGAAGAACCCCTGCAGATGTCACTCATTAAATGTCACCAGCATGTGATATGGAATTTCAAAATTAAAGGCCTAAAAAATAAGTCATTTTATATTTATTTTCCCTAAGTGTCTGTGTATATTGATTGAATACTCTCACTTCAGGATGACGAGAAAAGTTTCAGATGACACTCATCGAATTTAATCAAGATCTGATGTGGAATTTCAAACTTAAAGCCCGCCAATGTTAGATATTTTCCATCTATCTTTTACAAAGTTGCCGAATATATTCACATCATGTTTTATTGTCCAATCATTTGTGATCTCTTAGCACTTGAAATACGTTATAAGGATGACTATATGCAATGGTCATACCTATTGGAGTCCAGTAGCTAAACAACTGAAGGAGTAGTTCCGGAAAAGGGGGAAAAGTCACTCAATTCCTGTCCATCTTGGATCACCATGAGCGCTCCTGTTACCACTTCTGGGTCAGCGTCGGAGTTGGTACATTTCCTTTCCATAAGATTTTGTCATTTGTAAATGTGTTTCGGGACATGTAAAAGTGTTTTCTGAAATGTAAATTTGTTTTTTTAATTGTTAATTTGTTTTCTAAAATTTAAATGTGTTTTCTCAAATATAAATTTGTTTCGGGACATGTAAGTGTTTCACATATTGTAATGTTGGTTTGCGCCTTCCGGCCACCGTAGTATATTTCTAAATGACAGAGATGATAGAACACCGGTAACTAAAAGTGCCAGAGCTTATTTCTTATTGTTTTACTGCTCTAATAAATATCTGTATGACCTCCCTAAAATGCCTGGGCATGCTCCTGATGAGACAGTGGATAGTCTCCTGAGGGATCTCCTCCCAGACCTGGACTAAAGCATCCGCCAAGTTCTGGACAGTCTGTGGTGCAACGTGACGTTGGTGGATGGAGCAAGACATGATTTCTCAGATGTGCTCAATCGGATTCAGGTCTGGGGAAGAGGTAGGCCAGTCCATAGCTTCAATGTCTTCATCTTGAAGGAACTGCTGACACACTCCAGCCACATGAGGTCTAGCATTGTCCTGCATTAGGAGGAACCCAGGGCCAAGCGCACCAGCATATGGTCTCACAAGGGGTCTGAGGATTCCATCTCGGTACCTAATGGCAGTCAGGCTACCTCTGGTGAGCACATGGAGGGCCATGCGGCCCTCCAAAGAAATGCCACCCCACACCATTACTGACCCACTGCCAAACCGGTCATGCTGAAGGATGTTGCAGGCAGCAGATCGCTCTCCATGTTTTCTCCAGACTTTGTCACATCTGTCACATGTGCTCAGTGTGAACCTGCTTTCATCTGTGAAGAACACAGGGCGCCAGTGGTGAATTTGCCAATCCTGGTATTCTCTGGCAAATGCCAAGCGTCCTGCACGGTGTTGGGCTGTGAGCACAACCCCCATTTGTGGCGCCGGGCCCTCATACCATCCTCATGGAGTTGGTTTCTAACTGTCTGTGCAGACACATGCACATTTGTGGCCTGCTGGAAGTCATTTTGCAGGGCTCTGGCCAGGCTCCTCCTGTTCCTCCTTGCACAAAGGCAGAGGTAGCAGTCCTGCTGCTGGGTTGTTGCCCTCCTACGGCCTTCTCCATGTCTCCTGGTGTACTGGCCTGTCTCCTGGTAGTGCCTCCGACTCTGGACACTACGCGGACAGACACAGCAAACCTTCTTGCCACAGCTCGCATTGATGTGCCATCCTGGATGAGCTGCACTACTTGTGCCACTTGTGTGGGTTGTAGAGTCCGTTTCATGCTACCACGAGTGTGAAAGTACCACCAACATTCAAAAGTGACCAAAACATCAGCCAGAAAGCATAGGTACTGAGAAGTAGTCTGTGGTCCCCACCTGCAGAACCACTCCTTTATTGAGTGTGTCTTGCTAATCGCCAAAGATTTCCCCCTGTTGTCTATTCCATTTGCGCAACAGCTTGTGAAATTGATTGTCAATCAGAGTTGCTTCCTAAGTGGACAGTTTGATTTCACAGAAGTTTGATTTACTTGAAGTTATATTGTGTCGTTTAAGTGTTCCCTTTATTTTTTTGAGCAGTGTAATTTCAAAGTCCTGCTGCTCCTTATTGAAATAGAGTAAAATGAGTTTAAGTGGAATCTGATTAAGAAGCTCCCTCAATGCCCACTGTTCATGCAACACAGCCATCACCAGTCCATGGAATGGGCCAACCTATACTATGCAGAATATGCTTACTGTCTGACTGGAATTAGCATGGAACCCCCAGGAGGAGCCACAGGCTATAGCTCTCTGTGTGTGTGTGAGAGTGTGTGTGTGTGTGTGTGTGTGTTTGTGTGTGTGTGTGTGTGTATTTGTTTGGCTGTGAGCCATCTTGTGCTAGCCTTGCTGTGTTACTGGAGCTCTGCCAACTGTGAACTTCACCCAACCAAGAAACCATTTAATAGATGGAAAGAGATTATAGCTCCTGATGTCAGGTAAGAAACGTTGAGAGCCTCTCACATTCTGTAGAGGAAATCAGCATCAGGAAGTTTATATCATAATGGCCTTAGTACTTTCAAGAAGATAAATGTAAATAGAAGAATAGATCTTGATGTTCCTAAACAACAAAAAGCTCTTTGTACCACTATAAAAAAATACTGTTTGATTTCTGTTATGAAAATCTACACCTGATGAAATCAAGCTCAGATGTATTGCTTGCCCTTTTAAAATGTTAGTGTCATCATGTGACCAAATCTCATGTCTCAGATTGCAACTCAGGCCGGCTTACAGGTTTGCAGAGGCCTGGGAAAGCCATCTGCCAGTCATGCCCTCTGACCGGGTGGGGGATGCGAAGGAGTTGGTGACACAGTTGAGTTAAGTTCTCCCATCCACAGCAGGCAGACACTCCTGCATTGCTTTCGTCTGCTCACTGGGCCCCCTCCCTTGGTTCTGGCCCCCGCCCCTATCCTGGGCCCCATCTCCCCTCTCGGTGGGCCAGTTGCAACTAATAATGAAACCATAAATGTACCATAAAAAATGCTAATATTTTGAGCAATGTGTTTCTGTGTAAAACTCAGATCTCAGTTTTACTGGCTTTTATACAAAAAGACAATGCATGGTTACAGAGTTTACGGCACGTTTCTATTCCTAACCCAAAGCTTTTAACTGGAATAAAGAAAACACATTCTCTTATGAGGTATTACACATTATCTCTTTCATGAGGGGATTTTGTCACAGGACCAAACTGCAGACAGAAACTTAAGAAAATCAAGGGAACAAGGATTTATTTGAAAACAACATGTCAACATACAGAAAACAAGATGGAAACAAAACAGAACACAAAAAAAAAAAAATACAAGGAAGCCAATATGAAAGAAACAGAAGAATCCAGCAGTAAGACCAAGACACCAAGGAGATGAAGTACTGAGAAAAAGTGACGAGTAACATGAAGGCCAGAGACAACGCTTGACCTCTTGAGGTATTGGTCTGTTGCTGAGACAAGGAGAAAAACTGGAGGAAGGAGAGTAGGCATTTTGGTGACATTATCCATGATAGTGAGAGTGAGGCATAGGGTTAGACCATTGGGGTTGCTGGAGCTAAGGCTCTGGTGTTGTCTGCTCAGCCACAGACAGCTTAGAGATTCAACTTGGCCAACAGAAGCTCAGCTACAGAATTTAGCTTGTCCACAAGGCCCAAGCAGGAGCCAAAGAGCAGGAATGGGTTGTTGTTGTGTTGTTGTTCTTCTGTCTCATATAGGCTTTACTCTTTAAGGCTTTTACTAGTGGGTTTATTTCTTCACATATACGTGAGCACTGAAAACTTTAGTCCATGCCCTAGGTGGGCCTCACCCGATCTGTATAAATTGCCCTCGGACCGGATAATTGGCTCCCATTTTTTCTTCAGCGTCAGCAAAAGCACTGAATTTTAGAAAAATAAAAAGCAAGAACAATGGCGGCTACATCAGGGGTTAGGACTTGCATGCCATCTGTGAGTGCTGCCTCGAAGCTGACCATTGGTCTGGCCCTATCTCCGGAGCCCTCCTACCTTCCTGCAAATGCCTCCCTCTGGAAGAGAACCAACAGATGGTCTCCATTTTCTCTCTGCTAGAAGGGGAATTCCCCATACGGGGCCGCTATCCGCTAGACGTATCACTAGATGCCTTTGATCGGTCGATTCCACCTCTGAGGACGACAGCTGGTGCCCCTCTTCCCCAGCGATCAGATCGCAGTTAGGCTCGCTGATCGTTTCCATCAGTGTGCCACTCAAGCTGCAACAGCAACCGACAGCATCTTTTTACTCACCCACGCCATCTTAAGAAGTCTCGAGAATTAGGATCTCCGGCCAAAAGATGCAGAAGACTCCTGTAACTTTGCCGACATCATCCTGAAGCTATATGCACCTCTATTCAACCCTCCACAGGAGACATGGCACAGGTTTACAAGTGACTGGTCTGGGGAGATGTGTGAAATGTTAACTACACTGCTCAAAAGAATTAAGGGAACACGTAAACAACACAATATAACTCCAAGTAAGTCAAACATCTGTGAAATCAAACTTTCCATTTAGGAAGCAACACTGATTGACAATCAATTTCACATGCTGTTGTGCAAATGGAATAGAAATCATTGGCGATTAGGAAGACACACTCAATAAAGGAGTGGTTCTGCAGGTGGGGACCACAGACCACTTCTCAGTACCTATGCTTTCTGGCTGATGTTTTGGTCACTTTTGAATGTTGGTGGTGCTTTCACACTCGTGGTAGCATGAGACGGACTCTACAACCCACACATGTGGCTCAGGTAGTCCAGCTCATCCAGGATGGCACATCAATGCAAGCTGTGGTAAGAAGGTTTGCTGTGTCTGTCAGCGTAGTGTCCAGAGCCTGGGGGTGCTACCAGGAGACAGGCCAGTACACCAGGAGATGTGGAGGAGGCCATAGGAGGGCAACAACCCAGCAGCAGGACCTCTACCTCCACCTTTGTGCAAGGAGGAACAGGAGGAGCACTGCCACAGCCCTGCAAAATGACCTCCAGCAGGCCACAAATGTGCATGTGTCTGCACAAACAGTTAGAAACCGACTCCATGAGGATGGTATGAGGACCCGACGTCCACAAATGGGGGTTGTGCTCACAGCCCAACCCGTGCAGGACACTTGGCATTTGCCAGAGAACACCAGGATTGGCAAATTTGCCACTGGCGCCCTGTGCTCTTCACAGATGAAAGCAGGTTCACACTGAGCACATGTGACATACGTGAAAGAGTCTGGAGACACCGTGGAGAGCAATCTGGAATCCTCAGACCCCTTGTGAGACCATATGCTGGTGCGCTTGGCCCTGGGTTCCTCCTAATGCAGGACAATGCTAGACCTCATGTGGCTGGAGTGTGTCAGCAGTTCCTGCAAGATGAAGACATTGAAGCTATGGACTGGCTTACCCGTTCCCCAGATCTGAATCCGATTGAGCATATCTGGGACATCATGTCTCGCTCCATCCACCAACGTCACGTTGCACCACAGACTGTCCAGGAGTTGGCGGATGCTTTAGTCCAGGTCTGGGAGGAGATCCGTCAGGAGACCATCCGCCATCTCATCAGGAGCATGCCCAGGCGTTGTAGGGAGGTCATATAGGCACGTGGAGGCCACACACAATACTGAGCCTCACTTTGGCTTGTTTTAAGGACATTACATCAAAGTTGGATCAGCCTGTAGTGTGGTTTTCTACTTTAATTTTGTGTGTGACTCCAAATCCAGGCCTCCATTGGTTAATACATTTGATTTGCATTGATGATTTTTGTGTGATTTTGTTGTCAGCACATTCAACTTTGTACAGAACGAAGTATTCAATAAGAATATTTCATTCATTCAGATCTAGGATGTGTTATTTGAGTGTTCCCTTTATTATTTTGAGCAGTGTATTTTGGAATAAAACTTTAAGCTTTTTCTAAGAGCAATGTTCCTGAAAAGACAGACTCAGACAGATCATATGATCCTGCTGTAATCTCCTCACTTGCATCCTCCACACAAGGTGAGACGGGAACTTTTAAACAGCCGTTTAAAAGGCACTATGATCTCACGGTTTCCAAACAGCCCATTCTGCTTCTTCATCTCTCCAATCCAAACATGAGCCCACAAACGCACCTCTTGCTGTTAGCCAACCTTTGAATTCTCCCTCCTGTTCTCCCCACCTGTCAGTGGGCAGTGAACACAGAGGATGTGCGGCGGGAACCCGCTCTAAAATGGGGTCTCACTTATGAGCTCTTCTCAGTTTGGCAGCACTACGCTCCCTGGACAGATGCATGGACAGACCAATCAGCAGAAGGTTATATGCAGGAGTTCCTGTCACACCCCCTATCGTTCAAATGAATTGTGGAAACATTTCTGCAGAGCAGAACTCTGCTCTCCAATCAGCACTGCTAGAACTCCTGGCAAAAACATTTATTTCCAGGGTTCCGCATGCAGAGAAAAACACAGGGTTTATTTCCTTTATTTTCCGGTTGGAGTGGACCATGAAAGGGAGGAATGAGACCCATTCTCGATTTGTCCCTGTTCAAGAAATCGATCATGGAGAGACAATTCCAGCTGGCAATATGGCAGGTGCTGGAAAATGTTCACCAAAGCGACTGATTTCCTCCATAGATCTGAAATATGAATATTTTCACACCCCATCATTCTGAAACAACTCAAATATCAGCATTACACCTTTCAGGGGATCTCATATCAGCACAGTGCTCCAGCTGCTGCACACAGCAGGGATGAAACTCCTCTTTTATCTGAAAAACCTGTTTCTACTAGTTCCTTCCAGAGAGGAAGCAGCTGTGCAGAGAAGGACACGGGTGGCACGTCTCGCAAACTTTTTTTCATAATCTGAGAAAAGAGATCTGTTCTTCCATCCCAGATTGTTATTATTGGTGATGGAGTTAAATTCAGCCACATTGAGAGGCCAACTCTCACAGTTGAGAGCAGAAGCGCTGTCAGCGCTTCTCCACCATGTCCGACCTCAGTGCGATGACAGCCCTGTCAGTTACTGGTAATGATGTCGTATGAGACACCGTCAAAGATGGTTCACCCGCCTGCGAATAGATACCTGCAAACCGATCTAACCCACTGGGAAAACCCCCACACTGTGTCAGAGGGAGCTCCCCTCAGCAGGCCTGCGTCACACATCCACAGTGTTCACAGGTGCATCACTGTCAGGTTGGGGAGGGACGTAATTGTCCCAGGTAAAGGAAGGAAAGTGGCCACATCACATTTCTTTCCATATAAAAGTGCTTGAGCTCCTTACTGCATGAAAAGTGTCAAAGCATTTTGCTCATCTGCTGCAGGTTCAGCATTTTCTGATCCACACAGACAACACAGTAGACTATACAAACAAGGAGGAATATACTTAACTCAGCTGTTGACATCGAAAAAAGTCAGACAGCTGCTACTGTATGCTTGGATGCATGAACCTGCTCTCCACCAGAGCAGTTTACATCCTGAACAGAGACGCAGACATTAAGTTCAGGAGGGCCCCTTGACACGGAGACTAGAGCCTTCATCCCAACCGGATCTCTCACATTTGAACAGAGTGGATCTGCTTGTGACACGGAAGAATGCACAGTGAAAACTGTGTTTCTTACTGCGCTAGGGGGAATACATCATTAAGAGTGGACACCTTTGCTCACAGTCTGTGACCACAGATGCTCCTGTACGTGTTTCTCCCAGTGCCCTGACCCTGGATCAGGTGCAAGTTGGTTTGTTTGTTTTTCAATAATTCTTATAGGCCCAGAATGCACAGGTGCTCTGTGGTTCCCGAATCTGCAGTAGCTGCTGTCAGGTCGCCCATGGCAGCTACCGTGGAGAGAGGATGCGCTACCAAGAGATAGCCCAGCGTCTCTGGGTCTGGCCGCTGAACAGAAGCTCTTGCACATTATTCAGGGCACACGTGCTGCTTCTAATACAGCTTTTATCACATTTCTATCTCTGCTGTTAACTCTGACATCTGCAAAAGAGTGAGTGATTATCTACGGTCTTTGTTGCTCTTTCCTGTTTCAAAATACAGGGCAACGGCAGCTCAGCTGCTAACTAAAGCATCACAAGCTTATTCAGGTCCAGAGTGATAACTCTGAATGGCTTCTATCCTTGTTAGGGTTTGAAAACTTTTGTATTGTTTATCACTCATGTCTGCTCTAAATGCCTTTCCCTCCTTACATGTCACAGAAAGGGAAATGGGGAGAGGAGTGAGTTATGCTTTTATCAGCAGCATCTGGGGGCTATTTGTACCAGGTTCCCACTATCTCTCTTTGTTTATAATCAAGACACATGAACCCTAACCTTTCTGACCACACACACACACACACACCCTGAATGTTTGTTGAACTGTGTGTGAACCAGCATGTATAAATAAAGAGAGAGGGTGCCAACACTTTGTAGTCTGCACTGCAGAGTGTGAGCTACCCTTGCCGCAAGTAAAACTGACTCTGTATCGTTCTTGCCTCTGAGTTGATTAAATAATACCTAACATTAACTTGGTCCTTCGAGCCGGAGATTATAAGAACTAAACTGGCGGATCTCCGGGAACAGCCTGACGTCGAATTAAGCGCTGCCGCACAGCCGCACCTAGGCCTGGTGGCTGAAAGTCCCGGTGTGTGACATTCGCATCTGGCCGGTGGGTTATCATCTTGCTCGACGCCGGGTGACTCTGGGAGGTCCGACAGAGTCACCTAGAAGTCAACTCAGAGGTGAGACGTTTTGTCAAACATTAAAGAAAGGTTATAATAAGTCATTGGTAGTGTCTCGCCGTAAGGAGACAACAATTGGATAGATTTTATTTCGCCGAAAGGAATTGCGATAAATTTAGGTAGGATCTCGCCGCAAGGAGATCAGAAATGACTAGGTAATTCCACTGTAAGGGAACTGGATAATTTGGTTGGTAGCATTTCGCCGGAAAGGAAATGAAATTAAATGTTGAATAATAAGGGAGCTCATAAACTAAGCTAGGTCGACCATACATATTGCTGAAGGGACATCAATATGTTAAAATACTAACTGTGTGAGTGCTGTTGTGTGTGTTTGGAAGACTAAGCATTTTGGAAGAATCATAGCAAGATTCTGCTGGTCTTGTGTTTGTTTTTGCCCAGAATAGAAAGACGTATTGGTGATTTTTGGAGATAAAGGTCGGGTTTAATCCCAGAAAATTACCACCGCTGCGGATTAGTCGCAGTAGAAAGGCGTGTTAACGTCCTCTCCTTGAATCTCATGCCAGTGAACTTCTATCTGGGACATTTACAGTATTGTGAACTAAAATTAAACATCATGGGGAAGAAACAAAGTAAACTAATTAACTTAGAAGGGGATGTAAAATTTATGGAGAACTATGTAGAAGGAGCAGGTATGATCTGTCATAGATGGAATAAAAAACATGGTTTCTTGGGTAAACTAAATATTAAGGATATCTTAAAATTACAAGGAGATTTAAAATTAGAAATAATGAAAACCAAGAAACCAACTAAAAAGGAACAGAGAAAGGTCAAGTCTAAATTCTCGGACAAATGGCTGGAACAAAGTAAGTTAAGAGACATGCAGAGGCAAGATAAGGAGGAGAAGCGAAGGGAGAAGCTGACAGCTGCGGTCTTGGTGCACCCACATGAGGAAACAGTGGTCGCATCCAGACAGCGAGGAGCGCAGCCCCTTGCCGTGCAGACAGCTGCAGGACAGGCGGCTGCAGCACAGCAAATTGGAGGAGAGATAGACGGAGCTATAGCAGTTCCTAAAACTCCTATAAGTAAGCAAGAAAAATTAAGCATTCCTTTTAAAACAGAAGAATAGAGCTCTTCTAGTGAGTCCTGGTCTCCTAATTCCTGGTGGGGCACAGGAGTGTGAACTAAGATTAAATATAAGAAAACTACTCCCAGCATATACCCAGGCGAAGCCTTAATGGCTCACGAACAGAAATTTCATCCATCTGGAAAAAATGTAGAGGAAGACACATTTCCTCTAGTTGAAGTAGCAAATCCAAACGTAGGTGACGCTAATCACCGACAGCCGCCAACTATTCTAGTATATAGGCCATGGACACAGGAAGACAGAACTGCTGCTTTAAAGGGTATCCCAACGATACAGGAAGGTGTGGATGAGTTTTTAGCAGCTATTACAGAACTCAAAGGAAGCTTCCATCTTAATGGCAGAGAAATGCTCCAATGTTTTACCCAGCTGTTTGGCCATCGCTGGTGCAGAGTAGCAGGAGGTTTCACTGGATGCGATGACAATGGTGACACATTCGCACATAATTCACCAGATTTAAGGGACGCCTTAGGCTTACTCTTGGAAATAATTCGAAGAGTTTATATACAGACAGCAGATTATGGTAAAATCTCACAATGCAAACAGAAGGATGAAGACCCACAAGATTTATTGGATAGGATGAGATGTGTTTTTAGAGCAAACTCTGCTATACCATATAATGAAGCAGAGGCAGGAGCCTATCAGCAACAGTTGAAGAGAGCCTTGAACTCAGACGGTATATAAACAAACACTGGGTTCATCAAAATACAGGAACTGTTACACAAGCTTTAAAATATGCGCAGCATGCCCATAAAACACAGCAAAATAGGAAGACAGATACGTTTGGAATGCAAGACAGTTTAATGGCATTGCATCGCTCAGG
This sequence comes from Girardinichthys multiradiatus, assembly GCF_021462225.1. Classification (NCBI taxonomy): domain Eukaryota; kingdom Metazoa; phylum Chordata; class Actinopteri; order Cyprinodontiformes; family Goodeidae; genus Girardinichthys; species Girardinichthys multiradiatus. Next base: position 26,550,762 of record NC_061796.1, on the reverse strand, counting down.
GACAAACAGGCAAAAGGGGGGAGGATTCAGAGGTCACGGAGGAAGAGGAGGAGGAGGAGGGCCACGACACAGCCACACACAGAGCAATGCATGTGTGAGGTGTGGAAAAATAGGGCATTATGCTAGACAATGTAGAACAATTTTACAAAACCCTGGCGCAAGAGATGACAACTGCTGGATCTGCAATGAGCCAGGACATTTTGCAAGAGAATGTAATGAAAAGCGGGTGTATAACCCCAATTCTACCCAGAATTGACAATTACAGCCACAGCCCACACCTCCTCCCCCACTAGCAGAGAAAAACAGTAGCAAAATGGAGGAAGTAGACATACAAGCAGCACTGGAACTTATAGCACTGAGTAGGATGCAAGATTTGCCATATAAAAAAATAATAATAAATGGCAAAGGATATAGCTGTTTGTGTGATACAGGGGCATGTAGAACTGTGCTAACTAAACCTCCACCCGGAGTAAAATATTCTAACACCGCAGTGCATGTTAGATCAGCAGCTGGCACATCAGAGGTACATTACCTAAGTGCACCAGTAACAATAACAGAGCCTGAGACAAAACTTACTTGTCAGGCCCCCGTTCTGATAAGTCAAAAATGCCCAGTAAGCCTGTTGGGAAGAGATCTTATGCAAAAGTTGCATATAAATATAGTATCAACAGAAACAGGTATGAAGGCTGTAGTGGAAGAAGGGGCCCTAGCCCTAAATGAACTCTCACAGCCACATTATTACTGGTCCCTCGATCTAGGCCCCACACCAACAGCTCGAGAATTGCTGAGGAGAACCAGAGAAAAACAAACCTCCCAGGGGGGCACAGTACATGCCAGATACTGAGCTCCATGTAACCATGAGATATAAAAATACTTCAGGGCCAGATCATCAGTATGACACTGTTTTTCACAGAGAAAATAATCAGACTGTTACCATACAGCATCTGTATGTTGACCCCAAAACAGGGAAATCCTCCTGTCAGGAAAACAGTTTCAACAGTTTAAAGGCAGTACACCTCATCTGTCATTAACTAAACCCGTTGGGGGTCAGTGGAAAGAATTAGAAAACGTTATACAGCGTGCTGAAAGAAGGAGATATGAGGCATTAACAAGCTCTGACTGGAAAGTAGATCCTAAAACAGGAATCTGGAAACTCACTCTAGGGTGGACAGTCAAAGTCCATCCAAAGACACATTTGGATGAGGCAAAGTGACAAATACAGGGCCTAGCTGAAAGCAAACAGAGCAACAGGCACCCTGCCTTAGCTGCTGTCCCACCTGAACTGTGGTCCCAATCATCGACTGATGTAGGACTTATAAAGGGGTTTCCACCATATAAGGTTAAATTAATATCTGAAAAACGGCCAGTAGTTCGCCAGTACGCCTTGAAGCCAGAAGCTGAAGAGGGTATTAAGTCAGTAATACAGGACATGCTGAAATCAGGAATATTAAGGGAAGCACCCGATGCTACATGCAACACACCTATCTTTCCAGTGCAGAAAGCCAGCACAGGAAAGTGGAGGATGGTCCAGGATCTTAGACTGATAAATGAAATTGTGGAACATGTGGTTACAGAGGTCCCGAATCCACATACATTACTGCATTCATTAACTCCAGATAAAAAACTATTTCTCAGTGGTAGATCTTAGCCATGCTTTCTTTACAGTACCACTGCATGAAGAGTCACAGCATTTATTTGGCTTTCAGTTTGAAGGGAAAAAATACACCTACACAAGACTACCACAAGGCTTCAGTGAAAGCCCACATGTATATACACAAGCCTTAAGATACTCTATCAGCACCGGTGAGGTGCCTGAACATAGTCAAGTCCTGTTGTTTGTAGATGATATTCTTATAGCTTCAGACACTCAACAACACTGTGAGGAAGCTACCATAACAGTTCAGACACATCTCTACCAAACGGGGCACGAAGCCTCTAGGGATAAACTGCAGTTTTGTAAGGAGAAAGTGATTTATTTGGTACATATGCTATCACAACATGGACGTTCCCTCCTAAGCAGCAGAAAAAAAGCCATACAGGAAGCCCCAAAACCACGAACTAAACAACAAATGATGTCCTTTCTGGGACTGTGTAACTTTTGCAGAGAATGGCTACCAGACTATGCAGCCATTGTACAACCTTTGCAATCTATGATCTATGGCAAAGACATGACATTAAAAGACAAAATCACATGGACTAAGGAGGGAGAAGCAGCATTCACAGAGCTAAAAAATCTGCTTCAAACAACAGTCACCTTAGCTCTGCCGGATTACAGCCAGCCTTTCACACTTTGTGTAGATGCATGTAAGGGATATATGAAAGCTGTATTAACCCAACCATTTGGCTCCAAAAACAGACCTTTAGCATTTTATTCTAAAAAACTGGACTCTGTGGCATCTGGATTTTCAATCTGATTGCAGAGCTGCACAGCTGCGGCAGAAGCTGTGAAGCAGACAGCTGAAATTGTGCTGTGCCACCCGCTCACACTGAAAGTTCCTCATCCAGTGTCACTTGTATTGCTACAAACCTCACTTTCTTTCTTGACTCATTCAAGGCATATTACGTTGACCTCATTGCTACTCTCACAACCAAATATAACTCTGCAAAGATGTGGTCCACTGAACCCTAGCACGCTAATTCCAACAGCAGAAGATGGGAAACCACATTCTTGCAAAACAAAGGTTGAGGAAGACACAAAACCTAGGCAAGATATCTCTCAGACCCCTCTGAAAAACTCACAAATAATCTTTGTAGATGGATCAGCATCAAAAGATGAATATGGAAAAAACAGAGTTGGTTACGCAGTAACCACTGAAACTAAAATTATAGAATCACAGGCCCTGTCCCATACCTGCTCAGCACAGACTGCAGAGCTGTATGCTGTTATCAGAGCTTGTGAATTATATGAAGGAAAAATCCTAACCATCCACACAGATAGCCAATATGTTTTCGTTTCTGTTCACCATTTTGCCAAAATATGGGAAAATAGAGGGTTCAAAACACCATCTGGAACAGAATTGACACATTTTAATCTGTTAAAACGACTGCTGTTAGCTATCCAGCTACCTGCAAAGATAATGCTTTGTAAATGTAAAGCGCATCAATCTGATGAAACCATGGAAACAAAGGGGAACACCTTCGCTGACATTTCTGCTAAAATAGCTTTGAGACTTCCCCTCACTTTGAAAATGTCAGATCTCCTATTTATAGATACAGATGTGGTGAAAGATTCACAACAATCTGCACCAGCTGCAGAAGTTAAATCTTGGCTGAATAGAGGGGCCATAAAGAAAGATGACATTTATCATTTGGAAAATAAGCCAATATTACCAAAGAATTTATACAAGACAGCGGCCCATGCGACACACGGAATTTCCCATGTGTTGAGAGGGGGAATGGTACACTTAGTAAATCTACATTTCCACACCATAAATTTTTCTGACCATGCAAAAAACGTTTGTAGATCATGTATTATCTGCTGCAAACATAATCCATAGGGAAACATGAGACCCAAAAGAGGCCAGTTCCCAAGAGCAATTCATCCCTTTCACACGATACACATGGATTTCATAGAGTTATCATGGTCAGGGGGAAATAAATATTGTTTAGTGGTCATAGATGCATTTTCAAAGTGGGTTGAAATATACCCTGCAAAGCACTGTGTTGCACTCACAGTGGCAAAGAATTTAGTGACACATTTCTTCCCCACATATGGTATCCCACAAATCATAAGATCGGATAATGGGACTCATTTTGTAAATAATGTAATAGAACTGTGCTCTAAAGCATTAGGGTTTCAGTTAAAAAACCATTGTTCTTACCACCCGCAATCTGCTGGGCTGGTTGAACAAACAAATGGAACAATAAAAAATAGAGTAAGGAAAACAATGGAAGAAACAGGGAGGCCATGGCCCGAATGCCTATCCCTGGTTAAATTATGGATGAGAATAACTCCAAATCAAACTGGTCTCACTCCATTTGAAATAGTACATGGTAGACCTTTTCCATTGCCATCAGAAATGGATGACATAGGAAAAGCACAGCAGGAAACGTCATTAGCTGAATGGATGAATAAAATGTTACAAACAAAAGAAGTACAGTTGTCCAGTAGTCTGCCAGTAAATTCTGCTCCAATTTCACAGAACAACCTGAGGCCTGGAGACCTGGTCCTGATTAAGACATTCCACAGAAAGGACTGGAGCACCCCCTGCTGGAAAGGGCCATACCGTGTTCTCCTGACCACACCGAGAGCTCTGAAAATCACAGAGAGACCATCCTGGATCCACAAGAGCCACTGTAAGCTAATATCACCGTTACAGGAGCCAAACCAACCGACGGGGTAACAGGGGAAGACCGAGTACAAAGGGGTTGGTGTCCCATAGGGCCCAGCATCTCAAACCGGTGAAGAAAACAACTGACCTGTGCCCAACTTAGCATGGCTTTTTGTAACATGTGGACAAGACTGATAAGCCTGAGCCTAATTCTGGTAGCAGGGCTCTTTCTCTGTTTAAGGCAGGATCCACAGGATGCAACATCACATGAGAAGAGATGGACACCGGACGGCTCTCATCTCAGACCCTAAAGGAAGGAGGAGGACATCTGTTTCTGCAAAATTATTGGTATCGTTATGTGTATGAAATAGCTCAAGCACAAAACAAAACAGACTGTTATGTATGTTCAATCATGCCAGTTCATTCCCAGGGCCCTACAGTGTATGTGAGAAAAACGAGTTTCACAGAAGCAGCATGTGCCTTTTCAATAGGACTCTGGCGGTATGCAAAGCGTACATATTTTATTGTTCCTGGTATGAACCTGACGAGAGGAGAAGGCATGCAAATGGTTGGTAAGGACAACAAAACATACACATATTACAACAATTCTCTTGCATATGCATGTGACCCACGTAACTGTACATGTGACCCCAAGAAATGGCAGCCTCTGCACATCAGTAATAAGGGAAGAGCCACACCATTCGAAGCACATGCCAACGGAAACACATTCCACCACGATTGTTTGAGTAGAGAAAAGGAAAATGATTCTTCTATCTATATGGGTAACACCACGCAGTGTGGAGGCACATGGGTCTCCAAAGGTAATAATCAAAATGGAACATACTGGGTCGAGGGGGTAGCTTGGTTAAGCGGGAATAATGCTTATTTTATATTACCCCTGAATTGGTATGGGGTGTGTGCTCCAGTTTTCACATCTGATCACACTATAATACTCAGTAAGGTAACGATGATACCCACCTTCCCCAAAAGGCAAAAGAGAGATATAGAAATGAAACCACACGACCCTATCTGGGGAACTAATGTCCCGGATGAATTTAAGCTTTGGCCAAAAGATGAGAAAGTGACACTATCTCTCCTTCCTTGGCTAGGTGTGGGGAAACCAATGCTGCATGTGGAAACTTTAAGCTACCGATTAGGGCTGTTTTTGAATAACTCCATAATAGTAGAAGAGTGCCAAAACACAGAAATGAGTGCTATGCGAGCCATGATAAATCAGAACCGCATGGCTTTGGATATTCTAACAGCGTTTTTGTTTTGTTGAACACCTGTTGTACATATATCCAAGATAATATACATTTCTCAAATATAACAGGGGCGCTGAATAACCTGCGTAACCTGCAAAATGTCATGACACACGACCACCCAACTCCCAGTTCCTCTTGGCTAGACTGGATGCCCCGAAGGGGGTGGATGAATTGGGTTAAGATTTTCTTATTTGCCATAGCAGCATTCCTGATCATCCTGTGCACCTTGTCAATATGTATTATCCCAGGTTGCAAATGCTTGGTAAAAAGGATAGTAACTCAATCAGTCACAGTCACATATGCAGCATTGATTCAAGTCAACACAACACTGGACCCAAAAGCAGATGACTATGATGACATGTTGTAAATGAATATATCTTCAATGCCTGAGTGTATTCATGATTGTACTTCATAAAATGACCTTATAGCAGAAAATCGAGAGAAGTTGCTGTTTAAGTGAAATGAGAAAAAGTGCAATGATGACATGAACAAGGCTTGTTTTAATTCTTTTACTATTATTACATTTTATTTTCTTTGATTTATTATATTGTTTTACTCTGCCATGATTGGTGGCCGCCTAGGGGCGGAGGGGCCGTGTGAGTGTTTCTCACAATATAATCTACTTTCCGTCCGTGGGTTTGTGCTCACACAAAGTGTTTTCTTTTACATGTATTTAATCATGACTATATTCGTGATAAAAAAGGGGAACTGTTAAGGTTTGAAAACTTTTGTATTATTTATCACTCATGTCTGCTCTAAGTGCCTTTCCCTCCTTACATGTCACAGAAAGGGAGATGGGGAGAGGGGTGAGTTATGCTTTTATCAGCAGCATCTGGGGGCTATTCGTACCAGGTCCCCAACTTGCCCTCTTTGTTTATAATCAAGACACATGAACCCTAACCTTTCTGACCCCACACACACACACACACACATACACACACACACACACACACACACCCTGAATGTTTGTTGAACTGTGTGTGAACCAGCATGTATAAATAAAGAGAGAGGGGTGCCAACACTTTGTAGTCTGCACTGCAGTGTGAGCTTCCCTTGCCACAAGTAAAACTGACTCTGTATCGTTCCTTGCCTCTGAGTTGATTAAATAATACCTAACAATCCTCCTCTTAAAACTGAGGAAACTACGTCTTATCTTCTCTGTCCAGTGCGCGTGCTCTCATGTTATGTGGCTCGCACAGCTACAACCAGCGTCTGTTTGGGGATTACAGAGAGAACTGCAGGACAGCCGCCTTCTGCTCAGCACCTATCACGCTGGTTATATGAGGCTGTTTACATGCTTATATTTGTCTGGAATGGATCCTCCAGAGTTCACTCCACTAAGGGGATTCCATCCCCCACAGCTCTGCATGAAGGCATGACAGTAAAGGACATTTGCACAGCAGCGCCCTGGTCATCTCTGTGCTCATTTATTATGTTTTACCTGTAGGACGCTGCCACTTCTCGATGTCTCATTCTGTTTTCAGAGTTCTGACAGAGTGACTTTGTGGAGAGCAGAGCGATTATTATTTTAACTGCAATTTTATTTTGGTGCAGTCTTTTGCCTGCAGGTTCAAAGTGAGATCATAATTACCTCCCAGGCCTGGTGCGTGACCTATTATTGTCAGTCAACTGAATTCCATCAAGCCTTTCTGTGATCAGAAATAATTTTCTCTGCTGTTGCGCTCCTGGCACGCAGGGGTTGTTGCGCTGCGCCATCAAGCATAATTTTGCAGCTGACTGGTTTCCTCCTCCAGCTAAGAGGTTGTTGACCTGCTTGCTCATTGTTAAGCAATAGAATAGAATAGAATAGAATACATCTTTGTCTTTCCTAGATAGTGACTGAAATTTTTCTTTGACAGAACTCAAACTGCAGCATTCCTTCACGTACCATACATTAAATACTTCAAGATAAACCTCAAAACCACAATAAAACACATAAAAAGGGAGTATTAAACGCAATGGTTCTAATGACAATAACACTATAATGATCTACAGAACGAAAACACAAACACATATGTCTCATTACCACCCCAATATTGTTTGGTAAGTTTTAAAAAGTTGGAATGGGAATTAATTATAAAATATAAAGCATATATTGGCTAATATATGATGATATTGACTACAGATTAAAAGGTAATACTAAATGACTGTTTTTAGGTACTCGTACTCGTTGTCTTCTGCTTCATCCGGGACTGGGTCGGGGCAGCAGACTCACTAGAGACACCAAGAATTCCATCTCCCCAGACATCTCCTCCAGCTCCTCCAGGGAGGGCCCAAAGAGTTTCCAGACAAGCCGAGAGACATAGTCCCTCCAGCGTGTCCTGGACCATCCCCTGGGCCTCCTCCCGGTGGGACGTCCCTGGAACTCCTCCTGAGGAAGCAGGAGGCATCCAGTATAGATGCCTGAGCCACCTCTCGATGTGGAGGAGCTGCGGCTCTACTCCGAGCCCCTCCCAGATGGCCTAGTTCCTCACCCTACTTCTAAAGGAGTGCCTGGCCACCCTACAGAGGAAGCTCATTTCAGCCGCTTGTATCCGGGATCTCATTCTTTCGATCATGACCCAAAGTTCATGGCCATAGGTGGGGATAGGAACGTAGAGCGACTAGTAAAATCGAGAGCCCTCTCTTCACTTCAACAGACCGGCACAGTGTCCCCATTATTGCGGCAGCTGCACTGATCCATCTGTCGATCTCCCGCTTCATTCTTCCCTCACTTGTGAACAAGACCCCAAGATACTTGAACTGCTCCACTTGAGGCAGGAACTCCCCTCCAACCTGAAGAGGACAGGCCACCCTTTTAAGCTCAAGAACCATGGCCTCTGACTTGGAAGAACTGATCTTCATCTCCTGTCCATAAAAGTTATGAACAGGATTGGTGAAAAAGGGAAGCCCTACCGGAGTCCAACATGCACTGGGAATAGGTTCGTCTTAGTGAAGCTGAAGCCACCCCCGAAGCAGTGCCACCGTGGAGCTTTTTAACCACCTCGGTGACTTCAGCCTGGGTGATGAACGAGTCCAACCCCGAGTCTCCAGTCTCTACTTCCACCAGGGAATACATGACAGCAGGATTGAGGAGATCCTCGAAGTACTCCTTCCACAGCTCGATACTGTCCCCAGTCAAGGTCAGCAGCTCCCCACCCCCACTGTAAAGAGTAAACTGTTTCCCCCTCCTGAGGCGCTGGACAGTTAGCTTGAATCACTTCAAGGCCAACTGGTAGTCCTTCTCCATAGCCTCAGCGAACTCCTCCCAGGCCCGAATTTTTGCTTCTGCCACCGCCCGGGCCGTGGCACACTTGGCCTCACGATACCCGTCAGTCGCCTCCGGAGTCCCACAAGCCAACCACAGCTGATAGGACTCCTTCTTCAGCTTGACAGCATCCCTTAGTGCTGGTGTCCACCACCGGGTTTGGGGATTGTCACCGCAGACCTTACGGCCACAGCTATGGGCAGCAGCATCAAAAATAGATGCAGAGAACATGGGCCACTCTGACTTTATATCTCCAAGCTCCCCTGGAATCTGGTCAAAGCTCTCCTGGAGGTAGGAGTTGAATACATCCCTGGCCGCAGGCTCCGCCAGAAATTCCCAGCAGATCCTCACTATGCGCTTGGGCCTGCCAAGTTTGTCCAGCTTTCTCCTCTTCCAGCGGCACCAACTCACCACCAGCTGGTGATCAGTGGACAGCTCAGCCCCTCTCTTCACCCAAGTGTCCAAAACATGCGAAGGTCTGACAACACTTATATGACAACACATATATAAACATTTTCCAATTGGGGGCTTCATTAAAGAAGAATTATTAAACTTCAAACGTTTTCTCATTCCTGAACTTGTGTAGCAGCTTAATCTCTGTCTTAAATGTAAACAAACAAAATTAATATTCTCCCTCAATACAAATTACATGTATGTGTGCAAAATAATAGCAGTCCAACATAACTAATCAGATCAACTGTTTTCAATAGGGATTATATTTCTAGTTGACAAATGATTTACTAGTAGGTGTAGTAGAGTAAAAAAAAAACAACAGAGCCAACAGTATCGATATGCATGCAGTTAATTCTGTGTAATTGAAAACGCAGATGTCAAACATATGCCCTTCATGTAGGATGGACAGCATTTATAAGAAACAGTGACTATTCAGGTATTCATAGGAAAGCGTAATGTAAAAAACTATTTTTGAATTAATACTTTGAGATTTTTTAAAGAAAAATAATGACTGCCATTTTTGAACAATTAAATGCAATTTTCCCAATTTTCTGTAAAGTGAAAACACATTCAATAATTTTTTTCCTTATATTTTGATTCAGAATACAATGTGCAGTGTCTGCATTCATTTGCATGTATGGGATTAAAATATATTTTAAGACATTTTAGCTTTTGGTACAATTACAAAGCAAATGTTATCTGTATTTTTACAAATTGTCTGGGACATGAAAATAAAAATAATAAGACCTGCAAAAATAAAAAACAACAAAACATTTGGAGCAGATGTGGTGATTGTGACAGGTAACGATCAGTAATGTTAGGAAATTATGGTGGCATATTAGATAATATCAGATGACAGATCCAGTTCCATGAAACCTACTTAGACATTGTTTAGAGAAGGCTGTGTTCCATCCACTGCTTCAAAGTGCCTCCTGCTGGTTTCTCATGACTCCAATTATTAATTTTTACATAGAAGTAGCAGGACACTGTGTGTAGAACTAAACTAATAAGATGTTTCCATACCTGCTTCAGGATCCCAGCAGCCATTTCATGGCCACAGTCGAAGATGATATGAAACTCTTTTCCTCGTTTCATCTCCTTTAAAAGAGGCTTGGCATCCTTGGTCTCTGCAGGCAGCTGCCGGATCTTTAAGCGGATGTTGTAACGTGATGGTGCTTTTATTAGCTCTTGCAACCGAATGAGGCCTGAAAGACAACCGCAGAAACTGCTCACTTCAATGTATTTTCCATCAATAACAAACCCCACATCACTATCCCAAGTCTTATTCCATGAGGCCAATCTAGATTTTTTCCAATGGACGCAAGGCACAACCATCTTCCCTTCAATAATCTGGATGTAGCCCTCCACATTTCCCCATGCTTAAATATGCATGCCCAACCCCTCACCCCACCCCTCATTGACGACATGTCTTGGAAAATTAGGTCGACTGTAGAGCCACTGATAAGGCCTTGAGGTTCCCAAACCAGACAACCTGCTCTTCAAGAGTACACTTTTAGATTCTTGTTTATGAGCACCAAACACAGGATCGGGGACAAGAGGCAGCCAGATCTGCACTGGGAAAAAGATCGTCTCTGTGTTGGGAATGCGGGCACAACCCTTGCTTTGGTTGTAAAAGGGTTATATACTTCTTAAAAGAATCCTCAGCACCACATATTACCACAGCACCCCCTACAAAATGTTTCATGGGACACAGTTATGAAGATTCTCAAGATCTAAAAACACATGTAGAACATACATATCAATCCCTCAGCCATTCCTAGAGAGTAAAGAGGTGGTCCACTGCTCCACAAGCCGGATAGAGCCACACTGCTACTTCAGAATCTGAAGTTCAATATTCAGTTAGAGCCTCCTTTCCAACCTCCTAGAGCAAGACTTTCAAACTCCAGTCCTCAAGTGCCAGTGTCTGGCAATTTTTACATACTTTTACAACTTTCTGGCATCAACACACCTGAGTCAAATCATTAGGTTTAACAGGTCTCAGTAAAACTTGCCTTCGGAGGAAATATAGCCATTTGATCGAGGCGTGTTGGACCAGGGACACTTTCAAAGTTGCAAGACACTGGCCCTGTGGGACATGAGTTTGACATCCCTCCCCATGAGTAAGCTTTTCCAGGGAGGTTAAGAAGTGTGATTCCACAATAGTTGAAACACAGCCTATTGACTACTTTCTTAGGGTATTGGGATGATCAAACAGTGCTCAAGAATAAAATGTTGGCCACAATAAAAATATTACCTAAAAATATACCTCGCTAATAATCACCTTTCACTAATATGGACAAACAATTTTCCAATGCAACTTACAAATACACATTAACAAACTTGTGCACACAATCTGAGACATGGTGTGGAATTTGAGTCTATTCTATACTCACGTCCAAATTAAATCCTGACATTAGCGTGAAAATGACCATACACGTACGTTTCTCTGCCACACATTTGATAAATAAGTTCTACTGTCCCTACTTCCTTGGTTGCTTCTGCTTTGTAGAATGATGTTCAAATCTTATAATTTTCTTAGATTTTTGTGAGTCTGGAGAGAAAACAAATCTGCCTTCAGATTCTGAATGGTGAACTGGAACTTATTACTTTCAAACATGTCATTGTTTTCAACTATGTCAGAGTCTGGAAATATAAAACTAGGTAGTTAAATTTTGCTTTAATATGTTATATGTTCTTCAAATTGTATCCATGAAGCACCCCGTGCCCCTGTAGTTGATCAATGAGAAATGCTGCCTCATCAGTCAACTTTTTTCTTATATCTAGCCTCTGTATTTGATTGAACTCCTCCTAGAGATTTTTATCAATCATCATTTTCTCTCATTTGCACACGTCGTATCTGAGAAAACTACTCCTATAGCTTTTGACTTACAGACTTCAAAATAACTCCGTATACTCACAATGCATTGGGCACCAAAAGTTATCAAGAGCCTCTTGCTACATCAAAGCATGTGGGTGTGGCAGTGTGGCGAATTTCGATATCTCGCTGTTTGAATACGGTCGGCTCTATGAATATGAAGATATGAATGATCTTTGTCACTCTACAAACAGCTCAATAATTAGCCTGTTGCTGCATCAAAGCGTGTGGGTATGGCCAAGACTCAACATCTGACTTCTAAACATAACAGACGAATGTGAAATAACTTCCACAAACAAGGCACCAAACTTTCTGTCTCATCACAGACTAGTTCTCAGCACATTTACAGGTAAATTTGCTCACTGTAGCCCTACCCACTTAGAACAGGAAGTCATATGTTTCACTGATGGATCTTTCACACTTTCACTTACATAAACTTCATGCAGTGTCTGATGACACGGAACAACGTAAAGCTGAATCCTACTGTGAACAGTGACTGTTGACTGGATCCTGTTGGTGTGGCAGCAAGTGCCATATCTTGCCATTCGCCTACAGTCAGTTCTAGATCAAACTTGAATTATCTGATTAGCTTCAAACTGGATATAAATGACCTTTGTCAATCTGCAAAACAACTTAATAGGATTACATTGGAATTTGACTCAACTGTGCCCCCTAGAATATTTAAAACAGTTATATATATATCCCTGTTGCATCATTGGATCCATACCAAATTTGTGCTTCATCATGGATGACAGTACTTAAGCTCCACACACTTAGAACATGAAGTCACCTGTTTCACTGGTAGATGGATTCACTCTGACTCATACCAGTGTCAAGCAGTGTCTGATGACACAGAACAAGGTGAGGTTGAATCCTACCCTGAACAGTGACTGTTGGCTGGGCAGTGTGGGCGTGGCAGAGCGACAAATTTTATGTTTTGCTATTTGCATATGGTCACCTTGAAGTCACACACGCACTGTCCGATTTGCTCCAAACTGGATATAAATTATCTTCTTAACATTGAAACAGCTTAATATGACTACATTGGAATTTGACTCAAATGCGCCCCCTAGGAAATTTCAATAGCTTATATTTATCTGACTCATTATACAGGTCCTTCTCAAAAAATTTGCATATTGTGATAAAGTTCATTATTTTCCATAATGTCATGATGAAAATTTAACATTCATATATTTTAGATTCATTGCACACTAACTGAAATATTTCAGGTCTTTTATGGTCTTAATATGGATGATTGTGGCATACAGCTCATGAAAACCCAAAATTCCTATCTCACAAAATTAGCATATTTCATCCGACCAATAAAAGAAAAATGTTTTTAATACAAAAAACGTCAACCTTCAAATAATCATGTACAGTTATGCACTCAATACTTGGTCGGGAGTCCTTTTGCAGAAATGACTTCTTCAATGCAGCGTGGCATGGAGGCAATCAGCCTGTGGCACTGCTGAGGTCTTATGGAGGCCCAGGATGCTTCGATAGCAGACCTTAGCTCATCCAGAGTGCTGGGTCTTGAGTCTCTCAACGTTCTCTTCACAATATCCCACAGATTCTCTATGGGGTTCAGGTCAGGAGAGTTGGCAGGCCAATTGAGCACAGCGATACCATGGTCCGTAAACCATTTACCAGTGGTTTTGGCACTATGAGCAGGTGCCAGGTCGTGCTGAAAAATTAAATCTTCATCTCCATAAAGCTTTTCAGCAGATGGAAGCATGAAGTGCTCCAAAATCTCCTGATAGCTAGCTGCATTGACCCTGCCCTTGATAAAACACAGTGGACCAACACCAGCAGCTGACATGGCACCCCAGACCGTCACTGACTATGGGTACTTGACACTGGACCTCTGAGCAGATCGATCCAAAATATCGATATTATCAATGCCAAGTCGGGATCAGTATCACATCGATACTAGCGTGGTGAGACAGATATTTTAGTTTCAGATTCTCTCCTATTCGTACACTAAATTTCTCAAATTTCTTCACACAGTTTAGCCTAGCGTAGGTTTTCCACATCTGTGCAAACAGCACCTCTCTGTGCTGCCCACGGCCCCTTCCCTCCTCCCTGCTCTACTGGCAGGGCAGCACTGAGAGCAGCCTGTGATGGCGCAGAGAAAGTAAAGCGCTTAGTGGATGTTATTTACTGCAGCTGGACAGTGTCACATGTGATGAGCGTAGAAAAGTCATTCGCCACTGTGGGACCACCAATTTACAGAAACATATGAAAGCAGTTCACCCTTGAGAGAACTGCAAAACAAGTTGAAGGAGGAGGGGGGGGGACTTCCTGAAACCGAGTCCCTGACACAAAGGCACAGGCTTTTCAGGCAAAGATCAGGAATATCCAAAAATTCTCCAACATAAAGAATTTTTTTTTCTATTTAGCAGACTGTTGACAACTATTATCATATATTCATCAACTTAAAAATATCTTACTTGTTTTTTTGGAACTCAAAAGTATACTCTAGATACATACATATATACCTCAAACCTCAAATATAAATATGGCTGAATATAATAACCCCTTTGTGTTAACTGTTGAACTAAAAATAGTATTCCTATTTAGGCTACAAGCAGATTACAGTTAAAGACTTAATTATCTTACTCATTTTGTTATTTCACCTAGATAACTCACAGAGAGCCACGGATAAGAGAATTATTTTAGTATTTTTATAATGTTCTTTTATCTTGCTGTTGTTACTTAATAAGCATTTATTTGCCTACAATGTTTGTCCTGTATTTTACCAAGATGTTGCTTCTGATGAAAAATATGATAGGCATCTCTCAAAAGATAATAAAATAAAGAAATATTACCACATCTGTTATGTTTATTTTTTGTTAAAATGGCACGTCCAAACCATTTACAATATACTTTTCCTAATAATCAGTGGAAAAATCTTTATTGCCTCTACAGCAATCAAACCCTTCTTATAATTGCTGAACCGCTTTTTGCATGTTTTCCCTGTTATTTGTGTGATGTGTCTTTGGTGATGAGCTCCAAATCTTTGAGGTTTGAAGGCCTCCTTTCCATCACCCTAATCGTTCGCTCCCTCCACAGATTCTTTATTGCGATCCAAATCGAGACTCCAACTGGGCTACTCCAAAATATATATTTTTTCCAGTCAGAAGAAACTTGTTGGTAAAATTGAAAGATTACTTTAACCCTAAATTTGCCAGGACTTAAAATAAATGTATGCTTACCTGTAGCTGAGCAATGATTTGCTTCATGTATAGTGGTGAAACATAAGTCATCAACATCCTGGGAAAGGCAATACAATTTCCAGAGCTATTTGCATCAACAGGTTGAACTCAGATGCAATGGCCATTTTCTAGATTTCTACAAAAACCCCATGTTGGAGCAGCTGAATATCTGATCTCAGCATAATTTTTCTGAATTCATGAAATGAAAACATATTTAATATATTTTTGTCATGGAGTGCATGGGTATTATCCAGATGCATACTACAGCAACTGTGCCAGGTTCTGTGTTGGTTCTGCAAACAGAGCCATCTTTCTAAACTGATGTTGAAGTCTCCTGTGTGTCTGCCCACATCCCAATATTCCCAGCTGTTTGGCTTGTGGCATTATTTGTTTACTTCGTGCTTCCAGATGAGTGTACTGCACTGTGGGAAACCAGCCCACAGACTGCTGAATCTGTGACAGAGACTCCCTGTTTTTCATTAAATCAAATACTCTGTCGCTGTACTGCTGATATCCCCAAAGTGCTGACCAGTGGGACTTTGACAGTGTTCCATTTAACTATCAGTTGACAAAGTGACTTATAAGTTGTCCCTCACAACAGAAACACCACCACACGTATTTCTAACAGCAGTTTGCTGATGTGTCACAAAGTATGCATTGACCAGTGCAACAGAAAAACTGTCAATTCACAAACAACTGCAATGTTAGGTGAAAAGAGAAGTCTACAAATTATAAAGGATGAATTATAGTTGTGTTGGCATTAGTAATGATGAAATGCATAAGGTATAATCTGATGTAAAAAAACAAAGTCTTACAGTAATTTTCATTTATGCTTTTCCTGTTATCTAGAGACAACCACTTGCTTCTGGGAAGCACATTTGAACACTATCTCTCTTTTACTCCTTACCCACCAACAAGGTTTGGAGCCCGTTCCGGTTCCTGAACACGATTTCAAACCGGTGATGGTGGTTCCAAAGCGTGAACTCTGGTTCAACTCGGGCACTGCAGAATACTTGGTTCTTCTGCACAAACTGTAACGTCATCCGTTAATTATAATTTGATAAAGTCTGGAGGAACAAATAGAGAAAAATCTAAAACAAAACCACTCAGCTTTAGCAACTTGAGAAGTACAGCTTAAAAAATGGGAAGACTAAACAGCACACACGGTTAGTATTGCAGCTTTAAGGTGACATAAATACAAGAATGGACCTGGATCGAGGAGCTAAAGGCAGGCACACAGGACAGTCAAACATTTATTTAAAGAGAACAAAAAGCACTGCTGAGGTATGTAATGCAAAAGATAGAACACAAGAGAAGTAAAAAAAACAAAAACAAATTGTGTTACCTGATAGGAGTGGAGAAAGAAAGTCCAACCAAACCAAATTGTAAAAACAGTCTACTGAAACACATCAATATTGAACATACAAGAGTAACACCCAAAACCAAGATAGAACCAGACACCAAGCAACATAAGGAAAACAAATACAATTAATGCTGCAAGCAGCATTGGCCCTCGCAGCTTTGTGCCACTCAGTCTGTGTAGTGACCGTGGGAGCCTAGGATCGCCGTCCTCATGCCACCATCGAGCACGCTGCCACCAGGTACTGTGACCACGCTTTCATATGATCTTCGGTCATGCTGAGTTCTGCTCTAGTGAGAAGCATGGAGAATTTGGCCAAAATCCGAGCTTCTTGATGGAAGCTGTGCTAACTTTCTGTTTGGTGGCTAAGGATTAACGAAGACTTACTGTTGTGCTTTGAAAATGTCATACAAAATTATTATGCCTTATTAGGGAAAGTTTCAAAGTTCTGGACACTGTGACAGAAGGTTAATCAACTAAGAAACCTTTTATTTGGTTGTCAGTGGGTGAGGCTAAATTGATGTCATCAACTGATCATGCCAACGTGTTTAGCATTCTTGCACGATGATGCACATAAACTTTGGGATATATCGGATGAAATATGGGGGATATAAAGCATTTAAAATTTTCTAAGGGGTGTTGTTGATCTATATTTTAATACAATCCAATACAGCTGTTTGGGGGTTGACAATGATTATCCATATTCAATTTGGAGTAAATCATACAATCCATGTCTGAGCCCAACGTATGTAAATGGCGAGACATGAACATTTGTCACCCTCGCCACGCCCACATTGTCTGGCCATCAGTCACTTTTCAGAGAAATACTCAATCCATCTTGTTTTGTGTGATCAAACATGTCAGAGTCAAATTGTAAAAGAAGTTACATCCGCAGGTAAACCATGTGACTTCCTGTTCTAACTGGGCAGGGCTAAGGTGATGTCATTAATTTCTCATATCAATGTGCTAAACATTCACGGTGATGGACATATAGCTGTTTGAAAGGGGGCGTAGTCGATCCAAATTTCAATATAATCCACTTGACCTGTTTTTAGGTTGCCAAAGATGATTCTTCTCCAGTTTGAAACAGATCAGATCATGCATGTGTGATTTAGAGGCAACTGTAGGCGAATGGTGAGATGTAGAAATTAAATGCTCTTTTTTTTTTTTTTAACCGTGTCCTGTTGCAGAGTAGAATTGCTGTCTGAGTGCCAAGAAGAAGCCCAACAGATTTTCTTTCACAAGTGGAGCATTACAGCTAATGCTTTAAAGCTCTGCTTGATATTTATAAACTTCATTAGAAACTGCTCTGGGATTATTTCAATTGTTATGGAAATTGAGACTGAAACAAAAGGGAAAATATTAAGGAAGAAAGAGATAGAGTTGGGGCAAAAACGAGAGAAGGAGAAAAGAATGGAGGATCAGTTTTAGTTCTGATGTCATTATCATTTGGTCAAATGTTGTTTTTTACTTGAGTTTCTGCATCATTGCCAATTTAAGCCATAGCTGAATTTTGCTTTGAGAGATTTAATATATTGCAAAAATCTTGTCACTGAAACAACATACTTACAGTAAAAATATTGTATAAATTAAATTGAAAATCCATGCATTGAAATTAATAAATAAATAAATGTTTGTAACATTGTGGCAGACTAGGCATGGAGGATGAGAATGAAACCTTGCTCTGCTGGCGTAGGGAGGGAAAGATGATGGCCTGACTAGGCATGGGATAATTATTTAGAGAAGCCTGATGAGGCAAAGAGAGGGCATGACATAGTCAAACCAAGAGTGAAAAGGGAGTGAAGACTTGACTGTACCTGACAAGGTAGCAAGTGAGGGGATGGTTTGTATGAAGGAGCGAGGAGGAGAACAATTAGCTGCGGCTGACAGTCATTGAAGAATGAAGAGCTTGAAGAGGCTAAGAGCTGAGAGATTGTTCAGCAGCTAGCACGGAGTGAAGGTCTGGGCAAACGTATGAAGAGAATGCTGAAGAAGACCAGTGGCCGAGCTGTTGGAGGGAAACTGTAGGAACTCCTTAGGTTGCTGCTGCAGTGGCTGCCCCAATTCTGAATGAGTGGCCTGAGAACTGATTAGGAGGTAGGTTTCACTGAGCTAAAGTTTGCCTCAGAAACCTAAGGAACCAGGAGGAGGACATGGGGGCTCCTTCTCAGTGAGAAAGAGGGGCACACTGGGTGAGTTGAGTCTGTTAAGTGCGAACTTGAACATAGCTTGAAAGGGGCAGAACGGGCCATCTAGATGAGTGACGGAGATGAAGCATGGGCCTTTCCCTTTAGAATGGCCTGAGAAATCCATAGAAGGTGAGAAGAAAAGCACTGAAAAGGAGAGATTTTAGGTAGGAAGAAAGAGGGCCGGAGTGGAGGGCAGTGAGGAGGTTTTTAAGGATGGGGAGAGTAATAGGTCTCCGGGAATCAGGCTGAGAATCGCAGTGTTTAGAGATACCTTTAAGGAAAAGTTTGATGGCATGATTTGCTAACAGACTTGGAGAAGGTTCAGAACGAAACTCTTTAGAGAAGAAAATGATGCCTGCAAATAAACTCTGAATGTAGGAGAGCTTGAAACGGCTGTGTTCAAAGCAGAAAATTACGAAAGCTAGGACCGTTTGAATGAGAACTGGGTACAATGGAGTTTTATGAGCGAGACAGAATTTTGCAAAGGTTTGCCAGGCAATAGAATAGGAATTGAGAGAATGGAAGAAGCCAAACCTTATTTCAAATAGAATTTGGCTGATTGCATCAATGGATAAAGGGATGGATTTAGTCCAGCTTCAGGTCATTGAGAGGAGGAATCAGAGTAGGGAGAGCGTTGGCAACTGAATTAGAATAACCTGGAACACGACGAGCAGAAATGATTAAGCTGTGAGTTACAGCCTGCCAGGTGATGCGACGGAGGTAAGGCTTGACAGCTTTAGAAGATGAGTGGCCTTTGTTGATTGCATTGACCACGGCTGCGTTGTCACATAAAGCGGTGATGCGCTTTCGTTTCCAGAAACGACCCCAGATGCAGCAGGCTACGGTGATGGGGATGATCTCATAGAAAGCTGAGAATTGGGATTGGGGAAAGGTAGGTAGGCCATACATCAGCGAACCATTCTCCCTGAAACAACCCCCCAAAACCTACGGATGGAGCTGCGTCCCTAAAAAAATCAAGTTAACGACGTGGTCATAAAAGAAGGATACCATTCCAGTTCCTAAGTAGACAGGACCAGAAAGCCAGATCGGAACGACAGCCTTCATCTAAAGTAGCAAGGTCGAGCAGAGAAAGGACAGAATTAGCTAGGTCGAGCAAGGGTGATGAAGGAATGACCCTGGGGAATGATCCGCATAGCAAAATTTAGATGGCCCAGGAAAGACAGAAGTTGACGTTTGGAAACAACTGGGGAAGAAATAAAAGTGAAAGTGAAACTGTTTTCATTGAGAATACTGTTTTAAATTATTGAAAAAGATCTGACTGCTAAGACTAAGCTTTTCACCATCAGTCCTATCTGTTATTTTACCAAATGGATTTCCCAAAACAATTTGATTGTTTATTAAATACCTTCTTAGAGTAATTAACACTAACAAAAATTAAACAAAAAAGTTAATATATACATGCCTATATACACCAAAATGTCTAGAGCCATCTCTGCCCTGTGCTTGCTCAGGATGTAGGAGATTAAGTCAAAGTTTTTTTTTTTTTACAATCTTGACATGGCGCCGTTTTCTTATCTGCTACATAATGTAACTTTATAATTTCAGCAAACAAAAATAACTATTAGGTGCGTACATTCTTACCTGTAGAGCAGGGTTGTTACAGTTAGCCACAGAAGGGGTCCTAACACTCCAAACATTAGCCCCTTTTCCATTGTTTGTGGAAAGCCTGAGGATTTTAAAAGCCCTGGGCGTGTTTAAATACAAATTTACCCAGGTAATTTCACTTTCCCGGAGTTTTACTTTCACAGGTTCGAGGTCCTGGTCTGGGGTAAGTCTTTACAGCTTTCTCTGGGATTGTTAAAGGGGCAGGGTTGTGTGCAGCAGGACCATTGCACCAGCAACTGCAGTAAAGGGGCGGGTTTTACAAATTAATTGTTTTTATACCAATGGTTTGTCACAAAAAGTAGTTTTAAGATGATTTTAAGGGACAAAGTAGACCTCAAAACATCTTCTCTGCAGTCAGTTCATCAAGAATGAGCCTACTTTAAAATGTTTTTTCAGAGTTTTTGGAGCAGCGGAGCTCCCCTTACAGGCTGATCTTGCTGCTAAGCTAAGTTAACTGGCGGTTGGACTGGAACTTCCCCACCAACCGCTGCCTGATTTCGGCCCAGCACACTGGCATTTCCCACTACCTGTTATCTGTTTGTGGCGGCTGAAAGTAAATGTAAAGCATTTAGTGGGTAAGTGATAAATAACTGCAAATACTAAGTACCAGAACATAAAACGGAATTTTTCATCTGAAACATATTCCGTTTAGTTAATGTGGTGTTAATTATAACCTGTTTCGCCACAGATCTGTAAGACAAATTTGTCAATGCAGTGCTGATGATCAGACCACTTTAAATTTTCCTTGTACATAAAAAATACACATTTCCCTAAGACTAGCTTTTCATGTAAACCTATCTTAGTGGAGTGCCAAATCTTCATCATTTTTAAATTTTCATAGTTTTATGCAGACAGCTCTGCAGTAGGAGAGACCACAGTGAGGTTTGGATGCTGTTTCCCAGAAGCTCTATGATCTTCTTCATCCTTACGTCATGCCATCTTCTACTCCACTGTTTCATCTTCTACTTTATATAAATACTTGCTTAGGTTTAGACAGTCAAGGTATCAATTCCATGGACTTATGCACTGATTATCGTTTTTTTAAAATTCTAATAAATAAATGTTTTCCCGCTTTGCATTACAGGGGAGGCACTTTTAGTTCAAGGTCCTTCCATTCGGATTCTCTCTTTCTCCCCGAGTGTTCACCCGGTGTGTGGCAGCGGCCCTCTCCCCTCTCAGTGGTATTTTAAGCCTTCCCCTGGGGTTCTGATGTGGTAGCACTCCTCCTCTTGTAAACCTGAGGGTTCAGGTGTTACACTGTGGACTACTCCATCCTTCTTTTCTAAGGTGCCATCTGCGGCGGGCTATGCCCAGCCACTCCACTTTGCCCGTTTCATATCTGGGGCTCCTTCTGAAGTTAGAGAAAATTGCAAAGCTTTTTATTAACAGTATATCTACTATTATATCGATATTTGTATATTATATTATATAATATATATATTAGTATGATGTTAGTATATCTATATGTGACACATTTAAACTAAAGCTGAAGCAATTTTTAAATAATCGTTAACTAAATTAGTAATTAAATTGAATTATTAACTCGAGTATACATACTCTGAAACATGCCTTTTGCTGAAGAGCAACCCACTCAGAGCAGTGATTCCTGACAAAACTGTTCAAAAAATATGTTTTGCATTTTAGATGAAAAACCTTCTTTGTCTGTACATATGCTCAATCCATCAATTGTTCGTGTTTTTACAAATTTTTTATACAATTGTGCATGCAACAAAATGCATGGTCTCTTTTATTATTTAAATACTTTATTATTAAAATGCCATGTTCTGAGCACTGAATTGAGTTTTTTTTATGTTTTTGCAATTTACAATACATTTAAAGTGTGCAATAAATGTTTGTTTTTTAAGTTCAAAACGCTTGTTTATTGAAGTATGATAATTTACTTATCTCTTGTTAGATTAATCAATTAATCGAAAAAATAATCGCTAGATTAATAGATTATTAAAATAATCCATAGTTGCAGCCCTAACTTGAAGCACTAGATCAAAGCAAGCTTCAGTCACTTCAGGACTCTGAATGGTTGGAGTAACTGTGCCCCACTCTGAACAATCAGGTACTGTTTTTCATCACTTGGGGTCATTCACAGTCTGCAAAAAGACATTCATCTCCAAATAATTTAGCATAACCAGGCGGTGATGTCATACCCTGTCCTAATGCAGCTGAACACTAGGGGTTTTACACCCTTTATTCCAAGTTAAACTCACTACTCAAAATGGGAGTGCTTTAAAAGTGAAACGCATACAAATGGGAAAGAACTTGATGTCCCACTGAGTATCATTCATTTCCTCACGTTAAGACCATTGCTATAAAGGTTTTTAGATATGCCAACATCCATCACCAGAGGAGACAGTGTTTCAGCAACTCTTGGCATTGTGAAGAGTTCTGGACAATACATTAATGCATAAACTTATACTTGTTTCCAATAATGAATTAAATTTAGAGCTTTTATTTAAGATAATTTTTTTAAGTGAATATATACAGGGATTGGACAATGAAACTGAAACACCTGTCATTTTAGTGTGGGAGGTTTCATGTCTAAATTGGACCAGCCTGGTAGCCAGTCTTCATTGATTGCACATTGCACCGGTAAGAGGAGAGTGTGAAGGTTCAATTAACACGGTAAGAGCACAGTTTTGCTCAAAATATTGAATGGGTGACATACCAGAGTTCAAAAGAGGACAAATTGTTGGTGCACGTCTTGCTGGCGCATCTGTGACCAAGACAGCAAGTCTTTGTGATGTATCAATAGCCACAGTATCCAGGGTAATGTCAGCATACCACCAAGATGGACGAACCACATCCAACAGGATTAACTGTGGACGCAAGAGGAAGCTGTCTGAAAGGGATGTTCGGGTGCTAACCCGGATTGTATCCAAAAAACATAAAACCACGGCTGCCCAAATCACGGCAGAATTAAATGCGCACCTCAACTGTCTTGTTTCCACCAGAACTGTCCGTTGGGAGCTCCACAGGGTCAATATACATGGCCGGGCTGCTATAGCCAAACCTTTGGTCACTCATGCCAATGCCAAACGTCAGTTTCAATGGTGCAAGGTGCGCAAATCTTGGGCTGTGGACAATGTGAAACATGTATTGTTCTCTGATGAGTCCACCTTTACTGTTTTCCCCACATCCGGAAGAGTTACGGTGTGGAGAAGCCCCAAAGAAGCGTACCACCCAGACTGTTGCATGCCCAGTGTGAAGCATGGGGGTGGATCAGTGATGGTTTGGGATGCCATATCATGGCATTCCCTTGGCCCAATACTTGTGCTAGATGGACGCGTCACTGTCAAGGACTACCGAACCATTCTTGACCATGTGCATCCAATGGTTCAAACATTGTATCCTGAATGTGGTGCCGTGTATCAGGATGACAATGCACCAATACACACAGCAAGACTGGTGAAAGCTTGGTTTGATGAACATGAAAGTGAAGTTGAACATCTCCCATGGCCTGCACAGTCACCAGATCTAAATATTATTGAACCACTTTGGGGTGTTTTGGAGGAGCGAGTCAGGAAACGTTTTCCTCCACCAGTATCACGTAGTGACCTGGCCACTATCCTGCAAGAAGAATGGCTTAAAATCCCTCTGACCACTGTGCAGGACTTGTATATGTCATTCCCAAGACGAATTGACGCTGTATTGGCCGCAAAAGGAGGCCCTACACCATATTAATAAATTATTGTGGTCTAAAACCAGGTGTTTCAGTTTCATTGTCCAACCCCTGTATATAGAGATTCACCATTTAAGTTTTTAAGTGTCTTCACAGAAATCAAGAGTAAATTGCTAACACTTTCAGCCTGTTTACATTGTAGACAGATGCTAGTGTGGAACAGTAGCTCTGCAAACACAACACAGAACTCATGCATATTACTCAAAATCACAGCATTAATGAACGGCGACAGTTTATTCAAAGCACTATAAAACTGCGAGACAACCTACCTCCATTTTTCATCATATGGCATGTTGTCTTCACACCTTGTCAACACTCAGCACACATGTTGCTATCATTAAAGTGCACTTGTCACCACACACACTGAAATAAATTTGAAAACTAACCAGCTGCTTCTACTCTCTATTCTAAGAGTGAATTAGCCTTTTTCAGTCCACTAACTTATTTACTAATAAAATCATGTTAAGGAAAGTGTTTTTGCTGTAAAATTATCATATCATAATCAAATGTTTCATGAAATACAAAACAGGAAAGATAAAATAGGGAAATAGGAGCTCAATCCATACAATGCTGTTAAAAAGTAGCTCTTTTACATCATTGTTCTGTTTTTGCTTTGTCTGTCAAATAAAAAATTTTTAAACAATCAAATTTTGTTATCGGAATAGGATAACCTGAGCAAAAACAAGAAGCAGTTTTTAAATGATGAGTTCATTTATTAAGAAAAAAAAAAAAAAACATCAAACCCAATGTGGCTCTATCTGAAAAGTATCCCCCCCTTTTATTAATCACAAAAAACAAAAAACAACTGATGACTGTTGGACAAGTCAGAATCAGGGAATCACTTAAATAGAACCTGCCTGACAACATGAAGCAGGTGGAGTAAACTTATATGGCAACACACAAAGTACCAGAGAAACAAAGTCATTGGCATCAGTCAGTATATCAGTCCAGAATCAGTTACAAAGCCAACTAGAGTAAGAACCATTACCCACAAATGAAGAATCTATGGCGCAGTGAAGAACCTTTCCAGGACAGACTGGCCTCCCAGAATTGCTCTAAGAGCATATTAAAGACTCACCCAGGAGGTTACTAAAGAACCAAGAATAAACTAGCAAAACTAATATTAGCTTTCTCTGCAGAACGACAAAGAGTAATAATATTCTGCACAATTAGCACATTTATTTAAATCCTTGAAATAAATTAATTCAATGTTTGTTTTACATTTTCCTTCAGTCTTTTATAACTGTGTACATCTGTATAAAATATTTTAAAACAGTGTACTATTTTAGGTCATATTAGCTTTCATTTTATCTGGATACTTGTTACCACCCGTGGGGATGTGGGTGTTTTTGCGGGTTGCAGGTCGGACCTGTTGTGTCTGCACTGAGGCCTCCTGCCTTCTTCCCCCTCCCGCTGCTGTCATTCTGTGAAACTGAATACTAGCTTTGAGTAAGACCTGCTGATAACTGGCCAATTCATCGCTTGCTGTTAGGAGAACTGTCTAGGTTGATGTTTCATACAGGTTTCATGGCAAGATAGTTATCCCCGATAGAATCTGGGAAAAATATTGACATTAAATTTAGCCTTTGAATAAGATATTAATTACATGTCATAATATTACTTTAGTTTAAGCCTACTCCCCTACCTGTACACCCTGTGTATAAAATAGGCAATTGATGGTGGCATCAATTTCAGAAAGAGCACAGGAAGGTCCAGAGGTTAGCAATAAAATAGATTTAGGCATAAAATCATCACATGCATTTTTTTTAAGCTAGTTTTTAACATGTGTGTTCGTCATTGATGGAACTTTTTTTTTTTCTATCGATAATGCACATCTGTGTCTGGTGTGCATGTAGGCCTATATAAAATTCCTAATTTCATTTCAAATATTTTAATTGGTGTTTATGTGAGAATATGGCCAAGTGTGGAGGACAGTGATGAAGAGAAAGGAAAAGGCAAACAACTGGATGGCAGGCGGGAAGAACAGAGTGAGGAAGAGCAGATTGAATGAGGGTTAGAGATCTTAGATGAGGCTATTGCTGACCCACAGCTCAGTAAGCCTCAAACAACCGGATCCAAAATTTGTTCTAAAAAGGTTCTTAACCAAATATACAAAATTTCCTGTGGAACAATATAACACAGAGACAGTAGGAGAAAATCCCTAACCCCATGAATTTTGCTTTGAAGCGGAAAGAAGTGGAAAACACTGAAGGAGAATGTCGGTTTATCGGTTTATGACCTTCGGCTCAAGCCCACTCTGGCTACACAGCAAAACAATGTTACATAGCACACCAACAAGCACACCTCTTAATGGCTCAAAAATGAAAAGAAGAATGGGCCAAAATTCCTCCACAGTGATGTAAAAGACTCATTACCAGTTAGTGCAAATATGGCAGTAACTGGCAATATTGTTGAAGTCAAGTTTATGATTTCTATGATTTTATCATTATTCCTTTAATAAATGAAGAACTGTGTTTTGTATTTGTCTATTTTTTTTTCTGACATTTGTACTGTCAGGGGGCAAATACTTTTTCACAGTTTTGTATATATTACCCTAACTGAGGCAGAGAGACACTTAGGAATAAGCGTAAGCAACAGCAAAAAAATGTGAGTTTTATTTTCCAGCAGTTGCTTTTCACTTAAGACCTAATCAAACTTAGCAACAGCAGTAGTGTTTTAGGTGGTTGTGTAGATGTTATATCTTTACTGGGAGTCTTGTAACACATGCTCCTGCCGCTTTTTCAGTTTTGCTATTATAAAGTTGGTCCATTAGAGAAGAACCATTATAGTTATTGATTTGCTTGTTTCCCCCCTGCTTTGTACAAAAACAGCAGAAATAAACTATTTACAACCCGTTTTCGTATCTGGTTCTTGAAAAGCATCTTTGGTAGACAGCAGCTAATGGTGATTCAGAGCAGTGAACATGTTAAAATATAAAAATTGATGACTCAGTATCTCAAGAGACACCCAGTACAGAGCAAAACTTCATAAAACAAAGAGAATCCAATTTAATGTGATTTCTGTATGCACACAGTTTCCATTTCCAGTGTGACTGGTCCTCAATATCAAGTCACCTGTGTGAATAGCGACAATAAAAAGGCAAAGCTGTTGTCTGGTGAAGCCAGCACCTCATTTCCGATCATTTAGACAGAAAATCAAGCCATTATTAGTACCAGCTATGTCCACTTCACGATTTAATTAAGAGAGGTGGTGGGATCAGCAGGGATCAATTCCTACCTGACGTAGCAGACACGGTTTGTTCCCCCAACTTCAACCCCTCTATCAGGAACAAACTGGAGAGAAAAAGTTCCTGACAGACTGGTTCACTTTCAACTGCTTGTTTGAACTTTTTGCTAAACATTTAGGCCTATAAATATACACTGCTCAAAAAAATAAAGGGAACACTCAGATAACACATCCTAGATCTGAATGAATGAAATATTGTCATTGAATACTTTGTTCTGTACAAAGTTGAATGTCCTGACAACAAAAATCACACAAAATCATCAATGTAAATCAAATTTATTAACCAATGGAGGTCTGGATTTGGAGTCACACACAAAATTAAAGTGGATAAACACACTACAGGCTGATCCAACTTTGATGTAATGTCCTTAAAACAAGTCAAAATGAGGCTCAGTATTGTGTGTGGCCTCCACGTGCCTGTATGACCTCCCTACAATGCCTGGGCATGCTCCTGATGAGACGGCGGATGGTCTCCTGATGGATCTCCTCCCAGACCTGGACTAAAGCATCCGCCAACTCCTGGACAGTCTGTGGTGCAACGTGACTTTGGTGGATGGAGCGAGACATGATGTCCCAGATGTGCTCAATCGGATTCAGGTCTGGGGAACAGGCGGGCCAGTCCATAGTTTCAGTGTCTTCATCTTGCAGGAACTGCTGACACACTCCAGCCACAGGAGGTCTAGCATTGTCCTGCATTAGGAGGAACCCAGGGCCAACCGCACCAGCATATGGTCTCACAAGGGGTCTGAGGATCTCATCTCGGTACTTAATGGCAGTCAGGCTACCTCTGGTGAGCACATGGAGGGCCGTGCAGCCCTCCAAAGAAATGCCACCCCACACCATTACTGATTCACTGCCAAACCAGTCATGCTGAAATGATGTTGCAGGCAGCAGATCACTCTCCACGGTGTCTCCAGACTGTCACATCTGTCACATGTGCTCAGTGTGAACCTGCTTTCACCTGTGAAGAGCACAGCGCGCCAGTGGCGAATTGGCCAATCCTGGTGTTCTCTGGCAAATGCCAAGCGTTCTGCACGGTGTTGGGCTGTGAGCATAACCCCCATTTGTGGACGCCGGGCCCTCATACCATCCTCATGGAGTCGGTTTCTAACCGTTTGTGCAGACACATGCACATTTGTGGCCTGCTGGAGGTCATTTTGCAGGACTCTGGCAGTGCTTCTCCTGTTCCTTCTTGCACAAAGGCGGAGGCAGCAGTCCTGCTGCTGGGTTGTTGCCCTCTTACGGCCTCCTCCATGTCTCCTGGTAGCGCCTCCAGGCACTGGACACTACGCTGACAGACACAGCAAACCTTCTTGCCACAGCTCACATTGATGTGCCATCCTGGGTGAGCTGCACTACCTGAGTAGAGTCCGTCTCATGCTACCACGAGTGTAAAAGCACCACCAAGATTCAAAAGTGACCACATCTGGTTTTCAAAGGAACAAAGAGTACAAAAATAATGTACTCAAGTAAAAGTACAGTTACTTTGATATAATGTTAACTAAATACAAGTTACCAGTGTAAAATGTTACTGAAATAAAAGTAAAAAGAGCCTATTTAAAATTTTACTTTAAGAAAAACTTAGTTACTTTTTAATGAGCAGAAGAAAGTTCCTCCCATGCATTTCATGGCGGAAAAGAGGAAATGGAGTTTTGACGAGAATTCAATCTGGAAGACTCAACTCCACCAGCTTCGTACTATGACTCGATCACGCGTCTCCACTCCAACCAATCAGCGTCAAGTCTGCATTCCTCCTCAGCCAATCACCCTTCAAGGCTTCGCTTTTAAGGACCTCTAACCATGGATCTCCCTGCTCTCCCACCGAGCTTCGACCCTCCTTCACCCCATTGCCACCATCTGGCTTCCTAGCTCCTTCCAACTCCCTTATTATCGGGCCTCCACTCCATCACCAGTATCGGATCCCAGGGGGGAATGACATCTCTAATTCTAATCCGAAATCATTCATTCAAGCTCATGTCATTCATAGTATTCATGTCTTTCTCCGGGGCCAGCGCGCCAAAGAAATAAACATCGGCTATATAACTTCTCTAATCAGCATCTTTGTGTTTTTATTGTGAGTCTTTATAGGATTGAAATACTGGTCCCAAACATTTTTTTTATTTACGGAACACATTTATAAACAAAAATGCAACACAAAAAGAAAACATGTCAACATATGCTATCATGAATATTTTGGAGGTATTATGCTTAAACACAAATTTCCACATTTCTCTTGTCAGCTGCATTATTGAATGTTCTCGGCAGATCATCTCCTCCATCTCAGCACCTTTTTTGTCACACCAAGCCCTGTGCATCCTTCACTACATCTAGGAAGCTTCTCAGTGGATTTCCTCTTCCCCAAAACCTGGGAGTTCTGATCTTCATCCAATCCTTTGTCCAATATATCTACTATCCCTCATATCTAATATGTTCAAATACCTGACTCCAAACTAAACGCCTGATCCTCTGTTTTCAGCTTTAGTCAATACAAATTATAATCACAAGTAGAAGATCAAACTGATAATAACTTTGATTGTTAAAATATTATTTTAGCTTGTTAACATGGTGATAGTCTTAAGCATAAGCTAGGTGCTGTCCACTTATTGACTTCTACCTGCTGTAATTACATGTGCAGCTGGTTAGCACAAATGATGCTATTTTTAGCTTTAGATTACATCTGGTAACAATGACATTGGCATGTCCTGCACCACTGTCCAAGAAAAATAAGCATTGTTTCTCACTAAACTCTAAAATGTTTTTATTTACCTCCAAGTGCTTGTGTTGGTTCAATGTGTAGAGTTTTGAAATCCATATAGTTTAATCTCTTTAGGCAAACTAGGTTTACAATGCATAATAATAAAGCTGTTGCCGTTATTGCTCGTATAGTTAAAGTGGTCAGTGAAGTATGATCATGGCTTTTCTTTTTTTTCTTTGAGGTGAACTTTAGCTGTAACTTGATGGGTTTTTATAGTGCTTCTAGTGTCCAACTGATGTGCCTCCCTGTTGGGATCTGATTACTAACCCAGCATGACTACTGGGCCGAGCTCGATAGCAACTCCGTGGGCTGAACCACTGGCTCACCAGCCCACTGGGGAAATTCCTGGTCGTCCCATATGTCAGTCCGCCGATGCACCCTATATTTACAATGTATCCTTTCACAAAAAAATATTGCAGGCTTAGTTCAGTTCAAGTGGAAATTCCTCTTTTCAGTTGTA
This sequence comes from Girardinichthys multiradiatus, assembly GCF_021462225.1. Taxonomy (NCBI): domain Eukaryota; kingdom Metazoa; phylum Chordata; class Actinopteri; order Cyprinodontiformes; family Goodeidae; genus Girardinichthys; species Girardinichthys multiradiatus. The sequence goes on along the minus strand of NC_061796.1, from coordinate 26,520,106 downwards.
GATTTAACTTATAATATTTACAGGTCTTTTTGTCATGTCTGATTTTGAGATTTTGATCATGTTTTTTAACTAACATAAAATGCTAACCAGTTAAAAGCTCAATGTGCAACAGTACCCACCTCAGCATCCTTACTCACTGTAGACTGTAACAAGGGGTAAATTGTTAGAAAAGCTAATGATCCTTCTCTGTAAGTATTGAAGCAGTAATAAAGCAGTGCAACTGAAATCCAACTTCCAAAATATATTTTTCTATAATAATCAAAAATACTTAGGTTCTTTAATAAGAATTAGCTACATCTAAATCCTGATTGGCCATAGGACCTGGAAATCTTGAATAGGTGAGGGTGATAAAACAAAAGGTGACTTGCTTAACGAAACCTGGGGAGGTATTTTTTCCTTCTGATTAAGCAGGCCTTCTTACGCTACATCTGCAGCTCAATTTTATTAAAAGAAAACTGAGTAAAGTTCGGTAATATCAAATATCGTCCCTATATTATGAAACATTTTCAAACTTGTAATCCTTAACCCTCAAAAGAGGTGTCAAATCTCAAGAAGACAGTTGTTTTACATGTCTAAACTGTTATAGCAGTTACTGAGCAGAAATTGGTAAAACGCAGACCTATCCAGGGTGACCTATTCGTCTTTCACCTACTGACCTGGAGGTAAACCCCGGCCTTCCCGAGCAAGGATTAAGCAGGTAAGGAATATGGTTGGATGGATGGGTACTAATACCCCAAATGTTTAATGGCAAAGTTAGCTGCAAAAACTAAAACTAATACTCAAGTATCAGGACTGACCACCAGAGAGCTCTGACAAAGATCTTCACTCCTAGTTCCCTGGAAAGTGGTAATCTCTGCTAAAATCTTGTCTGTGTATGAGTTTATGAGTAAAATAGCTAAACTGTAGCCGTGATTAAATCACATTGGCTTTTAGTTTCATAATTAGCAGATACAACACCCCCTGAAAGGGACAAAACTGAAAAGGAAAAAGATAAAAATCATTGAGATGTGGATATTTCTTACATTATATTTTGCAGAACCTACATTTCACTCATTTCAGAAAGTGAAACTCTGAATGTATATATTCATTACATAGGGAGTGAAATATTTCAAACCTTTATTTGTTGTATTTTTGATGATTATGGCTTATACATAAAGAAAAAAAAATGACATAAGATCACTTTAAAAAGGACATTTTCAACAGAAATGCCATGCTTCTGAAAAGTACACTCACCAGCCACTTTATTAGGTACACCTTGCTAGTACCGGGTTGGACCCCCTTTTGCCTTCAGAACTGCCTTAATCCTTTGTAGCATAGATTCAACAAGGTACTGGAAACATTCCTCAAAGAGTTTGGTCCATATTGACATTATTACATCACACAGATGCTGCAGATTTGTGACCTGCATCCATGATGCAAATCACCTGTTCTACCACATCCCAAAGGTGCTCTATTGGATTGAGATCTGCTGACTGTGGAGGTCATTTGAGTACAATATACTCTTTGTCATGTTCAAGAAACCAGTCTGAGATGATTCGTGCTTTAGGACATGGCGCGTTATCCTGCTGGAAGTAATCATCGGAAGATGGGTACACTGTGGTCATAAAGGGATGGACATGGTCAGCAACTATACTCAGGTAGGCTGCGGCGTTGACACGATGCTCAATTGGTCCTAAGGGGCCTAAAGTGTGCCAAGAAAATATCCCCCACACCATTACAGCACCAACACCAGCCTGAACTGTTGATACAAGGCAGGATGGATCCATGCTTTCATGTTGTTGATGCCAAATTCTGACCCTACCATCCGAATGTCGCAGCAGAAATCGAGACTCATCAGACCAGGCAACGTTTTTCCGGTCTTCTATTGTCCAATTTTGGTAAGCCTGTGCGAATTGTAGCCTCGGTTTCCTGTTCTTAGATGACAGGAGTGGCACCCGGTGTGGTCTTCTGCTGCTGTAGCCCATCTGCCTCAAGGTTTGACGTGTTGTGCATTCAGAGATGGTCTTCTGCATGCCCTGGTTGTAACGAGTGGTTACTTGAGTTACTGTTGCCTTTCTATCAGCTTGAACCCATCTGGCCATTCTCCTCTGACCTCTGGCATCAACAAGGCATTTGCACCTACAGAACTGCCGCTCACTGGATATTTTCTTTTTTTCGAACCATTCTCTGTAAACCCTAGAGATGGTAGTTCGTGAAAATCCCAGTAGATCAGCAGTTTCTGAAATACTCAGGCCAGCCCGTCTGGCACCAACAACCATGCCATGTTCAAAGTCACTTAAATCACCTTTCTTCCCCATTCTGATGCTTGGTTTGAACTGCAGCAGATCGTCTTGACCATGTCTACATGCCTAAATGCATTGAGTTGCTGCCATGTGATTGGCTGATTAGAAATTTGCGTTAAAGAGCAGTTGGACAGGTGTACCTAATAAAGTGGCCAGTGACTGTATGTTCTCCTTTTGCATGAATTGCCACATTAATGCAGCATGGCATGGAGGTAGTCAGCCTGTCATTCTGCTATAAAAGAGGCAAAGGTTGCTTTATAGTGTCCTTCAGGTCACCTGCATTGTTGGGTCTGGTATCTCATCTTCCTCTTGACAATACCACATATATCCTATATAAAGTTCAGATCAGGGCAGTTTATTGGCCAATCAAGCACAGTAACAACATGGTTATTGAAACTGTTTTTGGTACTTTTGGCAGTGTGGGCAGGGACCAAGTCATCCTGGAAAATGAAATCAACATCTGCATAAAGTTGATGGAAGCATAAAGCTCTAAAGTGTCCTGTAGTGTCCTACATTGACTGTGGACTTCAGAAAACACAGTGGACAAATACCAGCAGATGACGTGGCACCTCAAATCATCGCTTTGGAAACTTTACACTGGACTTCAAGCAGCATAGATTCTGTGCCTTTCTACTCTCCCTCCAGACTCTGTGACCTCCATTTCCAATTTAAATGCAAAGTTTACTTTCATCTTTAAAGAGGACTTTGGAACACTTAGAAACTGTCCAGTTCTTTTTATCCTTATCCCAGGTAAGTTGTTTCTAAAGTTGTATCTGGTACAGCAGTAGCTTGACACAAGAAATTTGGTTGTAGCCCATGTGTAGGATAAGTTCACTCTGCATAAGAAAGTTCCTTCATCCGAAGATAATTTCAAAATGTTGTAAATTGCAATACAGATTTTGCGAGGCAAGATTAATAGAGTTTATTGTTTCAAATGGTTAGGAAATAGAGTAGATCTGAAAATAAGGTTAGGCCTAAATTCTTGAGAGACAGAAAGTACTATGTATTATTATCAGTCCATCTGTACTTGCTCCAATGTGTCAGCTGCATTAGGCTTTATGAGGCCTCGCAGTTTTATCCTACGTTGGCACACACATTATGACCTCCAGCACATGGTACATGTGTCCAGCCTACTGGCTTTATGTCACCTGGTGACCCAGACTGCAAAGATCAGTAGAGAAGGTTTCCCTCAATGAATATTAACACAGACATGCAGTGTGTTTACTCACCAAGTCTTACATCAAATATGGTGATGAAGAAGAGCAAAAATGATCGCCTTCCATAGACTAAATTAAGTTAAGATAAAACATTTGAATTTGCTTTACATGCATGATTTGTTTTGTAATTTTTTCAGATTCTTTATTTAAATCATTGATGATGAAAGACCATAAAATTTGGAGTTTATGTGTGTGCAAAGATCACTTGCCTTTGCACACACATGAACTTAATGGTATCCCATTTTGGAAACAAAGACTGTAATATGAAGTCAGCCCATCCTTTGCAGCAATAACAGCTTCACTCTTCTGGATAGGCTTTTAATGATGTATAGGCGTGTGTCTTTTAAAAGCTCCAGGCTTAAAATGTTTTAAATGCAAAGTAGACCTCAGAACTTAACCTCTGCAGTCAGTTCATCAAGAATGAGCCCACTTATAAATGTTCTTTTGGAGTTTTTGGAGCAGTGGAGTGCCACTTACAGGTTGGTTTGGCTGCTAAGCTAAGCTAAGTTAACTGGCGATCGGACTGGGACTTCCCCACTAACTGCTGCCTGATCTCGGCCCAGCCCTCCAGGATTTCCTGCTACCTGTTATCTGTTTGTGGTGGCTAAAGGTCCCACAAACAGATAAAGCGTCTGTAAAGCGTTTATTAGGCGTGCAGTCAATAACCGCCAGTACCAAAATATAAAACTGAATATTTTTTGCCACCTTTTATGTTAATGTAGACATTAGCCTAATTATAATCTGTTTCACCACAGTTCTGTAATAATATTTTAATGCAGAACCAATGATCAGAGCAATTTTCCATGTACATAAAAAATACACGTTTCCTCTCAGATTGTCTTTTCATGTAAACCTAACTTAGTGGAGTATGAAATCTTTATTATTTTTCATTTTTTATAGTTTTATGCAGCTCTACAGGAGGAGAGACCACGGTCCCAGGTTTGGATGCAGTTTCCCAGTGATCCACTTCACCCTTGTATCCTGCAATCTTCTACTCCACTGTCTAGGCATCTTCTTCTTTATACAAATACTGTATTTCCTTATGGTTAGAAAGTCAAGGTATCAATTCCCTGTACTTCTAGATTGTTTTTTTATTCAAAAATAATATTTTTACTAAAAACATTTTTTCTGTAGTATCTGATATGAGTTTACCTTATGATAATAATATAAAAAAAAGGGTGTTAATCAGTGTTTAGTAGTTATTGTAGATGAGTCATGCAACAACTCTGGCCAGATGCAGGTTGGTAAAAACGTTAATGTAAAGTAATCATTTAAACTTTTCCTGAATCCAGAACAACTTGAGGAATAATGGAACGAATTAATTAACTGTATAACTCTAATGCTGCTCATTTACTATTATTTTCAGTTAAATCAAACTTTTTTCCAAGCAATGAAAAAAGAACGTACAGAATTCCTTGGCATTCCTATTACCTTTATACCTATTACATTTATTTAAATAAAATGTCCGTAGCCTTTCTGAGTAATGGACACAGAACATACACAATTTTCTGGGATTCCTATTAATAGGGAAAAACAAATCCTGGGGCTATAACTCCTGTGGCTTTTGGTTGAAAAGGAGCTAATCTATACAAACGATCACAGCATTTGCATTAAGGGACAAAGGGAATCAATAAAATCATAACACTGTGAAAAAAATCCACATGTAGTGTCCCAGATTTGTTTGAATTTGAGCTGTTTTGAAAAAGATATGGAAAGACTTTAAAAGTGGTTCCAAAGTGGCCTTCCTATCCAATCTTTTACACTTGTTAAAGTAAGAATGATTTGTGGATAACTTAAAACATTGACTGTGAGGATTAATAATATGAACCAGTTAAAATATGATGATGCTCTTACCAGTACTGTCATCATAAACCACAGTGACTGTCTTCCATTTGAAGAAGTGGACTAGATCCAGAATAGCCCGGCTGACGGAGGAGAAGTCCGGAAACAGGCTTACATAGAAAACATCTCGGTTGTCTGATACTTGGTGCTTCCACTTGGTCTGAATGTGTGGGACACCCAGAGCATTGCAAATGGACTGGACTGCATTGGCAGAGGAACTGTGAGAGGGACCAAAGATGGCTGCCACACCAAGAGAAAGCTGGTCACAAGCTACAGAAAGAAAACAGAATAATTAGGTACTTGCTCTAACGATGCCATACAATTATAATCTTTTACTACAACTATTAACTTGTAAAGTTAGGTTTATTTGTCTCTGAAACATGTTGCCTTAGTACCTAGTATAAAGAACCTTTACAAAGATTATAAAAACATTAAATTTTCAAATTTTGATTTTTCTAAAATCAAACTTTCTGTTCATGAGATTTTAAGTGAAGCAAAAAACTTTTTTAACGACCTTTGGAAGGGACAGAGACTAGTAACTCAGTCTAACTGTAAATGAATATACAGGTCCTTCTCAAAATATTAGCATATTGTGATAAAGTTCATTATTTTCCATAATGTCATGATTCATCATGACCTCAGCAGTGCCACAGGCTGATTGCCTCCATGCCACGCCGCATTGAAGCAGTCATTTCTGCAAAAGGATTCCCGACCAAGTATTGAGTGCATAACTGTACATGATTATTTGAAAGTTGACATTTTATGTATTAAAAACACTTTTCTTTTATTGGTCGGATGAAATATGCTAATTTTGTGAGATAGGAATTTTGGGTTTTCATGAGCTGTATGCCAAAATCATCCGTATTAAGACAATAAAAGACCTGAAATATTTCAGTTAGTGTGCAATGAATCTAAAATATATAAATGTTAAATTTTCATCATGACATTATGGAAAATAATGAACTTTATCACAATATGCTAATATTTTGAGAAGGACCTGTATGGGAAAGTCAGGATTCAGACATTTATTATATGCACTATTTGCCTTATATTGTTTTCATTAAGAATGGTCCTGCTGCTGCAGTTAAGATTATAAAACAAAACAGAGAAGGTTCTGGAGTGAGGGGAATCCCTCCCCATTCCCAATATGTTTCAGCGCATTACCGCCTTTGTTTACTATTAGTTCTTTGTTTACAAGAAAGAAGATTGGCTGTTGGGAAAGTTATGGAGTGAAAACTAACGGGATGCCTTACTGTTAATAAGGTAATGCTCTTTTCAGAGCAAAATTAGAATATTAAAAGACTGGAGCTGGATGCTTGCTAAGAAAAGCGTTAGCTAGCTAACCAATCCAATAATGTGACTAATTAGCCAGCTAACATTAGCTTTCAGTTTAACTCCATAAAGAGCAGAATTGCAAGAAGTAATAATGTTCTGTGCAATAAACAAGCTTATTTAAATGCTTCTAATAAATTCAGTCAGTGTTTATTTCATATTTTGCTTCAGTCTTTTACCACTGTGTACATTTGTTAAAAAAATATTTGAAACTGACATGATGTTTTTAGCACATATTGCCTTTGTCTAAATACTTGTGACCGAGGTAGAATTAAGTTTTTGACGTTTATTCATCTTTTGCTGAAAAAAACTTTTCTGTAATGCATTGTTCAAAACTATATAAACAGCTGAATGCCAACACTCAGCTGTGTTTTCAACAATAAATTACTGTCACAAACAATATTATTATATCTGTGGTAATCAATATATCATTTTAGCAGCAGCATTATATGAATCACTTTTTTGTTTTAAAATAAAAGTAAATAGATCATATAAATTTTGTTTAAAATGTCTGTATTAATACAGGGATTCCTTGAGAATCTCATATCGCCCAATTGTTCAAATGAGGGCTATTACACAAACTACATTTTTGTATTAGCTTTACTTTGCATCCTAAGTACCATAATATAAGGGACTTGTGTAAATCGCTAAGACAGGATTGTGTTCTAAAAGAGAAACCTGTTGAAATGTCAGTCAGATGCACATAACGAACTGACAAATCACAGAACCGCAATAACATGACTTTTATTTATGGGCAGATCATAAGTCATTACCAGGAACTGATCAGTTTTCTGTTTTTAGTCCAGAGCTCAGCCATGTCTTCACTCCCTGACTACATTGAGCATAGTCTCAGTCCATAAAGCCAACAAACCACAAACACCTACCTTTCCTGGAGGCTTCAAAGCTGTCATAGATGTTTATCCTTTGGATGTCATAGGTCAGAGTAGTGTTTGGCAGTAAGGTTCTGTTCCTGTTGATTGTATTTAAAGCAAATTTGAAGGCCAGCTCCTCAGCACCAGAAGGACCACTTTCAATGGACTCAAATATCCCTCCTGTGAAAGAAAAAGACAGAATTAGGGACTGCAGAAAAAAAAAAAAGATCTAATCAACTACAGCAGTTACACAAACAATAAAAACAGGCAAAACTCTTTAGTTGGACTCGTGAGAACAGAGTAAATAACTCGTAGTTTACCTAAAACCTTTCATGATCAGTTTATTGACACAAAATAATTCACAAAACAAGCTTAATCCCAAAATTCAAAAGACAATAATGTTTCATTTTACCATGCTACAATATTTTTTCTGTCCATCCATTCTCCTACTGTTTAAAAAGAGTTAAGGGTTGCATCAATCCATCCATTTTCTAAACACTAAACATAATTATCCTTGCAATGCCACAGGGCGGCTGGTGCCTTTCCCTGGCGGCCATTGACTGAGACGGAGTACCACCTGGACAGGTCACCAGTCCTTCACAGGACAACACAGAGACATTCCTTCATTTTTTATACCAGTCCTTCAAGGAGAAATGCAGAGACACAAAGGAAGAAAACACTGTAAGCTCTCTTTACATATGAGGGCAGGTTACAGTAGCCAAGTAACCTAACATAGATGTTTTTGAACTGTAGAAAGAAACTGCAATAATGGCAATAAACCCACTCTGGCATAAGGGAAACACATACACTCCAAACAATAAAGCCCTAACTGAGATTTGACTAAAGATCTTAAGATTTTGAGCTATGGTGCAGCTGTCATAAAAACTAGGTGAAACAAAAAGATTGGGTCTTGTGTATTTAGGCTTTCTCCATGAGAAGCTGCTGAGCCCTAATAAAGAGGAACCAGCAGCAAGCGTAAAGCGGCAACCAAGAGCATGACCCCTCCAACAAAAATAGCCGACTAGTCACAGTAAAACACTATATAAAAGAGGGCGCATGACCAACACGCCCAAACACCCCAGGACCCATGGTGCAGAACCAACAGAGTGCCCAGTCCCCACCCCGGCACTGGACTGTAGCCATAACCAGTGAAGTCCTTTCCAATCGAAAAATAATCCAATAACTTATTTGAGTCAGTACATACTCCAACTTTGATAAAGCCCATCAAGGCACTGATTTGATGACATACCAGCCTACCTGCCTGGCTCTTTAGAGAATGCTATCTGAACTTAGGATTCCCACACTTGTTTAAAATAGCTTCTCAATCAGTCATGTTGGTAAGGTCAGCCTTTAAAATAATTATTTGCCCTATCAAAATAGGGGCAACACAGCTTGAGCGCTATACTCTGCAAAAAGATTCTCTAAAACAGACTTCTGACAATATAACATGTAAGCCTGGTAGCTCAGATCCTCTGTTTTATTACTTAACACTAGAGCCCTGTAGGTTATGTGTTAAGTCCCTTCTTCCACTACAACTGCATCCCTAATCTGCAGTGTCTTAAATATCATTTAAATACATAGACAAAATAATTGCAAAGCAAAGTATGCCAACTTACCAACACCAGTCTCGTTTTAAAAAATATGGCATTAAAATGAAGAAAGAAATATCAGTTATGTAATGTGGTAACAGAGCAATGTCTGCTGCTTGATGCCTGGAGTTTGATCACAGATTTCACCTGCAAATATCCAAATCCTGTGTATCATGTGTAGCATGGTGGAGCTGTATTATATTATTAAGAATAAACATGATAGTTAAGATAGAATCTTTGTTATCTCCAGAGTCATTATGAAGTCATTGAAATAGCTGTACTTTTTAATAACCCCTTAACCCTGTATGGAGATCCCTGCTACACTCTATGACTTCACAATCCCTTAGAACATCCCAGGAACATTATAAATATGAAAAACTTTATATAGTTCATACTATATATCTGTATCTCTTAAAGATACATTTTATTTTTCTGACATTTTGCAAATATTGGTAATCCTAACTGATCTAAGACAGGAAAGGTTTTTATGGATTTAATGTTAGACAGCAAAAAAAAGGTTTGGTGTCCTTTTATACATTGCATGCAAATATCAGAATCAGCTTTATTGCCAAGTTCGTACATATAAGATATATTCTGCATATATCTTTATGTCCTTAAAAACATATATACAATATTCACATATACAAGGTGATTAACACACTAGTACTTTCAGAAGAGGTCCTCACACCACAACCTCACTACTTGATGCTCTGATAAGCGGCTATCCTGGCCTGAGGCCTTCGATTTTCTTTAGAATATGTGCTGTTGCTGATTTGCTAGTCCAGCTGTGCAGTTACACATTTGAGATTGCCTGGCCTTTCCTGACCCCTCCCAATGAACATCCCTCTGTAACTTTAATGGACTGTTCATCCCCTTCTCCTACAGCCACAGAAAAGGATCACCTATGTAAATCCATCACAGTGTGGGCAGCTCTTTGTTTGGGTGTCTTGTGAAAACTTTTGACTTGGCTAGTTGGTTGAAATGTTTGTTAATTCAAACTAGTTATTATTGCCAGGTCTAGGTTGTAACCAAGTGTTTGGTTTTTAGGCTTGTCTTGAGCTGACTGTAAAACATTTGTGAGCCTCTGAAGGCAATCTTAGAAGTCTCACTTGGGGGAACCTTTTGTTTGTTTATTTGATTAGTGACTGAAAGCTTTTTAATTTACATTCTTTGGTAATCAAACTTTTACCAAACACATCTTAAACTTTATTTTATTTGAGACCTTATTTGTTTTTATTTGATTGTTGTTGGGCATGTTTTCAAAGTGTTACGGCCCAGTTAGGTCTTTGGGTTTTTTATTCTTTCAGGGGTTTGGAAATGGGCCTGCTGCAGGTGCTGCTGGTTGGCCTAATAAAAAATACTTAAAAGCTGCCATGTATGCAGCACAAGGATGCTCTCTCCTCTGTGATTCCACCCCTGTTGGTTTGGTTGTAAGGTTGGTTTTTGGCTTTAGGTTATTGTTGGTTATTTCTGGGCTTTGATTAATCTTAATTTTGGTTTCTCATTTCAGGTATTCCTTTTTAGGTTTCATATCTTTAAATAAACAATCCTTTTGTTTTGTGAGAAAATCCTTGTGTGGTCTCCTTTAATATTACCCCACCAAACGAGCCTGGTGTACGTAACAAAAGTCTTAGTTCCTGAATTAATTTGTTAACTGTAATCTGGCTTTTGTTGTTGTTGCTTTTGGGGTCATGGCTTCTTCTACTCTGAGTGGCCTATAAGCCCATGTCTGTACATGTTGACTTTGGATAATAATATTATCAGCCAGCATCTTCACAAGGTCCGTTGATTTTGTTCTTTGATTGATACCTGCTTTCATTTGATTTTTCCATGTCACTCAAGCAGTGTGTTTGGTGTGTTACCTTAAAATATTCTCACAAGTATCCAATTAACTCAAATTCTTAAATCACCTATCAGAAGCTTACAACACAATGACGTCATCGTTTGAGCTTTTACTAATTGTTTATAGACTTAGGGTGTATTCACACCAGGAAAGTCTTTTGGTCCGCTTGTTTGGTCCGGACCAAAAGCAAACTTTATTTTTTTTATTTGGTGCGGTTTGTTTTCACATCGTACTTTTTGCAAGTGAACTATTACTTGTAAACAAAGCCACGCGGGTCATGATCATTGTTCCCATTGGACAGAAATAACGGGGACAGGACAGAGCACAGACCCGAAAATTTAGGAAAACAGCTGTAGACGTGCTGCGTGTAGCATCTCTGTTCTGCATATTTATGCCGTTATTACAGCTGCAATATTATTGTGAGGTTGAAGAGCAGCTCATTCAACACAGACTTTGAGACGTTCCATTTATAATTTTGGAACCCCGTCAGAGAATGCGTGCTAAACGCCGACGTTCTCTACGTGCCTAGTCCCACAACAAGCCAGTAGCATTGCTAAGCAACACAGTTTATCAAGTATGATTACCTTACAACACACACCTTTGCTACCGGCTACGGTGGCTTTTTATGTCCAAAGAGATGTACGCTTTTTGTAGTTGGTTCGGATCGGGGCCGGTTTGTATTCAGACCATAAGCGAACCGCACCAGAGTCCGTTTGGAAGCCGACCGAGACCACCACAAAACGTGCGTCTCGGTCCGGTTGTTTGGTCCGGACCAGGGTACGTTTGAGTGTATTCACACCTGTGCAAAAGGTCTTGACCAATGGGGGAAATGAACTCTGGTCTGTTTAAAGCAGACCAAAAGTGGCAAGTGTGAATACACCCTTACTATTCCTAATGTGTGAACATTTCTGAGTTTGAAGAGAGTAAGAAAGAGTCTCTTAAAGATACATTTTATTTTTCTGACATTTTGCAAATATTGGTAATCCTAACTGATCTAAGACAGGAAAGGTTTTTATGGATTTAATGTTAGACAGCAAAAAAAAGGTTTGGTGTCCTTTTATACATTGCATGCAAATATCAGAATCAGCTTTATTGCCAAGTTCGTACATATAAGATATATTCTGCATATATCTTTATGTCCTTAAAAACATATATACAATATTCACATATACAAGGTGGAATTGCGACTTCAGTGTGCTGTTGTTTGGTATTCTATTAAATGTTCATCAGAGAAACAGCCTGTGGGAAGAAACTGTCTCTGTGGCGGCTGGTTTTAGTAAACTTTTGTAGCGACAGCCTGAGGGTAAAACTCTGAACAGTTTATGTGCAGGGTGTGTGGGGTCTGCAGAGATTTTTCCGGCTCTTTTCCTGACCCTTGACCTGTGTAAGTCCTGGATGGAGTGAAGGTGCAGACCTGATTATTTGTTGCAGTCTGGACCTGTCCTGTTTTGTGGATGAACCAAACCACACTGAGATGGATGAAGACAGGACAGACTGAATGATGGCAGTGGAGAAGATGACCAGCAGCTCCTGTGGAAGGTTGTACTTCTTCAGGGGGTCTGTGATGTCTTTCAGGTGCTTCAACACCAGTCGCTCAAAGGATTTCATGACCACAGACGTCAGGGCTACAGGCCTGTAGTCATTTAATCTTAGGGTGGTGGGTTTCTTGGGTACCGGGATGATGGTGGATCGTTTGACGCAAGAGGGGACCTCACACTTCTCCAGTTGAAGATCCGGGTGAAGATCGGAGCGAGTTGATTTGCACAGGCTTTCAGGCATGATGGGGAGACGTTATCAGGTCATCCAGCTTTCTTTGTTTTCATGCGCTGAAAGAGCCTATTTACATCTTCCTTGGAGATCTTTAGTGCAGTCAGAGGATCTGAAGGTAAGGGGTTAGTAGCTTTGTGGGAAGAACTTGTTCCTGAATGGGATGTGGAGGAGATGTTTTGAGGTGTGAACGGCTTCCTGTCATGTCTGGAGTAGAAGCCAGGTTGGCCAGGCGAGGATTCTGTTCAGGATGAGTGGGGGGGGGCTCCAATAGGCAGTCAGGTTTGTCAGACCAGTCCATACAGCCGAAGCATCACCAGTAGAAAGGCTTCAGCTTCTCAATGTAACTTCAACTTGGCTGGTTTGATCTCCTTTGTTAGTATGTTCCTGGCCTGCCTGTACCACGCCCAATATCCACTGCTGTGAGCTTCTTCCTTGTCCCTGTGCAGGTTCCTGAGATGTGGAATAAACCATGGCTTGTTGTTCACAAATGTGCAGAATGTCTTAGTCTGCACACACATGTCCTCACAGAAACTGATGTATGATGTCACCACATCAGTTAGTTGGTTTAAGTCAGTGGCTGAATTTTCAAAAACAGTCCAGTCTGTGCATTCAAAGCAGGCCTGTAGCGTCTGCTTTGGTTCCTCAGTCCACTTCTTAACAGTGTGAACCACGGGTTTGGAAGCCCTTAGTCTCTGCCTGTAGTCTGGGATGAGGTGGATAAGACAATGATCTGAAAACCCCAGAGCAGCCCTGGTAACAGCATGATATGAGTCCTTTAACATTGTGTAACAATTGTCCAGTGTGTTATTTTCTCTGGTGGGACACTTCATATGCTGTCTGTATTTGGGGAGTTTATTGGAGAGGTTTGCACTGTTAAAATCTCCCAGTATTATGATGAAAGAGTCTGTGTATTTTTTTTCCATGTCTGTAATGTGTTCAGCGAGATATTTTTCTGCAGCAGAAGTGCAGCCATGCGGTGGAAAATATGAGCCAATTGTTATAAATGAGGAAAACTCTCTCAGTGAATAAAACGGTTTGCAGTTTATGGAAAATATCTCCTGATCAGGACTACATGTTTTCCCCAACACTCTTATGTCTCTCCACCAACCCTTGTTTATATAAAAGCAGATTCCGCCTCCTCGCGTCTTCTCCGATAGCTCTGCACTGCGATCCGCTCTGAACAGCTGGAAACCCGGCAACAGCAATGCGCAGTCCGGGATGTTTTCACTCAGCCATGTCTCTGTGAAGCAGAGAACGGCTGATCCGCGGAGGTCCGTGTTTTTACAGGTGAGAAGAAGCAGCTCGTCCATCTTGTTACTTAGAGAGCGGACATTTGCCAGATGGATTGAAGGCAGTGGTGTGCGAAGTCCTCTTTGGCGGAGTTTTACCAGCGCGCCAGAGTGTTTTCCCCTCCGATGCTTTCGGCGCAGTATCCCAAACTCTCTGATGCTGAAAAGTTCCTCTCTGCTGAATGAGACCACAGAATTGTGGCCCGAGACCACAGTACTGTGGCTCAAAAAACATAAAAACAAGCAAAATACACAAAGAAAGAGAGAGCGAAGCTCCGAGGCTGTCATTGTTGGCGCCATCTTGGTTGAACAAGATTCAATTCAATTCAAAAATACTTTATTAATCCCAAAGGGAAATTAAACGTTGTTGTAGCTGATATTTTGCAGGTTTCTTCAAAGAGCCGTTGTAGATGCTGATGGCTGTGGGCAGGAAGCATCTCCTGTAGTGGTCTGTCTTACAGCAAATCTGAAGAAGCCTCTGACTGAGGTTGTAGGACAGTCTCATGAAGAAGATGCTCAGGGTTCTTCATAATGTTCTTCGTTTTATAAAGAATCCGTCTTTGCACAATGATCTCCAGAGGTTCCAGAGGAGTACCCAGAACAGAGCCTACCTTCTTTATCAGCTTGTTGAGCTTTTTTACGTCCCTGGCTCTGATGCTGCTTCCCCAGCAGATGATGGCAGAAGAGATCAAACTCTCCACAACAGACTTATATAAGATATGCAGCATCTTGCTGCAAACACCAAAGGACCTAAGCTTCCTCAAGAAGTACAGTCTCCTCTGTCCCTTCTTATAGATGGCTTCACAGTTGCATCTCCACTCTAGTCTGTTGTCCAGGTGAACACCGAGGTATTTATACTCCTCCACCACCTCCACGTCTTCTCCCATGATGGAAATAGTTTTTGACTTATTCCTGTTTCTCTTAACATCTGCAATCATCTCCTTTGTTTTAGTCACGTTCAAGAGATAATTGTTTCCACACCATGCCACAAAGCGCTTCACCACCTTCCTGTACTCATCTACTTGTCCATCTCTGATCCACCCCACAACTGCAGAATCATCCGAGCATTTCTGCAGATGACAGGAGTCTGTCTTTTACTGGAAGTCTGAGGTGTACAGAGTCAAATGGAATAGTGAGAGTGCAGTCCCCTGTGGTGCTCCTGAGCTGCTGACTCACAACCCTTCAGTCTCACAAACAGTGGTCTGTTTGTCAGGTAGTCTTTGATCCGGGTGATTGTTGAGACCTCCACCTGAGTCTTCTGGAGTTTCTGACAAAGCAGATCAGGTTGGATTGTGTTAAATGCACTGGAGAAATCAAAGAACATGATCCTCACAGTGCTACTGGCTTTGTCCAGATGACAGCGGGTTTGTTGAGGCAGGTGTATGATGACATCTTCAACTCCAACTCCACAGCAATAAGCAAACTGAAGGGGGTCCTGAAAGTTTATTGTTTGTTTACAACACTGGAACCTTCTTCTGGGCCAGGCTAAGATTGAAGAGGTGCTGCAGAATCCCACAGAGCTGCTCTGCATAGCCATTCAAGACTCTAGGGCTGACACAATCTGGAGCTGCAGTCTTATTCCAAGTCTCTCCAGTTGCATCTTCACTTGACTTCTTGAGACACACACGTGGAAGGGGGAGGCAGAGGGAGCATCAGCATCTTCTGATATGGTTGAAGGCAAACATGTAGAAGCAGAAGGGCCCATGGCTGACGTGGAAGAAAATACATTTGAGGTATTAGTGGACAGCTGTAGGTCCTGTGGGTCAAAGGAGGGTGGGATGTCTGTTTGTCTGTGAGCAGGAAAGGAGGATGCTGAGCTTGTTTAAGATGATATCTGAACAATAAATATCTGGTTTCAACTGCATTTCATCCCTCTGGTATAGGACAATTTCTCTAAATTCTCTGCACAGGTAATAATTAAATGCACAGTAATTAACTAAGTCCAAATTGGAATCTTATTGACAACTGCAAAATAAATAAACTGAAACAAATCCTTTGTCATGTGGCATGTTGGAATATTAGTTGACTGAAAGGGGATGTCATAGCTCACAATAACTAAATATTGATTAATCTTTTAATTGCTTAAATATAAATACAAACAATAGGGTCATATAATGGAGGAGTAAGCACATTTCTTCAAGCACTCTATTTCAAAAAAATTCTACAACGGCAGCTTTATCCAAATGATGTGTAAAAAGAAAAGGTTCCAAAGGTTCATACCTTTGGAACCGAATAAGAACAGAATACTGTACTTCTGACAGGGAGCAAATTAATGTACTAGAAGGACGTCTAAAGGAGCTGATAGAAGGGAGGCACAATCTGTGATCAATGTACTCTGATTGGCCAGTGGATCAATCAGGTCCTTGGGGAGTCGTGGAAAGCAATGCTTACAGATTGAAGTGTTTTGTTTGGGTTAGCCCTATGGCCTGATTCTGCTGGCTCAGTGTCAGTCAGAACCAACCCAGGAGCCAAGCTTTATTTACTCTAAATACAAACACTCAACTGGAGAGCTCTGTTCAAGCCAAAATTTATTCTATACACATCACTGGAGGAGTACAGCAGGTTCCTCATGTCACAAGTGATTACTACAGAGCAGTCTGACTCTGATCAATGCTCCCTTACAGTTATTTCACTAGTGCAACCTTTAGAACTGCTCTTCATTCAGGGAGATTTACTTGGCCCATGGTTTTAGGAGCCTTTAATGAAAACATTTAGATCATAAAACTCTTTATCCAATGAAAAGGAGTTCAATTTTATGTGGACACAAGTTAATAAACATAAGACACAATGAGGGTAGAAAAACATTACAGCACTTTGTTAGTTGTTATTTTTTCTCATGTTTTTAGAGTATAGAGCACTTTATGGTTGACCATTTATGGAAGACAGAAAAGAAGCAATCTTTACTCAACTATCATATCAGCACAAACCATTCAACCTACAGCATACAACTCTGGGCTTTGTATGCTTTATAAAATTGTACCATGTACATTTAATGATGCCCTATCCATAACAGGACGTAACATTTTAAAAAGAATTGGCTAATTAATTCCTGCCCATAGACTGCTGGAGATAGGCACCAGCTTCCCTGTGACCTACTATGGAAGAAGCTGTAGAAAATGACTGAATGACTGGATAATTCATCTTTACTTGGGAACCTTGTCTTCAAGCCTTCTCTTTGAACAGTTCTGCAGAAAGTTTTTTTTTTTACCAGTAGTGTTTAAAAACTGTTAGTCCCCTTACAGATTTCTTCAGATTTTGCTTTTTATCCCACTTAAATGTTTCAGATCATGAAACTAATTTTCATATAGATCAAAGATAGCCTGAGTAAAAAGAAAGGTGCTTTCAAATAATAATTTAAGTAATTAAGGGAAAAAAGCTATCAACCCTGTTTTCTAGGAAAAACTAATTGCCCTCTAACCCTTATAAGTAGTGGTGTCCCCCTTAGCAGCAACAACTGATATCAAGAGTTTGCGATAACTGGGAATGAGTCTTTAGCATCACCACTGAGGAATGTTGGCTCACTCTCTTTTGCAAAAATGTTTTAATTCACCCATATTGGAAAGTTTTAGATGGAATGAGGACTTGTCTGTAGAAATATGGGTGTTTCCCTAGTTTGTGGTGGTGAAGAAAGAGCTGAGGCAAAATGTGAAGTTCCCACCTTAACAGTATATCTACATTCTGACCCTCATCTATGATCTATGAGATAGTGACCATGTCTGAAACAATTATATCCCAAATATATTTGGCTGAAATTAGCTTGTGCCATAGAGTGGAAAGCCACAGCTTTAAAAGAAAAGGTGAGGAGCTCCATCAATACAGTTGTTGTTCCTCCAGATTAAACAAAAATGTACCTAGTATAGTGTCCTGGGGAGGCACCCTGCCAAGGGGCACCTCAAACCAGATTTTCTGTACATATGCCACTGGGAAAAGACATCACCAATGAATGAATGAATTGACTAGGGTGTGATTGCACAAGTCATAATGTAGATTACTATGGAAAATAAATGTGATATTTAGAGACACTATGGGCCTGATCTTCAAAGATCCCAAATAGCGGGTGCTAATTTGCGTGTACTATAAATAAATTGCACATGCAATAAGTGGGTGTGTTGAGTGCGATTTTCAAAGATTGTACGTGCAATGGATAACAGGTGCAAAATAGATGCAGACCACCCTATTTAAATAAGTAAAATGCATGTGCTACTGGCTGGAACAAGAGAAAAAGCAAACAGATCCTCTGCTGTGTTGCTGGAAATATGCAGGGATTGTTACGCTGCATCATTATAAATTATCCAGTTGCTGAATTTTTCCTTCCATTCCGTTCGGCCCATGCTTTTCTGGACTGTTACAGTTAGTTAACTTTTGTTGTGCTACTCACAGCAAGTTTATCAAATGCCCTGGCGAGATAATTTCTCTCATCTTGCTTGACGTAACTCACCACAAATTGGCAACTCAATATAAAAGACAAATATGTCTGTTAATTAATTTGTATCCCTTGATGTTTTAATTCTATTCAGAGACTCACCAGATTCTGTAGTTCTTTTGAGAGTATATGTTTGAAGAGTTCAGAATTTATCATAAACAGCCACAATATTTAAGCCTGATTGTAATATTAGCAACATAAAAATAGATTGTTGTAGGAGTTGGCAATCTGTATGTTATAGCTTTGCTAATTTTAAAACGTAGCGTCACATAACTGTCCTGTAAAAGATTTAACTGAACATTTATGTATATAAAAATAAATGGTGACACATAGTCTACTGATAAATACTGAGGGAGTGTACATGCCATGGAGGGAGTCTTTCGTGGCTGTTCGTCACTTCAATCACTGAGCAGATTGAGGATGGGAGCCATCAGCGCTGATCTCTGTAACCATTCCTCTGCCTTATTTAGAATAAAAGTGTTGAGACTATAGAACAGTTTGTGAGTCATTCCTTTTAAGAGAAAGTAATTGTAAGTAGAGGTGACTCTTCAGAGGAAAAGAATTTGGAGGAGATCCGAGGCGTCTGTCCGCCAACAAGATGCGGTAGCTCGGAAAAATAGGTGTTTCTGCCCATGACCCGGAAGCGTTTCGTCCTCTGACTAGGGGCCACAAATGGATAGAATATCACAGCCTGCAGCTGCAAATCATAAGGTAAGGAGATTCCTCTAAACAATCTCCAGTGTTTTTTTTCCTAAACATACTTTGGCTGTGTTGTTGGTTCTGAGTAAGCTGGAGCTTTGTACCCTTGGAGGTAGAGCAATGGGTCAGAAACGTTTTTAGTGAGATTTTGAGAAAACGAAAGAAGAATGTAAGACGTGTGGGAAAGTTGTCCGGCTATAGTGGTGCAAATCTGGGAAGGAGAGGTACGGCCTTCTGAGAATATTATAGTCTAAGGGAGTAGGTTTGAAGTTCCTTTATTGCATGCAAGGGAAGATAACTTTCCCTCACACGCAATATAAAGCTACCTCCCTGAGTGAGGCACAAATACTCAGCTTAGGTTTAGACGGATCCAGGGCTCGCTTAAAGAGCTTGAAAGTACCGCCGAGGAGGGGTCTTGAGTATCAATGACTCTCGTGATTTTTCCTTAAGAAAAGTCGAAAACCTGCTGGCTTCCTTTTTCTATTTTTTTTTTTGAGTGAACAGCTGTATAAATATAAAAGTGTAACATTAACTGGTCAGTGTGAATGTGTGTGAGTCGATAACAGTGAGCTAGCAGACGTAGCGGGGGGACACATTACACTGACGGGCTTTGACTGCAACATGTTAAGCTAACAAATGCTAGCTCACTGAATAAACTCTACTGTGAATAAGCTTTGGTGTCTGAGAGATAAAGAAATAAGCTCTCATTTGGACCAGAAAATGGTGCTGTACCACCTGGTTGGCCAGAGTGTGTGAATGTATGTGTGTGAAGTGAAAGAATGACTGAGATTAACAGATGTTTGGACTTTTTCCAGTCAGGTTCAGAATAATCAAATTTGACTCAAATTTAACACAAGATGGAATGCACCTTAACAGAATTACTGGACTGGACTGAAATGGAGAAAACTTGAGTTAACCAAAACAAACTTTAGATACTTGAAATAAATACAAAGTGTAATTAAAAGGGAAGAACTATAGCTGACTGAAACTGTACGGTGTGTTTATAAAACTGGGTAAGACAAACTAAGATTATGACTTAACATGCCCTTCACTTTTGTGTTCATCAATTTTATTAAGTCTTGTCAAATGATGAGGAGGGACTTTTCCAAAGGACTCAGTTACAGTCAGCTGTAATTGAACCAGATTTTGAAAATGGTATCTATGATTGAGATTTAATACTTACATTCACAATTTAATGAACACAATACTCAGATCATTTTTGAATCCTACACATAAAAAGAGACCAATTGAGGTATGGAAAGACATTGAAACAAACACCTGAACTAATGAAACCTAAACTAAACCAAGTATTATTAAAAAAATAGCAACTAATAAAAACTAAAGACTCCTTTCTTAAATATAATAAGGACTTACTGAGATGATTTCAAAAATTATTATCCAAAATAACAGTTTGAACATATCTAACATCTTGTCCAGGGTGTACCCCGCCTCTCGCCCATAGACTGCTGGAGATAGGCACCAGCTCCCCCGCGACCCACTATGGAATAAGCGGTAGAAAATGACTGACTGACTGACTGACATATCTAACATTGGCTACTAGTTAACGGACAATAAATTACCAGCTAACTGGGTTACAATATAAATATGATTTTTGATTAAAAGGTGAGAAGATGACTGTTATATTATCTATATATAAGATTCTAATGAAAACAGGTATTGGAGCATTTCCTGTTTCCCCATAAGCCCCAAAGGAAACTGTCATTGATTTTATGCTGACAACACAGTGAAAGGATGTAGAGATGTGCTGGACACTTTCACCAGGTCGGCTGAGAGAGCTAATCACACAATCAAAAAACGATTGGCTAAAGTTTGTGCTGATACAAAAATGAAGTGGCTGGATGCGCTGCCCTTGGTGATGTTTTACATCAGATCATAACCCACTGAACTCATGGGTTTGTCGAATTAAATTGATTTATTCCAGTAACCATAACGTCATAAGGTAAGATTAAATCATCTATTTGCTTTCAACTAACAAAATGCAATTATGTGGAACCTGTTTCATACATTTTTAAGTGGTCTAGGTTACTTCAACAGAGGGAACGTGATAAAGAAATAAACTATAAAAATTATTTTTGTTGGGTTAAAGCTTGAAAGAGTATGTCCTGGTAAATTTGAAAGGAGGTCACAAAATCAAAAATCACAGAGAGGAGAATTTCTGAAGTAATACTGTGAGAATAATCAACAAATAAATGTTTACTTCTGTGGGAAATTGGAGAATAATTTGCATGAGGGGTTAAAGGAGTGTTCAGCTAATTAATCAATTCGAATAACTTCATGAATAGAAATTATAACTTCCTGTGTGTCATAACGCTGGGTTGTTTTGGACCATAATGCAGATGAACACTCGGAAGCAGCAAAGCTACATTGAGAGGATTCTTCTCTTTTAATAATAAAGGTAAGCAACACAGATTTTCAAAACACTGACACGGACATGAAGCAGGATGGCAACATGGATATAAACAGGAGGATCAAGCAAGGAACAATGAAATTACCCAAACAAATATACAGAGGGAGGTTGAGTATGGACCAATGACAGAGAGGGGAAAGCAATCAGAGGGGAATGGTAACAGGTGAGAAACCAGGTAGCAGGGAGACAGATGGGAATGTGACTAATTGCAACTGATGAGACCTGACTGCAGGGCAGGGTAAACAAGAGGGACAGAGCAAAAAGAAATTAGACTAGATAACAAAACCTGGGAAAACTCTGACCTAGAAGGAAAATAAACCAACACATGAACACAAGAAAGTAATAACTGACAGCAGTAAATAACAGGATGTTGAAATTATATCTTGTCAAAGTAGAATAGCTTTGGATATGATCCTAGCAAAAGAAGAAGGGGTGTGTGGTATTTTTGGAGAGGCTTGTTGTTCTTTTATTCACAACAATAACAACACCTGATAGATCTCTGACGAAGGCCATAAAAGAATTGTAATCACTATCCATTGAATTAAAATTGCACACAGGCAATGATAAACAATTTAGAAATATGTTTCAGACCGGGTTTTGAAATTGGGGAAAAGTATTGATAAGTATATTCACTTTGATTGTTGTGGTTGTAGTGATCGCAGTCCGCATCCTGTTGTGCACCGTGTATTGCAGCTCTCATCCTTAGGTGCATAAATACAACCAACGGCTCCCTGAATGAGAGAGAAAAGGGAGTTCCAACCGCCTATCTCATGTTGATGGTACAGGTATCAATTACATTATTGCACGGGTAAGAGGAGGAGGAAGCCGTGAACAGGCTAATAGGAGTGACCAAGGATGACTCATGATCAAAGAGGGTTGGAAGTTTCAGGCAAGAAGCTGTAGTCAGAAAAATCACACTAATGGACCCTTTTCATCAGTATCTATTTGACTTAACTCGGTTCTACGAGAGACACAGTTTGTGTCATTTTCCATCACAATTGCATACCACCTCAATGTGGCTGTGGTTTTCATGCAAAGTCGGCCTCAGAGTCCAAAAGTAATGTAATTTGATTTGTATGTGACACAAAAACAACACAGCAATGGAGGACATTGAAGCAATTTTAAACCTGCTGCTCAGTGTAAGCTTTTTGTCAAACTCAAAGTGAAAGAAGGGAGCCAGAGAAGGCTGTGGACAGGAACACAAAACACTCTTTAAAAGTAGAAGAGCTTGTGGAAAACCATAGAGCGATGTCAAACCGGAGGGTATGAGTTAGATGATGTGTCAGGGTAAGCTAATAATACCTAATTCAAGCTTGCTATAGTGGTCATATACACAATATGACAATTGTGGAACAATTTAATGGTTAAAGATACATGTTATTGTAATATTTATGCTGTGTGTATGTGTGTTTCAGACTGTTGTCCTGTTTTACAAATGTATCACTGGAGACAGTTGGGCATTTAGCCGAGCCTCTTGGTGGTGGCATGTTATTGTTCCCAGTTTCACAAACGCACAGTAGTTGCACAACTTCAGGATGTCTGAACTAAAGTTTAGCTTTCTGTGCAACCAACAAACTTCATCCAGCTCTTTGTGTTTTTTAAAAATGTCTATGTTTTTGTGCTGTACATATTACAAAGACTTTATGACAAATGAAATTCTAAAAGAAAAAAAGCTAAAAATAATCCAACACTTAGATAAATAACTTTTGGTTTGGAATGGTTTGCCAATATGGCACAGAATTCCTTGATATAAAGATGCTACCACTAAACAGTACAGTTTCTTCTGCACTGTAACATCCAAGAATGGTTACCTTTTCTTAAAACTTAGCAGTGCACACAAATGTCAATGACAAATGCTTGGATAGTACTCCTATAAGTCTATGTATAGATAAAATAGAAAATCATGATGCAAGCACGTCATTTTTTTTTATTACTGATAACAGAAAATACAAACTATTCACAATAAGCAAAATTGCACAGCTTTCTACAAACGGATGTGAGAGCAGAAGCAGAGCATACAAAATTAAATTAAAACACACAAAATTTAAGTACATGCTCAACACCTAATTGCAACGTGAGACAGTGAGTGAAATATACGAGCAGAGCACATTCATGCTAACTAAATGTCCTATTTATTGTCTTTATGCAGGAGACACTGGCTTTACTTTTAGAACAAAGTAAACTCACCACCGAGGGGTTCACTAATGTTACATTTGATTTGCATAGGACTGTGTGATTGCAGGTTGAGAATTTGCTGGCTCAGCTGTGCAGTTACACGTCGGGGATTGGCTGACTTTTTTTTAACTCCTCCTGATGGATTTCCGTCTGGAACCTGATTGGTCTGTTCATTTCTTGCTCCTCCAGTCACAGAAGAGACCCTCCTATTTATACTCAGCTCACTTGTCACAGAGGGTGGCTGTGATTTAATCTGAGCAGCTTGCCTCTTTGTCAGGTGTCTTGTTAAAATGGTTGTCTTTGACTCTGGCTTGTTTGAAAAGTTTTTAGCTCTACCTACTTGGTGTGTCCTTGTCTAGGTTGCAAATAAGAGTTTATGTAGAGACCTGTCTTGTGTACCTTTTACTGGCATTTGTGAGCTTCCGCAGAGAGGCTCAGAAGCCTCACTTCTGAGGAAGGTGCTTGTTAAGTTTGAGAAGAGACTGAAAGCCTTTTATTTCAGTCCTTTTTGGGCTAATCATACTTTTTGAAAAGTTTCGGTCAACTCCATTGTTGACTTTGTCTTACTGGAGATCTTCTTTCATTTGATGTTTTTATTTATTTATTAGGGATTGTAGATGTAAACCTCAACTGATGGTTTGTATTAGTTCTAGTACGCTCCTTTTGTTCTCCTTTTGTCAAAACCTGAACCCGATGGAACAATAAACTGCCTTTTAGTTTTGAAAACCACCTACATGTGGTTTAATGTTACATTCCCTTTTCCCTGGATAAGCTGGGTCGTAACAACAAACATAAAAAGATGCTCGAAGTCACACAACTCTTAACATTATCCATCACAGAATCAACTAAAGCTGGGGCCTAGTTGAGGCCACTTATCCTCCCATTGCTCACCGGTTGGTGCCCATAAATATTGTCCATTTGGCCAAACCACTTCCAATTTTTTTCATTCGAACCACTCTGGCCTTTGTGGTCCTTGATGGTCTGGTAATCACTTTTCAGTAATTTAAGCTTTTCACAAAATTGCTTGTGGTGTCTGCAGGTACTTGTGAACAACTACTGATGCAATTAGTGACACTGCCCCACACCCAATCAGTTATCAACAGTCTTCTTATGTCTTGTTTTCACCCCGACTCAGCTCGCTTGGGACCCCAGCCAAAGAGGTACTAAAAAGGGGCTAGTACCAGGTAACAGTTACAAATTGAAAACCCTTAAACACATGGAGAGCTGAGGCAAGCTGAGATGCACCAAGTAGGTACTCATGGAAAGGGACATAATAAGGTAACTAATGGAGCTGTTAAGGTCACAAAAGTAATTGCCCCTACAATCCATTCAATGTAATGTTTAAGTCATTGACACTTAATGAGTCAAGAATGTACAGTGGGTGCTAATATAAAACCTGAAGTCACCTTCTCTGTTTAGAGTTGGTTTTTCATTAAAGGGGGCAGAAGGGGTGGCCTTAAGTTCAAGGCCTTGGTCTTGACTCATCTCCCTATGCAGTTTTATAACCAGACCTTAACTTTCCCATTAGTGACCTCCATGGCCCTGCTAATGTGACTACAAAGCTTGTCACTTTCAATTTATGTTCAGAGCTGAAGAAGTCCTTTAAGTGAGAGGTGAAATGTCTACAACAAGACGAAAAGTCTAGTTGCCTTCTACTAACGCACTTAGGATTGTCATTCCCAGATAACAGAATTTACAACATGTGTAACCAACTTAAAATAGTTATTGAAAGGCAATCATACCAGCTTGATAAAGCAAATACTCACCGTATGATGTCCTTTGTTAACAATGGAGTGTTGGTCATTTAAATAGTTTTTTGCTAACTTAGTGATTGAATACATTTTTTGTTTGTCCGTTGAAGTCTTTCGGTGTCTAAATAGTTTGTTTTTGCCAACCAAACTGTCTCAGTAACTTTGTTTTGGCTTTAAAACACAACATTAAACCATTTGCTAAAATACACTGCTCATTAAAATAAAGGGAACACTCAAATAACACATCCTTGATCTGAATGAATGAAATATTCTCATTGAATACTTTGTTCTGTACAAAGTTGAATGTGCTGACAACAAAAATCACACAAAAATCATCAACGGAAATCAAATTTATTAACCAATGGAGGCCTGGATTTGGAGTAGCACACAAAATTAAAGTGGATAAACACACTACAGGCTGATCCAACTTTGATGTAATGTCCTTAAAACAAGTCAAAATGAGGCTCAGTATTGTGTGTGGCCTCCACGTGCCTGTATGACCTCCCTAAAACGCCTGGACATGCTCCTGATGAGACGGTGGATGGTCTCCTGAGGGATCTCCTCCCAGACCTGGACTAAAGCATCTGCCAACTCCTGGACAGTCTGTGGTGCAACGTGACATTGGTGGATGGAGCGAGACATGATGTCCCAGATGTGCTCAATCGGATTCAGGTCTGGGGAACGGGCGGTCCAGTCCATAGCTTCAATGTCTTCATCTTGCAGGAACTGCTGACACACTCCAGCCACATGTGGTCTAGCATTGTCCTGCATTAGGAGGAACCCAGGGCCAACCGCACCAGCATATGGTCTCACAAGGGGTCTAAAGATCTCATCTCGGTACCTAATAGCAGTCAGGCTACCTCTGGTGAGCACATGGAGGGCCATGCGGCCCTCTAAAGAAATGCCACCCCACACCATTACTGACCCACTGCCAAACCGGTCATGCTGAAGGATGATGCAGGCAGCAGATCGCTCTCCACGGTGTCTCCAGACTGTCACGTCTGTCACATGTGGTCAGTGTGAACCTGCTTTCATCTGTGAAGAGCACAGGGCGCCAGTGGCGAATTTGCCTATCCTGGTGTTCTCTGCCAAATGCCAAGCATCGTGCACGGTGTTGGGCTGTGAGCACAGCCCCCATTTGTGGACGTCGGGACCTCATACCATCCTCATGGAGCCGGTTTCTAACCGTTTGTGCAGACACATGCACATTTGTGGCCTGCTGGAGGTCATTTTGCAGGGCTCTGGCAGTGCTCCTCCCGTTCCTCCTTGCACAAAGGCGGAGGTAGTGGTCCTGCTGCTGGGTTGTTACTCTCCTACGGCCTCCTCCACGTCTCCTGGTGTACTGGCCTGTCTCCTGGTAGCGCCTCCAGGCTCTGGACGCTACGCTGACAGACACAGCAAACCTTCTTGCCACAGCTCACATTGATGTGCCATCCTGGATGAGCTGCACTACCTGAGCCACTTGTATGGGTTGTAGAGTCCGTCTCATGCTACCATGAGTGTGAAAGCACCACCAACATTCAAAAGTGACCAAAACATCAGCCAGAAAGCATAGGTACTGAGAAGGGATCTTTGGTCCCCACCTGCAGAACCACTCCTTTATTGAATGTGTCTTGCTAATCGCCAAAGATTTCCCCCTGTTGTCAATTCCATTTGCACAACAGCATGTGAAATTGATTGTCAATCAGTGTTGCTTCCTAAGTGGACAGTTTGATTTCACAGAAGTTTGATTTACTTGGAGTTATATTGTGTTGTTTAAGTGTTCCCTTTATTCTTTTGAGCAGTGTATATTAACTGCTTTTACATCCAGGCAACAACCTCACCAAACACTGCAGTAACTAAAATGAGACCACATTCAGTTCTGACCCTGCTAGTGCCTTCAGCCTGAAGACTGGTGAGCAAAGAGTATATCTTTTTTTAAAGACCTTTGCTGTTCATATGAGTTAAATATTTCTGTAAAATTTTATTATTTAATAAGAACTTGTTTCTGCTTAACAAACTTGATTAAATAGATTTTTTTACTGAGCCGAGATTGATTTTTTGCATATTTTTTATTGCTTTGCATCAAGCTGCATTGAATAGTGTTGATCTAACTACTGCAAAATTACACAGAAATTCAATAACATTCAGAACATAAGTATTTACAAGATCTGCTGGGACATGCCTCTGTTTGACTGGGGATATTGTACTTCGAAATATTTGCATTTGTTGTGAACAACCTTAATCCTGGTAATGATTGTTAATGTTTATCATTCAAGATCATCCATCCATCCGTCGTTGAGCAAGCAGGGGTATACTCCCTGGACATGCCAGGAAATACTGGTTTGAATAATCAATGTGCAGACCAGAGTGTGGGAACCGCATGGTGAGTAGAAAGTTCTTTAATACTAGAAACTGGTAACTTACACTAAGATGTGGGAACAAGGAACACAAACATGGGCAGGCTAATATCCAGTGAGAAATGAAAACCAGACAGTATAAATATGGAGGCAGGGTGGAGAGATGACCAATGAACAAGAAGATCTCATCGGGAGAAATGTGGAGCAGCTGGTGGCCGGGAAAATGCAGAGCAACTGAAGGAGGGAGGCTACGGAGTATGAACACATAAACATAGAAAGGAATTTAACAGAAACTAAATGTACAGGGATATAGGAAATATGTAAATAATAGCAACAAGAGAACCACATGACGAAAACAGATCCATAAAGAATCTCAAACTTAGAAGCCTAACAAGGGAATCCTGACAGGACATGTCGCCAGTCCATCTTAGGGAAACAAAGGACAAACAACCATGCCAAAACACTAACTCTAAAGGTCAATTTAGAGATACCAATTAACCTAACAAATCATTTGGGTGAGAAGAAGCCAGAGTACCCACAGAGAGCCCACACATCTACAGGAAAAACAGGCTAACTCTATGCAGAAAGATCCAAGGGAGAGATTCTAACCTAGAACCCTTTTGCTGCAAGGTAACAGTGAAACAACTGTGCCACAGTTTCCAGAAAATTTTGTAAATCTAAAAAAAACAAATATTTAAATAGAATAGGTGCATAATTAGTTGCCCTGCGATGGACTGGCGACTTGTCCAGGGTGTACCCTGCCTCTCGCCCATAGACTGCTGGAGATAGGCACCAGCTCCCCTGCGATCCACTATGGAATAAGCGGTAGAAAATGACTGATGACTGACTGAGGTGCATAATTATTGGACTGGATTGTCTCAGACACAAATAGAAGGATGCAAAAAAATCATTAAAAACAGAAGAGAATATGCACCACTAGAACCATTAAATCTATCCGGCCAACAAAAATGAGTAGTCATTAAAGAAGTCAGAGATGTGGCCAAGAACTTAACAGTGACTACGATAACATTTTTGTGGATATAAGAGAACTAATCCTGACTGAAATGTATTAGTTGTAATTGTGGCCAAGGGTTGCTCCAACAAAATGTTGTTGTGCCCCAGCCATAGGATTAAATATCGACAGAACTTTACGCAAAGAACAGACTGGATTCTAGAATTGCGCCGCTCAAGGTGGCAGCAGGTTGGAGTAGCTTTATTACTTTTCATTCTGATTGATTCTTTTTTGGGAACTTAAATTCCTCTTGTGGTGGATACAGTTGATTTTTTTGGACCACTGTCCTGTCCGGTGTCGGATGCTGTGCAGCTGGGAGGATTATCCTAATACTTTTCTACTTTTGGACATTTTATGATGCATTGCCATGGCAACGTGATTGTTTCTTACAACCAGGAGCAGCTGATTAATATCTCAAAAGCTCAAATAATACTTCAACTACAACCCCAAATCCCTGATGAGTTGAAAAGGAGACGCCGTGGATGCAGAGCAGGAGCAAAGAGAAGAGAGAGAAGGAGGAGGTTCAAACCATCTCTTTCGTCAATTCTGACGGAAGAGATGTGAGATTGTTGGGAAACAAGTTGGATGAACTCCTGGCCCTACAAAGGACCCAGCCAGAGTACCGGGAATGCAGTATTATGTGTTTTACTGAGACATGGCTGCTGGGTCATATCCCCGACTCCAGCTTCTCTCTGCCTGGCTTTCTGACCATACCAGCAGACAGAGATTTAAAGAAGAGCGAAAAATGTAAAGGAGGTAGACTGGCAGTACTTGTCAGCAACAGATGTTCTAAATCAGATGGTGTCATCCAGGACATGTTACTGTGAAGCGTCGTCTCTGCAGTCCAGATATTGAACTGTTAGCGGTGAGTTTTTGTCCATATTATTTACCCAGAGAGCTCACCAGTGTTATTTTGGCAACAGTTTACGTTCCACCTTCCGCTGTTGCCGACACTGCATGTGATGCCATCAGCTCAATTGCTGCTAAGCTACAGACACAACACCCCAATGTGTTTGTGGCAAATTCTGGTGATTTTAAACGTGTTTCACTCTCTGCTACACTTCCGACGTTTCAACAGTTTGTCAGCTGCTCTACCAGAGAAAACAAAACGTTGGATTTGTTTAATGCAAATGTCAAGGACTCATACATCTCTACAGCAAGACCTCCTCTGGGCAAATCAGATCAAAAAAAGCTAAACAAGCTGAAGTGGAATCCAAAGGATTGCGTACCCGTCAATCATAAACCGGCCACAAGTTAACTTATGATATGCTGTATGTGCATCCAGTTTTCATATCATGGGGGTAATTATAACAAGCTAATTTCTTTATAAGCTTTTGCAGAAAAATAATCTGATTCAAAGATTTCCTCAGAAGAGAGGGTGTCTATAATCATGTCGAGTGAAGCGGCCTTCCCCTTCCCCTGTTCTGAGACAGGACAACTTAGGAACTACCATCATCGCACACCTTACGTTCCGAAAAGTAGAAGCTATCCCAAGCTGCTACAACGAGCCTTGAACCTCATCAACCCCTTTTGTCCTCCTGTTCATGAGAACACTTGCAATAAGAGGTGAAGTTTGGCCAGAAAAAAATTGTTTTGCGATAAAACATTCTGAATATTGTTTATTTCATTCTTTGCTTGATTGTGGTGCTTAACTATTCAATAGTTAGCAGGCTACCTGCTAAGCTAAGGCTAATGCCCATTGAGTCTGAGGTCTAACAGGCCCCTAAACCTTGAGCCCAGTTTATTTTTTTTAGGTTGTGTTTTAAAGTTATGGCAAACTTTACTTCAGTGCGTGGCTTAAATACAGATCAGCCATAACACGCTGCCAGTGCCCATATATTCATTATTATCCATATTACCAATACTTGAAGTTGAATGTAGAACTTAAAGGGTTGCTAAGTAAACTATTTATTTTGAGTTAGCTGAACTGCTAATTTGGACGTGACATCACCGTGCCAACTGTCCGTTCGTTTGGTGTTCATTTGGTATCTTGTGCGAGTTTTAAAACTTTCCTTCCTGCCGTTTTCGTATTCCAGCTGGCTGAAACAACATTAACAATCAATTGTCCAAAAGGAAATTTGTAATCATAATTTAAAAATATATATTTTTTAAATAATGTTTTATTTACTCTTCAGATTTGCATTGTGAACTGGTTGTTTGAATCCATACAAACCACTGTTTTAATTAATATAAAACTAATTTGCCCCTCCTTCAACTGCCACCTTAACGTGGTGGAGGGGTTTGAGTGCCCGAATAATCCTAGAGGCTATGTTGTCTGCGGCTTAAATGCCCCTGGTAGGGTCTCCCATGGCAAACAGACTCTAGGTAACGGTCAGACAAAGAGCGGTTCAAGACACCCTCATGAGGACTACACGATCGAGGCACATGATGTCGCCCGGTATGGCGGAGCCAGGGTCCCATCCTGGAGCCAGGTCTGGGGTCGGGACCTGTCAGAGAGCACCTGGTGGCTGGGGTGCTCCTCGCGGGACCCGGTCGGGCCAAGCCCGAAGGAGATACGCGAGGCCATCCCCCAGTGGGCCCACCACGTGCAGTGGGGAACCATGAGGGACCAGTGCAAAGAGGATTGGGCGGCAGACGAAGGTGGAGACCTCGGCGGCCCAATCCCCAGATGCTTACGCTGGCTCTAGGGACTTGGAATGTCACCTCACTCTGGGGGAAGGAGCCTGAGCTTGTGTGGGAGGTCGAGAGATATTGACTAGAAATAGTCGGGCTCACCTCCACGCACAGTGTGGGCTCTGGAACCCATCTCCTCGAGAGGGGCTGGACTCTCTTCTACTCTGGAGTGGCCCACGGGGAGAGGCGGAGTGGGTTTTCTTGTTGCTCAGCCGTCTCGTGTTGGGGTTTACCCCAGTGGATGAGAGGGTCGCATCCCTGCGCCTTCGGGTTGGGGAGAGGTCTCTTACTGTCTTATGGGCTGGGCGGTAGTGCGGAGTATCCGGGTGAAGACACTTGGGTGAAGAGAGGGGCTGAGCTGTCCACTGATCACCACCTGGTGGTGAGTAGGATCCGCTGGAAGAGGAGAAAGCCGGAGAGACTTGGCAGGCCAAAGCGCATAGTGAGGGTCTGCCAGGAACATCTGGCAGAGCCCTTGGCCAGGGATGTATTCAACTCCCACCTCCGGGAGAGCTTTAACCAGATTCCGGTTGATGTTGGAAACATAGAGCCTGAGTGGACCATGTTCTCCACATCTATTGTCGATGCTGCGGCCGTAAAGTCTGGGGTGCCTGTTGCGGCGGCAATCCCTGAACCCGGTGGTGGACACCGGGAGTAAGGGATGCTGTCAAGCTGAAGAAGGAGTCCTATCAGCTGTGGTTGGCTTGTGGGACTCCTGAGGCGGCTGACGGGTACCGTGAGGCCAAGCGTGCCGTGGCCCGGGCTGTGGCAGAGGCAAAATCCTGAGCCTGGGAGGAGGTCGGTGAGGCCATTTAGAAGGACTACCGTTAGACTCTTTCATCACCAAGGCTGAAGTCACCGAGGTGGTTAAAGAGCTCCGTGGTGGCAGGGCTTCGGGGGTGGATGAGATCCGCTCTGAGTACCTCAAGTCTCTGGATGTTGTAGGGCTGTCATGGTTGACACACAAGTTAAACAAGTTGACTCCTATAGAGAGGCAATATGGTATGGCGATTTTAATATCAATTGGTCTAATAAAAACTGTAAACAAAGGCTAAAAGTAGTTATGAAAAAACTATCAACAAATGATTGAAGGACCGACAAGACTAACTAGGCAGACTAAGACCCTAATGAACTTGGTATTCAGTAACAACCCAGAACGTATAACAAGGGTTTATAATCCGATTACAGGACTCTCGGACCACAATATGACTGTGATTGTTCGGAAACTGACTAGAAAACACCTGCAATATTTTTGCTATACCAAACAGTGAAACTGTGAAAAACTGAAAAAGAATTTAAGGGAAAGGGAACTCAATAACATAAACTGGGAAAATATAATGCATCTAGATGATGTAGAGGACTACTGTAATTCCATGACAGCAGCAATTTCAGCACTAATGGAAAAATGTACAAATATAATCTAGGCAAATAGAACCTAGACTACCTTGGATAAATACTTAATACCAAAACTCATCAAGAAGTGGGATTTGGCTCTTAAAACATCTCTATGTTCAAAATCTAATACTGATCTTTGATTTACAAAAGTTTAAGGAACTGTTAATTAAGCTGCATAAACCAAAAACCACATTATTTACTCAACAAACAATACCTTAACCCACTGCAGTTTGGGTTTAGACCAGGTTATTTAACTGAAATCTGCTGCTTTATTGAAAATGTGAAGAAGTCCCTGGAAGAGGGCAATGTGGTGGGAGCTATATTAATCGACCTTAAAAAGGCATTTGATATGGTTAACCATAGTTTGCTTTTAGCTTTTAGTAAAAATGTCAGTCGTTTTGTTTTAGCTAAAATGTTGGGTGGGCCTGCCTTTTCATGGCTGCAGCCGCGTGCCAGGCTAGAGAGGCTTTAGGGACTGGGTGCTCTGTTGGCTGTGCCCCGTGGATCCAGGGGTGGTTGGGCATGTTGGTTGTATCACTTTGTTTGTGTGGCGCATTGTTGTTGTGTTGGGCCAGCTGGTCTGCTCTTTTTGTTTTTAGTGTGGCCGCACTCTTGGTCGTCGCTACACGCTTGGGGCTGTGTCCTCTTTGTTGAGGGTTGGTTGTTTCTTTGGGCGGGGGACTGGGTGCCGGGGCTGGGAATTGGTGTCCGGTTTTTGGTCGGTTCATGTGCCTTTCCCTGGCCTTGGGCCTGTTGGATGTGCCCGTGCCCTCCTCCTTTGTTGAAATTTGGCAAACAAGGGTGCCTAGTGGGGTCAGCTGGGAAGCTGGCTCCCTGGGAGAGGATTTTGGCCCACAGTCCTTCCCTCCTCATCCTCGGACCTTTCCCTCCGCCAGCTCAATCACACTACCATCATGTAGGGCCTTTGGGTGCAACAAGGGTTTTCCACCTCCGCGGTCCCATGGCAGCCTGCGCCCCAATTTTATTTCACAACTTAGACACTATCACGTAGAACATTTTCATGACACCCATATGTAGGGCCTTGGGGGTGGGTGTGCTCAATAGCATCAAGAGGGAGTGTATTTTATTAACTTCACCTCAGGTGCATGTACCCACTTCTAAAGGTTAAGTTGCATGTAGAATTGAGGGTTCTGGGAGGGTGGGGCGTGGCAGATCCTCTTACCCACCTGTTTTCTTTTTAAATGCACTCTACAACAACACAATACAACACCACATTTGAGCAGGCAGAGGTGGGCTTGGGGTATTTTTACATCCCTGTTCGCTGTTTGCTGTCTGTGGTTGGAGGCAGGGAGAAGGAGCGGGTATTCTGGTCAGGGTCTGGGCTGGGGATTGGGTCTTGGGGGTCGATGGGTGCTCTCTTGGGATCGCTTACATTTTTTTTGGGATCTCAGCCCTTGGCTTCGGTGCCCTGTCCATCGGCTTGGGGGGGGTGCACATTTCAATCAATGCCGCAGTGTGCGGCATTGATTGGAATGTGGCTTTGCTTTGGTGGAGGGGCTGGCTGGCCAGCCGGCCTGCTTGGTGCGAGGTATGCCATGTGGGAGTGTGGGTTGCTGGCATACTGGTGCGCCTCCAGGGTTGCAGTGGGGTTGGTGGGGTGCCCAGTCTTTGGCGTGCTGTGGTGGCCTTCATCCGATGCTTCCTTCTGTGCCTCTTGCCCATGGCCAGGCACCTGGTTGCGGTCAGGTGGGTGGAGCTGTAGAGCATGTCTTGTGCCAACTTTGGGGTTGCAGGGGGGTTGTGCTTGGCCTGGAGAGGTTGGCCTGCCCGTCCCGGTAACCCGGCTGGAGCATGTTTCCCTCTCTTCGATGGGCAGGGTGGGGCTTCTGGCGTTGGCTGGATGGTTGGGCTGGCTTGGCAGTGTGCTGCTCTGCTGGCTGTTATGTCCGGAGGGGGGCTGCCAACCCTGAGTGCGTGCCACTGGGCAAGGACCTCTTGCCGGGTGAGTTTTTCTCGTCTTGGTGTGGGGTTGGGGGTTCCATTGTTAGCACGGTGCTCAGTGGTTTCTGCTCTATTGCGCCTGTGGGCAAAGGTTGAGGTGGTGTTGCTTGGGGCCCTTGGCTTGCCATCGCGGTGTGCTGCATGGTGGTGGGTGGCAGGGTTCGGTGGGGGTGCATTGAGCGGGGCTCATCAAATTGTCCAAAATCAAAAGTAAAGATAGAAAAAGAGAAATGGGTTTGCATTCTCTCACATTACCTTGAAAATGTGCAGTTATTATCGCAAGTTTTCCTTATTGTTGACCTCAAGAGAAATGAGTAGAACAGAGATGTTGTGGAGAACCAAAACTGAATTTTTGTTAAAGCTCTATGAATACGGAATAACAGATTCCATCTTAATCAGGCCATGTACCACATCTCTCTATTAGAAGATATTAATGACTAAATATGACGCTGCCAGTAACAGTGGTCATTCCAACGCCACAGAAGAATCACTGTTGACTAGGGGCTGGTATTAGCAGAAGCTGTACTTCCTTTTAAGAAATATTTGATGCTTTAGAAGAAGGCACAAAAAGCTGTTACAGTAAAGAAAAAATGAATCAACACAGTAGCAGATATCTCACAGTTTGTTTATCTACAGAGAAGAAGCACAGAAAGTAATATACATTTCCAGCATTGGACAGGTTGAAATATTTTTTTTATAAAATTATGCTTCACATCCCAAATGCATTATGCTGAAATCCCTAAATGTTCCATAAAATGTGAACGTGGGGAAAACTGATAGATGAAAAAATCTGAGAGGATGATTGTTGTGGCTCACTTGGGAAAACAGCAAGGTTTTATGTAAATACACAAATGCCTACACACAAGTAGTAGAACAAGAACTTGTCAAGAGGACCAATTTTGTGAGAAGACACCATAAATTATTGCAAAGCCCTAAATACTTGAAATATGAAAAAGAGTCAAAGTTGCAGCCATTTTCTTGACCTTGGCCTCAGAAGCTGTAATGCTTGCTTTGGACCAACATTTGGGAAATCAGAATTTCAACTTTCTGGTCCTTTAAAAAAATATGTTTTTGCAAATGTATAATTAATACTGATACATTTCCATTGTTTTAAATTTATTTTCCAAAAATGTTGCATATCATTGTGTCACAGATAAAGGATGCTTATGGTGAATTCTTTGTCAGCCAATTAAAGCTGTTTGATCTGCAGAAACAGCTTTGTTTGTCTGCTAGTCTCTTAATCCTAATGTGAGAGTGAGTAAAGGCCACGTTGAGCCTGCAGAATTACAGACTCCAAGGATCAATTGGGTTCAAAGCCAGATTTACATTGTATGTGGATATAAATACCCATAAACATTCTAATTCAAATTGATTTGAGATTTATATAGTTTAGCAAATCTGAACATGAGAGAAATAAATGTTTGCAACAGTTTTTCAGACTGAGTCCCTGCTAAGACCTCAACCAGTTTGGTGTCAATGTAAATTTTACAAAGCTGTTGATCAAACAGCCAGCAAAGAGCAAAATAAATAGTTTTATTGTTGACTGTATGAGTGTAACTGTGGTCACAATGTGTTTTAATGAGGAGCTACAGGGTGACTGAAGGGAAAAATGTCTGTACTTCAGTTGGCTATGATTTGCTATATGGGCTGTGTAGGGGTACAGACTGCCTTTTCCCATGCTCTCTGACAGTATGCTGCACACTGAAGACATCATCCATCTCAGTTTTCTCTATCAAAGACAAATGTGAAAATTAGTAGTAAATCCTGCTTCAGTGCACCGTTTCCGTTAAAAGAAAATCATTTATGAGGAAAACTATGTTATGCTCCCACAGCATCTCTCTACTCTCTCAGCACCTCAGTCGCTGTATGTTGTTGACAGTTTGATGATGATCAATGTCAAAATATCGGTGCTGCATAAGAGGAAGCATTGCATGACAAGCTCTGAGAGCATGTTCCATCTTAATCACAGCTGAGGCTCTGGAGCAGTAAGACTAGAATAGAATAGAATACAATAGAATACAATAGAATAGAATTATTTATTTGTCATTGCTCCCCATGGGTGCAACGACATTTTCAAAACAAAATAAAACAGAACAAAAACAGTGCTGGCAAGTATAAATATTAAAAAGTTATAAAGTTATAAAAAGTTATAAAAAAAAGTTATAAGAAGGACTGTGCAGGTGGAAAAAATATAGAAACATAGAAAAATAGAACACATAGTCCTGATGACCCCAGCCAGTTAGACAGACTACAGGAATGTCTTGAAGACACAAAAATGTAATCTTTGAAAAATGAAACTGCTTAGTCAGTCAATTAATGGGGTATTATATGAGGGTATTAGATTGACCTCCAGTAATAAAGAAAAAAACCTCAATGTCATTTCTGACCAGGACATGTCTTTAAAATCCCATATTAAATAGGTTTCTAGGATTATTCTTTCATCTTCAGAATATTGCCAAAATACAGAAATACTCTATCTAGTAGTGACGCTGAAAAATTAGTCCATGCATTTGTTACTTCAAGGCTGGACTATTGTAATTCTTTACAATCAGGATGTCTACAAAATGCAGTTAAAAGCCTTCAGCTGATCCAAAATGCTGCAGCAAGAGTTCTGAAGAAAAGACAGATCATATTTCTTCTACTTTAGCTTCCCTCCCTTTTAAATCCAGAATAGAATTTTAAATTCTCCTTCTCACATATAATGCCCTTAATGATCTAGCTCCACCATACATCAGAGATCTGATTGTTCCATATATTCCTAACAGAGCACTTTGTTCTCAGACTGCAGGTTTACTGGTGGTTCCTAGAGTCTCCTAGAGAAGTAGAATGGGAGGCAGATCCTTTAGCTATCAGGCTCCCCTCCTGTGGAACCAGCTCCCAGTTTTAGTCTCTCAGGCAGACACTCTGGGCCTGATCTTCAAAAGGTTTGCATGTACTAAACTGCACTCAAACATCTTTGCGTCAGCAAAGCTGATCTACAATCGAGGTGGTAATCGGATTGTGCGTGCAAAATTGGTAGAATTGCAGGTGCAAACTTTTTTGTATGTCTGCCTTTATGAATATGCAAAACACATGATAATGACTGAAATGCGCAATTTCATGGGAGGAGGATATGTCATCTCTTACCACCCGCAATGCGATTTTCAAAGCCTAAAAGAGTTTACGGCCGCAATTTTTGCGTGTGAATTTAGCACGTTGGAAATTCAGGTTCAAACTGGGATGCAAAATGTCTGCTGTCACTTTGGCCAGAGGGAGATAGAATGACAGATGACAGGGAGAGAGAATCTTCTGTACATGCGTCAACAGATTTGGGTTGGTAAAAATAAATATAATAAAAATAGATGAGAATGGAGGATTCTAAGTAGGATTATCTAAGCTCTGATTTGGAGCCAATCACAAACAAAAGCCATGATATTTCTCCTATTGCAACAATTAATTATTGCGCCTGGATAATTCTGGGTAATTCCTGCCTAACATCGCTGTCAGTGATCATCTGCTGAATGCGCACAAACCTGCATTACAAAATGCGCACATAACTGATCAAGCGCGCACAGCCAGTTAACCCTAACCCTGTAATCGCACATCATGCAAAAGACCCACTGTGCTTTGATGTTGATAATATAATTAATAGGAAAGAAACGAAGACATTATAAGGCAGATTAAATCCTTCATTTGCAAACTGGATGCTAAAATCATTTCTTAGCAGGTGAAAAATCTTCATTTAAAGGCAGCATTTCCATATGATGACAAAGACAGTGTATGCTTTAACACTGTCACTAAACCAAACTCATTGCATTATTGACAGCAACGTTGTGTCATTGCGGGGCAATCGGAGCTGGATCAGTTTGACTAAGTTGTTTAAATGTGAACATATGCCAGGGGAGGGTTTTGGTTATGTAGGAAAAAAAAATATTTTGTGTCACCAAAAAACAATTTAAACAATCAAACACATTGTATATCTTTAAAATATTGGCAAAACAAACAAAAGGAATCCAGTAAAATCATTCAATTATGTACATAAATGTTTGAGTTAAATTCTTTGCAGGACTCGCTATAACTTACATATTGTCAACTCCTACAACAAACTATATGTTGCTAATATTACGTTCAGGCTTAAATATTTTGGCTGTTTATCAAAAACTCTTCAAACACAGACTCTCAAAAAAACAAAAGTAGCCGGTGAGTTGCCGAAAATACTTAAAAGATCAAGGGAGGCAAATCTATAATAAATTCATTAAAATACATCTTTGTTTGTTATATTGTTAATATTGATGGGCAATTTGTTGCGAGTGACGTCGACCAAGATAGGAGAAATTATCTCGTCATGACAACAAAAGTTGTTTTACACCTGCTATCCATTGCACGCGTGATCTTTGAAAATCGCACGCAACACGCCCACTTATTGCACGTGCAATTTAGGATCTTTGAAGATCAGGCCATCTGTCTACTTTTAAGGCAAGGCTTAAAACTTTACGTTTTGATAAAGCTTATAGAGTGGCTTAGGTTATCCCGAGCTAGCTCTGTAGTTATGCTGCTTTAGGCATAGGCTGCTGGAGGACATAATGACCACTTTCATTCTCTCTGCTACATCCTCATACTACTCTGTTGCTCCTTCTGTAGAGGGGCATTGGCTGAGCTACTGCTGCCAACAAGGTAATGTTCTCCTTCTACACTTGGCCCTGTCTTTCAGTGTTTAACCCTGTCTCTCCTAGACATAGCTACTGGCTGAGCTTCTACTGTGACTAACTGTATGTGCTCTCTTTAATACTCTAGAAACCTGGCTCAGAGTTCATTTGCTGAGCTGTCTCGCTCTCCTACAAAATCTTTTTGTCCTCACAATCTGACATTAAATCTGGCTATATTTCTCATGTGCAGCCAGAACAACCTTGAGCTCAACGCTCTAAAGACAGTGGAGATGGTTGTGGACTTCAGGCAGAACCCAGCCCCACCTGCCCCCATCACCCTCTGTGACTCCACAATTGACACTGTGGAATCTTTCCGCTTCCTGGGAACCATCATCTCCCAGGATCTCAAGTGGGAGCCAAACATCAGCTCCCTCATCAAGAAAGCCCAGCAGAGGATGTTCTTCCTGCGGCAGCTGAAGAAATTCAACCTGCCAAAGACTATGATGGTGCACTTCTACACAGCCATCATTGAGTCCATCCTCACCTCCTCCATCACCATCTGGTACGCCGCTGCTACAGCTAAGGATAAGGGCAGGCTGCAGCGTGTCATTCGGTCTGCTGAGAAGGTGATTGGCTGCAGTCTACTGTCGCTCCAGGAACTGTACACCTCCAGGACCCTGAAGCGGGCAGGGAAGACTCTGGCTGATCCCTCCCACCCCGGTCACAGACTCTTTGAAACTCTCCCCTCTGGCAGGAGGCTGCGGTCCATCCGGACCAAAACCTCACGCCACAAGAACAGTTTTTTCCCATCTGCCACCAGCCTTGTTAACAAAGCCCGGAAACCACCCTGACATTC
This sequence comes from Girardinichthys multiradiatus, assembly GCF_021462225.1. Taxonomy (NCBI): domain Eukaryota; kingdom Metazoa; phylum Chordata; class Actinopteri; order Cyprinodontiformes; family Goodeidae; genus Girardinichthys; species Girardinichthys multiradiatus. Next base: position 26,479,771 of record NC_061796.1, on the reverse strand, counting down.
TCCCTCCCCCCCCCCCCCCCCCCCCCCCCCCCTTTTTTTTTGCTGACAGGACACTTGTAACCTGTAACTCTATGCGTTACATTAAAGCTCAGCTTGGACTCCTGCTTTACTTGCACTGCCATACTTGCACAATGATCACCTGCACTGTTGTATTGCTCTTGCATCTTATACTGCTCTATACTTACTCTCACTCACTTAAAATTGTGCACATATATTTATATTATATTGTAGATATGTTTATACTGTTTAATTTGTATTGTATTGCACTGACTACGCCAAAACAAATTCCTTGTATGTCCAAAAACGTACTTGGCAACAAAGCTTTTCTGATTCTGATTCTGATTCTGATTATAGGTAAGTTAGGATTACCAAATACATTTTTGTTTCCTGAATATCAAAATAACTTTTTATTTTGATATATAACTTTATTTTTTTAGAGATTTACTTATTAGTTTGATTATAAACTTTAAGATTATGATTCCTGGGACTTCCAGTCGGGTGTTGAGACAGGGCGACAGCGTAAATAAGTGCTCCCGACATTTATCCAGATACTGTGCATTAAAACTCGATTCTACCACAATTATAAGTGAAAACTTTGTTCCAAAACCAGGGTGACCAAAAGCCCCAAAACGAAAGGTAGAAAACCTAATGTGCTTGACAAAAAAAAAACGGGTTAGCCAAGGGGCGCAACCAAACCGCAACGAGAGAGAAGACATGTTAGCTCAGGGCACCGACCAGGAGGAGAATGAAAGCGCCAACTTGACCATCATTTCGAAGGAACTAAGAGAATTCAGAAAAGACCGCCCCAACAACTGAAAGATATCCGTGAAGACATTAAAAGCGTCAATAAGAGAAAAGAAGAGGCAGGGGAGCAGATCACAGCGGCTGAGAGACGGATCCAGACATCAGAAGAGGCAGTGACTGAGCTGTTCAAACTCCATGCTTAACTTCATGCCAAAATGGTAAATTTGGAAAGCCGCGCAAGACGGGACTGTATTCACATTTACAATGTGAAAGGAGGGCTTGAAGACAACAACCCATCCATGAGCATATTTGTGGATCGCCTGCTTTGGGAAAATCTGTTGGTACCAGCGTCCGTAGATGTGAGAGTGGAGCGGTTGCATTGCGCTTTCGTGTCCTGGCCACCTCCAGATGCAGCCCCGAGATCTATCATAGCCAAGTTCTCCATCTACAGAGTAAAAGAAGAGATCCTACAAATGACTTGGCAGAAGAGTGGCTTTCAATTGAGTGGCAGAGCGGTGAATCTAGACCATGATTACGCACCAGAGATCTCTGGTGCGTAATCATGGTCTAGATTCACCGCTCTGCCACTCAAAAGTAAAAACAGTTCTGAAAACAAAAGAAGATCCGCTTTCAAACCCCGTTCCCGGCGAAGTTAAGAGTCTACTAAGAGACCCTGTGCTGTACGGAACCGCGGAGGAAGCGACGAGGGACATGATCAAAAGAGGATTTCCTGTCACAGCGGTGTCCACTCCGAGCCCGACATTGTTCTTGGAGCAGATTAGGCAATTATCATGGAGCACTGTCAAGACCTGGTACAGGGCTGACAAATCGAGAGTGACCAGCTATCAAGAAAAACTGCAAGTTTTACTAAGACGAGGCAAGGAATGAGCATAAAGGGCAAACGCAAAGATGGTGAGCTGCTTGTTGTCTGAAAGGGAAAGGCTGCTGAAACATTAATGAGGTCCGAAATCATTGAAATCTGGGACTAAAATTAATAAACAAATAAAAACTACTTTAGGCACCTGCTTTAAGGGGGTATGTCGGGGAAAAAGTCAGCAGGCAGTAATATAGACAGTAATACTGGAGTAGGCCCTCATCCTCTAACGAGGAAACAAGGCTCTCCCTCTAACCCCCCTTTCCAGCTGGGGTTAACCAGGATCGCTAATATGATCCCACTTTTGGATATCAACAATTTTTGTTCATTTTCCTTTTTTGTTCAAGCCAGTTCAAGGGCTTATTCATGTGTGTTATGAGGCGTTGCCTTGATGATCTGTATTGAAGAATCTGGGGAAGATGGAGGATCATTAATGACTCTGCTAAATGTTCACGCCCTCCCTGATTCTGAATGGTCATTTTTCAGATACATTTTCAATTTGGGATGCTAGTAAAGCTGTCCTCAGAGGTAAAATAATTGGCTATAGCCCAAATCTGTAACATTCAAGGCAACACAAAATGTTCAAATTGGAATATTAACTGGAAAAACTAGAACATGATTATAAACAAATAAGAGATCACAAAATTAAAGAACAAATTACTAAGAAGGGAAATGAAATAGATTAACATTATAGATATTCAGGAAAAAATTATGACTACAAAACAGATTTATTATAAGGGAGGCACGAAAGCCACTAAAATGTTGGCTTATAGGTTAAAAAAACAACAAGCCGAAAACTCAATTTATAAAATTAGAAATTCTAAAACCAAATTGATTGAACACAAATTCAAAAATGTTTTTAATTATATTATAGAAAATTGTACTCACAGGCCCCAAATTAACTGCAAGGAAAATATCTTATAAAGCATATTTCAAAAAAGGAAATTGAGGCGGCAATAAGTCACCTAAAACCACACAAAATGCCTGGGCTCAATGGGTTTACTTCAGAATTTTATAAAGAACTGAAGGAGTCCATGGTTCCAATTCTATAGCATACTTTCAACTAGATATTGCAGGAAAACAAGATGCCCCCCTCATGGAGTGAACCTGTAATATCATTACTACCAAAGGAGGACAAAGACAAACTTGAATGTTGTAATTTTAGACCATGACTACAAAATTTTCACCCATATATTAGCCAATAGAATGGAGAGAGTTCTCCCACAGATCATTAGCTTAGACCAGACAGGATTTATCCGTGATCGCCAACACAAGATAATATACGGCATGCGTTACATGTAGTAAATCATATAATAATTAATAATACACCTGCAATCTTAGTTGGTTTAGACGCAGAAAAAGCATTCGATTGTGTGTACTTGTCTTTTCTGTATAACACCCTATATAGATTTGTATTTGATGACAAATTGATATAAACAATACAAGCTTTATACTATGACCCGAGGGCAAGAATTAAGGTGAATGGGGCAGTATCCAAACCTTGTCTAGATCCTGGAGAGAGGATCTAGACAAGGATGCCCCATGAGCCCCTTGCTGTTCGCTCTTTTTTATTGAGCCGCTAACTCAATACATCATCCAGAATCAAAATATCAAAGGTATTTATATGAAAGGGGTATATCAAAAAATCTCATTGTATGCAAATGATGCATTACTCTATCTGATCCAGAGACCTCTTTGGTACAGTTAACTTCACTACTAGCATATTACGGATCTTTTTCTGGATATAAGTTAAATTTGTCAAAAAGTGTTGTGGGATTGTATCCAAAGCACATAACTTGTATGTGCTTAGGATTCAATTCCACTAAACTCATGTCTGATAGATACCCACTAAATTGGGGAGCTACCAAGATGAAATACCTTTGAGTTACAATATCTAAAGATTAAAAAAATCTGTATCCTGATAACCACCTACCATTAAATAAAATCATTAAAGAAGATGTACAAAGATGAAGTGCTATTCCTCTTCTTGGCTTTGGATCCCGAATCCAATCAGTTCAAATGAATATATTACCTCGGCTACTTTACCAATTTCAGTCTTTCCCTATAGAACTGCCAGACCAACAATTTCAGGAGTGGGACAGACTAATTTCACGATACATCTGGCAGGGTAAAAGGCCAAGAATTAAATATCAAAATCTACAATTATCTAGGAATAAGGGGGGAGTGGTGCTCCCATCTCTTAAAGATTACTATGTAGCTGCACAATTGAGACCACTTGTGTGCTTAAGCAACTCAAATTATTTTGCTAAATGGAAAGAAATTGAAGAAGCAACAACAAACAAATATCAAATTCAAGAATTAATTGGTGAAAAGATTAGACTGGACAGAATAGAATAGAACATTTTTAAAATCGATTTATAGCTTTATATCTTAAATTATGGAATAAGACAGTACAATATAACAATTTAAATGACGTGGTAGGACTGCTGAGATGGTGTGGATATGATAAAGACTTCAACCCCAATGGGTTGGATGTAAGGTTCAAAGAATGGGCTTTGCAAGGTTTGACTGCATATTGTACCCTGCTAAGTCAAGAGAAAATGAACAACTTTCAAACACTGAAAACAAAATATGGGTTAAATAACAGTGATTTCTTTAGATTTCTCCAAATTTGAAACTATACTGAAAAATCATCAAATAATAACCATAATATAATTTCAAGACTCTACAAAGGTCTCTGCCAATCAAAAGGAACATTGTGCCATGTGAAACAAAAATGGGAAAAAGAGGGCAATTTAACAATATCTGAACTGGAATGGACATCAATCTGTGGTGTACAGTGGAAAATATGATATGGAGGGAATTCTGCTGGAAGAACATGGTCAGGTTTTTCAAAAGTCCAAGCCAGGGAAAACATTTTACCAAATCAGCAACCTGTTGGAGGCGGGTAAAATGACATATAAAATTAAATATTTGTTTCAAATTTTGAGTGCGGCAGGCAGCCAGGAAAGTCATTACTAGGAAATGGTTCAGCCCCCAAACACCAACACTAAACGAGTTGTTTGATATCATATATGATATCTTCAAACTAGAGAGAATAACATTTAATATCAGATTACAACAAGACAAATTTGAGGAAAAATGGAGTAGGTGGATTGAGTTTATCACAACTATAAGGGAAGATTTTATTTAAATTTGATGTAAATGGTGATTGTGTTGTATTTCCATTTAGGTATAAATTCTGATGTACAGGGGTTGGACAATGAAACTGAAACACCTGTCATTTAGTGTGGGAGGTTTCATGGCTAAATTGGACCAGCCTGGTAGCCAGTCTTCATTGATTGCACATTGCACCAGTAAGAGCAGAGTGTGAAGGTTCAATTAGCAGGGTAAGAGCACAGTTTTGCTCAAAACATTGAAATGCACACAACATTATGGGTGACATACCAGAGTACAAAAGAGGACAAATTGTTGGTGCATGTCTTGCTGGCGCATCTGTGACCAAGATAGCAAGTCTTTGTGATGTATCAAGAGCCACGGTATCCAGGGTAATGTCAGCATACCACCAAGAAGGACGAACCACATCCAACAGGATTAACTGTGGATGCAAGAGGAAACTGTCTGAAAGGGATGTTTGGGTGCTAACCTAAATTGTATCCAAAAAACATAAAACCATGGCTGCCCAAATCACGGCAGAATTAAATGTGCACCTCAACTCTCCTGTTTCCACCAGAACTGTCTGTCGGGAGCTCCACAGGGTCAATATACATGGCCGGGGTGCTATAGCCAAACCTTTGGTCACTCATGCCAATGCCAAACGTCGGTTTCAATGGTGCAAGGAGCGCAAATCTTGGGCTGTGGACAATGTGAAACATGTATTGTTCTCTGATGAGTCCACCTTTACTGTTTCCCCACATCCGGGAGAGTTACGGTGTGGAGAAGTCCCAAAGAAGCGTACCACCCAGACTGTTGCATGCCCAGAGTGAAGCATGGGGGTGGATCAGTGATGGTTTGGGCTGCCATATCATGGCATTCCCTTGGCCCAATACTTGTGCTAGATGGGCGCATCAGTGCCAAGGACTACCGAACCATTCTTGAGGACCATGTGCATCCAATGGTTCAAACATTATATCCTGAAGGCAGTGCCGTGTATCAGGATGACAATGCACCAATACACACAGCAAGACTGGTGAAAGATTGGTTTGATGAACATGAAAGTGAAGTTGAACATCTCCCATGGCCTGCACAATCACCAGATCTAAATATTATTGAGCCACATTGGGGTGTTTTGGAGGAGCAAGTCAGGAAACATTTTCCTCCACCAGTATCACGTAGTGACCTGGCCACTATCCTGCAAGAAGAATGGCTTAAAATCCCTCTGACCACTGTGCAGGACTTGTATATGTAATTCCCAAGATGAATTGACGCTGTATTGGCCGCAAAAGGAGGCCCTATACCATACTAATAAATTAGTGTGGTCTAAAACCAGTTTTTTCAGTTTCATTGTCCAACCCCTGTACATCAATGGCACACCCCTTGGGTTACTTGTAACGTTTAAGTGTCTTTAAATTATGATGCCTTTAAACAATGAGTTAAAGACTAAATCATGAGTTTGTGGCTTTATAAGCTTCTGGTGTGGTTATTTGTTGTTATTTCATAATATTTAAGTTAATTAGAGGCACACATTTTGACGTATCTTATTGCAACACTAAAAACACATTCCTTCCTTGTGGTAAGCGTACCCTCTGCATACACTCTTACACATGCAGGGTCGTAAGGCAGTGAGTGGGCGTGGGTGGTTCCTATCTCTACCATGAGTCCATCACAGGGTCCTTGTGTACCATCATGGAACAACTGAAAGAAATTCACCAAAGTACCTGAAGGATTGTTGACTGGATTATGGAAGTCAGCCCATAGACCCAGAGTGACAATGAGTTGTCACAGACAACTAAAATCAGTTCATCTCATGTTTTTTTTGTTGTTGTCATTGTCAGTCTACGAAATGATATATAGTGTGGTTGTTATAGGGAAACAGCTCTTCAGTCTTGCAGCTGCAATGAAAAATTAAAATAAAGGGGTAAATTCAGGTTTTTCACGTTAACATGAAAAGCAACTAGAGGAAAATGTTTTTGTTTTTTTTTACTCCAAATAATTTCACGCAGAACTGTAAGCTGAATAAACTCAATTCCACTGCATTCAAATCCTCAGTTATCAATAGTATAATCTGAAGCATCTGAAATTGGCAAAATAAACTGCAAATAAAGAAGACCAGCTTTACAAATCTGCATGGCAGATTTAGCGGCTCACATAAAGTCCCTCTGTTGGATGGGTGCAAGGACTTGTTATCACTCATGTAAAAAATTTGTGCTGTAATGCACCTGCACTCTACTGTGTATCTCTGGTATGCAGTTGTCTCTGAGTGCAGTCCTCCCTCCTGTGTGTGAAATCACCGTTATCTATTTCCCATGAGAACCAGCCTCCTACCAGCCACACACACACACACACACACACACACACATACACCCTGTCTGAACTGTCTGTTGAACTGTACATATAAATAAAGAGATAGGGTGTCAAAACTTGGTAGTTGCACTGCAAAGTGGGCTACCCTTGTCACAAGTAAAACTGACTCTGTATCGTTCTTACCTCTGAGTTGACTGAATAATACCTAACACCCTCCAACTGGTCATCGTGGCAAGTAATTACTCTGATTAAATTGTGGTACATGGTATTGGATACAATTCCATGCCCTTTATTTTTCTGTTTGCAGCCTTTCTTTAACAGGAAAAAAAAATACATGTGATCAAGCATTTATCATTTGCCATATTAGGAAAATATTTGATTGTAAGATTGAGTCATTGTGGCAAGCTCCCCAACAGCTGATTTAGCATTCCAACAACTAAAGATCCCCTGCAACAATAATCAAGCAATTATTATTTTCATTTTGCGCAGCCATTAGTACATTCACAGCTGTCCTTTTTTCTTCATCCACCTGTCCCTTTTTTTAGAGTCAGACTCTAAAAATAGGAGTGTTAACTCTTTGTCCATTTATTGGTGGACTAATATCTCTGTCCAATCACCTGTCTTTGTGATCCAGTTGTGCTGCGCCAACAAATCATACAGTCACACATTTTCCAGTGAGACAGTTTACTGTCAAGATTTTGTACTATCAAACTTCCACTCTGCAACTGTGTCACAATCCATGTACTGTACAAAACGTTTGCACTCAACTGCTGAACCTTTGTGTCTGAACGTAATTTTCACTCACAAAAATTGTCTTCATCATCAAATTTTCTCTGCTTCCTCTTGAAATGCTGTTGAACAAAAATCCATTAAGATTATTTTACACATTTTCTTAGTGTTCTCTGTAGCTTAGTGAGAATTACAATTTTGATGTACAGCAAAAATGTCATATATACTGTGCTCTTTTTGTAGAGTCTCTTCTTTCTCTGTGAGCCTGTTTAAATTTTTTACACGCTCTTGTGAATTTGTTTCTGAGAGATGTGTCATTATTATTCAATAGTCCTTTTGAACTGAACAGTTTGTACCTTTTTCAAAGAAGATCAACAGCAGAAGGCTTTTTACACTTCAGGGAACTGTCTGCTGCAGTTGAGAGAGGTTTAGAGGCAAAAGACTGTAGACGCTTTCACACAATGAATCACTACAGAATTGCAGCTAGGCTGTTGTATTTATTTTACTGTCTGTTCTTTATCCTTTTGTCTTTCCTTTCTGTCTGTTACTTCTTTTCTATATTTTGTTTTCCTTCTTCCCTGCCACTCATCTTTTCATGTCATTTTCTTCTGATATCCTCTGAGTGTAGATCACTGCACAGATTTAATGTGTAATTTACCTTGCTTTCTCATAATAGAACATCTTACAAGGGCTCCGCTCGGCACTTTCACAAATGTCAGTGCTTCTCAGCCATTGTCAAGGACTTGCAGAGACAGAAAATGTCAGCTTCTCTCCTTTGTTTCAGCCTTTGTGAACTGCTCACATCTGGAAATGTCAATGAGCAAACTACTATTGGGAAGGAGGAGTCTCATTATGCAGAATGCACAGCACAGATAGATCCACTATATAGATCTACTTGATTAATCCTAATTAAAGAAGCCTTCCACATACCTGTGACCAATATAGCCACATTACAAGTTTCATACTTATACGGGTTAAGTTTTCTACCTTTGCGTCCATGTTTAGTTGAAAAGCAAAAGCTTTGTTTGGAGATATTTTGCATATGAAGCAGACAAACAGAAAAAGTCAAAGTATATCAATAAGCTGTAAGCTGTGCCACAGAGCGGTAGAAATAAAGTATGCCTAGAAACCTGCTAAAGTATCTTACCCCTTTTCTGCCTGAATTTATTTACAATTGTACCGAAAAAAAGTATTTGTGTTTTGCTGTCAATCTAATTTTAAATTAAAAAGAGTTCACTCATTTGAATTTAGGTCATTCATTCATCCCTTTGCTATACCTGCTTGTCTGTGCAGGGCCATCGGGGAGCTGGTGCATCTCCAGTAGTCATTAGGTGAGAAGCAGGGTACACCCTGGATAGGTTGCCAGTCTATCACAGTACAACGTTCTACAACTATAATTTTAGGTGTTCACAATTGAAAGTACTGAACTTAGGTATAATTGGAGATAAATCGAATCGCTTTATGATGACAAAGTGCTCCAATATGAACCTTGGTTTGTACAGTCATATTCGATAAGGCAGAAAATGGGTTCAAAAGAGGCTCATTTGTCAGATTAAAAGTACATTTTGAAAAGAACAACCTTTAAGCAGGTATTAAACATACTTTTTATTAAGTTCACTTTTCTGTAAAAATGTTCATTTCAATTCAGTTTTATTTATGTAGCGCCAATTTACAACACATGTCGTCTCAAGGTACTTCACAAACGGTTTGGGATGGTGCGGGGTTGTTGGGGAGGTTAGAATAAACTACTGAGTTTTAGAGTTTGGCCCTTTTAGAATGGGCTATGTGTACGGGTACTAAGTAAAATAATAAACCGATCAAGTTTGTCCATGTAGAGCCCACTGGTGGCCATTGTTGTACTAAAAACCCCAAGGATTGGGGGTACCTCACTCTGTCAGACTGATTATAACCATTGAAAAAGAGAAGGGGTCACACAGGTAGCAGAAATGGAGGGTGTATTTGCACCTCAACCATAACTGAGCCCGTTTAGGCTAAATCTGACTCTCTCTTACTCCATCCAACAGGGATGTTTAAATGAGGAAATTGCGTGTGCTACTGCTGGAACAAGAGAAAAAGCAAACAGATCCTTTGCTATGTTGTTGGAAATATGCAGCGATTGTTACGCTGCATTATTATAAATGATCCAGTTGCTGATTTTTTCCTTCTGTTCCACTCGGCCCATGCTTTTCTGGACTGTTACAGTTAGTTAACTTTTGTTGTGCTACTCACAGCAGGTTCATCATCTGCTGACAAGATAATTTCTCTCATCTTGCTCGACGTAACTTGCAACAAATCAATATTAATAATATAAAAGACAAATATGTCTGTTAAATAATTTGTCTCCCTTGATCTTTTAATTCTATCCAGAGACTCACTGGGTTCTGTAGTTTTTTGAGAGTTTGAAGAGTTCAGAGTTTATCATACACAGCCACAATATTTAAGCCTGAACTTAATATTAGCGACAAAAAAATAGATTGTTGTAGGAGTTGGCAATCTGTATGTTATAGATTTGCTAATTTTAAAACATAGCGTCACATAACTGTCCTGTAAAAAAATTTAATTGAACATTTATGTACATAAAAAAAAAATTATTTTCCATTGATTTTACTAAATTCGTTTTATTTTTGCCAATATTTTAACGATATACAACCTGTTTGATTGTTTAAATTGTTTATTGGTGACACAAAATAATTTTCAACTGCATAACAAAATCCTCCCCTGGCATATGTTCACATTTAAACAACATAATTAAACTGATCCAGACGCATATATTGTCTTTGTCACCACATGGAAAAGCTGCCTTAAAATGGTGATTTTTCACCTGCTAAGAAGTGATTTTTAGCATCCAGTTTGCAAATGACATTATGTTTACACTAACAAACTGGTTTTCCAGTTACTTGCTTAACTGAATCCAAGATTCTTACATTTAGGGCACGAATACTTCTCGCATGTGTTTTGTTGCCTGATATGTGGCTATTCAGGAAAAATACCCGTTTCAGATTCATTTTGTTGAATTTTTCACTCTATTTTTAAAGTGTTTAAAACAGAGTGAAAAAGTAATTTTTTTGGTAATGGTATTGAGTTTGAAATGTTAGTGTTTTAGTGTTTACTGTGGAAATCTGGTAGTGTGACACCCCTACCAGATTTCTTAGAAGAAGCTTCAGTACAAAGCCAGGTAATGTTAAAAAGTTTATATTTGTTTAATGTTGTTAGTATATGCTCTTGGTCCGTCATCTTGGCGCTAGTGCTGCTTCTTCTTCGTCTTCTTCTGCTGGTGATACGCAACAAATTCAGAGGTGCATACCGCCACCTACTGTACATCATTGTATAACTCCACCCACTATATTCTATGTTTTAGTTTTGTATTTCATAAAAATAAGAACAATGCTTTATTTATAATACTCTTAATTTCCCCAACCCCCCCCCCCCCCCCCCCCCCCCCCTCCTCCTAATATTCCTTTTAGACTGAATTATGTCCCATTACCTTTTTCCGTCATCCCATCCCGGCACTACGTTTACTGGCGGTGAGGAGTGTGACAGCGCATGCGCAACGCAAATCGACTAACTCTGTGCTCCACTAACCAGCCTGAGATCACGTGATGCCAAGTCGCTGATGTAAATTCATATTCTCAAAGAAAATAAATCGTATTCACAAACTGTTATAGTATATTGTATTCATAAAGAATAAACCACAACTGTATACTTGAACTTTGTGTTTGTAATTTCTTGAAGCTGTAACATTTTATTTTGTATTCTTATAGAGAAAATATACAATACCTCTTTTGGATTTTACTTATGCACAACTATTGACTAATATGCACACATTTCCATCTTTACATACACATTGTTTTTTACAACGTTCTTACCCCATATTTTTAACCCATACTATCCCTAGTGTATAAAAGGTGAAGCAGGATGTTGTCTTTGCTTTACCGGGTCTGTCTGGACCACAAACATAAAGCATCTTATAACACAAAAAATCTTCAAACTCAGCCTTCGGCATGCATAATTTCCTGCGGAACTGAACAACAGAGAGGTGAAATAGAGCTTCAATGAATGCGGACTAAATCCCTCTGAGGAACCAGTAGGCGTGACACCAGTCTATGTATGTCTTTCAAAAGCCGTTTCATCAGTGGGTGGCTAAAGACTGTTCTGTCACCAAAACTCTCATGACAGGAGGAAATAGCCACGGCATACATTTGCTAAATCTCTGTTCATCAGCTGCTGGAGAAATCACAATACGCAGGAGAGCGGACATGAAATGGAGTCCACACCTTACTCTGCACACCATAAAGGTTTAGGTTGTCCATTTACATGTGTATAAGCCTGTGGTAGAAGCGGATTACGCAGCACATCCTGTGGAAGGCTGAGCCTCTCTGTGTGATGGAGGAGAGCATCCTCCCTCCACACCAGCTGCCATTGGGAGGCCTGAGACCAGCTGCTGCAGATTTGGGAACCCAACACGCCTATGCGTTCTGGGTGTATGAGAATCACTGATAGCTATTCTTCCTGAACCCAATCCAGGAGCCATGGTATATAAAGAACTAAAGGAAAAGTGTAATGGACTTCAGTCATGGACTGTGAGTGAAGACGTCCACTCCTTGTGGTGGATCCTCCTATGGGCTCAGCGAGAACCACAGCTGCCACTGTGCGTTCGTCCTTGTAGTTAACATATCCATTCCTGCTCTGCTTGCAACAAGATGCAGCATCAAACAGCAACAAAGGATGTTTGCTGGTGGCCTAGAACCATTTCTTTGCAAATGCCATTCTCATGTGCGTCTTGTTAAAAGTCCAATCAAGGAGAAAAAAAAGGAGGTCTGGTTGTTTCCCTTTATACCAGCCCTTAATCCATTAGAGGCTGCAGTGAGCTGCTTCCAGGGTTTGGCTTGATAGTAAAAATACTTGATATGATATGGAAAGCAAAACTACTTAGTTATGATTGACTAAAACATCTGTTTTATAAATAAAATATATTTGATACTAGAGAACCCTGTGTTTTTTTTTATTAAATCCCATCTAAATATCAGAGATCCTTACAAAAATAACTGTAAAGAAAGGAAACATTTAATGGATTATTTAGACACTGTAAAAACAGTTTTCGACAGAATGATTTGTTGGTTGTTTTGCTTTACAGTTCAGTCTGTTTAATGCATAAAGAAAGATAATTGTGTGGCTATAAAAAGTGAAAAAATAAAGTTTGAGAATAGAACAAAACCTGTATCAGACTTTCTGCATTCTATCCCTCCCACTGTGGATCTGTTTTCTTAACAAAGATAACAATCGCTGCAGCTTAACTTGCCCTCATTGAACCAATACTCTGATCAGCGTGTTTTCTCCCTCTGCCTTTAATTGACTAGCTTTGGTTTTGAACTTAGGTGAAGCTTATTGATTTTCTGTGCTCAGATGAGTGTGTGATATAATCTCAAGCAAAGGGGAAAAACAAGGAAGATGAGGGGATTAGGGGTGGCACACTCCTCCTGAGGCATTTTTCCCCCTACTGCAGAAGCATAAAGCCTTTTGACCCCCTCCACTGTGATCTAATCCAAGTCCGTTTAGGGGATCAGTCAGGGCTCTGAAGAGATATGAAGCAGTTTTAGCAGACGTATCCATTCAGGGAAGGGGAAAACATCAGACGGTGATTGCACATACACATCCTTCCTTTACTGTCAATTATTCTGATTAAATAAGTTTTACATTTCCTGTGTGCTCAGATGTCAGCTCTCTATAAAGTCTCCTAGTTGTAAATGAATCAATAGAGAATCTTTACTGGCCTGGTTTCCACAGACCACATGTCTGTTAAAACGCACACATCTTGTGGAATTTGCCAAATCTTTACTACGCTTTTCTTTCAGCCACTTCTATGACACACTGTCTGGCATTGCAGTTATTTTATCCAGTACGTTCACTGAAGTAGACCGTCTCCACTTTTTTTTGCATGAAAGCCACTCGTTAGAACTTTCTGTAAAAATGCTGTTCTAACCAGCACTGTTTGGTATCTGTTTCATTACGATTGATCAACTCAATTGAAAATTTAGAAAAATCAAAGAATAATGATAAGTTGTTCAATTCAAATGGCCAGGGTGACATCCTTCTGACATTAAAACACTAAAGTGAGTACTATTGTTTAGTCTTCATGTGTTGTAACATCTTTTGTACTTGAAAAAAAAAAAGGTTTATAGTGATTTGAAAATGAGGTGACCAGTGCCATTTATTTAAATGGTGGAGCAGAGACCCATATGATCGTTGTATTGGCATAGACCTGTTAAAGTTACAAAGGTATACCGCTGTTTTAAAAAAATTACAGTTTCAAAACGACTAACATTTTTTTCACCCATAACTATTATTTAGGTAACCCAGTAAAAAAAGTACAGCTAGAAAATCATGTCTGTTTAGCAGCTGAAGCTGCCTACCAGAGCTGATAGTCAGCTACTAACTAGCTAATGTCAGGTTTTATACTCTCAGTGTAAAGAGCAGAATGTAAAAAATGGATAATATTCTGTACATAAGGTTTTCATCTATTTTTATAAGTCGTTTATTCAGCAGTTTGGCTTAAGTTTGTGTGTTAAAGTAGGAACAATTAATGTTTACATTACTGCAACTGTAATACATATTGTGATATCTTTTCAGCAGGAGGACTAATTGTTGCTTTTCTGTTTTCAGTAAAAGTGATTAAAACATTTTCTACATTTTTGTTTTATTTCTTTGTATAAATACCATGAAACAGCATTTTTTTTACTCAAGGTTACAGCGAGAATCCCATGCTGGCCTATGCTGACTGTGTGAAAATGTCCCCCAAACCATCAACCCCCCGATAAAAAAACTCCAACTTAAAATGACATGATGAAGCACTGTACTAGTCACTCTAGTTTGCAAGGGTTAAAAGAGAAAGCTTTAGGAACGTCGCCATCAAGGTAATTAGTCTAGAGAATAGTACCAGTGAGCAATGGAGCTCTGAAGCACTTATACTTTCACTAATGAAAAAACTGGAAATAGACGCATTACAGCCACTGATACTGTGATGAAATCTTACAAAAAATTTGTATGCGATTCTTTAAACAAGCTGGACCTTATCATCAGGGTTTTTAAAAAGCCGGTGCTCATTACTACAGTAAAGTTTTAGGAATTAATACTTTTCATTTCATAAGGAAATAAAACTTCATTAGTAGATAATACATAATTTACCTTTGTCCCTTGATTATGGTCTAGTTAAATATGTATAAAACGTAGCGGTGATTAGATTTAAATTATGAACCCTTAAAATCAAAATACAGTTTTTAGATTTTTATTTAGCCAGATACAGAAATTAAAAGCTAATCCTGTTGACTCATACACTGTCTGCAATCTTCTAATTACTTCAAGAAGATAAAGGCTGGACACAGGAAAAAAGATGCAAAGTGCAAGCTTAGAATTTGTTCCAGAAAGACAATTTGCAACTTCATTGTCAAATGCTCGATTTTCTGGAACAATGTGGACGCATTCTATTTTTCTATATAAAAGAAGCACTTTTAAAATTGAGACAAATATTAATGAATAAGATCATTTAATCTGCAGATTTCATTTTCCCATTTCTCACTGAAACTCTGGATAGTTACAAATGGGTGGCAAAATTCATAACATGCTTTGTGGATAATGAGAAGAGAATGGAGAACAAATCAAATGTGAAGAAATTCTATTTTCCGCTGAGAGAAAACAGCACCGGCAAGTTTGCACTGAATTACAATGGAACAAATAAAGATAATTCAGATAGTCTGGGAGCCCAGCCCAGATTACTGATAACACACAGGCTTGTTTTCTTATACAAGCCTCCTCTCAGCTGCATGATTCTGCTCTCTGAGTCATACTTTAACTAAATTACACAAAACATGTTTGTGTGAGAGCAGCTCTGAGATTTAAATATTTCAGCAAATTAAACAGAGATGAATCCATCTTCAGCTGTGGTTCCAAGGTTGAAGGATTTACAATAAAGGCAAAATTTTCAACTTTTAAGAAACTCTTTTTAACCTGTTAAGCCCTAAGGGGTTTTACAGCAATTTTTGCCTGAAATTACAAACCTTAAATAAATTAAGTATAGCTTCACAGTTATAAGGGCTACATGCAAACTTTTGGTACCTGTGTAAAGGTAAGACATAAAATAATATTTTTTCCAGTGGAACCACTATTGTAACTGTTACTATGTCTGACTTATTTGTGATTAAACAAAGAAAAAATAAACATTTTTGAGCCTCGCCAAAAGATTTTTTTAAATGAACATTCCAAAGCTGTTATACCTGCTTGTGTTTTGAGTTCTTGAGTTTGTGTTTTGTTATTTTACCTGGTCTAGTCCTTTGTTTTCTGTCTCCCTCCACCCCAAGTCCACACCTGTTCTGTGTTTTCCCCTGATTGTCTGGTCACGTGTGTCATTGGTTCCCCCTGCTGTTCAGTTTTTGTATTTAAGCCCGTTTCTTTCCTTTGTTCCCCGCTGATTCCCTATGTGTTGTTTGTGTTTGTGTGCACGCCTGGTACCCTGTCCATGTCCAGCCATGAACAATAAAGTGTTGTCTTACCTGCAAACTTCGAGCTTAAGGAGTTCTTCCCCGCATATTGGTCCAACAGAAACCCACATTATGACAAAAACACTATGTAAATTATTTGGAATTCGTAGGAAAACCCCCAGGTTGCATTCATCCACATCTTCACTATAACTGCAGCAAAGTTGGACCGAATAAGTTGAAGCATATATGTTCCACAAACGTTTTAGAGTACAATGTGCCTGGCAGAAATGACAGTTAGGCAAAGGGTGCCAAAACTTTCCCAAATGCGTTTGTCACCTCATAAAAAGGAAATAAAATGGAATCTGGTCAAATAAAATGCTGATTTCCATTATAGGAGTCCTGCGTATGACATAGCCTTTGGTTTCGACATTTACCCTGTAGATCTTTAAAATGTAAGGTTGCAAACATAACTGGAAGGTAATGGAGTAGCGCACAAGCTAGCAGCTGGCGGACAGCAACCAGCAGACTGTAATGTACAAGCAAATTACATCACCAAGGAAGGTGCTAGAAAAACAAGTTATGCCTTATTAGAAAGGTGAGTGTCTCTAGTTTGTTATGATATGAGACATGTGGGGGTGCTGCACTGAGAAAGGTGTTTTTTTGTACCATTTTGTTTACAGACTCAGCAATGTCTGAGGGACCTTAAAATGTCATCGCCTTTGTTAAAGTTGCTGTAAAACTAAAATGTATTTGTGCAAAACTCATTTGGCGAATTGTTTTGAGAAGATTAAAGCCTCCTCTTGCGATATATTTAAGAAAAAAAAAAATTGGTGGAGTTTTACCTAGCTTTTGAGGTTAATATTATCTGAATATAATGATCCCATATAAGCAGGCTACAATGGAGGTGGATCCAGATTTTCTGCTCTTTTCTCATACTTGTGATGCAAATCTTGCATTTATAGTCTTAAACAAAATTTGTTATATCAAATCTAACCTGATTAAAAACAATATGTATTTTTCAAATGGTGATGTTATTTTTTAAGGGAAATTTTACTTTCCAAATCAGCCCTTTTAGACCAAAACCCCATTTTAAAGAACAACATTTTCCAGGGTCCGCTTCTTAAGATGAGAAAAGTATGGGTATAATTTATAATTTTAGATATAGAAAAATGGAAGGAAAATAAATATCAAAACCAATATCAATATTTTCTTTTATTTGTGTTTTACGGTCAAGTAAGAAAAATTAAGTACTTGTCAACAACAACAAGTTATTCATTTCTTTAATACCCTATATATAGTTGTATCAAGTGTGTGAGCATTTACAAGGTAATGATCTCTTTGAAAGGTTTCAGTCAGGTTTCAGAGCTCACCATAGCACTGAAACAGCTCTGGTGAAAGTCATTAATGATATTTTCATGGCCTCAGATAATGGACTTGTGTCTGTACTTGTTTTGTTCAATCTTATATATATACTTTATTTATTTGATATGGACATGACACATACATTGGGCAACCAGGTGTACTGCTTAGGTGTGTTAGCACAAGTGCTAGTTTTCAACACCAGTCCATAGGGGCTTTTAGGACAAGATCACAATTACACTAAATCTAGCAAAAAAAAAAAAAAAAAGAATTTACATTAACAGTGCAAACACAGAAAAAAATAATTAATTAATATTATGTGAACAAATGTGCCATGACTTCAATGGAGAATCTGGACTGACCAAAAGTTGTTCTGAACATAGGGGCTACACAAGTTGCAGTAAGATGTGAAGAGAAAATCATGGCATGCATATAAAACAGGGCCGCATGATGCGAAAACTCCCTTCTGATAAAACGGCAGTTCAGATTTGGTTTGACCTTTTTACATTTGTTTTTACTCAACTTTGAAATTTTAGATGTTTATCAAGTACAATACCCAAATATTTAATTTAATTTACTTCTGTAACCATGTTATTGTTTAGATTGACAATAAAACCACTATCTGACCTTGTATAATTTCTGATCAAAAATCATATCAAAACCATTTTCTTTACATTTAGAATCAGATGTGAAGATTCAAGCCACTTGGAAACATTGACAAAGGGCTTTGTTAAGTGCTACCCTGTAAGGGTGGGGGTTTTGGCTGTGTCATCAGCATATAGCTGACACCCTAACAGCAATCCGGCAGGTCATTTATGTACATTGTAAATAATAAAGGTCCTAATACTGATCCTTGAGGTACATACATGTCAGTAGAACAAAGATCAGATTTAACTGCACCAACCTTAAGAAACTGCTGCATTCCCTCCAAATAACACTGAAACCACAACATAGCTGTAGATGACATTTTAAATTGCTGTAATTTTGATGTTAATATAAAAGTGTCCATGGGTATCAAAGGCTTTTTTTTAAGTCTAGAAACACTGCACCAACAACATTGCCTTTGTCCAGTGAGGATTTTAAGTTGTTTAGCAGTAAGCGGTTTCGGTTGAGTACTTTTGTTTGCCTGATTTTTGGATCAGTGTAATTACAGCAGTTTTCCAGCTTTGTGGGGACGCATTTGTCTGTATTGAGAGGTTTACCAAGAGAGAAACAGGTTCCAATAGGTTACTCAGATGTTTTTTTTGATAAAGGCAGCGTTAAGATTGTGTATGTCCTTACAAATGGAGTTTTTCATATTTATGATCTGTCCTAACCTTTTCATTTGAGACCTCTTTAATGTAAAAGAGACCAGTATTAACTGAGTTCAGCTCCATTCTGAAGGGTTGAGTCCTTAAACTTACTTGCTAATTCATGAACTGATTCTATAAAAAATGTATTTAAAAAATTGGCAATAAACACATCATTAGTTCATAGATTTCCTTGCGATTTAATGCATTTGATTGACTCATACTTTTTCCTACTTGAATTAGTTTATCTATTTATATTAAACGACTGCCATTGGCTTCTTCGATCATTTTAGTATAGTATGTAGTTTTAGCTTTTTCCAACTCTCTTGTGACTTGATATCTAAGCCCGGTATAAATAAAACGGTCAGTAGCCATTTTTGTTCACAGAAACTTTCTGAGTGCAAGGTCTAATTTTTTTCATAATATTCCAAATTTCATTATTAAACCATGGGGATGTTGTCGCAGCCCTGAATTAGGCTCTTGCTCGTAGAAAGGCCCAGGATTTAGGTGAACATCACCCAACAATAGCAGAAGTAACAACAGAGTTTTGGGTAGTGAGCGATTGTGCTTTTGTGGCCCACTAGTTGGTTTGTGTTGGCCGGATGATTTTGATGGTTGGGCGTCAACTGCAATAATGTGAGAAGTAGTGGCATGCACAGACATTTTGGGGGGCAGGTGCTCAAGTGTAAGAAAAGGGCACCTTCTGCGTCACATGGAGCTGTCGATTGACTTTGTAGTGTGAGATTTATTACAAGGCACAGCATGAACATAATTTATATGTATTACTAAGCACCCCCAAAACAACTGTCCTGTGGGTTGAAGGGAAATGACCACCTAGGAAAAAAAACTCAAAACAGGAATGCATTTTACAAAAGATTGATAAGGCAACAAAATGATCATAGACTGATT
This sequence comes from Girardinichthys multiradiatus, assembly GCF_021462225.1. Classification (NCBI taxonomy): domain Eukaryota; kingdom Metazoa; phylum Chordata; class Actinopteri; order Cyprinodontiformes; family Goodeidae; genus Girardinichthys; species Girardinichthys multiradiatus. The sequence goes on along the minus strand of NC_061796.1, from coordinate 26,459,972 downwards.
TAAAGTTGGATTACTGATTCACAACCTGAACTTCCTGAGTCAAATTTGAAACTTACATTATCCTTCTTTTTTTTCTTTTTACACACTGAGCACAACGTGTTTGTCTTGACTATATCATTCTGTACTTTTATCACAAAATGTCTTCTGCACCAAATAACCTTATGTTGTAGCAAAGCAGGTTACACTGCCAAATTTACCAGGTAGGTCACACTAAATGAGTTATCTTCAGTAACCAGTGACCATTCTACAGTGTAAATCAACAATACCCAGAAAATGAGTTATAAAATCTTTATAGTCAAAATGAAACCAACATCAGAGAATATGATCATAAGAAGAATCATCTATACTTCTGCATGTAGCCAGTGTGATATATGACAGAAATTATTCTTAGAGAATAAAAATTAATGCGATTACAAGTCCTGAGAACTGATAAGATGTCTGCTATTTAGAAATTAAAATACTCTGATCACATCATTATTTTTACACACACAGAAGTAGAAAATACAACTTAGCCTACATGCCCCACATTTACTGAACTTTATTAAAGGTACTTTAGTAGTGTATTAACTGTAATGTTAACCAACTTATTTTGCCGTATTTGCAATAAAAAAAAAAAAAACAGTCAAACAGAAGTCATCAGGAACCATTATAGCAAATGTAATATGTACATCTGTGAGATAGATTTGAATTTATTTATTTATTCTAATTTAAGAGTTAAATCGTAGACATCCGCCTGGTGGCGGCCATAGAAGACATAGCGGGTAAAGGTATACCTTTCATTGGCCTGTTCTGTTTAGATAAAATTGTGGCAAGTGAAGCTTTAACTTTTTCATCTGAAGTTTAGGAAGCAAGTATATTTGTTTTGTTTGTTACCTGGATGGTTAGCCGGCCTGTTGGCCGGGCAGGGCTCAATCTGATGGTGGTTGGAGGAGAGAAGAGGTAAGCTGGACCAGCGCAGGTCCACCTCTCCGCTCTGCTCGCAGCCCGTCTCCGTTGAGAGACACACAATGAGGGACATGTATCTGTGTTGGTTGGAAGGGGGGTAGTTGTCGATCAAAATTTCAAAACGTGGGGCACTGGTATTATAAGCCTTTAAATTCAGAAATTTTACCTTGGGCCCCACACTATACACTGTAAAAAAAAGAAAGATTTCAGGAGGGCACTTTTTTGTCCATAGGATAAAAGGGCAGGTGCTCTAGCACCACCTCGTGACTATCTGTGCACATCCCTGGTGAGAAGAGATCGTCTCAGTATGCCCAATGGATCCACAGCCACCCCAAAGCTCGTAGAACCAGTCAGACTCGATGGTGCACTGTGGCTGAGTAGAAGGGGCATTAACACTCGGAGGACACAGGTAACAGCATTAGTGAACAAATGAGGAACATCTTGACTATATCTCCCATGTTTCTCTTGGGTTTTGAGGTAGTAATTGTAAACATCATAAACTACTTTTTTGAAAAGTTCATCGAGTAGAAAGAGGACCTATAGACGGCCATTTTGCAAGATTTGCGCTTGTGAGTGAAGCCACCTAAACCATTCACAGCTGCTGCTGCCAAACCGTTCACAGCTGCTGCCCCAGAGCTGTATTTGATACAGTCGATCACAATATTCTGTTAGAAAGCCTGGAACATGCTGTAGGGATCAGGGGAACAGCAAAATCCTGATGAGTCCAACCACTTAGATAGACTACAAGCATCTCTTGAAGACATAAAAATTTGGATTACTTTAAATTTTCTGCTTCTAAATTCAGAAAAGACAGAAGTTGTCGTCTTTGGACTGGAGTCTTTGAAAAAGAAATTGCTTAGTCAATCAATTAATGTGGATGGCATTAAATTGACCTCTGGTAATAAAGTAAAAAACCTTGGTGTTATTTTTTACGAGAACATGTCATTTAAATCCCATATTTAAACAGGTTCCTAGTATTTCCTCTGGAACTTTGGCAAAATGAGAAATATCCTGTCCAGGAGTGATGCTGAAAAACTAGCCCATGCATTTGTTACTTCAAGGCTGGACTATTGTAATTCCTTACTATGAGGATGTCCACAAAATGCAGTTAAAAGCTTTCAGATGATTTAAAATGCTTCATCAATAGTTCTGATAAAAATGTAAAAGAGAGATCATATGATCCCTATGTTAACTTCCCTTCATTGGCTCCCTGTTAAATCCAGAATTGAATTTAAAATTCTCCTCCTCACATATAAAGCCCTTAATGATCTAGCTCCTTTATACATCAGAGATCTGATTGTTCCATATGTTCCTAACAGAGCACTTCGTTCTCAGACTGCAGGTTTACTGGTGGTTCCTAGAGTCTCTAGAACTAGAATGGGAGGCAGATCTTTTAGTTATCAGGCTCCTCTCCTGTGGAACCAGCTCCCGGTTTTAGTCTGTCAGGCAGACACCCTGTCTACTTTTAAGGCTAGGCTTAAAACTTTCCTTTTCGATAAAGCTTATAGTTAGAGTGGCTTAGGTTTAGGCTTAGGCCGCTGGAGGACATAATGACCACTTTCACTCTCTTCGCTACATTCTCACACTACTCTCCAATTTTGCGTTATTTGCTGTTATTTCAGCATTAACTTGATGTTCTCTCTGTTTTTTTTTTCTTTCTAGAAGCTACATCTGACCTCGCTCTGTGTTTAGCTGTGGCACCTTCCTGGAGGGGGACATCGGCCAAGATGCTGCTGCCAACAACTTAATGTTCACCTTCTACCAATGATACATTTAGCCCTGTCTTTCAATGTTTAACCCTGTCTCTCTCCAAGACATAGCTACTGGCTGAGCTTCTACTGTGACTATGTACTGTATCTACTGTATGTTCTCTCTTTCATACTCTAGACTTGGAAACTGGCTCATAGTTCATCTGCTTAGCTTTCTTTCTCTCCTACATGGAGCCACTAAAAGAGCTATAACCATTAATGTTTCACTTTTCTTTCCTACAGAAAGTACTCCTGGACCAGTGCTTCTATGTTCTTTTTTTGTCTGCTCTGTTCTCTCAAACCCCCTGTCGGTCGTGGCAGATGGCTGCTCACACTGAGCCTGGTCCTGCTGCAGGTTTCTTCCTGTTAAAAGGGAGTTTTCCTCCTCACCGTCGCTACATGCATGCTCAGTATCAGGGATTGCTGGAAAGTCAATGCAAGCGACTGTCCAATGTTGCTACATGCTCATCCAGGAGGAGTGAATGCTGCAAGTCGCTGACTCGGTGCGATCTTTTCGGTTTCCTTAGATAGAATACCTTTTATCCAATTTGAAAAATAAACTGAATCCGACTGCACTGTTTGATAGTAAGGATTAATTGGAATGTATGTACCTGACTTGAAATCTGTATGATTCAATTGAATTGACTTTGTAAAATGCCTTGAGACGACATGTGTTGTGAATTGGCGTAATGTAAATAAAACTGAATTGAATTAAACTGAATTGAATTGAATATGAGAACCTGCTGTTGCTAGTGGAACTGTGCCTGGTTTGAAACACCCATGTTTTGAAAAGCTGAGATCAGTTTCACACACAAGCCTGATTTCCCTTTGGGATTAATAAAGTATTTTTGAACTGGGTTTGAATTACTAAGACTTACATAGAATTACTTACTTAGATTCTGTCTGACCATGAGGTAGTTTAAATGATTAACAAACAACAGACCATGCCCCAGTATAAAAATATTAAAAACAGATGACAAAAAAGGTCATTGAGATCTAACACTCTGGAAAACGATACCAACACATTTCTAAGGCTTTGGGTCTCCAATTAATGAGAGCCATTATTCAAAGATGTTTAAAAAATGGAATAGTGGTGAACCCTCCAAGGAGTGGCCAGCCAACCAGAGTTACTCCAAACTCAGAGCAACATCTAAAGCCATGCCGGCCTCAACTGCCTCAGTTAAGGTTAGATGTCATGATTCAGCAAGAAAGAGACTGGCATCCATGAGAGAGTGTCAAGGCAAGAAACATTGCTGGCTTAAATTAACATAAAGGTGGATTTCACATTTGCCAAAAGCATCTTAATGATAGTCAAGACTTTGGGGCATTTATTCTGTCCAGTGGTGAGACAATAGTGGAATTTGTTTGGAAGGTGTGTATCCTGTTACATCTGGTATAAAACTGACAAAAACGTTCTGACCTTCCGTAATTAATGCAACCATGAATTCTGGTGTCCACCAGAAAATTGTGCAGAGGAATGTCCAGCCATTGATTGTAAGTTTCAGAGTGGCCTACGCAATGTTCCTACTGTAATCTGGTTGAGATGCTGTGGCATAACCTTGAACATTGGCCCTGCTTAAAAACCCTCCAAAGAGGCTAAATAAAACAAAACATTTAAACTAAACTATTTTGCATGAGGGCAAAGTGTGCTCCAAAACGTTTGAACACTTGGACTTTCACACCAAGAGTAATAACTTTACTCGGACTTTTACAGTTTGACTTAAAAGTACTACACAAAAATGTTACACCCAACAGAAAGTGTGTAACAATGCGTTGGTGCTGTCATCATAAGGGTAGGGAAAAGTCGGATAAATGTCCACAGTACTGCATTTTTCAGTGTAACCATGAGGGAAAGCCATCTCTCTTTATTTGATACTTCATAGCACTGGCCATGTTCCACATTTAAATAGTCTCACATGAAGGAAGTCAGTGAAGAGCACACATTAACAGAAAAATACATTTGCATACGTAAGATAACACCCCCACTTGCTCTTTCACTGTAAAATTCCTATTCAAGTATTTTGTTTTTAACTTTAAAATACTTTGTTTTATATTCCAAACATGTTGTCCATGGGTGATTCTTTTTTTGCAGCAACATTTTAGCTTCATAACTTGTTTAAAATGTTTAAGTTTTATTATCTTTATATTGTGTTACAATACTGACATGTTTAACAATGGGAAATTCATGATAGTCAAGTTCAGGGATGGATAAAATAATAATTACAGTGTTTTTTTTTTAACATTGTCATTGAATGTGTTCCACCCTGTTAGGGACATTGACATATAGACCAAAAATAGTATATACATGTAAATATTGATAAAAAAGGACTTTTTCTAAGAAAGATTATGTCTCTTTTGTTATCATAATATATATTTTTTTTAAACTGTAACAGATCACTTGCTTACAAATAGTATATATCTGTAATATAAAATGTACACTATGATTTTTATCAATTTTTACTGAGAGCATTGAAAATATTGATAGTTTTAAAAACCTTTATGTATCTATACATTTAATGTTCATTACTTCCCGATATGGCACGTAGATATTAACATTAGTTAATGTTTTTTTTAAATTATTTAAATAAAAATCTTTACTAACAGGGTGGAGTGGACCATAACAGGAACAGAACTTAACAGGGTGGAAAATCTTTGTTTCCAATTCCACAATCTGATCATTTCTATCCTTTTTTGCCACTAAGAATGACTGAAACTCCAAATAATGGGGTATTACAGAAATTGGATGTCAGCTGTATGTCCTCCTTGATTTCCTTGAATTGTGAAAACTGAAGGAAACAAAACATTACATTAAATGTGTGCATGAGGTTCCATGTTACATGGAACATGGGGATCAATAAAGTATCTTTGAATTGAATTGAATTGAATAATGAGAAGAGACAAAGTATACTTCAGTTCAGAATAATAGAGGAGACTTAAATAAGAAATATTTTATTTTGGCTATTTTGTGATTCATATAAAAACAATGAAACACCTTAGCACATTTCCTAAACATGAAAAATCAGTGCATAAGCAGTTGGTAACAACAACACAAGATTGTTACAAGTTAACATCAAACATGAACTGGTAATTAACATTGACAAACAAACCATCTCATGAATGGCTTGAGGTTGATGGGCATCTAGACGACATCTGCTCTTCAATTAACCTCCTTGTGGTAGGACTGAGCTGCAGATATGATTTATTGACAGCATTTGGCTCCTCTGTCAGGCAAAGTACCTGGCTGTCATCATACCAACTGATGTCTTTCCTTGGGCTGGGCCAGCAGTACTTGTTGGTTCCTTTTTTATGGAGACAGTTCACTTCAATGTTCCCATCTTCCACTTTGGTGATGATGCCAGGATAATAGTCATGGTCATATTTGACCACACACCATCGACCAAGATGGTCACCTGTGATGACTTCTGGCTGCCTTGCCGTTATGGCTCCTTTCCTGTGAGTTTCCTCAGGTTGCAAGATTGCCTCATTTACATCGAAACATGGACAGTTAATCAGCCCTTCCTCTCTCTGGCACACACAGGTGATGTCCCTGTAGTGGATTTTGCCTTTACAGCTACTGATCACCTGGTGGATTCTCATTGTTCCCTTCACCACATTCAATGGGGGAACCTACAGTGTGTAAAAAGGAAAAAGACAAATGACAAAGATGTTTCTTAGGGACTATACCTCATAACGCTGGCAGTATTCCATCACCTGAAATCACCACACCATTTGGTATGATTTCAAGTAAGTATTTGTACCCTTGTTATAGTGAAAATACACCGTGAATAACTGTGAGAAACTGTGTACAAAAACTTTTGTACAAGGTTTGCTAGAGGTGATTGGTGATAGGTCTTGGGCTGACTCCGTTGCCACCGCTTTCTGTATTTTTCTGTTTTTGCTGTTTGTTTTGCCAGAAGAACTGTAAGCTTTTCAATTTATTTTTCCAGGCTTTGTTTAATTCTTCTTTTCTGACATTGGCCTAACTTTCTTTGCCTAAAACAGAAAAAAATCACAACACATGTTGAACATGCATTTCTAGTCTCGTGTTTTAAGAATGAACCTACAGTAACAAATAATCCAATGCAGTTCAGAGATCAAACCTTGAATATTCTGTTGATGGGCCTGTTGGTACATTGGAACTAGGCCTATTGCGAGTATTGTGTGTATTGGGCTGAGGTGAAGGATGTTAGGGTTTGAAAACTTTTGTATTGTTTATCACTCATGTCTGCTCTAAGTGCCTTTCCCTCCTACATGCCACAGAAAGAGAGATGGGGGAGAGGAGTGAGTTATGCTTTTATCAGCAGCATCTAAGGGCTGCTCGTACCAAGTCCAATTCTCCCTCTCTGTTTAAGATCAAGACACATGAACCCTAACCTTTCTGATCCCGCACACACACACACACACACACACCCTGAATGTTTGTTGAACTGTGTGTGAACCAGCATGTATAAATAAAGGAGAGTGGTGCCAACACTTTGAAGTCTGCACTGCAGAAGTGAGCTACCCTTGCTGCAAGTAAAACTGACTCGGCGTCGTTCCTTGCCTCTGAGTTGACTAATTAATACCTAACAAAGGACTTGTTGGTGTATTCAGGGTATTGGGTGTATAGGGTGAAGATGGTATTACTGTCATGGCCTTTCCCATGGCCTTTTCCCTGGCTTTTGCCTCTCTCTTTCTTTCCCTCCACTTTTTCCTCTGGGCACGCTTTTCTCGCTCAGTAAGGTCTTCAGTTATTTTCTTTTTTCCTGTCTCTCTGTCCTGCTGCCATTTTTCTCGTTCCTTTTACAGGTACCTGGCTCTCCTCTCTGGGATTGCATCACGCTTTGCCCTGTACCAACGCTGTAGCTCCGCTGCACTAAGCGCTGGTGCCATTTCCTAACAAATGTGTATAATTTCCAGGGTGTACTCTGCCTTTTGCCCATAGACTGCTGGAGATAGGCACCAGCTCCCCCGTGACCCGCTATGGAATAAGCGGTAGAAAATGACTGACTGACTGTGTATAATTTCATCATTTTTTTTCAACAAATCATTTTTTTTCATAATGTATTCTATTGTATTACACTGTTAAAATACATAGATACACATCTGTACATAAAAAAAGTATAATAATTCAAATTATTACTCTTTACTCATATTTCCCCCCTGTTTGGTCTCTGAACCCAACAGGGTGGAATGGGGACCTAACAGGGTGGAACCCAACAGGGTGGAATTTGTTTAGCTAACCTAGCAGAAGCTATTAAACTGATCAACATTTAGCTAGCTAACCTTCAACAGAATAACACACCTTTAATAATTTATTCTATGTTTTTATTTTTTTTCAAGTGAATAAACATAACCCATAATTTGATTGACATAACATAGTTGAATTTTAAGGTTGACTCATACAGGTGTAACATGTTTAAGATTAAAACAAGTAGGGAGAAAATCACAACTGAGGCTTACCTCCTGTTCCACAGTTGAATCCCTCCAAAATCAAATGATGTCACTTCCTGTAAATGGCTTTTCTGGAATTGTGGTCCTTTTTTGAAGACAATTGCACACATTCTAACAGGGTGGAAAATCACTACTGGGATGTATAGAACATGGATAAAATAGCAAACAGAACAAAATTATCCACCAAATTAAATTGCATAATGAGATAAAGTTGAGTCTAGTTTATCAAGTTATTTATAAAAAAATAAGTTTTGGAATCATCTGGCCTAAATTTACTGAGAAGGTTTACTACTTTGCACTGCGGACACGATACAATTGAGCGTGTGTGTCACCAAAAAGGTGTGTAAAATACAAATAAACATTATAAATGCATTTTATTTATGTTCAAGTAATTGAGAACACTTAAGTGCATAATCAAAGTACTTTATTGTGAATAGTCAGCACATTCAATAAAAAATCTGCATAAGTGAAATATGCGGACACAAAATGTTGCTGCAAAAAAATAATCTTCCAAGTTTTAACATAGTGGCAGGTTTGGTGAAAATGTCTGCAACCATATTTGATGTTGAGCAATCTACAATGAACCGCCAGACTAAGCGGCAGGAATGAAACAAGATGCAAAACGAGCCGGTATTTTCACAGCCAGGGGCAAACTGGCATACGGGTCAACCGGGAAAATCTCCGGTGGACCGATGGCTTAGTGGGACAGTGGTTCACTTCACCACCGTTTTATATATATATATATATATATATATATATATATATATATATATATATCTCCGTTTGTGTCTGGCATCCAGCATAGAGGTCCGCAGTGCATCTCTCTGCTATATATATATATATATATATATGTGTGTGTGTATGTGTGTGTGTGTAGGGTCAAGGGTTAGTTTTTAATGGGCCGGTGGTTCACTTCAGCCCGTGAGCCGACCCATGAGCTGAACCACCGGCCCACCGCCCTGCACAGACGCAGGGCGAGCATTACATCAAGTACGGAAGAGGCGACAGTTTCTGGGGTGCTGATATTTTTCTTGACCATTGTGCCCTAAACTATGCCATATCAACCTGTTAGGGAAAACCTTTATTTATATGACTCATAGCTGTTTTCCCCACTTATACCATAATGATGTAAAGCATAAATTCTAATGTTTCCTTTTTGTTAGAAAAGAATGCTCATCGACACACATTACAAAGATACAGGTCCTTCTCAAAATATTAGCATATTGTGATAAAGTTCATTATTTTCCATAATGTCATGATGAAAATTTAACATTCATATATTTTAGATTCATTGCACACTAACTGAAATATTTCAAGTCTTTTATTGTCTTAATACGGATGATTTTGGCATACAGCTCATGAAAACCCAAAATTCCTATCTCACAAAATTAGCATATCATTAAAAGGGTCTCTAAACGAGCTATGAACCTAATCATCTGAATCAACGAGTTAACTCTAAACACCTGCAAAAGATTCCTGAGGCCTTTAAAACTCCCAGCCTGGTTCATCACTCAAAACCCCAATCATGGGTAAGACTGCCGACCTGACTGCTGTCCAGAAGGCCACTATTGACACCCTCAAGCAAGAGGGTAAGACACAGAAAGAAATTTCTGAACGAATAGGCTGTTCCCAGAGTGCTGTATCAAGGCACCTCAGTGGGAAGTCTGTGGGAAGGAAAAAGTGTGGCAGAAAACGCTGCACAACGAGAAGAGGTGACCGGACCCTGAGGAAGATTGTGGAGAAGGGCCGATTCCAGACCTTGGGGGACCTGCGGAAGCAGTGGACTGAGTCTGGAGTAGAAACATCCAGAGCCACCGTGCACAGGCGTGTGCAGGAAATGGGCTACAGGTGCCGCATTCCCCAGACATGGGCTACAGAGAAGCAGCACTGGACTGTTGCTCAGTGGTCCAAAGTACTTTTTTCGGATGAAAACAAATTCTGCATGTCATTCGGAAATCAAGGTGCCAGAGTCTGGAGGAAGACTGGGGAGAAGGAAATGCCAAAATGCCAGAAGTCCAGTGTCAAGTACCCACAGTCAGTGATGGTCCGGGGTGCCGTGTCAGCTGCTGCTGTTGGTCCACTGTGTTTTATCAAGGGCAGGGTCAATGCAGCTAGCTATCAGGAGATTTTGGAGCCCTTCATGCTTCCATCTGCTGAAAAGCTTTTTGGAGATGAAGATTTCATTTTTCAGCACGACCTGGCACCTGCTCACAGTGCCAAAACCACTGGTAAATGGTTTACTGACCATGGTATCACTGTGCTCAATTGGCCTGCCAACTCTCCTGACCTGAACCCCATAGAGAATCTGTGGGATGTTGTGAAGAGAACATTGAGAGACTCAAGACCCAACACTCTGGATGAGCTAAAGGCCGCTATCGAAGCATCCTGGGCCTCCATAAGACCTCAGCAGTGCCACAGGCTGATTGCCTCCATGCCACGCCGCATTGAAGCAGTCATTTCTGCAAAAGGATTCCCGACCAAGTATTGAGTGCATAACTGTACATGATTATTTGAAGGTTGACGTTTTTTGTATTAAAAACACCTTTCTTTTATTGGTCGGATGAAATATGCTAATTTTGTGAGATAGGAATTTTGGGTTTTCATGAGCTGTATGCCAAAATCATCCGTATTAAGACAATAAAAGACCTGAAATATTTCAGTTAGTGTGCAATGAATCTAAAATATAGGAATGTTAAATTTTCATCATGACATTATGGAAAATAATGAACTTTATCACAATATGCTAATATTTTGAGAAGGACCTGTAAATGGCCCAAGGTTTGTCATGAATGACCTGTGGCTGGAGCACTGGGTTTGATGGTGGAGCAGGCTGAAACTGGTTTGATTAGAATGCAGCAGCACACTTAGATTAAGGATGGACACCAGCTACTACACAACCTACCAGATAGACACTACAATGGTGACACATAGTATACTGATAATCACTGAGGGAGTGCACATCCATTGCATTGAAGTGCCAGATATAAAACTACATGTGACCTTCTTTCGGGACTCTTCGTCATCCTTTTACAAACTGCGACAGTCCGAAAGGGAGCCTCATCGCTGATCTCTGTAATCATTCGACTGCCTAATTTAGATTAAAGGAGCTGAAAGTTAGAAACTGTTTGAGAGTCGTTCCTTTAAGAGTCAGTGTTAGATAGAGTCTGATCGCCTCTGGGAACCAGGGACTGGAGAGACTCCCGAGAGGTCTGACCGCCAACAGGGTGCGGTAGCTTGGACAAACATCTCCTCTGCTCCAGTCAGGCAGATCAGCTCTGCTGCACGCTGGCGAACAGCTGATCTATAACACATAACATGTGCTGCAGGGCGGCCAGCTGAGCTGACAATGAAGAGTGGAGATCAGAAAAAAAGCCCAGACTTAATTATGCAGGGATATTCGGAAAATACCGGCTCGTCTTGCGTCAGGTTTCATAGCGTCGCTTAGTCTAGTGGTTCACATTTTTTGGCAAGAGGTTCAAAATAATTTTTCAGATTAAAATTTTTTTCTTTTGAACAAACTTTTATTTTTCAGGTTCAAATTTTTTTCGTTTGAACAAACTTTATGGCCCCAATTTAGCTCCACAAAAGCTTTCATGAGTGCTCACAATATGTCAGTCATAGCTGACAACCACACTAGATTTCCAAAATAAGACCTACACATACTCTACAAAATAAAAGCCTTTCTTTCACACTGAACATCAATCTTCCATATTTACAAATGATTTCAAATGAGCAAGCAGGTTCTATATAACTCATGGAAGTAACCCAGACTTGAAAGGACAACACTGCTAGATTTTCAACATAAGACAAAACATGCTCTACAAAATAGAAGCCTTTACATGTTAAACTATAGAAAATTGCAGCACTGGGCTTTACACTAATGTTGGAGCTCACCCAGTGTTGGAAATAGGACCATGTTGGCCTTTTAAAATAATCATTACTGAAACATTCAAAATTAAAGCCTCAGTCTTCCAGAGTTACTAGTAATTTTTTAAGCTGATAATAGCATACATAATGATTTTAGAATAGCAACCAGGTTCTTTATATCTAGTGGAAGTACGCCAGACCTGAATGAACAATTATACTGGACTTTCAAAACAACACCTAGACATACCCTACAAAATAGATGTCTTCATATTTTACACAGCGATAATTGCAGCATTGGTCTTAACACTAGTGCTGGGATTCTGTAATGGATATGGATCTACTTTATCCTTTCAAAATAAACTCAATGATATTTACAAAATAAAAGCCTCAACATTCCTTAATTGTGGCCTGCCATAGCAATGAAGGGAGAACAGTGAGTGGCCTGACTCCCATGCCATTGCCTTGTGGCACCTATTACTACACATCTCTAAACTGGACTCTTTATTTACTGGCAACTGCCAAAGCAATGCAAGGACGCATGATTACCGGTGAAACAAGAACAGGTCTAGATCGACATCTTAACCTTCTACCCTCAATCGTGATGCACACCGTTCTGTTGCTTTGGTTCTGTACCTCAGCCCCACAACCTTTGGCTCTGGTCCGAGAAGCACGCACCAAGAGGCAGGCCCCGTCTAAATTTCTTCAGACATTTTCTAGTTTATTATTATTATTATTGTGTGAATGCTAAAGAGTGAATAATTTTAAACAGCAATTTCATAGACTTTTGAATATAGGCTGTAGTCAGCATTAGTGTTTTAGCTCATTTTAGCTTATACATTGCTTTTTGCATGGTATTAAATTAATGGGTTAAATTAATATCAGCCTTCATGCTAGTGATAGCCAATATGCTAATGTTAGCATTTTAGCTTCTCTTTCTCCTCTCTTCTCTCGTAACTGAAGAACACTTTTGCCTTTTTTAGGCAATTTCTTGTTTGTTGTTGTGTTTCTTCAGCGTATTTGTTGTTAGCATTTTCTGCTATTTTGTTTTCTGTTGTGGTTCTTCTACAATCGCAATTCAAATTTTAGGCAAAAGTTTTGAAGTTTTTGATTTTATAATGTAATCCAATGGCGGAATTTGTCAGTTGCTAGAGTGTACACTCTAGGTTTTTGAATAACCTGAGAAAGAACAAACAAACTCTCCTCACTCGTGTAATTTTCACTTTCATGATTCAGAATCTTTCATGATTCAGAAAATGTCACCCTCATTGATATGGGACTAACAGATTTCTGGCAACATACCCCCAAAGTCAACACACCATGAATGGGCCACCTATAGGAATTTGAGAAAAAATCAGAGCAGAAAATCCTTAAAGTCACATGTTTTCGAATCGTCGCCTCTCCTAAACCTTTCAGTATACAGACATGAGCTTTGAACCGATTAATCTTCAGACCTTGCTGACGCTCACAGTGAGGGAATTATTTTGACATATTTTACCATTTTGTCATAAAATAGGTTTCAGAGTACCAAATCTGTCCTTCCTGAGAAAGCTCTGTCCCGTCCCCGTCATTTCTGTCCAATGGGAACAATGATTGTCACCCGTGTGGCTTTGTTTACAAGTGATAGTTCACTTGCAAAAAGTACAATGTAAAAACAAACCGCACCATATGAAAAAAATAAAGTTCGCTTTTGGTCCGGACCAAACAAGCGGACCAAAGGACTTTCCTGGTCTTTTCACCTAGTGTTGTGCCTTTATTGTTATATTTTAAGCAAAAAAAGATTGATATTATCGTTCCCCTGTCCATTTTGAAAAAAATGGTCTAAGAATGACGTCGATAGCCCTTACGGTTTCCAAGTTATAGGCGGTAGTTCGGGAGCAAGCGCCTCCATGTTAAAAGCCAAGGCCAGTGGGAGACGATAGTGAGGTGCTAAGTTAGAAATGCTGCAGGTGTCAAGTTACACTGACACTTTTTGCTGATTGGCTGATTCATCCCTCACTGTTCTATTTATATATCTGTGTATCTCCTACTGTATATGTCTGTACGTGAATATGTCTTTCTTTCTGCCTCTAGTCTCTCCATGTCTCACGCTGGGACCCACACACACACACACACACACACACACATCCATGGATTACTATCTTTTTGAGGACTTTGCAATGACTTCCATTAATTTTCATTCATTTCAATGGCCTAAACCTGATCCGACCCCTAACCCTTTGACCATCTTCATAGGAGGCAACTACATGGCGGCCATTTTGTGTGGGGTACCTAAACAGTATGTAGTGCTGTTTCAACACCTAGACAACAGTGATTAAATTTAAAAGGCAATTTCATAGACTTTTGCATATTTGCTGTTAGCACATCATCTCTATTAGAACCAGACCCACACTCCATCAGAACCAAGAGGAAATCTCCATCAGAACCAGTTAGGAACCTTCCACCAGAACCAGGTCCAAACTCTGTCAGAACCACGAAGAAACCTCTATCAGAACCAGGTCCAATATCCATCCGAACCTGGAACAAATCTCCATCACTACCGGACTCATACTCCAACAGAACCAGATAAGGACCCTCCACTAGAACCAGGTCCAAATCGCCTTCAGATCCAGGATCAACCTTCTCTCAGAACCAGGTCCAAACTCCATCAAAATCGGTCAAAAAGCTCCATCAGTACCAGGAAAAATCCTCAACCAGAACCGGGTACAAACATGTATCAGAACCAGGTCCAAACTCTATCAGAGCCAAGGAGAAACATCCATCAGAACATGGTAGAGACTTCCACAAGAACCAGATACAGATCTCCATCAGAACCAGATCCAAACTCCATCAGAACCAGGAAGAAACCTCTATAAGAACCGGCTACACACTGCATCAGAACCTAGCAAAAGGCTCCATCAGAACCAGAATAAAAATATGTTTAAGAACCTTCTAAATATTTTCACCAGAATCAGGTATAAACCTCTATCCGATCTAGGTCCAAGCTCTATCAGAACCAAGAAGAAACGTTAATCAAAAGCAGGTCCCAACTCCACCAGAACAAGGCACAAATCTCCATAAGAACCTTGAATAAATCTACACTAGAACCATGTACAAGCATCCATCAGAAACGGGTCAAAATTCTATCAGAACCAGGTACAAATCTTCATCAGATCCAGGAGAAACCCTCTATCAGAATAAGGAATAAACCCCCATCAGAAACAGGTCTGAACTCTATCAGAACCAGAATGAAACCACTACTCTGTGACCTATGATGATAAGACCATCTTCATAGGTCCCAGGGGAGCATCAAAACAGTGACCATTTGATGCCAGCTACTTAAACAGCTTCTACTGCTGTTCCAACACCTGAACAAGAGTGAATAATTTTAAAGGGCAATTTCAAAGACATTTGAATATAGGCTGTAGTAAGCATTACCATTTTAGTTAATTTAAGCTTATACACTGTTTTTGCATAGTAGATGGGGTAAATTAATATCAGCCTTCATGCTAGTGATAGCCAATATGCTAATGTTAGCATTTTAGCTTCTCTTTCTCCTCTCTTCTCTCTTAGCTGAAGAACACATTTGCCTTTTTAGGCAATTACTTGTTTGTTTTTGTTTTTCTTCAGCGTATTTGTTGTTAGTTTATTCTTTTTCTGAATTTTCTGCCACTTTGTATATATTTCAGCACTGACTTCCAACTTCTTAGGCGATGTTTTTGCTTCAGTCCTTTTTCAGCTCATCTATGGGCAGCTCTTTCCTGCTTTTTTAAACTTTGTGTCTGTTCTTGCATTTCAACAACCATTTCAACAAATAGTTTTGAAGTGACTTCACCTTGTTACACTGTTTTATAGCTAATAGCCTTCCTGTTTAAACAGATCAGATGGCAGTTCTTCTTTGCTGTTTCTGCTATTTCGACTAATTTATCAGATTTTAGCTGATATTCGCTGTCAACCTTAACCACTTTCTGCCAGCTTTCAAAAGGAGTTCAGTATTTCTGTTTTCTTCTAATTCATAAAATTTCAGCAGATTATCTGCAGTTAATTTCACCTTGTTTCTGCCAGCTTTCAGCTAAAAAGTTCAGCTTACAGCATTCACACTGCATTTTTGCAGGAAATACAAATATTTCTAGTTTCATTATGTGCCTTTTTTGGTTCATTTTTATTTTACCATCCATCGGTGTAAAGTCAATGTCCAAAACATGTTTAAGTGTCCCCACATCCTTCATCTTTAACACTGTCCATTAGCGAATCGTCACTTGTTGCCATGATGAGATCATCAACCCAAATGAGCAAAATTGTTCTCTTATTTTCAGCTTGTTTAGTATACACACAGTGATCTGCTGGATTTTGGACAAAACCATTTTCACACAAATGATCATGCAGCATCCCATTCCAGTTGTGTCCTGATTGTTTTAAACCATATCTTAAATCTGAATTGACCTCAAAGCCCTCAGGCTGTCCAATATACACCTCACAGTCAATAGGAGCATGTAAATAGGTTGCATTGATCGCTTTTTTGGTCCAGGAGGTGAAAAAGGGGATCCAGGGCAGGTTTTCAAGTTGGACTGAGAAGGTACCAGAGGCTGGCCTCCTTGTGAAGGGGTGATTCTCGCTGTCCTCGGTCCATTGACCTACTGTCATCCAGCAGGGATGTCTGCCTGCAGTCAGTCCGTCATGGTCCAGGGGTGTCACCCATAATGTCCAACCCTCATCTGCTCTCTTCTCTATTGTTGCTGTTGGTGATGATTTTTCCTCAGCCTTGCCTGGATTACCTACCTACGAAAGGGTGTTCGCAAGCGCACAGGTGTCTGATTTGTGTGCCGCTACAGTCTGCTGTGGAGTTCACTGCCCGAGATTCCTCAATGCCTATTGCATTGGTGAACCCCCGATCAATTAATTACAAATCTTTTATCTTGAATGAGCTATTTATGGAGGAGTCCCTTGACTTTTTGTTCCTGACTGAGACATGGCAGCAAAGTTTGGACTTTACTCATCTAAAGGAAACCTGCCCAGTTGGCTGCTTAGTTGTGGGGAGGCCATGTCAATCAGGGCGTGGTGGGGCACTTGTCACTGTGTTTTAGGACAGTTTTTCATTCAGACTGATCAATTCTGACTCCTTTTCCCGCTTTTGAACTTCAGATGTCAAAGTTTGGTTCTTTGAAATCCTTCTACTGTCTTTTATTCTATACTCTCTCTGGAATTATTTTAGATGCAGTAGCTCCTATTAGGCAAAACATAGACATTCAAAAGTCTGTCCTTGGGTAACTGAAGCTATATAAAAAAAGTAGGAGATATTGTTGCAAAATCAAATGTCTGTGGAAGGCATCCAAACTTGATGTGCACAGACTACAAGTTAATGTTCTCACTACAAGACATGTTGAAAAAGGCTCGGACTGAGTATTTTGCAAACCTCATAGTTTTTATCATTTAAGAAATATTGCTAAGCTAAACTTTATGGTGTCCAGGTCTGAATTAGAAATTATTTCATGTTTTTATTTCATCTCGGGTGGATTATTGTAATGGACTTTTAACCTGTCTTAATAAATCTGCTGTGCATCACACTCAGATAGTGCAGAATGCTGCAGAAAGACTCTTAACAGGAATAAGCAGAAGAGCTCACATTACTCCTGTCTTGGCTTCATTTCATTGGCTACCAGTTAATTTTGGGTTTCATTTTAAATTTCTTGTTTTCACTTTTAGGGCTCTACATGGTCAGGCCCCTCAATATATTTTAGATATTCTTAAACCCCAGTCTTCTGCCAGAGCTCTGAGGTCTGCTGATTAGGGTCTATTGTTAGTCCCACAAACAAGGTTTGAGACTCATGGGTTCAGGTGCTCCAGGCCATTTTGGAATTCCCTTCCATAGTTTTTACGTCGTGTCGACTCCATTGATCAATTCAAAACACAGCTAGAAACATATTTGTACAGACATGCTTTTAATTAATCTGACGTTTATAAATATGTTTATATTGCTTTGCTTTTCTCATGTGTTTTGTGAAGCGTTTTTTGATTTTATCTGTGAAAGGTGCAATACAAATACAATTTTACTTAGTTACATTCATAGTCTCTTAAATACATTGATGCTTTTCTCTCTCTTTTGAAGCGTAGACAATGTCCTTCATCCCGTCTGATACCTGTATTATCCTCAATTGGTTCAGTACAAGTCCCTTGTGTTCCCTCTGACATCTGATGTTCGGCTTCTGACTCAGACATGACAGAAACTGTTCTTCTGCTGTTATATTCATCATCAAACACTTCTGTATCAGTCTGAGTTTGCCACTCAAAGTTTTAGTTATGAATCTGACAACTCTGTTTACAAACCCTTCCTGTGTCTGGGTAATAGACTAGATATCATAAGTTATTCTTATCGTAACCCAGATTCCCTTATCAAACCTTAGGTTTAGCTTTTCTTTGTTTTGTTTGTACGAGTAGCACACTGATCCAAACTCCTTCATTTCAGAAAGATAAGGTTTCTTTCCAGTCACCATATAATGTGGAATTTGCCCAAAACGATTGTTAAAGGTGACTTATTATACTTCCTTTTAAACATTTGGGGTAGGTTTATGGGCTATACAAAACATGTTAATTACTCTTCAGTTCCCCCTATTTTGAGCTCTCTTCAAAATTAGCTGTTTTAGGGCTCTGTCACCTTTATGCAAATTAGCTGTATTTGGCTACGCCCCCAAATGAATGTTGGGGGACGCAGCCACCATTTCGTACATGTGAAAATGGCTGCCACCAGTTATCCAACAGTAGAAGAATGTGTATGGACACGTGGGTCTTTGCAACCAACAACAGAACATCTGCTTTTGAGGGTAGCCATTGTAAAGCGCGTGTAAGGTAAAACCAGCCGATCCTCTACTGAAAATCAGGTGGGTGGAGCTCCGCTTTAGTTGCTCGCCAGGAACGGGACTCAGGCAATGTTGCTAGGTGCCAGTGTAGTTTGACATCATAATTAAAATCAGAGTCAGCTCTACTGCCAAGTTTGTACACTTTGCTCTCAATAATAAAGAATATCTTTTTAAATGTACATATATACAGAATTGACTTTAGAATGGAATGTAATGTGTGATCAGTCCAAATATGCATGGTGTTGTTCTGGAGCACTGCTCCTCTTAGGAACCAGAAGCGGTCCACAGCAGACACAATGTTGTTAAGGATAGTGAGGGGGGTGTGTGGAGGTGGCGTTCTCTGCAAAGTCCACCATCATCTCCACAGTCTTGAGTGGGTTCATTTCCAGGTGGTTCTGACCACACAAGTGTACCAGCCGATCCACCTCCTTTCTATATGCAAACTCATCACCGGCCTTGATCAGTCCAATGACAGTGGTGTCATCAGCAAACTTCAGGAGTTTCGCAGACAGGTCCACTGAGATGAACTCATTTGTTTACAGGGAGAAGAGGAGTGGGGACAGAGCACACCCCTGGGGGGCGCTGGCGCTGATGGTTTTTGTGCAAGAGAAAATTTTGCCCAGGAGAAGGATCAGGCCTTAAGGTTGGGATTCGGGCTGGGGCTGGGGTTGAGGTTCAGTGCTTGGGGGTTGTCGGGTGCTGGGACTGGCGTTTAGCTCTCTCGGGATCACTTGGATTTCTTTGGATCTCTGTCCCTGGGTTCGGTGCCTGGTCCGTCGGTTGGAGGAGCTCTGTGCTCTGGCGAGGGGTCTTGGCCAGGCACTATGCAGCGTTGATTGGGATGTGGCTTCGCTTTGGTGAAGGGGCTGAAGCTGGAGGGTGTGTGTGGATAATGTTTCTCCCTGGGCTATCGTTGCAGTGGCAGCAATGTGGTGTTTGTGTGGTTGCGGGGGGCGTGGTGGGGGACACCGGGTGCTTGGCGCTGGCCAGGGACCTCTTGCCGGGTGAGTTTGTCCGATCTTGGTGTGGGGTCAGGGGTTCCGTTGTGGGCATGTTGCTCGGTGGTGTCTGCCCTGTTGCGCCTGTGGGCGGAGGCTGGGATGCTGTTGCATGGGACCTTGCCTTGCATTTGCTGTGTGCTGGGGGGTAGGATGCAGCAGGGGTGCTTGGAGCAGGGCTGTGTGTGAAGCTTGTTGTGTGCCCCTGTGGTATTTGGGTTCAAGGGCATGTGTTTGATATCTGTGTCCAGGTTGGGTGTTGCCCTGTGGGGAGATTCATGTTGGGGTTCATGGGGGTGTGGTGCTCATGGGGTTGAGATCGGAATTCACTGGGGGGTTGAGACTGTTTCATCCTATGGCGGCTCTGGTTGATGGGCTCGTTTTGACCAGGTAGACCCCTCTTTTGTATGTGGCCCCTTCTCCAGATGGGGGTTGTTGGGGACTGGGGTCTGGACAGGGGTCGCTTAAGTTTGGGCAGTGCCAGCACCAGTCTGGGCTTGGGCTGGGCGGTCTGCCTGTCTCCACCCCTGGAGGGAAGGGGACCACCTCCAGGGTCCGCGGGCCGGTTGCCCCATCAGGTATCGGCATCTGCACCTGGGAGTATAAAGTATGTATGTGTGAGTGAGTGTACGTCTATTGTTGTATGTCTTTACATTTGGTGCATGCATGAATGTATTGATGTGTACACACCAGGGTGGGAATGTGTGATTGTGACTGTGTGTGCCTGTTTTTTGTGTTAGGTTGGGTCTTGGAATGCTCCCTCTTCTGGATCAGTTTAGGCCCCCCCATCAAATGTGGGGCCTATTTTATCCCCGCCACACTACCTGCTGGTGGTTCGTGTCTCTGCCCGCTGGTGTACTTGTGGTTCTCGGTGTCCAAGGCTGGGTGCTTTGGTGTGTGCGGCTCCCTAGGCCTTCTGCACTGTGACTGCTGAGTGGTTCCTCGGGGATTCTCCCCTGCTCTTCTCTGTTGGGTTGCGGTAGACCTGGCAATGGTTCTCCTGGGGTTCCTGTGCTCTGGAGGGCCTTTGGATGTCTATGGCTCGGATCTCCTCTGTATCTGTCCCAGGTCCAGGGGGGGCAGGTCTGTGGCTCTGTTGCATATTTTTATGGAGAAACTTTGTATACACAAGCACTTAGACCCAGAGGTGTTTAGATTCAGGTGTTAACAGATACACAAATGTTCTATATTGAGCAGCATTTACCACTAATTACATCTTGTACTGTGTACATTTTGGTTACAAAGCTATAAATATGTACTTTTCTGCAGGTGTAGAAGCAAGCAGGGTGTTGTCTTGTAATCTCTTCATCCTTCTTTCTCTCTTCCATTCTTTTCTCATTCTCTCCCTTTTTCCTTTTTGTCCCACCTCTAATAAAGTTTCATTTATAAATATTAAGCAGAGCATTAAACGTTAGCTGTTATGCTCTACTTGTGAAATTACATCTGTTGCGCTTCTCCATGGCACACAGACAAAAATTCTGAGCGCTACTCTGCCAGGTAATCCACTGACAGGTGGATTACCAAGTCCACAATTCTTTAGGTAGATTGCTCTGTATCGTCATACACCTTCCTATATTAAACAGTGTTCTCCAGCTTCTTTCAGCTGTCCCATTTTGGTGGGGTGAATAAGGTGCAGATGAATAGCATTTTTACTCATTAAAGACTGAAAGTCCTTAGACATGAACTCAGTGCCATTATCTGATCTAATACTTCACTTTTCCATAGGGGGCTACATCTGCAATAAACCTTTCAGTAAACTTGACTGTATCGCTCTTAGCTTTCAGAAAGTAGATAAAGATTACACTTGAAAAGTCAGCAGTAAATGCTAGTGTATATGTACTTCCATCTTTCGCAGCAGGCTCAATAGGGCCAGCTAAATCAGTATGCACTAGTTCAAGAGCTGTTTTAGCTTTTGCATGAATTTGCCTGCTTCTGCTGTGGGTAAATTTTCCTTGAATACATGTTTCACAGTCTAGCCTTCTCTTTAATTTTCATACATTTTACAACATTTTCTAGTTTTAAAACATCTTGAAATTACAGTGACCCAAGATCTTGTGCCACTCCTGAATGTCATAACAACACAAAACTATATCATACTCTCCATCATCAACATCTTTTTCATCAAAAATGTCAAGGAAAAAAGCCTATCGTACACTCTTATGTCAAACCTGGTACCATCTACAGACGAATTGATCAAGTCCTTGTTTAAAGTTGTTTGAGGCTCCCTTGGATGTTGCTGCTTTAACAGAAAAGATGCTCTATGGATATTTGGGGATGTACAGCGCCCTTCTTATCGCTACCTTCACGTTCCCTCCCTCTGTATCTCGCAGCCAAACATCTGCATTTCCTCTCTTTTGTGCCACTGCGCTCATCCTCATCCTGTCACCAAGCTTGACAAAGTGTTCCTCTGGTTGAAAAAATTCATTAAGTGTTTGAACTTCTTCAGGTCATTATTTATGTGAGAAGTCGCACCAGTATCCACCATTAACCCTCTTCATCTTAAACTGTTGACCTGGCAGTCGTTCATCTTGAAAACAAATGAGTGCTCATCCCCATCAGTTGCCTGTTTTAAACTTGCTTCCTTCTTTTGCCAGCAATAACTGTCTTTGTGACTGGAACCTTTACAAACACTGCATCGTTTTCTCTGTCCTTGACAATCCTTCGGTTATTGCCGCACTTTGTGTTCTTTCTGTAGTATGTAAACTCCATATTCTCTTTTTGCCTGTTTATTGCTTTCTTCATGAAGCCACTTGCTTTCATCACCTTATCTTCATCCATATTAGCATTAAACTTCTTTGTATTTTCATAACTTCTCAGCTTCACTGTGAACTCACCAAAGGTTAACTTGTCATCACTGGTTTGCGTTATGTGAACTACAAATGGTTTAAATGGTTCAGGCAGACCTCTTAGAATCATTGCAATAAATAGTCTATCGCTAAGCGTCTCTCCAACATTTCTTAGTGCTGTAATAGCAGTTTCAGCCTGAATAATATAGTCTGCGACGGTCTCACTGGCAGCTTTCTGGAAGGAGGTTAGTTTTGTGTAGAGGCTAATTGGCCATGGCTTTCCTTTGCCTGCTTAATGGTCTTGCAGGATCTGCAATGCCTTCCTTTCGTCATCTGCTGCCTCTCTCTTGACTAAGGACAAGCTTTTGTCATCCAGAAACTGTATCACAGCTGGTTTGCAGAAAATGTTATTTTGTAAATAAATACATAGTTTTTTCTATCATGAATGAGTTTGCTAATTACTTTCTCAATTTACTGAAAGTTTGGTTTTGTTTACATTTTGTTTGCTTTAGTGAATATTTACTGTAGGAATCAACATCAGAACTGATTTTCTGATGTTTATGAAGTTCTGTTTCTCTTGCTGGTTGGTAAAAACATCCACCTTTTTCAAAGACTATAAATTCTAGACATTTTTCATTACTACTTCATGATTAAATGACATATTTGGTTAAATGACTTGGTTAAGTTTAAAGGTTTATAGATTAGGACATGGACTTGACTCAGTACTTGTCTTTACTTGGGACTTCACTTGACTTGTTGGTGCCACCTCTGGCAAAGGGCCTGGCTGTTTTTCTCATTAATGAATGAAATCATTATGTGAACAGCTTTTTGTACTCAGGTTTTCTTTGTCTAATTAATTATTTTTTGATTATCTCTAACATGCAAGCGAGATAAAAAAGAGAAGAAACAATAGGGCTTGGGGCAAATGTTTTTTTCACATCACTAAATGCTTGCTTGTCCTGTTTTGACAGACACATACATGTGACTCCCAGCCTCAGTACCTATTTTTTGACCTGGTGAAAATAATTTTTAAAATGTGGTCTAGATTCATCATAGCACAATAAAGAATGATTGTGTTTGTGTGTTTGTAGATTATATTATTGCCTATATGACGCAAAATGTGACTCTGCATCTGGACCAGCTGCTCTACCACATGCTTTGGTATGGGCTGGGCTGCTGTAACACACTTCTTCAATTATGGGTTTACTTTCCACTAAATACATAAGCAACGTTGCTTAGAGCTGGGAGGTGAAAATAAAAAAAAAACTCATCCTGTCATGTTTTCAAAGAAGTTATTCAGTATCTCGTCAATAGCAAAGCTCCAAACCAGAGATCTGCTGCTTTAACAGAATGGTTAGGCCAGCAACATTTCCATGTGTGAGAGAGGCTTTATCTGGAGCTAATTGAAATGAACATGAAAGGTGGACGACAGCATCTTTCTCAAGCGGGAACTGACAAGATTCTTATGTTCATAGAACTGGAATGCTATCAGTTATCAGACAGTCTGTCTACACAATGACATCCCTTATGTGTCTGCCATGTGTTCCTATTGTGTTTTCTCTGCCATACTGCGGTTGTGAAGTGCCAGCACAATAAACTCATTATGTTTCCATGTTCCTCCCATTCAGCAGGCAGCTCCCTGTGCTCCTCTGATGGATCCCCTTTAATGTGTCAACATCTTCTATAATGAAATACTACTGCAATATCAAGGTCGCAACCTGCTTGACTTCAAGGAATTCTCAAATTCTCCATCATGGATAGAGTGGCTGATTGCTTCATCTCACAGATCCCAACAGCCTGGGAATCTGGGAGACAGAAATAACGTAGATTGATGAATGATGGATGCAGTGGAACAGTGGTTGCGTTGTCTCTGTAATGAACTTGTTCCATTTGATTCATCATGCAGAACTGGGCAGAGATGAGAATTAACTCTTCAATCATCAAAGTCTAAGCCTTTTCACAATAAAACAAGAGCACATTTCAAATTACCTCTTCCTTCTTTTAAAAGGCTACAATGTATCTGAAAGGCAAATCCAGTAATGATCCAATACATGGTATTTCTTCATTTGATATTTTCTGTTAATTATATTGACCATTCTTTGGTAGATTCCTTGTCCATGGGAGATGTTAACCGACTTAACTTGTTGGAAATCTTGTGGATAAGCAGGGGCAGAATGTGTGGATTAAACCTACCAGTTAACATTTATCTGAGCAGGCCATCTACAGTGGTTTTTAAAATCATTCACACCCTGCCAAAATTCAAGGTTTTTGTTACCTTGATAAATTACACTGATGCATCATTTCAAAACTTTTCCACAAATATTATGAGAATATTGAGACAGGTCAAGAGACAGAGTAGAATCACATCAAAGAGTTGAGAAAAAAGGCTAGGGAACAGTGGTATTTCAGTAAAGGCCATGTCATCTTGTCCAGAATTTAGCTCAAGGAGACTCAGATAGCACAAAGAACTAGCAATAATCACAGACTGAACACAGATTGTCCTAAAACAATGTGAAAAAGATGTAAAATGTATGAGAGCTGTAGAGAAATGGACTTAATGAGCTACTGCAAATAATAAAGACAACAAGAATCCAAACTCCATTAGTTATTAAGGTAAACCTTGTTATGACTACAGAACAAGGAAACAATTTATGATATCAGTGTATAGTCTGTGTAAATGCAAAACATGCAATACACTTTAAGATAAAAACAAAAATCCTTATAATCTGTGTTTAGTATTATATATGTATAATATGTGATTTAATCTGTGATAAAGGAACTGTTTGTATCAACTTGTCTGCTTACAACCAGAATGTTTACTTAAGTTCTTCTAACTTAAAATAGCTGTTTTATAAATAAACTCTCAAAAATATTTAAAGGAGTTAGTATATAAAGATAAAAATAAAGAGCATTTTCAACAGAAGCATTTTAATTTGTTGCATGAACATGTTATTAAGTTCTATCTGAAGAAGTCAGTCTAAAATAAAATAAGAAAAGCTACTTTAACTTGCAAAATTGTTTGCACTTAACAACAGTGAAGTACTTATTGGTTAAACTTATTTGTCTAATGTGTATACTTAAAACTTTGAGAAAAGGAGGATGTGGACGTCCTTAGCAGTCAGACCACACCTAACAAGGTGAAGGGATGACACATTTGGCATTTTTCAAAGTTTCATTTAAGGCCTCATTACCTGGTTCTTAATGCTGAAGATAGTTCTTAATGACTTTGGCTGTATGTTTGGGTTCGCTCACTTAGCATTTTGTAAAGGAGTTTTTGTTGACACACACACACACACACACACACACACACATATATATATATATATATATATATGTAGATATATATGCCCAATGATGTTTATCAATCTTGACCTATTTGTTGGGCCTCTAGTCAGTCAGGGACCCTTGGAATTCTCCTTCCTATATGCTGCAGGTGCGCATGTTTCACCCTGGACAGGTCATAAGTCCATCACAGGGCAACACAGAGACACTTGGAACAAACTGAAACTATGAAGATTTTAAAGTCTATAATAAAAACACCTTATGGTAAGTCTAATAATTAACACTGGGACCCACGTTTACCACATGTGGATTTATGAGCGACGTTATGCAATAAAGGGAA
This sequence comes from Girardinichthys multiradiatus, assembly GCF_021462225.1. Lineage (NCBI taxonomy): Eukaryota > Metazoa > Chordata > Actinopteri > Cyprinodontiformes > Goodeidae > Girardinichthys > Girardinichthys multiradiatus. The sequence goes on along the minus strand of NC_061796.1, from coordinate 26,433,743 downwards.
CAAAATGAATAGCCTTCAGATAAAACCTGACAAAAAAATCTTTGAGAAATCCGTAAGCAAGCATTCTTTGAGACATTCAGATGTGCTGCTGTCAATTAGCTTGTACCTATCTTGATGTGAAGATTTAACAACTTTAGAAAGTCTGGAATTCTAAAAATATGACTGGAAGAGGAGCCCTCAATGCTTTAACAGCTATGAAAATTCAAACTTGTGTGCTTCCGAAAATGCTTTTATTAAAACACCGTCCAATGTTCATATTTTCAATCAAGAAGGCAGCAGATGAAAGGGATGGTGTTGAAACATTGTCATTGTTTTTAGTTTCCAACCAAGAGGAGTGAACTCAGGAGAGCAATTTCCAGACAGCAAAAAGTGCTATGTGCCAAAGTAAAATAATACACAGAAGAATTAGGAAGGCCCCTATACCTGTAAGCCATGACGTCAAACATAAGTGCTTTTTGGTAGACTGAAGTGTCTTTGGAGCAGTTTTTCACTGTGGCTCAGGTGCTATAAACATCTCATCTCAGACAGCAAGGTTTAAGTAAGCTTTGCAGATGGAAAAACTGTAGGGACACAAGGTTGGTGAAAGTATTCCATAATATCCTAGATCCACAAACATTGCCTGTGCCAGGAACTGCATCTGTCTGAAAAATGATTCATTATCCGTGGTTTATGAAGATGTTCCTCTTGAATGAAATTCCTAAGCTCTGAAAGAGTGCGTTATTCAGTAACTCAACAGTGTACACACTCTTGTTCAAATGTTACGTTTTTGTAACATAAAAACAGTTTTGTCCACTGTGAATCATTTCAGAACCTTTTCTGCCTTTAATATGCAATGTATCCTGTATTATTCCACTGAAAAAAAAAACTGTATGTACATTTGCCCATTTGCATCTTCTATCAATAGCCATTTTAAAGCCATATTTTACAAAGCGGTTGCATAGGATCGAGATGATCTCATTGTGCAAAGATATAAGTTAGGAAAAGGATACAAGAAATCCACATCATTATATGTTCCATGGCACACATAATACAGTCATCAAAAACTGGAGAAGACATGCAACAACAGTGATGTTACAAAAACAATACTTTTCATCGTAACTGAAAAAAAGACAGGATGGAAATTCTGGGAAATTCTGGAGGCTGCCAAGAGCCTGTCAGCAACACTGAAGGAGTTGCAGAAATGTCTGATTAGTATTGGTTGTGTTCTTCATGTGACAACAATCTCATGCCTTCTTCAAATGTCTGAGCTAGGATTGAAAGACAAAAAAAACTTAGCAGCAGGATTTTTTTGAGCTCTGATGACCTACACTTGCACTTTTTGGTAAAATTCCCAAAGGTAAGTTTGGCACAAAAACAACACTATTCCCACTGTAAAATGTGGTGGTGGCAGCACCATGATATGGGGTTCTTTTCTTCAGATGAAACTAGACTTTTTGTGAAGGTGGATTAAATCATGAACACATCTAAATACCAGTCATCTTTGACTTAAATCCTTCTGGTGTCTGATAGAAAGCTAAAGATAAAGAGATATTTATTTTCTGTATCAAGTTCACAAAATATCTTTCACTAAAGATAAATCAAGTTTTGGAATGGGCTAGCCAGAGTGCTGAACTAAATCTGACATAATATCGGTGGGGTTTCCTGAAGTGGGCTTTGGACAACAGATTTTCTGCAAGGCAGATTGGGCAAATATGCTAAGTCAGGAAGTGGGATGCTGATAGACTCCTACTGAAGAAAACAGGATGTTGTAACTGAATCTGGTAGGAAACCAGGTGGTTGTTTCTTGTTTTTACGCTTCCCCCCTGAACAAACTGTTTTGTTTTCAGGTAAATTGTACAAGATGCATGGTGGCGCAGTTGGTAGCACTGTTGCCTTGCAGCAAGAAGGTCCTGGGTTTGATTCCTGGCTGACGGTCTTTCTGCATGGAGTTTGCATGTTCTCCCTGTGCATGCATGGGTTCTCACTGGGTACTCTGGCTTCCTCCCACAGTCCAAAGACAAGTCTGTTAGGTTAATTGGTCACTCTAAATTGCCCTTAGGTGTATGAATGAGTGTGGTTGTTTGTGTGTTGCCCTGTGACAGACTGGTGACCTGTCCAGGGTGTACCCTGCCTCTCACCCATAGACTGCTGGAGATAGGCACCAGCTTCCCTGCGACCCACTATGGAATAAGCAGTAGAAAATGATTGACTGACTGTACAAGATATAGGTCACAATATTTCTTCATGTAGTCATAGTGGCTTGATGCACTTACTCAACAGGTACAAAGTTACTGAAAGGAGATTTTTCTTTATTTAATGATTCTTAAACCACAGGGCCAATTTTCTAGCATTTGCAGCTTTCAGGAATACAAGTACATCTAAAAAAAATATATGTTGTTTCTCATCTCAGAAAATGAAACTCATATATTATATATATTCATTACAAATAAGAGTGAATATTTCAAGCCGCTGTCTGCAACTTTTGCCAGTGTAAAATTTGCAGACCCATGGTAGGACACAGTTACAGCAACTCTAGGCTTTCCTAATCAGTGCTTAAATGTATGTTTATATGTGTGTTGCTTTTCATTCAACACTCATTCTGTTGAGCAACCAACATCTATAGCTGGCGTGATCTCCTTAAAATAGGAGTTTGCTTTGAACGTGTAAGGCTCTGTCTATGTCAGTGTTTTGTGTTTACTTTTCACAGTCAGGTGTTTTTCTGTTCATCCAGGTCATTAGATAACTTCTGTTAGTTGTTTCGTCTGTGTGTTTATATTTTCCGATAGGTCAGTTTTTCCCTTGGTTTTGTTATTTAGTCTAGTTTCCTAGTTTTCTGCTCAGTTCCTCATGTCCCTGGTTTCTCTATGCTCATCAGTTTAATTAGACACATTTCCCTCAGTCTCCCTGCAGCCCTGATCCACACCTGTTCCAGATTAGTTCTGATCAGCCTGTTTCTCTGTTCATTGGCTCATACTTCACTTCCTTCAGTAAGTTAGCATCCTGGTTTTCATTGTTCCTCACTGGTTCCTCCCTGGTTCCTCCTCTTTGCATCCCTGTTGCTACCTGGCTCCATGTCCATGTCCCTGTTCTGGCTTACCCATGTAAGTTGTTATTATTATTATTAGAAGAAGAAACCTTTCTACTCACCATGCGGCTCATGAGCATCAGTCTGCACATTGGTCCAAACAAACCACAATGATTTATGATGTGCTGAATGCACGGTTTTCTGCCAATGTTTGAATATTAAGTGGTGATTGTCTTTGTTTACATTGATAATAGCCTTGTGGCATAGCCATTTGGTTGTGCATATAGCTACATGTTATGTTGGAGAATAGTCGTTAATGTGGTGTCCCTTTTATTTTAGGGAAAGACCCCGTTATTTTTTAGCAGTTTATTCCTTTTCTTCTATGGTTTATTTATGCGTGTTCTTCTGTCAGTGTTGCTCAGTATTGGGAAATATTTTAGTTGTATCTCCTTGCTGACTTTATTTTGCATTTATTTAACTTTTTTCCATTGTGTCTGCATTTATTCTTTTTCTCATACGTGTCATGACAAGGTTAAATGTAAATAATAAATTTTGCTTTTAGAATGTGAGAGGGTTACAGAACCCTGCTAAGAGAGCAGCAGTCTATTCTTTACTAAAGAGGGAGGAGGTCTCTATGGCATTTCTTCAGGAAGCCCATTTTGAGAAGAAGGATTCTACAAAATTTTGTAAGGAATGGGCTGGCCAGGTTTTTGCCAATTCTTACTCATTTTATGCCAGAGGGGTGGCAATTTGTATCGATTAAAAAAATACCTTTCACCGTAATACATTGTATTAAGACCCCTTAGGTCAATTTGTCAGGGTCTCAGGGACACTTTTCAGAATATTTCACTTTTATATTTCTACTGTCCTCTGGGGTATTCACCTGACTTTCTTTCAAAAGTGCTTTCAGAGTTTGTTGAAGTAGTTGCTGGTAATTTTAATTGTATTCTTGACCCCTCCATTGACAGGCTTCCAGTAAATGCCTTTTCTCTTTGGCCCGAAATTTGGTTTATTCTGATGTGTGGAGATGTTTACTTTCTTCAGATTTGGAGTTTACATTCTTTCCTTCTCCACATAGAAGCTTTTCTAGACTTGATTACTTTTTTATTCCCTCTATCAATATTTCTTGAGTTATATTGTGCTCTATAGACAACATTATACTTCCTGTTCATGCCAATGTTGCTCTATCTAAATTTTGGAGCCTGTCCTCCTCTCTTCTAAAAGATGACCGCTTTATTTCTCATCTATCTTCTGAACTGAAGATTTTCTTCTGCATAAACTCTGCATCTACAGACAACCCCTCGTTTCTTTGGGAGACTTGTAAGGCCTGCTGTAGAGGCTTGTTTATGTATGTGGCATCCAGGAAGTGACAGAGAAAGGTTCATATTAAGTATCTGCAATGGGAAATAGCTGATATGGAGAGAAGACATATTTCCTCTCCTCACCCTGATTTACTTAAAAAAATGTCAGCTTCTACAACTCCACTGAATACCCTGTTAATTCATAAAGCCGAATATTCTTTGAAATTTGCAAATCAAAAACTTTATGAATCCATAGACAAATCTGGTAAATACCTTGCAAATTTTGTCAAGAAGCACTCAGTTGCACAAACTACAGTTTCTGTCATGGGTGCAGACGGTGCCAGATGTTTAGATACAAAATCCATCAATGCCAATATAGCAACTTTTTATTTCAACTTGTACAGATAAGAGCAATCTTACAATGTTTTAGGCCTTTTAGACCATTTTTTTTCTCAGATATTAACCTTCCACAGATTACAGAAACCCAGAAACTGAGCCTTAACGCTCCATTGCCAGAGAGGAGGCTTTCTTGGCATTGAAGTCAATGCCGTCAGAGGAAGGCCCCGGGAACTGATGGATATGGGTATAAATACTACAAGGTCAGAATCAGAATCAGAAAAGCTTTATTGCCAAGTACGTTTTTGGACATGCAAGGAATTTGTTTTGGCGTAGTCGGTGCAATACAGTACAAATTAAACAGTATAAACATATCTACAATATAATATAAATATATGTGCACAGTTTTAAGTGAGTGAGAGTAAATATAGAGCAGTATTGGGTGCGAGAGCAGTACAACAGTGCAGGTGATCATTGTGCAAGTATGGCAGTGCAAGTAAAGCAGGAGTCCAAGCTGAGCGTTAATGTAACGCATATAGTTGCAAGTTACAAGTGTCCTGTCAGCAAAAAAGGGGGTGTGGGGGAAAGGGAGAATGTCAAGGTGGTTTCCGGGCTTTGTTAACCAGGCTGGTGGCAGATGGGAAAAAACTGTTCTTGTGGCATGAGGTTTTGGTCCGGATGGACCGCAGCCTCCTGCCAGAGGGGAGAGTCTCAAAGAGTCTGTGAACGGGGTGGGAGGGATCAGCCAGAATCTTCCCTGCCCGCTTCAGGGTCCTGGAGGTGTACAGTTCCTGGAGCGACAGTAGACTGCAGCCAATCACCTTCTCAGCAGACCGAATGACACGCTGCAGCCTGCCCTTATCCTTGGCTGTAGAAGCAGCACACCAGATGGTGATGGAGGAGGTGAGGATGGACTCAATAATGGCTGTGTAGAAGTGCACCATCATAGTCTTTGGCAGGTTGAATTTCTTCAGCTGCCGCAGGAAGAACATCCTCTGCTGGGCTTTCTTGATGAGGGAGCTGATGTTTGGCTCCCACTTGAGATCCTGGGAGATGATGGTTCCCAGGAAGCGGAAAGATTCCACAGTGTCAATTGTGGAGTCACAGAGGGTGATGGGGTCAGGTGGGGATGGGTTCTGCCTGAAGTCCACAACCATCTCCACTGTCTTTAGAGCATTGAGCTCAAGGTTGTTCTGGCTGCACCAGTCCAACAGATGGTCCACCTCCCATCTGTACGCAGACTCGTCACCATCAGAGATGAGTCCGATCAGGGTGGTGTCGTCAGCAAACTTCAGAAGCTTGACAGACTGGTGACTGGAGGTGCAGCTGTTGGTGTACAGGGAGAAGAGCAGAGGAGAGAGAACACAGCCTTGGGGGGAACTGGTGCTGATGGTCAGGGAGTCAGAGACGTGCTTCCCCAGCCTCACGCGCTGCTTCCTGTCAGACAGGAAGTCAGTGATCCACCTACAGGTGGAGTCGGGCACACTCAGTTGGGAGAGCTTCTCCTGGAGCAGAGCTGGGACGATGGTGTTGAAGGCAGAGCTGAAATCCACAAACAGGATCCTGGCGTAGGTTCCTGTGGAGTCCAGGTGCCGGAGGATAAAGTGAAGGGCTAAGTTGACTGCATCATCTACAGACCTGTTGGCTCTGTAGGCAAATTGCAGGGGGTCCAGGAGGGGGTCGGTGATGTCTTTTAGGTGTGAGAGCACAAGGCGCTCAAAGGACTTCATCACCACAGAGGTCAGGGCGACGGGTCTGAAGTCATTAAGCCCTGTGGTCCTTGGCTTCTTGGGAACAGGGATGATGGTGGAGGACTTGAAGCAGGCTGGCACATGACATGTCTCCAGTGAGGTGTTAAAAATGTCTGTGAAGACTGGAGACAGCTGATCAGCGCAGTGCTTCAGGCTGGCTGGTGAGACAGAATCCGGTTCAGCAGCTTTCCGGGGGTTCTGTCTCCTGAAGAGTTTGTTGATGTCCCTCTCCTGGATGGAAAGAGCCGTCCCCGGCGTGGGTAGGGGGCTGGTGGGGGGGAACTTCAGGGTGGGGGTTGGAGGTGCCAAGGCCCCTCTTGAGGTTGGGGAGGTGGGGGTGGTGGATTGTGGCTGCAGCTGTTGGGGGGTGTCATGGGGGATGGTTGCAGGACTGTCCCTTTGTCTTTCAAAGCGGCAGTAGAACTCGTTCAGGTCGTTGGCGAGGCGTCGGTCGTTGATGGAGAGGGGGGCTTTCGGCTTGTAGTTGGTGATTTGCTTGAGCCCTTTCCAGACAGACGCAGAGTCGTTGGCTGAGAACTGGATTTGGAGCTTCTCAGAGTACAGTCGTTTGGCCTCTTTCACTGCCTTGCCAAACTTGTACTTAGCCTCTCTGTATATGTCTTTGTCCCCACTCCTGAAGGCCTCTTCCTTATCCAGTCTTAACCTTCTGAGTTTAGCTGTGAACCAGGGTTTGTCGTTGTTGTAACTCACCCTGGTGCATGATGGTACACAGCTGTCCTCATAGAAGCTGATGTAGGAAGTCACAGCCTGTGTACTCGTCCAGACTGTTGGTAGACTGTTGGTAGTAGTCCTGAACACATCTCAGTCTGTACAGCCTAAACACGCCTGGAGATTCTCCACAGCCTCACTGCTCCACGTCCTCACAACAGGTTTGCAGAGCTTTAGTTTCTGCCTGTATGCAGGAATCAGTTGGACCATGATGTGGTCGGATTGGCCCAGTGCAGCACGTGGGACGGCGTGATAAGCGTCTCTGATGGTGGTGTAACAGTGATCCAGAATGTTGTCTTCTCTGGTCGGACATTTAATAAACTGTCTATATTTGCGGAGTTCGTGGGTGAGATTACCTTTGTTAAAGTCGCCAACGACGATAACTAAGGAGTCCGGGTTGGTCCGCTCCACACTCAGTATCTGGTCGGCGAGCATGAGCTGTGCGACCTGCACGTTAGCTTGCGGCGGGATGTAAACACCGACCAGGATGAACGAAGCGAACTCACGGGGGGAATAGAAAGGCTTACAGTTTATGATGAAGGATTCCAGGTCTGGAGAACAGTGCTGCTGAATCACTGTCACGTCGTTGCACCAACCACTGTTGAGGTAGAAACAGATTCCTCCACCTTTCGCTTTGCCGGAGAGTTCCGTGTCTCTGTCTGCTCTGTAGAGATGGAATCCGGTATTAATCCACACAGCCACATCTCCGTGAAGCACAAAACTGCCGATGAATAAAAGTCCCTGTTTTTCCCCGACAGCAGTTGTAGTTCCTCAATTTTGTTGGGAAGTGAGCGCACGTTAGAGAGAAATATTCCAGGTAACGGTGTTTGTAGTCCACACTGGCAAAGACGTACCAGCACCCCAGCCCGTTTCCCTCTCTTCCGGCGTTTCACCGCGTGAGCAAAGGTGAGCGCACCTTTGACCAGAATGTCCAAAAATTCCAGAGCAATAGGCAGAAAAGGGAGAAATAACTCCTCTGGTGTAGTAGCCCTGATGTTCATGAGTTCTTCTCTGGTGAGAGAGCTCCGGGTACCATCACAGAAGACCATTTTAAAGCAAAAAACAAAACAAAACAATGCGCACCGACAGGCCGAGGCGACCATCTTCGGCGCCATCTTAGATGTAAGATCTAAGGTGTTTGTTGATATTATTTTAGACCCTTTGCTAGCCATGTTGCATCATGCATTCACATCTGGTGTCCTTCCTCTTTCTTTAAGAGAGGCAAGCATTCGCTTATTTTTTAAGAAATTACAAGATTCTGAAAAGTGTACTTCTTATGGACCTATCACCTTGCTTAACACAGGCCTAAAATTACAAAACTTTGGCATTATGGTTGCAAAACCTGCTCCCTGAAATAATTTGCTCTGATCAGATTGGTTTTATTAAGGGTTGAAATTCTTGTGATAATATGAGACAACTACTTAATATTATTCAGTTACTCCGTGGCTCCGAAGACCCAGATTTAGTGGTTTCTCTAGACGCCAAAACAGCCATTGACTGCATAGAATGAACATATTTTATTTTTGTTCTTGAAAGATTCAGCTTTGATACTTTTCTTAGGTGGATTCAGATTTAATATAATCTTCCACTATGTCTGTCACAACAAATGGTCTCAAATCTGATCTTCTATTCTGAGGAAATAGGCAGGGCAACCTGTTAAGTCCACTGCTCTTTAATCTTGCCATTGAATCTTTAGCTCAAGCAATTAGACAGAATAAATTATTATCTGTCATCTCTGAATGGAAGGGGAATATAAAATTTTGCTTTGTGCAGATGATGTGCTGATATTCATGTCTAATTCCCGATCCTCTACTGTGACTCTGATTCACACCATTGCTTTGTTTAGTGAGTTCTCAAGATTTAGAATAAAAGTTTCCAAATCAGAAGCCATGCTACTTCGGTCCTTATAATCTGTATCTGAATTTTCTGCACCTTTTCCATTACGCTGGTCTTCTTCTGGATTTATCTATCAGGGTGTAACTATAACATCATAGTTTGAATTATTGTACAAAGCTAATTATACACCTCTCCTGGATGCCACAAAAGCAGATTTAGACTGATGGGCTTCTTTACCTTTATCATGGATTGGCAAGTTTCCTCTCATGAAAATGTGCATTTTACCCAGATTACTTTACCCAATACAGATGATACCTTTTTTAATTGACAAACAAGGTTATCAAGTTGCTCGAAGGATGGCTGAGTTCCTTTTTTCTGGAGTAAAAGGAAACCCACATTAAAAACTGTCTAAACTTCAAAGACCTTGCTCTGATGGGGATCTTGGAATGCCTAATTTCAGACATAACCATTTAGCAGTACACTTACGTGTGATCACACACTGGTTTAAAAATAATGCCAATTCGGTCTGGTTAGAAATTGTGTCCTCAGTGTAGTTGCCCTCTTTGGAACCTCCTTTTTGTGAATAATTTGGTCAAATATGTATGTTCTAATCCCATTTCTTTAAATACTGTGAAGGCTTGGAAAATGATTTGTAAACTAGAGGGTAACTGTAAGAGTACTTCCCACTTACTCCAATTTTAGATAATCCAGATTTTATGCCTTGGTTGTAAAGAGAGGGGTTTTGAACGGTAGTCTGAGAAAGGGCTACCAGGGTATTGTCTTTTATTCAGGTACAGCAAAAAAGTTGAGTTACTAAGAACAGACTTTTTCAGATGTTTGCAAATTAGGCATTTTCTTAGAGATGCATAACTGTAGCTAACGAGTTATCTATTATAGAGAAAGTAATTTGTTCATATAATGCTAATTTATCTCTATTTTACAAAGCTATACTCTCTATGATTTCCTCTTTGACAGTTTTTACATAAATGGCTTGGGAGAAGGATATGGGCATTTTCATAGATCCTGAGGTCTGGGGTGAGGTGTGGAAAAATGCTGCTAAAGTTTTCATCTGCAAGCGGACAAAATCAATTTAGTTTAGAATTTTGCAACGGATTTATATTACACCCATTATCAAAAATAGGATGGATCCAAACTTTTCTTCACTTCGCTGGAAATGTAAGACTGAAGTCGGTGACTACTTTCATTGTCTATGGTTGTGTACAAAGATACAAAACTATTGGTCTGGTGTGGTTAAAGACATATCTTCTAATTCTAATACACCCATACTCCTGGACCCCAAATGTCTTCTCCTTGGGCTTTCATGACCCTCGTATCAATTTCAATAACAAGCGACTTTTTAGTTTGTTGATTATTACTGCAAGAAATAGCATTTTGGTTTTTTGGATTAAATACTCTGATCCCACCAAGAAGACAACAGGAGAGAGGTCCAACTTTTTTCTGGAGCAAATATTTTTGTTTTGTATTGCTTATATCTTATAACATGCTGTACATGTTTTCATTTTAAAAATGTCATTATGATTACTATAATTCAAATGATGTTTCAAGAGCCTTGAAACATCGCTGTTCTGTGGTTCCCCACATCCAGTGCATAATGCGTGTGGGCAGAGTGCACGGGTGGCCACACAGGGCACCAGTCTATAAGGTCTACAGCAACATCGAGCTGGGCTACAAGGCTAGGTCACTACCACACCCGGGCCACTCTGAGCACTCTGTTTTTAATTCCTTCTTATGCTCCCTTAAGGAAATTTGGTCTTACCATCACAAAAACGTTTTAAACTTGGCCTAATAATGCCTTCCAACAGCTGCAGGACTGCAGACCAATTAGGAGATTTTTTGTAGGCCAAGAGCTGGAGGTGTTCACAGACAGTGTTTTATGTTACATCAAGACCTCCATAGATAAAGGTATTGTGGAAAAATGCACCCAGATCCACCCAAATAAGAAGCCCTGGAAGCCCGGGGAGGTCCAGCAGTTGTGAGACAGAGAAACACCACCTTCAGGTAAATAAATGCACAGCACAGCCTGAGCAAATCTGAAGAGAGGCAAGGCAAAGAGCATGTCAGACTATCAGAGGAGGATCGAGGACCACCTGAACAGCAACAACAGTAGGCAGGCGAGCTAAACCACTTCCCTGCCCGCTTTGAGGTGGTGCCACCACAGGCAGCTGTACTACACCCTACAGCCCACAATGGCTTCATTCTCACTTTGGAGGAGTATGAGGTGAGCCGCATGCTGCAGACAGTAAGGCTGAAGAGGGCTCCTACACCCGACGATATCCCAGGACAGGTGGTGAGCGACTGCACTGACCAGCTGGCAGAAGTCAGCAGGATTTTTATCCTGTCCCTGTAGCAGCCCACTGTCCCACGCTGTCTGAGATCCTCCATCATTGTCCCTCCACCCAAGAAACCACACATTTTTAGCCTTAATGACTACCAGCCAGTTGCACTGCCACCCATGGTCATGAAATGTTTTGAACATCTCGTAAGGGCTCTCATTCTATTACTCCTCCCCAAAACTTTCAACCCCACCAGTTTGCCTACAGGGCTATTAGCTCTGTAGGCAAACTAGTGGGGGTCTGTATGACTGTAGCAGGAGCCACAGTTCTTCAAGCTGCACTGTTCCATCTAGAACCGTGGTAGGCTACATGCGACTTCTTTTTGTGGACTCGGCTTAGCATTCAGCACCATCATCCCACACAGATTTGTGGACAAACTGAGGGAAATTGGATTGTCACTCCACCTGCATGTGGATCCCCAGCTTCCTGTTGGGTCACAGCCAGAGGGTCAACATAAATCTTCAGCCCTCAGTATCAGCACAGGCTGGGTTGTGTGTTGAGCCCCCTGCTTTACACCCTCTACACCTATGACTGCACTCCACCCCCTGCTCACTATAACACCATTGTCAAGTTCGCAGATGACACAAAAGTTGTGGGGCTCATCTCTGGAGGGGATGAGTCTGCCTATAAGGACAAGGTGGAGCGGCTGACAGCATGATGCCCAGAGAAAAACTTGCTGTTCAAAATTTCCAAGACCAAGGAGATAATAGTGGAATATAAGAAAAAAGAGAACCCCTTTCCCCACTTATCACCACTGATCATCAGCGAGGACTGTATGAAGAAGGTGCTCTGGAAAAATAACATCACACAGAGACTGCTGGTGTGCCTTTATCAGTGCTCTATTGAGAGTCTAATGACCTAGTGCATCTGTGTGTAGTACACCAGCTGTACAGTGGCTCCAGATTGGCATTAATGTGGCCCAAAAGATCAGTGGCTGCCCTCTCCCCAAATTTGAAGAGCTCCGCAGTTCCTGATGTCCCCTAAAAGCCCATAACATCATAAAGGAAACTCCTCGTGCTCTGTTTTGAACTGTTACCATCAGGCAGATGCTACAGATCAATCAAAGCACAGAAAAGCAGATTCAAAAACATATTCTATCCTACAGCAATAGCTATACTTAATAAAGCCAGAATGTAAAAGGAGATGCAATAATGGTAAAGTCCAATCAGTATAGATATGTGCCTACATGTGTTTTTTATTTTATATTTTCAACAACTGCTTCTGTGTTTCTTTTTTACAGAAATACATTTTTTGCTCATGCAAAAACCAGAGTTTTTATTTATTTTTTCAGTTTTGTTGTTCTTTCTGATTTATTTCTTGCAATTGTAATTATTATGGCATACAAATAATGAAAACTCAAAATTAGAATGTTGTGAAAAAGTTAAATATTGGAAACTCACACCCTAATTAACTAATTAACTGCAAATGTTTCCCTAACCTCTAAATGGTCTCTCAGTCTGGGGCAGCAGGCTACACAATCATGGGGAAGACGGCTGACTTGACAGATGTCCAGAAGACCGTCATTACCACCCTCTGCAAGGAGGGTTCCAAATGCACAAGGAGTGAACTGAGGCTGGAGTCAGACACTTCCCACAGACAAATCCAACGCATGGGACACAATCGTATTCCTTGTGACAATCTACAAGTTGGTTCAATGACAATGATGCTACTGTGCTTAATTGGACAGCAAACTTACCTGGCCTGACCCCCACAGAGAATAGGAAGAAAAAAAGAGGAAGAGACAATAAACCCAACAATGCAAATGACCTGAAGGCCTTTATTAAAGCAACCTGGACTTCCCTAAAACCTCGGCAGTGCCACAGGCTGATCGCCTCCATGCCACACCACAGTAATGCAGTTATTAATGCAAAAAACCCTCAACCAAGAATCTAGTGGATAGAAATGAACATACTTTTCAAAAGCCTGATATTTCTGTTAATTTTTTATAATTGATTTTATGTAATCTACTTTTCTGAGACATTGAAAATGGGATTTTCATCTTCTTTAAGCCAAAATCAGCCATATGTCTGCCATAAAAGGCTTGAAATATGCAATGAATCTATTTTAAAGCTATTCAATAATACGTCTATGTAATATGAGTTTCAGTTTTGAAAATGAGTCACTAAAAATATTAAGCTTTTTTCACATTATTCTAATTTTTGGAGATGCAGCTTTATGACAACAAAGACAATATTGACTACTTGCATCTAAAGCCTTGTTGGGGCTATCATGGAGGGGTGATGAAATGAAATAAAGCGATTTCAGAGTGAAAGGTGGAATTAAGCTTATAAAACTGTTTTCCAGATGAGTTGCAGAAGTGTCTTTGACAACGTTACACCCTCATGAGGTGATATTTTTGACTTGGTGGTAAACATAATTACATTTTCATTTCATTGCTTTTGTCCTGAGTGAACAATTTCTAACCATGTTAAAGAAAGGCCGGCGGCATGAAAAGATCCTCTGTGACTTCATATAATAAATCATCTTCAGGGCCGTCGGCCACTCCATTATTCATGATTATTGCTTTGATGAAGGTCTCCTTAAATTTGCTGTGGCATTTATATTTTTGCTCTTTTCTTTCCATGGACGTTGATGGGTCACTATCATGTGTGAAAATAAAAGGCAGGTATTACTACAGGTATGAGCCATGGGATCCATTATGACCAAAAACACATTAAAAGACATTTCAAAGCAAATTACAGCAGGTGGAGAAGAGTTCTCCCTCTGGGCAGGCACAGGGATCTGTAATGACAAGCAAACCAAATCTTAGCCTTGCCTGGATTGATTAAGTCACCTTCCGTCATACACAAACACAATAAGCCAAGTCCGGTTCATTTCTGCCACGTTCCTCCTCCCCTGACACCTCCACCCCTTTACTTTCATTTCCCCCTTCCCAAAACTCCCTACCTTTATCACCTTCTGTCTTTAATCTCCCCTTCACTACTTCAAAATGCTGCTCCAAAAGGGTGGAAGGGTTCAGAGGAGCAGAAGACATGTGGTGCAAAAGGATATGTGTGCAAAGTTAGAGTGAAAAAGTGACAGTGCCTGAGGCAGAAATGTTGAGATAATGGTTTCATTTGGAGAGATTGTGATGAAGCCCTTGAAGGAAAAATCCCCAAGGATGGTGGGATAAGTTACGTCTCTCTTTTCATTTCGCTGCCACTGGATCATGCAGTCCTTAAAGCCTTGGGAACACTGGAACCTCTGCTTTAACTAACCCTGACAATCACAGTTACAGGGAAAGAAAACCGTCCCGCTGCACACCCTTATGCCTGGAGACAGCTTTACCACCTAAGACACAAACACAGACAAGCTCCCACATTAAAGACCACAATAGGCATAAAAGCCCCTAAAATAGGAAGATGAGAAATGAACATTCAATCACGACCAAAGGTTACATTTTCTATGTTAAGCCAAAACGTTAAAAGCATTGATGTCCAAACAAGTGCTACATTAAAACAGTGGGAGGAAACATGACCTTATTTATTAACTGCTCCTAACTGAGTATCCAAAAAGAAAGGGAAATAGGTAGTGACAAAAACACTTCATAAATATTCATAAAGGCTGTAAAAAGTGGGTAATCATTTCACCTTTTACGCATAATGTAGCTTACTTATCTCAAACATTACCATGCATTTGGAGGAAATTGTTCCCCATTTGATGGAACTTGTCTTTCTGGCTGCAATTGTGTAGAAACAAAAACTAATGTTTCCGGAGTGTTTTGCCCAAAATCACACTCATGTCAAACAACAGACACTCTTCCCCACCTGTTTTTCATTTTAAATGCACACCACAACAACAGGCATCAACACCACATTTGAGCGGGCAGAGGTAGGCTTGGGGTTTTCTCACTCCCCTGTTTGCCATCTGGTGTTGGAGGCAGGGAGCGGGCCTTCTGGTCGGGATCTGCGCTGGTGTTGGGGTTTGATTCTTGAGGGTTGTCTGGTGCTTGGGCTGGCTTTTCAGCCCTCTCGGGATCGTTTGGATTGCCTTGGATCTTTGTCCCTGGCTTTGGTGCCCGGTCTGTCGATTGGGGGGGGTCTCTGACAAGAGGGTCTTGGCCAGGCAGCGTGCAGTGTTGATTGAGATGTGGCTTTGCTTTGGTAGAGGGGCGGGCTGCTTGGTGCATCGAGGTGTGCCCTATGGGAGAGTGGGTGGCATCCTGGGGTACCTCCGGTGTTTGGGTATGGGGTTGGCGGGGCGGAGATCCGGACCAGGTTCAGGTGCTGGGGCAGTCTGCCTGTCTCCACCCCCGGAGGGAAGGGGACCACCTTCTGGGTCCTGGGGCTGGTTGTCCCTATGGGGTATCGGCACCTGGAACTGGGAGTATAGAGTATGTATGGGGAGTGTGAGTAAGGGTCCATTGTCGTTTGTCTTTACGTTGGGTCCGTGGGTGTGAGTGTTTTTATGTGTACACACCAGGATGGGAATGAGTGATTGTGACTAACTCTGTGCTCCACTAAGCAGCCAGAGATCATGTGATGCCAAGTCACTGATGTAAATTCGTATTCTCATATAAAAGAAATCGTGTTCACAAACTGTTATAGCATATTGTATTCATAAGGAATAAACCACAACTGAAAACATGAACTTTGTGTTTGTAATTTCTTGAAGCTGTAACATTTTATTTTGTATTCTTATAGAGAAAATATACAATACCTCTTTTGGATTTTACTTATGCACAACTATTGACTAATATGCACACATTTCTGTATTTACATACACATTGTTTTTGACAGCGTTCTTACCCCATATGCATCACTTTTTCGGTCATGGTTTCAACCATCTTTAATCAACTTGTTTATATTGTACGTAGCCCATTAGTCTTCGTTATTCTTTAATTTTGCTTGGTAGTTTATTTGGATTGTTTTAGCATGGTAAAGAGTTTGTTCATTGAAATATGTTTGACTTTGAGTTGACTTATTTTTGTTTATAAATTCTTTGATTTTAAGAAATTGTTTGAATTCATTCCATGTGTGTGCAGAGTTTTGCTGTTCAATAATGTCAGAGCTTGGCTCACCCTTTTCGATTTTGTCCAAATACCACCCCCTTACTGGGCTGGTATTCACAGGACATCCCTTAACAGACCGAAATATTATTTGATAAAATATTAAAGTATTAATATTAAATAATATATTCAGATTCATAGTCACAACTATATGGTCTGATAAGTCCAGATTTACCCTGTTCCTGAGTGATGGGTGCATCAGGGTAAGAAGAGAGGCAGGTACAAGCCTGTGGGGGCAGTGCTATGATCTGTAGTTGCTGCAGTTGGTTAGGTTCAACAATGGTATGTGTTCAAAGAATGAGGTCAGCTCACTACCTGAATATACTGAATGACCAGGTTATTCCATCAATGGATTTTTTTTCCCCTGATGGCACGAGCATATTCCAAGATGACAATGCCAGGATTCATCGGACTCGATTTGTGAAATAGTGGTTCAGCCACCCCTGTTTTCATTTACAAATGTCAATAAGGAGTGAACAAAAATATACAGTCTCTCCCTTTTTAATAGTGAAACACATGCACATGCAGTGAAACACATGCACATGCACACACTCCTCTTAAATAATATGCGTGAAGCTGTAGCAACAAATTACATGGTGTTACTGCTTTAGTTGGAAATGCATTTTCTTTGATATGTTGATGTCTCAAAGAGTTGAGTGTGAGATGAAGATGGAGTGAAAATCTACAGGTATAAGCACTGCTAACCATGCGTGCAGGCAGACAGCAGAGGAACTCCCTGCCGGAGCAAATATAGACATGGGGATTAGTTAACAAGGCGGGGGAGCACTTCAACAATGGAAAGATATGGACCAGAGGTTGAAGGCCACTCGCTGAATGGAGACCCACACAAAGAAACCAACCAGCAGTCAGGCAGTTTCCTCTATAATCCACTCTCACTGGACAGCCCTTCTTTCAACACATCAACACAACTAAAGCATGTCACCACATACAACCTGTATACAAACTGGTATACGGACAATAATCAGAACTAATACAGACAGCTAGTTCCTGTTAATAAAACCTAAAAAAATAACTTGAAATAAAAATACAAATTTTATAAATTCAATTTATTCCCAAATGAAAGTATTAACTCAAAAATGCAAATGAAAGGAACAGCAAAAATATTTTCTAAACTAGTATAAGACTATTTGAACCACGTTTGACTTTGTTTTTAAAAGTCGTTCATAATAGTGATAATTGCCCTGTTACTGGCTTGTTATAAACCGACTCTTGCATTCGCCTTTATCTGTCTGTAAAACACAATCAGATAATGTTTCCCCAGCCAGGCGCGTAGTTAAACCTTCTCTGTGAGCTTCTAGCCGGATTTGCATCATAATTTGAAAATATCTGGTCCTTTTACTTCAGTCAAAATAAAAGCATTTAATCCTAATGTAGCTGAACACATTAAAAGGTCCTTCAGATCATCACATTGATCTCATTGCTGCAGCCAGTCTTATAGTCTAGTTCTACATGTAGACAGAAAAAAGTATTGCTCAATAAACCAGGAAAATATCTCCTGGTGCCAGTAAGACATAGTAGATGCTCAAGGCACCACCAGCTCAGAATCCGTAAGCCTGCCTCATCAGGAGGAGCTTAAAGAGGAGCTGGTTGTCTGAGACATATGCCAGATTGTTTTGCTCATGTAAGCTGTAACCAAGCTCTCATTTCTTTTCATTCCTTGCTCCTCGAAGCTTTGACACTTCAATCTGCTTTTTGGTTCCTAACTTACCTACGGAGAACATCTACCTGTCATCCTACAATGGCTGTGTGTAGGTGTTTTGTGTTTGTGCTGTGTTTCTGCAGGGTGTGACTGGAAGGTACAGCCGCAACATGGGTTTCTCGTTCAGCCCAATCCCCATGGCTTCTTAAGGAGCAGGAACCTGGAGGGAGTCGTCAGCCTGTTGCCTCTGCCAGCGTGGTAACCTGACTGTGTTCAGCAGTTCTCTGCATTTCCTAAGCCTGCTCTAATCGAATTTCTTGTCCTTCTTTACAGATCTGATCACTTGGTGACAGTGTCCTGGATTCCAAGCTCTTGTTCTCTCAATGCTCCGGCGAGTTCTGGAAAATACTCCCTGCCGCTCCAACCAATAGCCTCCCTTCCTTTCTTACCTCCAGTCCGGCAGCTCTGAGATCACCTTATGGAAACACCGAACCATTGCTCACCTACCTGTCCAACCTCCAGCACCATGTACTCAGCTGAAGCACTGGCACTTAACGATCACAAAGAGAGAACGTCAGCACTGTGAAACTCCGTGGTACTCCTGCCAAACTCAGCCTCTGTGGGGCAGATTTACCACCTCCAACAAGCCATCATCCACAACCAACAGTAAACTACCTCAACCGTATCCTGCTCTACTCTCCATAACATCCTCCGAAAAACAATAACCTCTCTCCTATACTTCTCAGTACCAATCCAGATCCCTCCAGCAGCTCCAGTCCGTATTTTACCTTGTTTTGTACATATTCCAAATGAACTGTTAAACTGCTGTTGAGTTTCCGTAATTGTGTCCACACTCAGTCGGTAAAGCCAACATTATGATACTACCTGGATCCCTCTCCTTCTCTCTGCTTCTTCTCTGTCAGCCCTCCCGTTAACTGCTGTCAGAATCCTAGAACCAGAGTCTTATCCTAATCCATGTCAGCTGTGTACTTATTTTTGCATTTAACTGAATTTACTTAATTTTGTATTTAATTTAGCCAAAATGTGTGTTTTTGACTTGAGTGTCATTTCTAGTAAGGTACTTCAAATTGACAGCCATATGATTATTGATAAAACGTTTGCATACATGTAGTATGCATCAATGCCATGCCATAACGATGAAGTAATTAATGGAAAAAGAAGCTGTTCTATACTGAGAGCAAATGAACATACCTTTTCAGAAGCCTGACATTTCTTTTTAAAATAGAATTTGTTCATTGATCTAATATAATATTTGTAATTTTCTGAGACATTTAATTTTGGGTTTTCATTACCTGTAAGCCATAATTATCAAAATTACAAGAAGTAAATATTAAATATTTCACCCCATGTGTAATAAATCTATATATTGAGTTTCCCTTGAGTAACAAAAACATTGAACATTTTCATAACATTCTTTTTTTTTTTTTTTTTTTTAGATACACCTGTACATGCCTATCTCCTCCACTGTTAGCACTTTGGGACACTTTTATGTAGACAGACGGCTTGCTTTTCATGTAGGTTTCATCTACAGGTCCTTCTCAAAATATTAGCATATTGTGATAAAGTTAATTATTTTCCATAATGTAATGATGAAAATTTAACATTCATATATTTTAGCTTCATTGCACACTAACTGAAATATTTCAGGTCTTTTATTGTCTTAATACGGATGATTTTGGCATACAGCTCCTGAAAACCCAAAATTCCTATCTCACAAAATTAGCATATCATTAAAAGGGTCTCTAAACGAGCTATGAACCTAATCATCTGAATCAATGAGTTAACTCTAAACACCTGCAAAAGATTCCTGAGGCCTTTAAAACTCCCAGCCTGGTTCATCACTCAAAACCCCAATCATGGGTAAGACTGCCGACCTGACTGCTGTCCAGAAGGCCACTATTGACACCCTCAAGCAAGAGGGTAAGACACAGAAAGAAATTTCTGAACGAATAGGCTGTTCCCAGAGTGCTGTATCAAGGCACCTCAGTGGGAAGTCTGTCGGAGGGAAAAAGTGTGGCAGAAAACGCTGCACAACGAGAAGAGGTGACCGGACCCTGAGGAAGATTGTGGAGAAGGGCCGATTCCAGACCTTGGGGGACCTGCGGAAGCAGTGGACTAAGTCTGGAGTAGAAACATCTAGAGCCACCGTGCACAGGCGTGTGCAGGAAATGGGCTACAGGTGCCGCATTCCCCAGGTCAAGCCACTTTTGAACCAGAAACAGCGGCAGAAGCGCCTGACCTGGGCTACAGAGAAGCAGCACTGGACTGTTGCTCAGTGGTCTAAAGTACTTTTTTCGGATGAAAGCAAATTCTGCATGTCATTCGGAAATCAAGGTGCCAGAGTCTGGAGGAAGACTGGGGAGAAGGAAATGCCAAAATGCCAGAAGTCCAGTGTCAAGTACCCACAGTCAGTGATGGTCTGGGGTGCTGTGTCAGCTGCTGGTGTTGGTCCACTGTGTTTTATCAAGGGCAGGGTCAATGCAGCTAGCTATCAGGAGATTTTGGAGCACTTCATGCTTCCATTTGCTGAAAAGCTTTATGGAGATGAAGATTTCATTTTTCAGCACGACCTGGCACCTGCTCACAGTGCCAAAACCACTGGTAAATGGTTTACTGACCATGGTATCACTGTGCTCAATTGGCCTGCCAACTCTCCTGACCTGAACCCCATAGAGAATCTGTGGGATATCGTGAAGAGAACGTTGAGAGACTCAAGACCCAACACTCTGGATGAGCTAAAGGCCGCTATCGAAGCATCCTGGGCCTCCATAAGACCTCAGCAGTGCCACAGGCTGATTGCCTCCATGCCACGCCGCATTGAAGCAGTCATTTCTGCAAAAGGATTCCCGACCAAGTATTGAGTGCATAACTGTACATGATTATTTGAAGGTTGACGTTTTTTGTATTAAAAACACTTTTCTTTTATTGGTCGGATGAAATATGCTAATTTTGTGAGATAGGAATTTTGGGTTTTCATGAGCTGTATGCCAAAATCATCCGTATTAAGACAATAAAAGACCTGAAATATTTCAGTTAGTGTGCAATGAATCTAAAATATATGAATGTTAAATTTTCATCATGACATTATGGAAAATAATGAACTTTATCACAATATGCTAATATTTTGAGAAGGACCAGTATGTGTTTGGCAGCTACTCCTACCCCTGAACTTTTCTGCAGAAAGGCTCTGCTGAAGTTCCCTAAACCAACCGACAGCCAGTTTTAACACCACACACTGTGACTGATATTGGTGTGTGCATACATTTTACTTCACAGTTTCCCCTCGAAGTGATTAATGATTATTGGGTTCTAGATAGCTTTCATATCTAACCATTTCTTTTCAGTACTACTGTTACTTCTGTTAACAGTATTTATAATTTTTTTTTTTTAAAGGTGAAACTGAATTACTCTTTGAAGACCAGAGCAAAGACCAGAGAAAGTAAAAATAAAGACTTGCTGTCAGAAATTTTGTTTCTGTATTTTTACAAAATAGTATTTTCATCTATCAGCTGGCACATCCGTTCAGCTTTGTGGGGTTTCTATTAAACACATAAGAAAAAGTTAGTTTTATGCCTCTTGGGTTTTAATTCTTTGACCTGATCATAAGGTGCAGACAGAAAGAGAACAGGCGGGCATTTTGGTGACAAAGACCTCCCAGGAGAGCTGTCGAAGACATATGTAGGACAGAGAACAGATTAAAAATAGATGAGATAAAAATAATCGAAGCAAGAGTTTAGTGACACTTTGAACACATAGCTGCTCTGCTTGGTTCCTATTGAATGAAACAGTCCCTTTAGTAATGGAACAGGCAAGTTATTGTGTTTGTTTTTGACATAAAACCAAAAAGTCAGGGAGAACAATAAAAGTAGTAACAGAGGGGACAGTGTGAGAAAGGATAAAGCATGATTGGAGGATGGAATTGTCATTACCTCTTAATATTCAACAGTATATGTTCATCACTTTTGTATCTAAACAGGAACACTAAGGAAGGCAAACAAGGACACAAAAACAAGCATGTTATAACATTTATGTAAGATCTGTATTTACCAAAAGCAGAAGACTAGCATAGTTTGTTTACTTCAGAGCTGAAGATATATATATATATATATATATATGTATATATATACGATGCTATGAAAGAGTATTTATACCCTTACAGATTTCTTCTGATTTATTTTTTTTTTGTCACACAATGTTTCAGATCTTTAATCACATTTTAATGTCACGGATAGATAATCTGAGTAAATACAAAAAGCAGTTTTTAAATCATGATTTCAATTATTAAATAAAAAAGCACTATTCAAACCAACCTTGTCCGATGTTCAAAAAAAAAGTAAATGCGTCCTAAATCAAGCAGCTGGGCTCGCCAACCTTGGCAGCTGCAGCTGCTATGAAGTGTTTGTGATGACTAACAATTAATATTTTACATCATTATGGAGGTATTTTGGCCCACGTGATCCACATTGGTTTTCCAGCATGCATGGTCTGTTTAAAGTTCATTCTACAGCATCTCAATTGGACCTAAGTCCAGACTTTGACCTAGCCATTAGAAAACCTTTTTTTAGGGTTGGACGTTGCATAACCCAAGTGAACTTCAGGTTAAGGTCACAAACTGATGGCCAGACATTCTCCTCCAGGATTTACAGAGCAGAATTTGTGAATTCATTGTTTGGGTCAAACTGTAATGCTACTGAAAAAGGATAAAAGCCCCAGACCACCACACTACCGCCACCATGTCTGACTGACAGAAAGACCAGGAAATAACAGGTACAGTTTTTCCCTTTGAAATAAGAGATATTGAATAATACAGTCAACCACAATGGTCTCTGTGCATATTTAGTGGAAGATGTTTCTGTAATTCTTCTTACAGCATATTGTACTTCCTGAGTTCATACATATGAAAGCCATTGTTTTGTGACCTTAAACTGAAGTGAGATTTGAAGCAGGAAAATGAGCTGAAGCACACCAGGAAGTCCACCTGTGAATAAAGAAAAAAAGATTTTTTTTAATGGCGTAGTCAAAGTTCAGTCTTATTAAGATGCAGTGGCATGACCTTACAGAGACCGTTTTTGAATGAAAACCCTGCAATGTGAATAAGATGGGTCAATTCTGCAATGCAGGGTGGGCTTAAATATCTCTACTGTGATGTCAAATATTTGTTAGCAATTGTTGCAAACAAGTGAACAGATGTTGCCACCAAGAGTAGCATAATCAGTCTTTGTGTTTATGGGACAATTAGGGCAAAGGGCAAAGTTGGTCTGGACAGTTTTTATAGCTTTATAAACAAAGTTATTTAAAACTATAGTGTTTACTCAGGTTATCTGTCTTTTTTATTTTAATATTTAACATGTCCTGAAACGTGTGAAAAAAATAAATAAATCAGTAAGGAGGCAAATAGTTTTTTACGGACTGGAGATATATCATTATTAATGGATTAGTTTCGTGGGATTATCACTCTAGTCAGCCACCTCAGGTTCTGATTATTATAGTGAATAAAAAACTACAATTGTAAGCTATTTAGAATTCCACATTTGTTCACCCTGTCACTGAGTCACTGCCATGCAGCAATACAACTCAGCTTGAGTCCCTTTTGTGCTTTGAATGCCTGTAACAGGCTTTCTTGTCAAGTATCAAGATGTGGGGGATGGTGGAGGGACACAGGTTTCCTTTCAATCATCCAAGCATGAATCACGGGAGGCAGTCTCAAACACTGCATTTCAGCAACAGCACATTATCCTGCCAGCTGTGATCCATACAATGGCAAAAATAAACTTTGTTAAAACTGCATTTGTCCTTTAGTAAATACATATGAGGACTTGTGGAATTACTGAACCAGCCGCTGTCAGTATCATTACCACATAATTGTGGAGAGGAGCAACTATAGTAATGTTTTTTCCAATAGACTAAGTTTAATCTTCTCCTACTTCGCAAAATGTTTTTTTAATTTTCTGTAATACTGAATTAGAGTTAACTAAAAGTAGTCTCTCAGTTTTTCAATTATTTTTACTGTTTAATGAGCCCAATAAAATCTTTTTTTTTTTTGATATGCAGTGCTGTGATAAATGTTTCCCCACTTTTCAATTTGTTTGATTTTATAGTAAAATTTTGTTACATTTGGCACGACGTTGGTGTAGGGGTTAAGCGCATGACCACATACAGGTCCTTCTCAAAATATTAGCATATTGTGATAAAGTTCATTATTTTCCATAATGTCATGATGAAAATTTAACATTCATATATTTTAGATTCATTGCACACTAACTGAAATATTTCAGGTCTTTTATTGTCTTAATACGGATGATTTTGGCATACAGCTCATGAAAACCCAAAATTCCTATGTCACAAAATTAGCATATCATTAAAAGGGTCTCTAAATGAGTTATGAACCTAATCATCTGAATCAACGAGTTAACTCTAAACACCTGCAAAAGATTCCTGAGGCCTTTAAAACTCCCAGCCTGGTTCATCACTCAAAACCCCAGTCATGGGTAAGACTGCCGACCTGACTGCTGTCCAGAAGGCCACTATTGACACCCTCAAGCAAGAGGGTAAGACACAGAAAGAAATTTCTGAACGAATAGACTGTTCACAGAGTGCTGTATCAAGGCACCTCAGTGGGAAGTCTGTGGGAAGGAAAAAGTGTGGCAGAAAACGCTGCACAACGAGAAGAGGTGACCGGACCCTGAGGAAGATTGTGGAGAAGGGCCGATTCCAGACCTTGGGGGACCTGCGGAAGCAGTGGACTGAGTCTGGAGTAGAAACATCCAGAGCCAACGTGTACAGGCGTGTGCAGGAAATGGGCTACAGGTGCCGCATTCCCCAGACATGGGCTACAGAGAAGCAGCACTGGACTGTTGCTCAGTGGTCCAAAGTACTTTTTTCAGATTAAAGCAAATTCTGCATGTCATTCGGAAATCAAGGTGCCAGAGTCTGGAGGAAGACTGGGGAGAAGGAAATGCCAAAATGCCAGAGGTCCAGTGTCAAGTACCCACAGTCAGTGATGGTCTGGGGTGCCGTGTCAGCTGCTGGTGTTGGTCCACTGTGTTTTATCAAGGGCAGGGTCAATGCAGCTAGCTATCGGGAGATTTTGGAGCACTTCATGCTTCCATCTGCTGAAAAGCTTTATGGAGATGAAGATTTCATTTTTTAGCACGACCTGGCACCTGCTCACAGTGCCAAAACCACTGGTAAATGGTTTACTGACCATGGTATCACTGTGCTCAATTGGCCTGCCAACTCTCCTGACCTGAACCCCATAGAGAATCTGTGGGATATTGTGAAGAGAACGTTGAGAGACTCAAGACCCAACACTCTGGATGAGCTAAAGACCGCTATTGAAGCATCCTGGGCCTCCATAAGACCTCAGCAGTGCCACAGAATGATTGCCTCCATGCCACGCCGCATTGAAGCAGTCATTTCTGCAAAAGGATTCCCGACCAAGTATTGAGTGCATAACTCGTTCGTTCGTTCGTCGTCTTCCGCTTATCCAGGACCGGGTCGCAGGGGCAGCAGACTCAGCAGAGACGCCCAGACGTCCCTCTCTCCAGACACCTCCTCCAGTTCCTCCAGGGGGAGCCCAAGGCGTTCCCAGGCCAGCCGAGAGACATAGTCCCTCCAGCGTGTCCTGGGCCGTCCCCTGGGCCTCCTCCCGGTGGGACGTGCCTGGAACACCTCCCGAGGAAGGCGTCCAGGAGGCATCCGGTATAGATGCCCGAGCCACCTCAACTGGCTCCTCTCGATGTGGAGGAGCAGCGGCTCTACTCCGAGCCCCTCCCGGATGGCCGAGCTCCTCACCCTATCTCTAAGGGAGTGCCCGGCCACCCTACGGAGGAAGCTCATTTCAGCCGCTTGTATCCGTGATCTCGTTCTTTCGGTCATGACCCAAAGTTCATGGCCATAGGTGAGGGTAGGAACGTAGACCGACCAGTAAATTGAGAGCTTTGCTTTTCGGCTCAGCTCTCTCTTCACCACAATGGACCGGCACAGCGCCCCCATTACTGTGGCAGCTGCACCGATCCGTCTGTCGATCTCCCGCTCCATTCGTCCCTCACTCGTGAACAAGACCCCGAGATACTTAAACTCCTCCACTTGAGGCAGGAACTCCCCTCCAACCTGAAGAGGACAAGCCACCCTTTTCCGGTCGAGTACCATGGCCTCGGACTTGGAGGAGCTGATCCTCATCCCAGCCGCTTCACACTCGGCTGCGAACCGCCACAGCGCATGCTGTAGGTCTTGGCTAGAGGGGGCCAGCAGGACCACGTCATCCGCAAAAAGAAGAGACGAAATCCACGGGTCCCCAAACCAGACCCCCTCCGGCCCTTGGCTGCGTGTAGAAATCCTGTCCATAAAAGTTATGAACAGGACCGGCGACAAAGGGCAGCCCTGCCGGAGTCCAACATGCACTGGGAACAGGTCCGACTTAGTGCCGGCAATGCGGACCAAACTCCTGCTCCGCTCGTACAGGGACCGGATGGCCCCTAATAAAGGGCCCCCGATTCCATACTCCTGGAGCACCCCCCACAGGGCATCACGAGGGACACAGTCGAATGCCTTCTCCAGGTCCACAAAACACATGTGAACCGGTTGGGCAAACTCCCATGAACCCTCGAGCACCCTGTAGAGGGTATAGAGCTGGTCCAGTGTTCCACGGCTGGGACGAAAACCACACTGTTCCTCCTGAAGCCGAGGTTCGACTATCGGTCGGACTCTCCTCTCCAATACCCTGGCGTAGGCCTTACCAGGGAGGCTGAGGAGTGTGATCCCCCTGTAGTTGGAACACACCCTCCGGTCCCCCTTCTTATAAAGGGGGACCACCACCCCAGTCTGCCAGTCCAGAGGTACTGTCCCCGACCGCCACG
The DNA here is from genome assembly GCF_021462225.1 of Girardinichthys multiradiatus. NCBI lineage: Eukaryota > Metazoa > Chordata > Actinopteri > Cyprinodontiformes > Goodeidae > Girardinichthys > Girardinichthys multiradiatus. The sequence continues at coordinate 26,406,885 of NC_061796.1, read as the reverse complement.
CAATGTTGAAGAGGCGTATCAACCATGACAGCCCTACAACATCCAGAGACTTGAGGTACTCAGGGCGGATCTCATCCACCCCCGAAGCCTTGCCACCGCGAAGCTTTTTAACCACCTCGGTGACTTCAGCCTGGGTGATGAAAGAGTCCAACCCCGAGACCCCAGCCTCTGCTTCCACCACGGAATGCGTGATGGCAGGATTGAGGAGATCCTCGAAGTACTCCTTCCACCGCCCGATAATGTCCTCAGTCGAGGTCAGCAGTCTCCCGCCCCCACTATAAACAGTGTTGGCAAAGCACTGCTTCCCCCTCCTGAGGCGTCGGACGGTTTGCCAGAATCGCTTCGAGGCCAACCGGTAGTCCTTCTCCATGGCCTCACCGAACTCTTCCCAGGCCCGAGTTTTTGCCTCTGCCACAGCCCGGGCCGCAGCACGCTTGGCCTCACGGTACCCGTCAGCCGCCTCAGGAGTCCCACAAGCCAACCACAGCCGATAGGACTCCTTCTTTAGCTTAACAGCATCCCTTACTGCCGGTGTCCACCACCGGGTTCTGGGATTGCCGCCACGACAGGCACCGCAGACCTTACAGCCGCAGCTATGGGCAGCAGCATCGACAATAGATGCAGAGAACATGGTCCACTCGGACTCTATGTCTCCAACATCCCCCGGGATCTGGTCGAAGCTCTCCCGGAGGTGGGAGTTGAATACATCCCTGGCCGAGGGCTCCGCCAGGCGTTCCCAGCAGACCCTCACTATGCGCTTGGGCCTGCCGAGTCTGTCTGGCTTTCTCCTCCTCCAGCGGATCCAACTCACCACCAGGTGATGATCAGTGGACAGCTCAGCCCCTCTCTTCACCCGAGTGTCCAAAACATGCGGCCGAAGGTCTGATGATACGACAACAAAGTCGATCATCGACCTCCTGCCTAGGGTGTTCTGGTGCCAAGTGCACTGATGGACACCCTTATGTTTGAACATGGTGTTCGTTATGGACAATCCGTGACTAGCACAGAAGTCCAATAACAAAACACCACTCGGATTCAGATCGGGGAGGCCATTCCTCCCGATCACGCCTCTCCAGGTGTCACTGTCGTTCCCCACGTGGGCGTTGAAGTCCCCCAGCAGAATAATGGAGTCCCCGGGAGGGGCACTATTCAGCACCCCCGACAGGGACGCCAAGAAGGCAGGGTACTCTGCACTACCACTCGGCCCGTAGGCTGAAATGATAGTCAGAGACCTCTCCCCAACCCGAAGGTGCAGGGATACAACCCTCTCATCCACTGGGGTAAACCCCAACACGAGACGGCTGAGCTGGGGGGCAACAAGCAAACCCACACCAGCCCGCCGCCTCTCCCCGTGGGCCACTCCAGAGTAGAAGAGAGTCCAACCCCTCTCAAGGAGATGGGTTCCAGAGCCCACGCTGTGCGTGGAGGCGAGCCCGACTATTTCTAGTCGATATCTCTCGACCGCCCGCACAAGCTCAGACTCCTTCCCCCCCAGCGAGGTGACATTCCACGTCCCTAGAGCCAGCCTAAGCATCCGGGGATCGGGCCGTTGAGGTCTCCACCTTCGTCCGCCACCCAATCCTCTTTGCACCGTCACCTTAACGTGGTGGAGGGGTTTGAGTGCTCAAATGATCCTAGAGGCTATGTTGTCTGGGGCCTAAATGCCCCTGGTAGGGTCTCCCATGGCAAACAGGTTCTAGGTGATGGGTCAGACAAAGAATGGTTCAAGAACCCCTCATGAAGAACACAATATCGAGGCACGTGATGTCGCCCGGTACGGCGGAGCGGGGTCCCACCCTGGAGCCAGGCCTGGGGTCGGGACTCGTCGGAGAGCGCCTGGTGGCCGGGTTGCTCCTCGCGGGACCCGGCCGGGCCAAGCCCGAACGAGAGACGCGAGGCCATCCTCCAGTGGGCCCACCACCTACAGGGGGAACCGTGAGGGACCGGTGCAAAGAGGATTGGGCGGCGGACGAAGGTGAGTGCATAACTGTACATGATTATTTGAAGGTTGACGTTTTTTGTATTAAAAACACTTTTCTTTTATTGGTCGGATGAAATATGCTAATTTTGTGAGATAGGAATTTTGGGTTTTCATGAGCTGTATGCCAAAATCATCCGTATTAAGACAATAAAAGACCTGAAATATTTCAGTTAGTGTGCAATGAATCTAAAATATATGAATGTTAAATTTTCATCATGACATTATGGAAAATAATTAACTTTATCACAATATGCTAATATTTTGAGAAGGACCTGTATAGAGGCTATAATCCTCAAAGCGGCCATCCCAGGTTGGAGTCCTGGACCTGGCGACCTTTGCTGAATGTCTCCTTCTCTCTTTGCCCCTCTTTCCTGTCTATCTACTGTCAAAATAAAGGCCTCTAGTGCCACAAAAAGATATGTATAAAAAAAAATAATAATTTTGTTACATTTATTCAGTATTTGTTTTAATTACGGGCAGTACATAACATCCATTGTCTATACTATCTTGTCCTTGCAGTGGGGGAGGGGGGGGGGGGGGGCAGGTTGGCAAACCATCACACGGTCACACGGTCACAGGACAAGGAACCATGCATACACACTCATACGTAAGGGCAACTTGGAGAGACCAATAAAGCTGACACTCAAGTTTTTGCACTGTCGGAGTACCCGTATACATATCATGGATGTTTCAAACCATCAAACAAATTTTAATATCAGACAAAGGTAACCAGAGTAAATATAACAAAACAAATTTTAAATGCTGGTTTCATTCATATAAAAAATCTGTCCAAACCAGCCTGACCTTATGTGAAAACGTATTGGCCTCCATTGTTGTATCATTATTATACTGTGATTAATGATTTTTTTTTTAGAAAACGTAGTACATTTTAGAGTTTTTTCTGTCTCAACATTTCAGGCATACCATATAGAGAAACTGGTTGCTGATATGTGCCAGGGCATTGTGTGTGTGTTCTTGTATATGCGGCCAAGACAGGACAATCCAACGTTTTTTAGAGTCATTTCTGGAAAGTTAGGACATTTTCCTGGTCCTCCCTTTTTTCATGCCGTTTTTGGGTTAGGGGTTAGGTTTAGGACTAAAGTCTGAGTTGAGTTTAGGATAGGTTTAGAGTTAGGTATGTAATAATAATGGTTTAGTTCAAGTTTGGTTTAGTTTTAGAATAGAAATATCCTTTTTTTTCCCACAGTGGGGAAATTCAGGCAATTCATTAAGCAGCAACATAAAAGGCAAGTCAAAGCATATAGGTACTCACAAACATAAAAAACTATGAAATTCAAAAAGTAAAAGTAAACTGTATAGTAAAGGGAAACAAATTACAATATAAGAAAAATAAATGATGTATAGTTATTAAAATGGCGTTCTCAGATTAAATCAAATGAGTAATTTTACAGAAAGCGCGTTTGTAATGGTGCATCAGGAAACAACACACTATTTAGAAAAAACTATGCAAATAACTGCAGGATGTAAACACTTAGTGAGCTTGTTGGGAGCAGTGATGGTTATAAAGTCAATTGCAGATCTCCTTAAATTATTTCCTTAGGTTCTCTTTGTCTGAAATATCTTTTTTAATGATCTGAAACATCTAACTGTGACATAAAAGCAGAAATAAAAGAAATCTGTAAGGGGGATCTATATCTAGTGTTCCATGAATTCCTGAAAATATTAGATTTTAAGTGTTGTTGCGTGAAAAGTAGTTACATCTAATATGTGAAAATTCACTTTCTATAGCTTTTTGTTTGTTATGGCTAAACCTAACTTGGCAGTAGCCAAGTCTTTTAGGTGAACACTAATGCATGGATTTAGTGGTCAAACACTTGAGTTGCAAGCACTGAAGAGACTTTACATGACCATTAAGATCATGAAATTGCTAAATAGAAAATTTCTGCATAATGCAAGGTGTGTTTGGCAGCGCCTAGATACTTAAAACAAATCGGGTACCAGTGTTGTGAAAACAGGTGAGTCAATAGAGTGTTGTACTAATCTGAATAATAATGAACTGAACACCTTTAGCCCCACACCCAGTAGGCAATACAGGTGAGCATACCTGCATACAGGAAACTCCCATGTATACATGTAAGAGAAGTGTACCATTTTGTTTTAGTTTTAACAAATGGTATTTAATGTGTTTCCTCTATATCTTGCATGCAGTGGTGAGGAGGGTGCATTAGGAGATGTGAAAGGGCCAGCCCAACATCAGAAATTGGTTGAATGAGACATTTATAGGATGGTAGGTTTACATAAAAAAATGTAAATGTTATACAGTGCCTTGCGAAAGTTCTTGGACCCCTTGAACTGGTCAACCTCTTGCCACATTTCAAACTTCAAACATAAAGATATAAAATTCAAATTTTTTGTGAAGAATCAACAACAAGTGGGACACAATCATGAGGTGGAATGAAATTTATTGAATGTGTCAAACTTTTTGAACAAAGAAAAAACTAAAAAGTGGGGTGTGCAATATTATTCGGCCCCTTTACTTTCAGTGCAGCAAACTCACTCCAGAAGTTTAGTGAGGATATCTGAATGATCCAATGTTGTCCCAAATGACTGATGATGATAAATAGAATCCACCTGTGTGTAATCAAGTCTCCGTATAAATGCACCTGCTCTGTGATAGTCTCAAGGTTCTGTTCAAAGCGCAGAAAACATCATGAAGACCAAGGAACACAACAGGCAGGTCCGAGATACTGTTGTGGAGAAGTTTAAAGCCGGATTTGTATACAAAAAGATTTCTCAAGCTTTAAACATCCCAAGGAGCACTGTGTAAGCAATCATATTGAAATGGAAGGAGTATCAGACCACTGCAAATCTACCAAGACCCAGCCGTCCCTCTAAACTTTCATCTCGAACAAGGAGAAGACTGATCAGAGATGCAGCCAAGAGGCCCATGATCACTCTGGATGAACTGCAGAGATCTACAGTTGAGGTGGGAGAGTCTGTCCATAGGACAACAATCAGTCATACACTGCACAAATCTGGCCTTTATGGAAGAGTGGCAAGAAGAAAGCCATTTCTCAAAGATATCCATAAAAAGTCTCATTTAAAGTTTGCCACAAGCCACCTGGGAGACACACCAAACATGTGGAAGAAGATGCTCTGGTCAGATGAAACCAAAATCGAACTGTTTGGCCACAATGCAAAATGATATGTTTGGTGTGAAAGCAACACAGCTCATCACCCTGAACACACCACCCCCATTGTCAAACATGGTGGTGGCAGCATCATGGTTTGGGCCTGCTTTTCTTCAGCAGGGACAGGAAAGATGGTCAAAATTGATGGGAAGATGGATGGGGCCAAATACAGGACCATTCTGGAAGAAAACTTGTTGGAGTCTGCAAGAGACCTGAGACTGGGACGGAGATTTATCTTCCAACAAGACAATGATCCAAAACATGAAGCCAAATCTACAATGGAATGGTTCACAAATAAACGTATCCAGGTGTTGGAATGGCCAAGTCAAAGTCCAGACCTGAATCCAATCGAGAATCTGTGGAAAGAGCTGAAGACTGCTGTTCATGAACGCTCTCCATCCAACCTCACTGAGCTCGAGCTGTTTTGCAAGGAAGAATGGGCAAGAATTTCAGTCTCTCGATGTGCAAAACTGATAGAGACATACCCCAAGAGACTTGCAGCTGTAATTGCAGAAAAGGGTGGTGCTACAAAGTATTAACACAAGGGGGCCGAATAATATTGCACGCCCCACTTTTTAGTTTTTTATTTGTTAAAAAAGTTTGACACAACCAATAAATTTCATTCCACTTCAAATTAAAATTGTATATCTTTATGTTTGAAGCCTGAAATGTGGCAAGAGGTTGAAAAGTTCAAGGGGGCAGAGTACTTTCGCAAGGTATCTGCTTATCAGTCAAGCCCTGCCAATCCGTTCAAGGGATAGAGATGCATTAGAATATTATTGCCATTTTCCAATGCATAGTTTTTGAAAAGCTCTGACCTGCTGATACACATTTTAGCCACGTCTCATTTCTCTTTTTTGTCTCATTTCTCTTTCAGAACTAATAAATAAGAAGAGATAGGAACAGTATTTAAAGTATTTTGTCTAGCCTTCTTGCTGTAAGCGGTCACTTATCATTTATGTTAGAAATAGAGTAAAGTATCATTTATCATTTAAAGTATCATTTATCACCACATTTTGTGATTTGTTGTCTCTAGTAGTACAATGCAAAGGTAGGGTGCTAAGACTAATACTTTGAGAAAAACATGTAGAACATGTAGAACATTCACCTGTAAACAAAATCCAGCATTTGGTTAGCATCACTATTTGCCAGAAAACACAAAATCTTATCATTCAATGTGCAAACAGTTATTGGTCATGGAATGATTTGTAGGTGTTTCTGTCTCATTTCACATCATCTTACCTGGATGTAACTTCACAGTTTTTTTTGTTTTTTTTTTATCTTGTTTTGCTTAAACCTTCAACAGGAACATCAATTTTACTCACTTTGTATGTAATGGTGTCTGTGGACGGTCTGTTGTCTTGTTCTGCTCTGTTCTGCCCCGTTTTTTTTGTGTGTTTTGGGGGCGGAGGGGGGTGCAATCATAGAATAGACTATAGAAAATTAAAAAAATATTATGTAAATAAAAATGCAACTGCAATAAAAATGTACCAAAAACATCTAGGCCAGAGCTCATCTGTTTTGTTATGTTTCTCTTTCAAATGAAGCTACTGAAAGAGTTACTACTGTGCACTTTTCTTTAACACAGAAGGTACTCCTGGACCAGTAAGTCTGTGTTTTTTATGTCTGCTTTGTTTTCTCAAACCCCAGTCAGCTGCAACTGATGGCTGCCCAAACTTAACTGGGTTCTGGTGGAGGTCCTGTTAAATGGGTGTCATTGCTTTCCATAGTCACCACATGTTTGCTGAGAATGAGAAAGTGCTGCAAAGTCAATGACTAAATGCAATCAGCTGGATTTCCTTAGAAAGCTGTTTACAAAATGACAGTAAACTGCATTGTATTATACTTGCCATTAAATTTGAATTTATGTAATTGAATATTGTGCTGTCTTAAGGATTGGCTTGATTTGATTATATATTTCTGTATATGTCATGCGTCAAACCTGGGTGTACTCTCTGACGCTTGCTACGCCTGCCTGCTCTGCTGCAGTTAGCATTATGCTTCTCACCTGGGAACTACTGTGTTTAAGACGCTCTTCTGCCCACAGTCCTTTTCCAAATAATTGAAGACTTTTGTTAGTACATTTCCAACATTCTTTCCATGTTCCTGCCTGATCTCAACATTTTGAACATGCTTTTGTGCCCCGAATCTTCTTGTCTTGTGTTGTCCCTGCTGGATTCCTGCCGGGTTTCTGATTTCTGGACAATAACCCTTTTTCAGTTCCGCAACCCCCCCGCCTAATGTCTGGATTTGTAAGCCTCCCTCTGCCCTCTTGTGCATGACCCCTGCTTGTCTATCAGATTTTGGATTGTGCTCTGACGAGCTGTCTCACAACACTATAGGGATTAAAGCCAACAGAGATCCCGTCCACTTTGTCACTTGCTGTGACGTCATCACCTTCACCCGCTTCATCCCTGGACCCGTTTGGAAAGGAAAGGAGCAAAGTAACAGGATTGAGCTCCCTATCTTGATCCTAAAAAGGTTAGTGGCTTGAGTCTTTCAGCCACAAACATTTCCTCTCCCTTTGCAGAATTTCCTGTCCATTCCTGCAGAGGTTTCCTAATTCCTGCCAGTCTTTATATTATGATAAATCTTTTAAATCACTCTGTCTGACTGAAATTTTGGATCCACGGTCTGGTCCATTACGGTACATAAGCTGGATCGGTTTGTGTTGTAAAGTACATTACGATGACATCCGTTTTGAATTGGCACTATATAAATGAATAAAAAAGTTGATAAAGGTATGCATTACTTCTATAAAGCTGATTTCTTGGTAAGTAATGTAGTGTTTCATAGTATATCAACAGATGAGGTGAAAAAGCACCTGGCATTGTTTTTGTCTGATTAAGGTTCATTATTAGATATAGATGAGCAAAATATGGCTCATTATATGCTATACCATTAGTGTCTTGTCACAATAAAAATGTGCAGTGTACAGAAGTCAACACATTGTTTCTTCAGCTTTTTTAATGACCTGCTCTACACATCTCATAATGTGCAGTCAGGCATAGACAGGATGCGGTATAAAGTCCGCTGGACAGGAAGAAGGCTCGCTGGGTAAAAAAAGACAAACCCTACAGGTCTTCAATCAATACTGCTGCCATCAATATTCACAACCTCACTGCTCTGATATCAGCCTCCTGTTAACTAATAGTCTCAGCTCCCTGTGTGTGTGTGCTGCCATGTTTGGATGAAAGAAAGTAGGGTAGAATTTGCACTCAATATGGAATTGATTTCATTTTTTACATTTCTTATGTCCAAGGCAAGTTTAGTTTTATATATACTATAATAATATGCCCAAATAAAGACATTGCAGACTGGTAAAAAAAAAAAACTGAAGCTGTCAAATAAATAAAGCTTCTCTCATTAAAACAACTGCTATGGATTGATTGTCCTGGTTGTCTCTGGGGCATGTCTGTCATAAATGAAACAAACACTTGGGAACAAATTGGACCAGTACAATCATGGCAGATGTCCTAGCTGAGTCAACACACCATAGAAACAAAAATGGGGCCTGCTTAGGAAGGTCAGGTTATCCATCTACCTTAAAAACTGTTAAAATGTACACATTAAACAAATAAACTCGGATACAAAAAATGTAATATGTGTTTGGGTGAGGCTCTATTGTCAGATAAAAAAAACACCTTTTGATACTAGCAAGCTTTCAGCAGGTATAAACATACTTTTTATTGCAGTAATAGCAGTAATACCGTGACTCGGGAAAAAATCCCATTTCATTTTTGGGGAGGACAATGAACAGGAACATTTTAGAGAGTAATTTCGGGGGGTGCATGAAAAAAATTGTTATCCCCTCTCCCCTGCTCCTTGAGTTGCTTGTAGAGTTGAGCCCTCAGCTGGTTAAATAATGTTATTAAAAATAATAGTAGTTATAGCAGTGTTCTTTATATGTCCATATTTTACCTGTATACAGGTTTTCTATATTCAGCAAGCAATGTCAACAATGGTATTACGTGGAGGGCAGCAATGGGACACCTTTATGATGACATCTAAATAAATGTATTTGCACCCTGCTCTAATTTCCACTAAAGTTCATCAAAGTAGCTTCACGAGAAGTTGAAGCTCCAAGTAAGTTCCAAAACTATAAAGGAAATACCTTCGAGAATCATCCAACAACATCAAACTACTCTTCAAAAATATAAATTTACTGTAGTGTCAACGAAAAGAAATTCAAGATACTACAACTATGCCATAAAATATGTCAAGGAATAAATGCACTTATAAATGCACAGTGCTAAATGTATATACTGTAATTGTAGTGTTTTAACCATCCATTCATCAATTTATCTACTGTATGTTATCTGCCTGTGAGCAACTAAAGTACAGTGTCTGTCAACCACACCAAAACATTTCCACCTCACAGAAGATGAGTACCACTTCTCTAAACAAAAGAACCAAATGTGCTTCTTCTGGTGCCGCTGGATCCAACAAACTCCTGGCAGATTGTATTTCTGTTCAGCTTGTCCAGTCTCACTTTATGGACATCAGAGACAGAGACACCATTGTCTTTGTTGGGCCATAGTGGCCAGCAGCCAAGTCTAAATTTTTCCCAAAGAAGCAGAACAGTGTTTTGTATCTATAGTTTAACAACCAAAACTGAACAATCTTTGACTTTAAAAGAAATTAGAGATCTGTCAAACTAAACATCTAAGTCACATGATAACTACTTGCCTACAAAAAATGATCAATACTCTTCAAACTTAAAATAAAAATACTTATATACATTTGAAAATCTGAATATCTCTTGAAAATCTGAATATCTCTCTACTAACAAATGTAAAATGTCAGTAAAATATGAATTAAGCTTATATCTGACATTAACATACTGACAGACGTTCATGAAGAATCTGCCCTTTTTCTTTCTTTCTCCCCTCTGTACCCTCATCTATTTTTTTCTCTCAGTCCTATGTGATCTCTATCTTTTTTTCTCCTGTGTTCTTCTCTTTTCCCTCATCACTTGATTGAGCAATTAACAATTAGTTCTCTCATTATTTGACTTGTACTGCTGTCAGGAATCATGTGGTATTTTTTGATAATAGTTTTAAATTTGATAAACACGTCAGTGCAGTAGCCCCGTCTTGCTTTTACTATTTGAGTTGAATTTCTAAAATCAAGTCCTATCTACCTCATAGTGGCCCAGAAAGGGTATTTTACTGTTTTGTTACTTTAAGACTGGCATACTGCAACTCTCTAAATACTGGGATTGACAACCCTCTTCTACATTGTCTGCAGCTTGTCCAAAACGCTGCTCCCTGTCTGCTGACTGGTAAAAAAAAATAAAAACATGTGCAATTTACTCCTTTATTGTCCTCCTTGCACTGGCCGCCTGTAAGCTTTAGGACTATTTTTATGATTTTGCTTTTGGTTTTTAAAGGTTTAAACTGTCAGGCGCCTCCTAACTTATCTGAGCTCTCACACGGTCATGTTCCCAGAAGAACTCTGAGGTCAGGTAACCTGCTGATTTTTGATGTTCCTAGAACTCATCTTGTGAGCCAAGGAGGCAGAGGTTTCTCTGTTGCAGCTCCTAAACTTTGGAGTGATATTCCTCTCATTGTAAGGATGGCCAAAACCTCGAATGATTTTAAATCTCTTTTAAAGACTCATCTTTTTAACTTGGCTTTTAATTCCAGTTCAGCAGGAGTATCAGACTGGTTTTATTAATAGTTTTTATTTTCTTATCTTTCTATTGTTTTAACATCTCTTATTATGTTAGTTTTACTGTATTTGCTGTATTTTATTGTGTTTATGTTTTTATTTATTTTATGGACCGGCACAGCATTTGGGGTGTGTAAAGCTCTCTATGAATAAGGGCTGACTGATTGATTGGCTGACACCTTAGTTACATACCTGCATTATTCCTGATCATTGACAGGGCATCTAATGGGTTTTTTCCACTAAAGCAAATTAGTGGTAAACCAAGGCTGATGCTAAAGAGAATCCTTTACGGGTTCTCTTAAAACAAATTCATATGTATTGGTGTCATCTGCTGGTCAGTCATAGGCCTCAGTCTTGTGTGATGTTTGCTATTTTCAAGTAGTGTGACTCCCAGTGGACAAATTAGGAATGGCAGATCTTTGAAAAATTGCAGATATTAGGTTTACCTGTCATTTTGCCAGGACCTATGTTTGACACACCCCTGATCTAAATGGTTAGCAATTAATTTCAAACATAATCTTGACTCACACACCATCATTATTCTAAGTATAACAGGCTTTTTATCTTTTAGGAGATGCCTGTCTCACTTCACAATAAAATAAAACTTTGTGGTAAAATGAAAATAATTTTAAATGTAAACCTGCCAGGGGTATGAATAGATTTGGGCTCAAATGTAGGCAAGAATACAATTTTAATATTTTCTGCTTAAATCACCTGTACTATTCAGGCAAATAAGAAAACACAAAGGCCAAAGGTTAAAGAGAGAATAAAGTGACCGACACGTTTAAAGCAGAAAACAGATCATGTAAAAACAGCCTCATTTCTATCACTGAGCACAGAAGCATGACTGTGCTGTTTCCAGTTTTTTCCTGATTGTCATGGTGAGCAGGTAGCAGATGGCAGCCTGATTGCGGCACAGGCTCTCTCAGATGATTCTTCATTACCTTTAAACAAATGTGAGGCAAATGCCCTGTGGCCAATGTTATGCTAATAAGGCTTCCTTCTGAATCCAAGGCTTCCAGCTCCAGCATATGGACATACAGACTCCAAGTGGCATCATGCCAGTATGAGAAAATACATTACTCCACAGCCAAATATGAGAGGATGCGCAATTTTTTAAGATTATCTAACCTTTCCCATCCACTGATCTAAATGCATACTCAACAGATTTCATACAAACAAAAATGGGTGCTTTTATTAAATAGTTTTTAGTTTTTTTTTTAAATTGGCAATGTCTGACAAACTAAAGAACGAATATATATGGACATTTCTAGATATACAATTTGGGTATTTATAGTTCATACAGAAACTTTTATGTATTACTATTGTATTACCACCATCCTATGAGGTAATATTACTATTACCTCATAAGATGACTGTCATATGACTTTATCAAAAAAATTTTTGCAAAATAAAAATTTACTTGTTTTCCCACTGATGAAACCTTTTTGATTTTATTTACACTCATGAAAGAATTTTAGCCCATGGAAATGCTTTTAAATCTCAGTTCAACAGTTAAAAAAGCACACCCAACTTACCCAAATAAAATACAAACAGAAGTATAATATTAGTTATTAAGGCTGTTTTGTTTTCCTCACATCATTAGTCAGAGATTAAATTAAATAATTAAATTATCTGAGTCATAAAACCTATGAAAAGGTTTCTCACATTACTGATTTCAGACACACATCATCTCTCATCACTTATAGGTAAATTTACAACCATAGATTTTACTTTACCAACAATTATTGTGCCGTCGGACTGGCAGCATTTTTGGCTGCTCCTACTTAGCCCTGAGCTTTCTCTCTTTTAAAATAGTTTTTTAGATGTGGGTGTGTGTTTCTATTTTGCCTGGACCCACGATGGAGCACACTGCTTTGTCGACAAATTTTTTTATACTTTTAACCATACTTATGTCCAGAGACCCAGTGAGTGGTCACTGCCCCATTGTTTAGACCAGACAGCAGATGCTCATGCTCTGTAGCCATATTGTGTTGGCTTCCCAAAAGTGGCCCATTGTTGTGAGCTGGGGAGCAAGAGACACTGGATTCATGTCAGCATTGGATATCACCGCCGGGGGTAAAGGTACAGATCCATCACCCAATCTATCGTCATGGGAAGTGTGAGATCTCTGCCCAACAAGATGAATGAGCTGACAACCCTTCCCTAGGAGAGCAGCTTGATTCTGCTCACTGAAACTTGGCTAAATGCACAAACTCTGGACATGAGTTTGTATGTTCAACAGTGAGAGGTAACAGTATCGTGTTAACATTGATGTTGTCCATATTGATACCAGCCGACTCCAAACACACCACCACCAGGTCCTTATTCTGATCTTGGCAGATAATAATCATATTTCCCTGTCCTCCAATCTCCCAACCTTCACCCAGCAGAGTAGAATAGAACAGAAAACTTTGTCTGTTCCAGATGGTGACAGAATTTATTTCTTTGACAGGGCACCAACAACAGCATTCCTGGGCTTAAGATACAATAAACACAACAAAACATACATAAAAAGCACACTAAAACACCTTAAAAGGGACTGTTAAAGTAATTGTTATAAGTGTGTAAACGCACAGTTCTTATGTTCAAGGAGGATATTACAAACAAGAGTAAAAACATGTTGTAAATGGCTTGGTTTGTGATCTGGAACAGTTTGGTTTTGTGTTTTGCAGTGAGCATGTAGCAGAATAAAATCTTGAAAGTAATGACTAATTCAATAAAAGATTTATAAAGTGTTATAATGTTTGTCTTTAAATTAGAGACCACAGCTTTCTTAGCAGTTGGAGAGGTTCTTGCATTCTAGCGACGGCGATATGGCACTGGCATAGCTTAGTATTACCCTCCACGAAATTTGCCCAATCTGAAAAATTACAACACACAGAGCTGAGAATTTTTGCTTCTAGTCAATATATGGTGTTTGGTGTATATGACGGTAATGTGGAACCTTACTGCGATAACCGCAGCTCTGAAAAAAGATGAGAGGGGGGCTCTTACAGGTATTTTAAATCAATTCCTAAAGTGACGGGCAACAACTGCAGAGTCTTTAAAATTGGCGTGATGCTAGCACTCTTTCTGGTCTTCATCACCATCCTTGCTGCTAAGTCCAAAGCAGCAGTAGTGGAGCTAAAATTTTATCAGGAAGAAAAGATTATAATAACAAAGAGATACACTATAAATTGTACCTCTAGATTTGAAGAAGGCTGCTCCAAAAATGCTAATTTCAGTCCTTCAAACATTAGAGATTATTCTAGTTTAGTATGATAACTGTTCTGATGTCGAGAGAAGAGGTCATGCATTAATCCACAAGCATCAACCAACCTACAGTTTTTCCCTACTTTTCTGTTACAAATTGTGAAATGTCTTTTTGCTGTCCCCTGTTATCTGAGTGCCTCCTCTCCATATGATTAAATCCAAATTGAAGTAGTCATCTAAAAACATGAACTGTGATTCTGGATCCTCGAAAAGAACATGAAGAAAGGTATTTTGCAGTAATGACAGTCACAGAAACAGGGTGATAGGAGCAGCTTTTTCTTCTTTTCCTGCCTCTTCCTCCTTTCTTCCTCAGCATCACTGCATTGCCTTTCTCTTTCTGGGTTAATGAACCAGCCCGTTTTAACTTTTATCTCTCAATTCCCACAGCAGTTAGAAGCCAAAGGGGTAGATCAGACTCTGGCACCCCAAACCATCTCCCTCATACACACACACACACACACAACCCCACTCCATGTGTGTCTTTTTTGAGTTTTTTTTCTCTACTGTCAGTGTACAGACATTATCTCAGTTAGGAGAGCACAGGTCATCTGCTAATTTCTGTACTGGAGCTCGTAATTTTTCCTGGCATCTATTATGGAGAAGCAGAGAAAAAGAGATGGGTGATAGTTAGACTTAGAGGGAAAACATTTTAACAGAACATTTAATGGTTATGGAAAATTTGAGTCATGGGAAATTGCAGAGTGAAAATGCAGCTGCTCTAGATGACAGCTGCAGAAACCCTTCAAGGATGAAACTGAATCGTCCAAAGATGAACTGAATTGTCCAAGCAGCAGGACATTCTGAGATATCGCGCTGATCTTACCCCAAATGAATTTAAAGGTGAGCAAAAATCACAAAACTTTAAACGGTAGATCATGTTCTCCTTTGTTAGACGAGACATAAAATGAAAAATTTTAAATCTTTTAAGCTCTATTACTCTTTTGTTTAAACAAAAACTCTTTGCACCTCTTGAAATGAAACAAATTAAGTTGAATTAACTTCCGTTAACTTCAAATCTATAGACTTACCTAAGTACCAAATTTTCCAGACAACAGTATTTGAAAAAACATTGTAACAGAAATGGCTTTAAAAAAAGCAAAGACGGTTGAAATTATCTGTTTCAAAGTATAGAACTTTATAATGTAAAGCTGTTCACAAAGGACATAAAAAAAGTCTACACCACAATCAAGCATTACAATAATAAGGAATAAAGGAACATATTGTATAGTAAGTTTGACAGAAAGTTGTGTTCTGTGACTCTGCTATATCTTAGCTGATAGATGAAATCTAGCTACTGTGATGGCGACATTAAATCTACTTGGTTGGACTCAGCAAAAAATAATGTTAACCAGGTGTTACGAAGTCAGTAAGGCAGTAATGAGGCCTCATCCTGCATTAGTTCATGTATATCTTCTTAAAACTGTGGTCCAGCTCATGGCATAGCAAAACAGGAAAGCAGTGGAAGTCTATTTCTAAGTTGTCCATTAATACCTAGGCTTTAAACTAAGCTAAATTAGGTGATTAGCAGATATCTAATTTGAGTTCAAGATACATTTAGTAGAGTATGTCAAGTTCTGCCATTTTGGGTTCTGGTTTGTGTTTTGTTCTGTGGGGTTTTTTGGTCCTCTATAGCCACAGACCGTGACAGTGGGAACCAGCCATAACCAGGACCAAGCAGACAAAGCAGAGGGGCGAAGACAATGGGTGATGCAGCAGGAGGACGCCCTGCAGTCTATGTAAGGGGAAGATGTGGAACTTTTTCCCTCACCTTTATTGTTGGAGGAAATGGAGAAGTACTTTGATTAATCCGATTGGGCATCTTCGGGTTACAAACCGGGTCGGAACCGCTCCACTCCAGCTCCCCCACTGTAAGCAACCCCCTCCTCACGCCGTCGTCGCCCTCGTCGCAAGCGCTCCACGCCAGCTGCAGCTCTTGCTGAGGTCTGCACAGCGGCTCCAGCAGAGCCATCCACGTCCGCATCGGTTTCAGCCGAGCCATCCATGTCCGCAGTGGTTTCAGCCGAGCATCCTACGCCCTCCACAGAAGTTAACCAGGGTTTTGTGCCCGTAACTTATTCACCTTATTTTTTAGAGTTCATGGCACGAGTTCTCAGAAGAGGCAAGGTTCTCATGGACTTGGCCATCCATCTTTTAAGCTCTCGTGGCTCACCAGAACAGACGCTCGAAGTCCTGAGCCAGTTGAAGGATTGGAAGGGTGAGTGGGGATGCTATTCCCCAAGCTCCTTCACGGTGGAGACTATTGAGGCTGAGCGGTAGAGGATTATAAATGGGACCACCGTAGTGGGTTGGTCAGAAGCCTCAGACCTGTCCTCATCATCTCCAGACCCAGCGTGCATCAAGAGGATGACAAACGCTCCAGCTCTTGGTTTTGCTGGAGGTCAGTCATCTCCCTCAGCTCCAGTTTCAGAGACTCAGCATGTAGCCAAGCCTCCTGAGCCTCAGTTTTTTGCCAAGTCGCCAGAGTTTCCATAGGGGTCCGAGGATGGACCACCTCTGGTCTAAGTTCCAGAGTTTCCAGAGGGGTCCGAGGGTAGACCGCCTCTGATCCAAGTTCCTCAGTTCCCAGAGGGGTCTGAGAATGGACCGCCTCTGGTCCAAGTTCCAGAGTTTCCAGAGGGGTCCGAAGGTGGACAGCCTATGGTCCTAGTTCCAGAGTTTCCAGATGGGTCCGAGGGTGGACTGCCTCTGATCCATGTTCCAGAGTTTCCAGAGGGGTCCGAGGGTGGAACGCCTCCTGGGACTGCCTGTCCCAGAGGGGTTCAAGGCGAACCGCCTCTACTGCCTGTCCCAGAGGGATTCGAGGATGAACCGCCTCTACTGCCTGTCCCAGAAGGGTTCAAGGATGAACCGCCTCTACTGCCTGTCCCAGAGGGGTTCGAGGATGGACCGCCTCAAATTCTAGCTCCAGAGTTTCCAGAGGGGTCCAAGGATGGACTGCCTCTGATCCAGGTTCCAGGGCCCACTGACTGTGCTCCAGGGCTGTTGACTCACAGCCTGACTATTGGGCTGCAGACTCACAGCGTGACTCCAAGGCTGTACACTCACAGCCTGACTTTGAGGCACCAGACTCCATGCCTGACTACGAGGCGCCAGACTCCACGCCTGACTACAAGGCACCAGACTCCATGCCTGACTTACAACTGACAGCCTGATCCCGAGACCCCTGACTTCCAGCCTGACTCTGACTCCAAGCCTACTGACTACGACCAAGACTGCGAACTAGACTCTTTAACCGACTCTTTGCTTCCAGAGTTCCAGCTGGGTCCAAGGTTTCCAGAGTTCCAGCCGGTTCTCGGGTTCCCAGAGCTCCAGCTCCACCCATCTGGGTTCTCCTGGTCTAAGCGCCGGCTTCCTGGACTCCTGTTCTGCCGTGGCCGACATCCTGACAAGCCTCTTTGTGGATGCTCCTGTTTAAGGCATTGACCACCAGACAAGCCGCTCCGAGGTACCTCCACGATCCATCACAGGCCGCCTAGACACCAGCTCCTACGCTGCAGATCTCCTAGACACCAGCTCCTACGCTGCAGACCTCCTAGACACCAGCTCCAACACCGCAGACCTCTAGATAACCTACTCCTTCGTCGCAGACCTCCAGATCGCAAGATCCTTCGTCGCCCGTGCCATTGTCGCAAACCTCCAGATCATCTCCTGCTTCGTCGCTGGCTCCTTTGCCACAGACCTCCTGATCACCGGCTCTTTCGTCGCAGACCTCCTCATCGTCAGCTCCTTCATTGCTGGCTCCGTCGCAGCATACCTCCAGATCGTCAGCTTCTTCGTCGCTGGCTCCTTCACAGCCGGCCTCCAGACCATCATCTCCTTCGTTGCCGGCCTCCAGTCCGTCATCACCTTCGCCGCCGGCCTCCAGACTGTCATCTCCTTCACCGCCGGCCTCCAGACCATCATCTCCTTCGACGCCGGCCTCCAGACCGTCTCCTCCTTCGACACTGGCTCCATCGTCATTGACTTCCGGATCGTCAGCTCCTTCGTTGCCAGCATTCTGGCCTCTTCCAGACCAGGACTTTTGATTTAGAGCATTTTGGACTCTTGAACAGTTTTCTCCCCAAATGATTGCCTTGCCTCTCGTTCCTTTGTTCCACATTCACTTCCCTCTGTTTAAAAGCTCTGTGTTTATCCTTACTGGTCGCTGGTTCCTCCCGTTCACTACCCTCTTGCGTTTTTTGCTGGCATTATGTTTCCTCGTGGGAGAACTCATGTAAGTTTTGTAATCTATTCATGTAAAGCTTTAAGGAACCTTTGGTTAAAGAAGCTTGCTCTCATCATGCTGCTGCCCAGTGCTTGTCTGCATTTTGGTCCTCTACAGCCACAGACCATGAAAGAGTAGCCTGAAAGGCAAATGGTAGGCATGGTCAATTATTAAATCTACAAGCTGTAGATGACAAATATAGTGTCTCTACAAATGGTGCTACTGAGCTGCAGAAGCACTACCTTAAAGCATAATAAAACAATGGCGTGTGTGCTCGTTGTATTCGGGTGTTGTAATCTAAATCAAAATATTGTCATCCCATTTTAAAAATCCAAATCTGACTCAATCCCTCATGATATCCACGAGGCATCTTGTCAGTGTTTCTATCATACTTCCACTGAAACCATGTATTTTGTTTTACCATTTTACATTTATAATAAGTCTTTATACACTCACTGGCCACTTTATTAGGTACACCTGTCCAACTGCTCATTAACGCATATTTCTAATCAGCCAATCACATGGCAGCAACTCAATGCATTTAGGCATGTAAACATGGTCAAGACAATCTGCTGCAGTTCAAACCGATCATCAGAATGGGGAAAAAAGGTGATTTAAGTGACTTTGAACGTGGCATGGTTGTTGGTGCCAGAGGGGCTGGTCTGGGTATTTCAGAAACTGCTGATCTACTGGGATTTTCACGCACTACCATCTCTAGGGTTTACAGAGAATGGTCCGAAAAAGAGAAAATATCCAGTGAGCGGCAGTTCTGTGGGCACAAATGCCTTGTTGATGCCAGAGGTCAGAGGAGAAGGGCCAGACTGGTTCGAGCTGATAGAAAGGCAACAGTAACTCAAATAGCCACTCGTTACACCCAAGGCATGCAGAAGAGCATCTCTGAATGTACAACACGTCGAACCTTGAGGTGGATGGGCTACAGCAGCAGAAGATCACACCGGGTGCCACTCCTGTCAGCTAAGAACAGGAAACTGAGGCTATAATTTGCACAGGCTCACCAAAATAGAAGATTGGCAAAACATTGCCTGGTCTGATGAGTCTCGATTTCTGCTGCGACATTCGGATGGTGGGGTCAGAATTTGGCGTCAACAACATGAAAGCATGGATCCATCCTGCCTTGTATCATCAGTTCAGGCTGGTGGGGGTGGTGTAATGGTGTGGGGGATTTTTTCTTGACACACTTTAGGCCCCTTAGTACCAACGCCACAGTCTACCTGAGTATTGTTGCTGACCTTGTCCATCCCTTTATGACCGCAGTGTACCCATCTTCTGATGGTTGCTTCCAGCAGGATAACTTGCCATGTCATAAAGCACGAATCATCTCAGACTGGTTTCTTCAACATGACAATGAGTTCTCTGTACTCAAATGGCCTCCAAAGTCACCAGATCTCAATCCAATAGAGCACCTTAGGGATGTGGTGGAACGGGAGATTCACTTCATGGATGTGCAGCTGACAAATTTGCAGCATCTGTGCGATGCTATCATGTCAATATGGACCAAACTCTCTGAGGAATGTTTCCAGTACCTTGTTGAATCTATGCCACGAAGGATTAAGGCAGTTCTGAAGGCAAAATGGGGTCCAACCCGGTACAAGCAAGGTGTACCTAATAAAGTGGCCGATGAGTGTATGTAATACTATTTTCTCCTTGTTGAGCTCTCACTGGAAGATTTTCTTCCACATCTTGATATTATAACTTAGTTCTGAAATTATATTATAATCTCCTTTTCACACATGACATGTCCTGCTGGCACCCTCTGCGTCAAGAGGACTTCAAGTATCTCGACATCATGCTCACAAGGGAGGGGAGAATGGAGCAGGAGATTGACAGATGGATCGCCGGGCTGCTGCACAACGCCTGTACGTTCTGGTGAAGAGTCTGTCTGTCTTTACTAAAAATGCACATTTTTCTATTACTGATAAAAAAAACAAGACAAAAACTGGCCAGGGAAGCTGCCAATACAAGGAGCCGCAGGAATTTTTACATGTCTGGACTCAGGAGTAAGATTAAAAGACCGAATTCCTGTTTTCCAAAGAAAATATTTCAGCATGTCTAAAATCTCCCAAAACCTTGTGGAAAAAGTAAAGAAGAAATTGAATTATCATGGCCTAATTGTTTTCCCAATTTTAACACTTTTATATTCGATGTCTTAGTGAGTATTCTGTCTTATTAAAACATATTTAGATAAAATAATTTTTGAAATGCTGCTGTAATTAAAAATTGTTATTTGGTACTTTGTACTACAAAAAATATATATATATGAAAGAAGGATTTGGAAATGACTGAGTCATAAATTACTAGTAATAGTTTAACTGGGCAATGTCTTTAATTTTTCTCACCTATTTATAGTCAAAATTTCAAACATTTAGAAAACCAACTCTTTGATAGCTGGGTCTTGCTCAAATAGGGTTGATGTCTTTGGGCAGAGCAGTGGTCTGTTAGCCAGGTTGATGCTTAGATCATTGGCTTCCCAACTTCATAGTCAAAGTAAAAAATGACTTCAGATTTACAGTATATATATATATATATATATATATATATATATATATGATACACAAAACAATACAGTGAAGCATGTAAAATTAGAGCTATAGAGATGGATAAAAAGTCTATTTTTTTTCATCTTTCATCTGGTTTGAAATAATGAGTTAGTTACTCACCTTATTTTTAATTCAAAATTTAACATGATTCTAAAGAAGAGATCACTAAAAAGTATTTTATGTTAGACTATAAATTATACATTTTCTCTGATGGAGCGGTAGATCGACAGACGGATCGGTGCGGCTGCCACAGTAATGGGGGCGCTGTGCCGGTCCGTTGTGGTGAAGAGAGAGCTGAGCCGAAAAGCAAAGCTCTCAATTTACTGGTCGGTCTACGTTCCTACCCTCACCTATGGCCATGAACTTTGGGTCATGACCGAAAGAACGAGATCCCGGATACAAGCGGCTGAAATGAGCTTCCTCCGTAGGGTGGCGTGGCACTCCCTTAGAGATAGGGTGAGGAGCTCGGCCATCCGGGAGGGGCTCGAAGTAGAGCAGCTGCTCCTCTACATCGAGAGGAGCCAGTTGAGGTGGCTCGGGCATCTATACCGGATGCCTCCTGGACGCCTTCCTCGGGAGGTGTTCCAGACACGTCCCACCGGGAGGAGGCCCAGAGGACGGCCCAGGACACGCTGGAGGGACTATGTCTCTCGGCTGGCCTGGGAACGCCTTGGGCTCCCCATGGAGGAACTGGAGGAGGTGTCTGGAGAGAGGGACGTCTGGGCGTCTCTGTTGAGTCTGCTGCCCCCGCGACCCGGTCTCGGATAAGCCGACGAGTACGAGTACGAGTACGATAAATTGTAGAGCAATGTCGATGTCTAAAGTGCAAACTGTCACTGACTGCAAAAAGAAATGCGGCTAAAAATCAACAGGAGAGTGGTGGTGAATAGGGGGTGTTTAAAGCTTAAATAGATAGAAAACCAATTTGAATAATAAACTGAATCCGACTGCACTGTTTGATAGTTAGGATTCATTGAAATCTCTGTAACCGACTTGAGATCTGTATGATTGGATTGAATTGACCTTGTAAAGTGCCTTGAAACTACATGTTGTGATTTAGTGCTATATAAATAGGTCCTGGGTTTGACTTCCGGCCAGGGGTCTTTCTGCATGGAGTTTACATGTTTCCCCCCGTGCATGTGTGTCTTCTCACCGGGTACTCCAGTTTCCTCCCACAGTCCAAAGACATGCCTGTTAGGTTAATTAGTCTGTCTAAATTGCCCTTAGGTGTGTGAATGAGTGTGTGCATGGTTGTTTGTGTGTTGCCCGGCAATGGACTGGCGACCTGTCCAGGGTGTACCTCGCCTCTTGCCCGTAGACTGCTAGAGAGAGGCACCAGCTTCGACTGGAACTAAACCCCATGTAAAAGAATGACTTTGCCACCAGACAAATCTTGAAAAATGACACCAAAGTCGGTGGTGCCAAGTGTGTTAATGAGCAGAGGCAGAGACAGTGGAGGAACAATTCCAACTCCTGACTCGCTATGCTGGCGTGCTGGAGTGAGATGGTTTTATACCCGACTATGGGGTGGGACTATCATGTAAGCATGTACCAAGCTGTACCGTTTGAACCAATAGGAAAATACAACTGCAATAACCACCGTTCAACTCAAAGAGGGCAGCACTACGACGGTTTTTGACAAATATTGCAGAAATAAACAGGTTTACATTACATTTTAAAAAAATTGCACAGTAACATAAGGATAGCTCACTTAAGGCACAGTTTATACAGTTTATCTGCAAAAAGATTTGATTTAGTTTCTCTTTAAAGGCTAAATCTTGAGACCACAATCAGAATGAAACCCCCAGCTCTGCATGAGGACATGTTTTGACAAGGTCTCCATTAGATCTCACCTGCAAATTGCTCAGTCCAGTACATCCAAGGAGAATGGAATGGTAAATGGACTGAACTTATATAGCGCTTTTCCAGTCATACAGACCGCTCAAAGCACTTTACACTAGAGCCACATTCACCCAATTGCACTCACTAACACTCACACATTCATACACCGATACACAGATCGGTAGGCAACTTGAGGTTAAGTGCCTTGCCCAGGGGCACATCGACATATGGCAGGAGGAAGCTGGAATCAAACCCACAACCTTCTGATTGCAAGACGACTACTCTTCCTACTGAGCCACAGTCGCCTCCTGGCACATCTTTGTAAAACTCAACTTTTCACCTTGAAATGAGATCTGCCAACAGAGAACAAACACACTGCAAGGAGAAAATGTCCCACTAATTTCCTAGCCATGTGCTGCGTCTTGCACCACAAACAGTTTAAGGGTCAAAAGAGGCCATTTATAACTGCATTAGACAGAGAAATGGATACCTTGGTAACAGCAGCCTTACACCTGCATAATGTGTTGTTAAAGTGGGAGTGAGGGGTGAAGGACACACACATGAAGGAAAGAGTTGTAACACTGAGTTAAAACAGCACCAAACAAACCAATGGTGTATGTAATGTATGTAATATGTAAGTATTAAATGCTCAAGAAAAGAGGTAATGCAGTCAGGAGCTTCAGGGTTTTACAAAAGAATCTAGAGCACTTCTCTAAAGACATTTTGACAAGTCACCAAATGATAACAATCTGTTTCAGGGTACCTCTCGATTTCAGGGTCACTAACTATATCAAGTTTAATTTTGTGGTTTAGTTGTTGTTTTACAGTGATAATTTCCCAAGTGGATTAGTTGTGGTATACATTGTTGTTCACTTTGTGAATCCTTTCCTGTTATTTTGTTTAAAATAGGCAAAGCCAAGAGCTGAAGTCAATCTGAGATACCAGCAGGGTGTCACTGAGTAGGCTGCTAATCAAAGGGCACCATTAATGCCTGTGGTGCTATCTGCATGAATGCTACAATTCTCCAGCATCCTTAGCCACAACATTACGACTACTGACAGGTTAAACATATACCTGAGATTATCCTTTTATATTGTGTTGGAGGGCATTGATCCATTTATGTGGATCTTGACGCACAGGTGTCAAACTCCAGAGTCACAAAATTAGGTCATTAGCAGGACTCTATGGAACTTTAGTGAATAAGGAATGAATTCATACATTTGATTTAGGTGTATTGGACTAGGGACAACTTCAAAGGTTGCAGGACACCGACCGTTGAGGACTAAATTTTGACACCCTTGCTTTTAACGTGCTGAATTTCTGCAACATGAAAGTCAAAATCTTATGTGAGCTGTGAGTCACATTGGTTTATCTGCTCAGAATAGGCATAGCTTGATCTTATATTAAATAATGAAACAAACCTAATATATATATGGGCTGCACGGTGGTGCAGTTGGTAGCACTGTTGCCTTGCAGCAAGAAGGTCCTGGGTTCATTTCCCAGCATGGGGTCTTTCTGCATGGAGTTTGCATGTTCTCCCTGTGCATGCGTGGGTTCTCACCGGGTACTCCGGCTTCCTCCCACAGTCCAAAGACATGCCTGTTAGGTTAATTGGTCACTCTAAATTGCCCTTAGGTGTATGAATGAGTGTGTGTATAGTTGTCTGTGTGTTGCCCTGCGATGGACTGGCGACCTGTCCAGGGTGTACCCTGCCTCTCGCCCATAGACTGCTGGAGATAGGCACCAGCTTCCCTGTGACCCACTATGGAATAAGTGGTAGAAAATGACTGACTGACCTAATATATATTTATTACACAATCAAATAAGGCTCATAATTTAATACATTTACATAGTCTCATCCTGAAAATCAACTTTTAGTTGATTACATTTATTCAGGATAAAAAACATTTTCTTCTTTTATTTTACAGAATTCCCATTATGAGTAGTACCATTGAACATTCCCAGAAACTAAAGCATTTTAATATGTATCATACTTTAAGCTTGTCAGAATGTTGAGGAACTTTTTATTAGTCATTCCCCTGGGGTACAAATGTGGTGAGACACAGAGGCCTATTTCTCTTAGCCACTCTTCAAAATAAAAAATAAAGTCAAGTTTATGTATATAGAGCTTTTCAGCAACAAGGCACTCAAGGCGCTGTACATAAGGAAAAACATTACAATGATACAGAAAATCAAACAACAGAGGTAATTAAAAAAGAGAGAATAGAATGATGGATAAGAAAACTAAAGGAAAATTGGATTGAAAACTTAACTAATAATGTTTAGATGGCACATTCCAAGGCCATTCTAAACAAATAAGTTTTTAATCTTCATTTAAAGCAACTTAGGGTTTCGGTGCTTTTACAGTTTTCTGGGAGTTTTTTTCCAGATTAGTGGAGCATAAGAACTAAAAGTTGCTTCTCCATGTTTGGTTCTGGTTCTGGGTATGCAGAGTAGATTTGAGCCAGAAGATCTGAGAGGTCTGGGTGGTTGATACACTCACAACATGTCTGTAATGTACTTTGGTGCTAAGCCATTCAGTGATTTATAGACTAACAGAAGTATTTTAAAGTATATTCTTTGAGATACAGGGAGCCAGTGTAAGGACTTTAGAACCGGGGTGATGTGCTCCACTTTCTTAGTTTTAGTGAGGATGCGGGCAGCAGCGTTCTGGATCAACTGCAGCTGTCTGATCGACTTTTTTGGCAGACCTTTGAAGACATCATTGCAGTATTCACCTGACAAAAGGGACGTGTTTATTATTTGTGTTAAATCAGATGTTTTTACGGGCAAAGCTTTCTTAAGGAAAGCTGTGGGTAAAACATCGAGACAGCAGGAATAAGAGTTTAGTTGGTGTATGATTTCTTCTAAGTTTTTGTAGTTTATTTGGTGAAATTGGGAAATTTAGTCAAAATCAGTTCTAGTTGGAGACAACTTTGGTACTGGAGTTGATGTGGATGTGCTGACTGCCCCTCTGATCTTTCAGGGTTTTTTCAGTAAAGAATTTAGCAAATTCATTGCAGGCCCTGGTAGGGTGGAGTTCAGATGCTATAGTTACAGGAGGGTTTGTTAACCTGTCGACCGTGGCAAATAATGCACGAGTTGTTAATGTTTTTGCTGATGATCTCAGAAAAGAAAGATTCCCTTGCATTTTTCAGTTGTATGTTATATCTGTATAGTCTCGCTTTATAGATAATATAGTGAACCTGGAGTCCAGTCTTTCGCCACCTGCGTTCAGCTTTTCGACACTCCTTTTTTTCACTTCTGACTGGTGGAGCACTTCTCCACAGAGACATTTTCTTCCCAGAAACGACTTTCACTTTAATTGGAGCAATTGAATCAATGATGTCTGAGATTTTAGAATGAAAGTTATCTACCAGCTCATCTACAGTGTTACAGGACAAAGTGGAGGTAGAAGAGTAAATCTGGTTAAAGGTTTCAGCAGCACCTTCCTTAAAAATGCGTTTTCTTATCATGTCTCTTTGGGAAACTGAGCCATTGGAGATGATGTTTTCAAAAATAACAGAAAAGTGGTCAGATAGAGCAACATCAGTTACAGACACCTTGGAAATGTTTAGACCAAGTCCAAAATATGTCCCTGTTTGTGCGTTTGCTGTTTAACATGTTGAGTCAAACCAAAATTTCTAAGAGTGTCACATAGATATATTGTACTTCTGCCTTCAGGATTGACCATGTGAATGTTGAAGTCTCCCACAATAATTAAACAGTCATAATCAACACATATCACTGTCACGGTGTGACATTTTGGTTTTTGTTTTATGGTCTCTTGTGGTTTATTTTGTCTAGACGTTTTTTTATTTTTGGTTTTTGCATTCAGTCTTATTAGGTTCACCTGCTCCCTCTCTCTCCCTGCGTCCATGTCACACCTGTTCACCGTTTCTTTGATTGTCTGCCCTTTGTTTCCCTCTCATGTCTCGCAGTATATTAGTTGGTCTTATTTACTGAATAGAAGAGATTAGATGTGAGACGTCTGGCTCCCGGCTTATTCAAACAGAAACCATCTTGCTTGAAGAGGTGTCTTTTTTTCCCAAAAATATTGTCGATGAAGTTCACAGATGTATTAGCACATGTTTTTTTCAACCATTTATTAATCATCAGCAGTCTTGAAAAAATCTCATCTCCACAGAAAATCGGTGCAAAGGGTCCGCTGAGAAACACCTTGATATTGAGACCTCGAACAATATTCAGAAGACGAGTGAAATCCTCCTTCAGTCTTTCTGATTTTTTCTTAGCCTCATCATCCATGGCTCCACAGTGTATAATAAGGTTTTCTAGAGACTGTGATTGCAAGAATATTCTCTGAGATATTGGACACCACACTACTGGTACTAATAATAACTTCTGTGTTTTTCTTGCTGCAGAGGTTTTTTATCCCATCCATAGCTGTGTTGCCCACTATTAGGGTTCTTGGTCCAGTGGGGCACTTTTTCTCTTGCAATGTATAACATGCGGTAGGTTTATTCTCAGTGTTCTGAATGCCGGCTGAGTTGTTGAACTGGCTGTCACTGTTTGGGATCACAGGCAGAGTTGAATCATCGTTGTACCCCATATTCACCTCCACATCTACTTCTAGTCGATGGATTTTCATCTCCAAAACAGCCAAATTCTGTAAAAGTTTGTTGAAGTCCTTTGTGGTGAAGGGAGGCGTTTTGTGCTGATTAGCTGGCGTCAACTTGTCCTTCTTTCAAGTTCGATTATAAAAACATCCAAATCCTTTAGAAAAAAAATTAAAATAATAATAATCCTTGGGAGTCGCTGGTAAGAAGTAGTTTTAGTCCAATATTTCCATAATTTTGGCTAAGAAATAAAAAGTTAGGAGTAAAAGAATGCAAGCAAGCAGGGAGCTTAGGAGAAAAGCGTCTGAGCAGGCAGAGAGGCGGAAGTAGAAAAAAAAAAAAAAAAAGAGAACATGTCATTCAACAAAGGCAGATATGTGTTAATTTTCATATTTCAGGAAACTGCAACAGCAAAATAGCTATGTAGCTAAAGTTGCCCATATCTACAGTCAGAGCAATAATTAAAAAGCTTAAAACCAGAAATGAAATCAACAAGGTTAGACGAAGACTCAGAATTAACTTGTATCACTGTACAGGAGGATCCTAAGGGAATAAAACAATACCTAAGATCAACTGTTAAGAGAACTGTAGCAAATTCTTCAGTGTGAGAATATGAATATGTACTTAAGGATTTTTTCATATCTTTGCCAGTACTGCTAATAAATGTGGAGGGTGCTGAAGATGTATCACACAACAGGTCCAGTTAAAAGACAATCTTGGTCTAACAATCCTGGCTATTGGAGTACTATGACACCAATAATAAAGGCTTTCTTCTTACATGCGTAATTACAGTTGTGAAAATGAGTATAAAACATACTGGGGGGTTTTTTGGACTAATGGACACATTTTTAGTTTCTGGTAATAACACAGGTAACACAAGAAACAAAATAAATAAATCCATGAATTAAGGTTACATCACATAAAGTGGAATGAAACAAGTAAAAAGGAATTGCTCAGGTGGAAATTTGGCCGATTCTTTTACACAGTCTCTTGTGTCCTCTGATGTTTCTTTACTGTAAATAGATTTTCAGTTGGATCCAAGTCAGTTGATTTCCATGTCCATTCTAGAAACGTTATTTTCTTTCTTTGAAAGCCATGAAAATTTTCCATAGCTGCATGTTTGCTTTAACCTCTTAAGCCCGAGGGTCCCCTTACAAGGGGACTTGGTCTCTTTAGCTCGTAGCTGACTAACTTTGAGACTGACACATATGTCATATGATACATACATACATGACACATACGCCAGATCTTCATCTGAGACTCCTCTACAAAAGTATCTACTTCATTCTCATATTCACTGACCACAGCTCAAACGGCATGCAAAAATGCATGCAGATAGCCAAATGCAGCTTATGACCAAGAACTGTTTTGCAGTGTGGCATGGTTCAAAGTGAACTGTTATTCCTTTTCTCTATTCACCCTTTTTCATTATAGTTTGCTTATATATAGTTTGGAATTAGAGTGTGAATATAAAGGGTGCTGAAAAAAAAAAAAAAAAAAAAATTTGGGGGGGAAAAACTGTACTTTTATGACCAAATATATAGTAGCAACCCACATTTTCAATTTCAAGAATAAATTCAAAATTTCAATAATGGTGCGAAAGTGTGCCAAAATGGCACAGTAGGGGTCCGACTGGATTTGTTTCAGTCTAAACATGTTACTTTTCAATTGCTTGTTGTGTTGACACCAGACTGGCTACAGATGTCACTCAGATGTTGTAGTTACAATTTATTGTGTTTATTTCCTTCTTTATAGCAGGAGTAAGAGGTTTTGTATATAAACATCTGTTTTATTTAGCCAGAAATTATTTTTTGGGCATTTAAACCTCATTTACTCAGGTCCCGAATAATTTACTCTTAAATTTTCACATCCACATGATCCTCCAGGACCTTTCTGTTAGTTGATACCAAGATTAGCAGTTTAGCCATTGTACAACTTGAGAAATGCCTTGTAAAGTATGAGTATGCATTTTTGGGAAAATAGACCCTAGGGCTTAAGAGGTTAAACACACTCATTTCATCTTTTGATTTGGATCAAGAATTCCCCAGTACATTTCTCCATTCATCCTTCCTTCAGTTATATAATGACCGCCAGTGCCATATGCTGAAAAGCAGCCCCATGCCATGGTGCCTATAGAGTGTATTATTTATGTTGAGCTTCTTACCCCTTCCTTGTGTTCTGTTTACTACTATTACTATATTATAGTTAGTTTTGGTCTTTTGCTTTTGTTTTCTAAGATCCTTCTGTGTCCGGTTTTATTCACTGTGTTAGTCATTTTCCCTAATTTTTCTTTAGCTTTCCCTGAGTTACACCTTTTATTTTATTCAGTGTTCACCACCCGTTTTTATAAGGAATTGATCTTTAATCACTCCTTTGTCAGGACCTCTGTCTATACTCCATCCAGTCTCCTGTGTCACTCCTGTATTTTGTTTTTGTTTCTTGCTCTGGACTCTGTTTTTAAGTATTAATTATTTTTCTATTAAATTCATTCCATCATGCATCTTCCTGTCTGCATTTGGGTCCATCTCCGCAAAACATGACAAAAACAAAAGTAGCTGCTGATTTCAGGTCTTTCTGAAGCTCTCTGTAAGTGGACCTTGGCTTTTGGATTGTTCTTCTGAGAATTTGTTTGACTCCTTAGGTAGAAATCTTGCAAAGAGGTTGTGGCTTGTGCGTAGTGAACAATGTTCTTTCTGTTTCTGGATTATGGTTCCCATGCTGCTTATTGAAACATTCAGAAATGTTGAAATACATCTGTAAGCACTGCAATGTTTTGCAACAATAATGCTGCAAAGGTCCAAAGAGAGCAGTTTTCCCCGTTATTAGATGCTCCTATGAGAAACCTTCTAATTGGCCAATAATTAGGACTAAACCAGCAGCAGGGTTGTTTTCTTAATCCTAAAGGTCTCTTGGCTTTTTGTGTCAGTACTAACTCCCAGTGCAGCTTATTTGACCATGTTGCCTCCTTAGACAAGTTTTGAATTATTTTGATGCATTAAAAATGGCTATCACTACATAAAGCAGGTGAATTTAGCATAGAGTCACCACTCACTCAATAAGGGTTAAACCCAAAGTAAAGGGGCCTTGAGGATGTGCAGGCCACTTTAATAACTGGCCTGAAAACTGAGCTCTTCCATCTTCATTTTAATCATTCCTGCACATATAAAATTTAATTAGTTAATAAAAACATCATCTTAGTCATAACAAAAACACAAATGTCTTTAAGATGTCAGTATTGTTTGACACTAAAGTAAGCATTACTCTAGGACCTGGAGTCCTTGCAGAACACATTCCAACAGAACTGTCCTGTTTTTACAAGGCTTTTACAGAATAGACTCTTAATCTGTTGATCATTTCTATCATTTCAAACACATTATTCATGTTTTATTTTTCAGCAAGTTCTCAATGCATTTGACACTGACTGCTTAATCAGTTCAGCAGGTCCATCCGATACAATGCAGGCGAGCACAGAACTCCCGACAAGTGATGCACCTGAAAATTGGCTGGTGAAGGGAAAGCATTAATTTTCAGCTTGAATGATCAATCAATCAAACTCAGTCCAGAAAATTAAAAAGATCCAACCATTCCCAATCATAAATACGTGTCAACAACTCACACTAACAGCAACACTCTCAAAGCTATCCATTTTTTAAATATGAGTGTTTTTTTTATTTAAATAAACTTAACAGAATTACAAATGCTCAAAAAAGCTGCTAATAGGAAAACTACTTTGTTCAACATATCTGCTAAAACCCACTGGAGGACTTACACAGACAACAGGAAGGATAAATAAAGTACATCATGTTTACTTCTTTATATCTTTTAGGGGTGTCATCTTTTATCTGTCATGAAACGTGCAATCAGATAATATTGCCATACTTTTGGAATGTTCTATTTCAAAAGGGAATATTCACAGACTACTGTTACTAAGGTTAACCGGACAAAATAGGATGTCAAACACAGCTTCAAATATCACCTTAAGTTGTTTGTTTTTAAAATTACTGTAATATTCTGTTTAAAAACAAAGGCTGCATCACAGCAACTCACCTCTCACTCAAATATGGTTTGTCGTCACATTTCTTTCTAATAAAAATAATTAATAATAAGTTAGGGTTTGTTTGGACACATGCCTCTCAGGAGTCTTTTTGTGCCTCTTTTCGCTGGATTTTACAGTGAAGTTTTATTGTACTGTAATACCTTTGTTATGAAAACAGTTACATTTATAATTCATTCAAAAAGTAGAAAAAATATATTTTAAATCATACTTAAATCTCTTAAAGAAAATTCAGAATCAGCTGTAATCAGTGTCAGCTTTACAGAGGTTTAATAAATTAGATTTAAAAAATCAGCAGCACAATCATTGCTCTTTGCATCTCTGCTCACAACAGCGGTCTCTCAAACTCAAGTGAAGTTGTGTTAAAGTTGTTTGTACTTCTAGTCAGACAGATGCACAAAAAGCCTTCCTCAGACAGCCATTGACCCTGGAAGTAATACTGTTATATTTTCTTCTTCTTTCTTTTGTCTTGAGCCACAAATCGAGTAGAAGTAATTTGATTTAGCCATGGACATTTGCCATCGATTGTCTGTCCTCTTGGAAGCTCTGGTCAAGTGTTTGTCCAAACAGTTAATAAGTGAATAAGAGTCAGAGAAGAGAAGGATGGCGGTCAGAGTGAGAAGCAGACAGATAATAATAAAAGTCAAGTTCGACTCAGACACAATCAACACTTTATCACAAAAGCAAGATTGAAAAATTCAACCAAAAAAAATTCTTATAAATTTTGCTTTTACTTTAGAACTAAAACTAAAATAGCTTTGTCTTTGCTAAAGCTAGAAATGGTGGAGTGGTACATTGAGAAAAAAATCTTATTTCTTCAGCACTCGTGTCAAAGTTAATGAAAGTATGATAAAATGTTATGGTAATAAGATTGTCTTTAGTAATTAGCATAGCTGTTGAATGGTCCATTATTGATTATTTATTTGAAGTAAAAAACATCTACAAAGTTACCCTGAATGTGTGGCAAAAGGGCATTTTCATTCAAAGATTTTTGATTATTCAGTAATACTTCAGTATAATTTTTGCCATAAGGATCCCACACAAGAACTAAATGATGTACAGATTGCTGAGAACATATTTTTCAGTCTGAGTAAGCACTCCAGTTTTCTTTCACTTCTGCCTTCAACTTGCAGTGGTTGTTTACTCCATCTGTTAGTTCGCAGGCACTCTTGTATGTGCCATGCATGAGCTTTTTGCTTCCTAATGTTTGTGTGTGTGTGTGTAAGTGTGTGTGTGTGTGTGTGTGTGTGTGTGTGTGTGTGTGTGTGTCCACTTGAAAAATCTAATTGTTTAGGCACAGACCTCTGGAATAGGCTAAAATAATTCCTACATTATACAATCAAATAAAATGACTCACACTTAGCGCCACTTTATATTATGTCTGACTGATAAGAAGGTCAAAGAACCCCCCCCCCCACTCCTTCTCTCTCTCTAAAACCTTCATCTCCTTTAACTGTGTGCTAGTGAGGGGACGCTGCCCTGAGCCCACCACTGATATGTGACATCAAGGTGAACTGCTCCATGCTCCACCAGGAGTACCAGGCCTATTAAAAGAGAAAAGAGCCATGGGCCAAATTGTCTGTTTCCTTTTTTAGCTCATCGTCCTCCAGAGGATAGGCTTGCAGAGCAATAGGCACAGAGAGAGAGCCCGAAAAACTGAAAAGAGATAGGTGACGAGAGCACTTTTGTGTAACCAGAAATAAACATTTTAGCCTTTTTACATAATGTGTTGACACAAACTATGAGAATATGTCTAAGAGATCAAAGTGCGATTTTTTTATAGGTCACTATATTGTGTAGTTTTTATTTCTTCCTTGTCATTCTTGCTTTTTTTTTACTTTTCACTAAACATTATTTTGCTGAGGCCCTTTTTACAGAAATGGAAATTATTCATTGATTAGTTATGGACCCACTCCAAAATTGCTGACCAACTATGTTTTAACATACAGTGTCTGGTAAAAGTAAAAGTATTCATACCCCTTGAACTTTTCCACATATTGTGGAAAAGCCAAAATTACAACCACAAACAAAAATAAATTGTATACCACAAAGTGTGTGAAGTGGCATGAAAATTATATATGATTTATTTTTTTTTACATCTTTAGGGACGTGGAATGTCACCTCGCTGGGGGGGAAGGAGCCTGAGCTTGTGCTGGAGGTTGAGAGATAGACTAGAAATAGTCGGGCTCGCCTCCACGCACAGCGTGGGCTCTGGAACCCATCTCCTCGAGAGGGGCTGGACTCTCTTCTACTCTGGAGTGGCCCACGGGGAGAGGCGGCGGGCCGGGGTGGGTTTGCTTGTCTTCCCCCAGCTCAGCCGTCTCGTGTTGGGGTTTACCACAGTGGATGAGAGGGTCGCATCCCTGTGCCTTCGGGTTGGGGAGAGGTCTTATTCTACTGGGGGACTTCAACGCCCACGTGGGAAACGACAGTGACACCTGGAGAGGCGTGATCGGGAGGAATGGCCTCCCCGATCTGAATCCAAGCAGTGTTTTGTTATTGGACTTCTGTGCCAGTCACGGGTTGTCCATAATGAACACCATGTTCAAACATAAGGGTGTCGATCAGTGCACTTGGCACCAGGACACCCTAGGCAGGAGGTCAATGATCGACTTTGTTGTCGTATCATCAGACCTTCGGCCGCGTGTTTTGGACACTCGGGTGAAGAGAGGGGCTGAACTGTCCACTGATCACCACCTGGTGGTGAGTTGGATCCGCTGGGGGAGGAGAAAGCCGGACAGACTTGGCAGGCCTAAGCGCATAGTGAGGGTCTGCTGGGAACGTCTGGCGGACCCTTTGGCCAGGGATGTATTCAACTATGTGTCTGGGGAGAGGGACGTCTGGGCGTCTCTGCTGAGTCTGCTGCCCCCGCGACCTGGTCCCGGATAAAGCGGAAGACGATGAGTACGAGTTCTTTTTTTTTTCAAAACAAAAACTGAAAAGGGCATTGTGTAAAAGTAATTGGTAAGTTCTGTCAAAATGCAGCAGAACCTGAACAATTTAGTTCTTTTCGGTACATGAAATATAGCGCCTTAACAGGTTAGTTTGGCTTTTTGAAAAGAGGTTTCATGAACTTATTGGTAAATAAATAAATCCTCAGAGCTGTTGAGACTAAGGTTGTTGTACAAGATTTGTTTTAGTTGAGGTTAGCAGTTTGAAATGGTTCCACTGATATGTGTTCATTTGGGGCTGAACATTATGATACTGAATATTACTAATCTATAATTTCACAAGAGATGATGTTGTTAACTTTGGTGCTCTTTCGTTCGAACAATGTGTGTGAATTTACCTTGTTTGTGCCTGTCAGCTGTAAAAATCTGACATATCCGCTGCGACTCGGTCTGTTCCCACGGAATGGGCTAAACTTATGGATTTTAACCATACTGTCAGTTATGCTACAGCATCAAAGTTGGTACGTTCCTGAGGTTTCCAGGTCTTACAGTATTATAAAATGGGCCAAATCATACCATATTGATACAGCTCTTCTGCTTAGCGTTTTACCACTGTGAGGATGTACTTACATTTAAGCTGATATGACAACTTTTTACACAGGTAAGGAAACTATTACAGATAATAACTTCATAACACATTTACTATTCTGTCTGCTGTAAAGGCCATAGCAGACCTCTACAATCGTAAAACAACTTCAGTTTCTAAAATGTATTTAAATATTTTATGTCAACGATATTTTATGGAAATTAACAGTGTTGTCAAATTTGCACTGGCCTATTAAAAGAGAAATTACACAATAGATGATGATTTTCAGGCCCATGTAATAAATGAGAATATTATTAAAAAGTTCATTTATTTCAGTAACTC
The DNA here is from genome assembly GCF_021462225.1 of Girardinichthys multiradiatus. NCBI lineage: Eukaryota > Metazoa > Chordata > Actinopteri > Cyprinodontiformes > Goodeidae > Girardinichthys > Girardinichthys multiradiatus. The sequence goes on along the minus strand of NC_061796.1, from coordinate 26,371,749 downwards.
AATTCACTCAGTGAAATACAATAAATAGATTCCACACAGAATGTTTTCAAGCCTTTATTTGAATAATGATAATTTTTACACTTCTGGCAAATAAAAACATGACATTTAAGTTTAAAAGGTTGAAATTTTAAAAGGTACTCTAAATCTGAGAAAAGAGCCTCACCGGAATGCATGTCCCAGTTTACTGAATATGACTGTACGTATATGACAAAGGAAATTAAAGTAGGAGGTGCAGCACCAACAGCGATCGTCTATATAATACACGGACAGAGAACAAAACATGTAAAGCAACACCAATCCTCAATGGCTGATGTACTGCATGTTTTATGTGTCCTTGCTCCAACACGGATAATTTAAATGGCTGCTCACATACTTCCTCAGTATGTGAGCAGGGTCAGCAGAGGTTGGTGATAAACACTTTATTTGAGTCAGGTGTGTTTAACCTGAAACATTTTAAAACAAGAAGACACTGGCCCTTGGGGATTAACATTTGACAATACTAAACATTTTTGCACTCAGAATAACTGTCTGATGTGAATGTAAAGCAGTGTAAAGATAAAAATAAGATGAAAATATTGTAGTAGTTTAAATGAAAGTGATTTTATATTCCACCTTACTTTTCCATCTGGAAGTTGTGTTCCCAGGAAGTGTTTCACAAAGGAAGATCACTGGTGGTGCACCATTATTAAACCTTCAATTCCATGTAAATAGGCATCAGCTTCTCTGTAAGCAAAAGCCGATGCAAGTATAATGATGTTTTAAAGGTTCATATAAACTGCTGTGATGTTTTCACATTGGAGTTGTTGAGATTGAAGTTGTTTTAGGGCACTAAATAAGAAAGGGATCTTAATCTCAAACAAGTTATATTTAAATAGGAAGCTAAAACAAATGGATGTGAAATATGAAAATGCCTGTTAGATTACAATGTGTCAGTTGCAGACCAAACAGAACTTACAGGGTTTGGACAATGAAACTGAAACACCTGTCATTTTAGTGTGGGAGGTTTCATGGCTAAATTGGACCAGCCTGATAGCCAGTCTTCAAAAGATTGCACATTGCACCAGTAAGAGCAGAGTGTGAAGGTTCAATTAGCAGGGTGAGAGCACAGTTTTGCTCAAAATATTGAAATGCACACAACATTATGGGTGACATACCAGAGTTCAAAAGAGGACAAATTGTTGGTGCATGTCTTGCTGGCGCATCTGTGACCAAGACAGCAAGTCTTTGAGATGTATCAAGAGCCACGGTATCCAGGGTAATGTCAGCATACCACCAAGAAGGACGAACCACATCCAACAGGATTAACTGTGGACGCAAGAGGAAGCTATCTGAAAGGGATGTTCATGTGCTAACCCGGATTGTATCCAAAAAACATAAAACCACGGCTGCCCAAATCATGGCAGAATTAAATGTGCACCTTAATTCTCCTGTTTCCACCAGAACTGTCTGTCGGGAGCTCCACAGGGTCAATATACACGGCCGGGCTGCTATAGCCAAACCTTTGGTCACTCATGCCAATGCCAAATGTCGGTTTCAATGGTGCAAAGTGCACAAATCTTGGGCTGTGGACAATGTGAAACATGTATTGTTCTCTGATGAGTCCACCTTTACTGTTTTCCCCACATCCGGGAGAGTTACGGTGTGGAGAAGCCCCAAAGAAGCGTACCACCCAGACTGTTGCATGCTCAGAGTGAAGCATGGGGCTGGATCAGTGATGGTTTGGGCTGCCATATCATGGCATTCCCTTGGCCCAATACTTGTGCTAGATGGGCGTGTCACTGCCAAGGACTACAGAACCATTCTTGAGGACCATGTGCATCCAATGGTTCAAACATTGTATCCTGAAGGCGGTGCCGTGTATCAGGATGACAATGCACCAATACACACACCAAGACTGGTGAAAGATTGGTTTGATGAACATGAAAGTGAAGTTGAACATCTCCCATGGCCTGCACAGTCACCAGATTTAAGTGTTATTGAGCCACTTTGGGGTGTTTTGGAGGAGCGAGTCAGGAAACATTTTCCTCCACCAGTATCACGTAGTGACCTGGCCACTATCCTGCAAGAAGAATGGCTTAAAATCCCTCTGACCACTGTGCAGGACTTATATATGTCATTCCCAAGATGAATTGATGCTGTATTGGCCGCAAAAGGAGGTCTTACACCATACTAATAAATTATTGTGGTCTAAAACCAGGTGTTTCAGTTTCATTGTCCAACCCCTATATCTTCTTATGTACAAAATTATAGTATGTTAGAGGTACTGCATGATAACTGCCAGAGACACTGTTGAACGTTTGTGCTCAGCTCTGTTTTGAATGTTTCCTCTTTGGGTTATAATTTACCTTTTTTGCTCCCATTTTTGTGAAGATTACCTTATTATGTTCAGAGACGCATGGGTGCTCAAGTCTGTAGTAATAGATGTTCACCATGACTCATGATTATACTCACCTGTAGAACACAGCTGTTAGCACTTTCCTGTTTGGACGTGTGACAAGCTCCACTGCTGAGCAGGGTGACATCAACAAATATATTTCACCCACCTGATGGCAGTCTCAGGTGTTGCTTTCTTGTTGTCCCTGTGCTCAGCTGTGTATCTGTTTCTGTCATGTTACCCGAACAGTGCTTTGCTTCTATTCCTGCAAACAATGCTGAGTCTAGAAAACCTTAACCTCCTTGGAGGAAGAAATAAAACTAACATTTTAGAAAAGGAACACCATACTGACAGCCAAATATGATTTTGTTGTTAGTATGATAAGCAGGGATAAGTATTACCTGAGGCAGAGATGGAGGTAAGGCTCATCCTTCTTAAAGAGGGGTCTGAAATCTAACCCATGATTCCACCACCACCATTTTGTAACCAATTATTGTAATTTAGTTTTACATTACCCATTGTATAAAACATGTATGCCTAAGTTTAGGCAGGCAACTTGATCTCTTTGTCAGACTCTGGAGACTATATCAAGCATGGGCTAACACTTTTGACGTTCTGTTCAACCTGCTAAACCTACTGCTGCTCCTGCCTCCCTGCCTGCTGCTGCCAGCTGCTTGGTTCTGTTCAGGCCATCCAACCTTGGGCTGAACAGAACCTCCACCCTTGGGCAACACCTTAGGCTCCGAGGTCAGAACTGTCTCCTCACTTCCTTTTAGGTGAAGTCAAGTCAAGTTTATTTATATAGCACTTTTCAGCAACAAGGCACTCAAAGCGGAAGACATATTCAGGGTCAAGGGATGCTCTCAGCACCTCATGAGCCTAAATGCCAAACTTAAACATTTTCTATAGTGGCTAATAAACATATATTTAAACATTTACATGTCAAGGCTTTAGAATTTATGTTATTTATTCTTAAATAGTTGCAAAGCTGTTTATACAGTAGCAACAATTCTATAGGCTTTGTGGACTGAGGCTGTAAATGGGCACTTAAATGGAGTTCAGTGAGAAATCATTTTCATTATGTTATAATATGATTTGACAATTTATTGTTTTCTTTCTGTCTGTCATGCAGCCTTTACAAAATGTGTAGACATCCCTATTTTCTAAGCATTTATGTACGCTAGGCCATTTTACCTCAATGAATGACCATCTTAATGATGTTTCTTGTTCTTTTACAAACAATCTCTCAAAAAAAAACTACAAACAGCTGCACACAGTAATCCCGTTTTCCTGTGAATCTGCAGCTCTATTAAAGTTTTGATTCTGGAACACTGTAATTGTGTTGCTGTAGACATTAGAACGGTTAAGACTAGCTATGTAGTTTGCTGACTGTTCCATCCCCAGCAAGGACAAAGAAAACTACAAGTACAGCAGACAAGCTGTGAAAGAAAGCTTACTCCATCCCACTAGATATAACTCACCCATGCTGGCATGCTCCCTGTTCTGCAGAAAAATACACATAGACTGTACTCAATATGCAGAAAGACTAAAACAAACAAATGACACATCTAACCACACATCTTTTGTATTCAGGGTCGGCAGCAGTTTATAAGCCAAGTTTGAGACATGAGGAGAATGTTGTGGGAGGAGAAACTATGTTACTGTAAAAGATTTGGCACATCGAAGCATAAAGCAGACACCTAGCAAAGTGACAAAACCATTTATATACTTGTCAATAGGCTGATAAATGAGCCATTTATAGTGAAGAATAAATGTTGATTTTTTTTAATGCTTTACTTCAAGAAATACCTGACTTTTACTGAAGCTGAAAGGAAATTGATTTGGAATTTTTATTTTATGGAATAGAAAGGCCAAATAACCTTGACACTAGTACTACAGTTTCACAACATTATGGTATATTATTTTAACTATATCTTCTATCTGCATGTTAAATGTTTGTAATTATGTTTTTCTCACACTAATTACATCTTTTTAACATTTAGCTAATATTATCTGTGTGACTTTTTTTTAACAGAAAAAACAAACACCCACATTTTCCCTAATTTCTTTAGATTTGTAATAGGACATAATAAAAATGTAAAATAACTATAAGTATTGTTTATGTATCTTTTATAACACAAATGCATATTCCAGATATCAGCATAAGCACATTAGGTTCAAAATAGACCCAAACCTAGCATTTACCCATTCATGTGTAAAAGTGTTTTAGTGAACAAAGGTCTCCATGGAAGCTTGTAAAAGACTCCATTAATTAAACTGCCTGTTTCAATCTATGTCCAGCTTTTTCAATTAAAGTAATTGTATCTCTCCCTGAGAAACGGACCACTTGCTTGTTAGCTCAGACATTTCTTCACATATTTCACTGTTGAACAACCCTTCTTAATTTAAACCACTGAATACATGCTTACATCTGCCAATTGTAGTGTTAATATTATTTCTGTTTGGACAGATATCCCTAACTAAGAATGACTGGCAAGCTCAGCTGACCACAACATCACTTTCTTGGGAGATATAGATTAGCAATAATCAGTCAGCCTGGATAAATAAATCATTTTGACACTAATAAATATTTATTAAAACTTCATTTTTAAATGTTGAAAATGCACATGCAGGTGTTTTGTGTGCCGTGTGTGTACACTGACAGAACCAACCAATCAAAAGTAAATACAATCTACAATCTCTTTTTCTCTGCACTTTTCTGTTAAGTATTAGACATTGGAATTTCATAGTTTTGCTTTAGGTCAAATAATGAAGAATAAGGGAGCACCTTTCTTATAACATTTCTGCTACATCATTTGGAAAGATCTCATCAATTTCAGTTAAATCAGGATAAACATGATTAAATGTATTTACAAATGCAGTTTACTTGTATCTGTGTATCAATATAATTTTGCAGATGAAATTCCAAGTTGGAAATTCTAAAGTTTCCTACCAACCGTAACCTCCTTCCACGTGTATAAAGTATACCAATAACTACTGTGATAAACTGGTTATTTACACTTTTTTCAGTTTGTATTACACATATAGTTGTGGACAATATCTGTTATGTTTGAATGCATGCAATGAAAATAAATACAACTGTATTGACTTCTAGTGCTAGTACCAAATAGATTTCTAGAGTAAACAAAATTCAGGCATACTTCTGGAACAGGAAGTAACCCTAACCCTCAGACCTTCAGGAAGTGCTTCTGAGTTGTGACAGCAGCAGTTTAGCTTGTTTATTCATTTTACATCTGGGTTTTTTCTCTCACCTTTGTCTTTGCAGTGCTGTGTTGTGCTATCACACAAGATAGTTATTATTGATAATTAAATTAAATTGCTGAAATGTAATAATGATTATATGTAACATACAAACCAAATTGTAATTAATTATCTTTCTCATAACAAAAGCAAGCTGGAATCTTCCACTAAATTGCAACTATTTAACTATTTCTCAGTAGTCCAGGGAACCTAACATTGCGTACACTTTATGAAGCAAAGTTGCCTTAAAATACAAAAGTCTCTTTGGAAACTGAATTGAAAAAATGTGAAAACATTGGATTTTACAATTAATAAAGTAACTTCTAAGCAATGTCTGTCCACCAAAGGTCTGCATTTTGACTTTATAACTGTGGAGTTATACTTGATTTAGTTTGTTTTGTATTTTTTAGGCAGAAATTGCTTCTAAAACCCTGTGGGCATAAGAAAATAAGCATATCAAACTGAGGGGACAACACCTCCAACATCTTAATAATCTCAACACAGTGATGTGCATTATATTTTGCATACTTAATAGGAAACTTTTAAGAAATTACTTCCCAGCATTGCCTTTCTGCACATCTCATCCCATCACTGTGGCATACACAATTTAATGTCCAGAAGGGCCAGCGGAATTCAGAAAAAATCCTTGCATGGGCATCAAAACCTAGAGACTATGTAGTATTTATGCAGTTGCTACTCATATCTTGCAGCAATAGCCCAATAATAATGTTACTCAATCTCATGCCACACTTGACAGGTACTCTGTGTATAAAGATTCATTCACCTTGGCACCTCTGACCAATTCTCTTAATCTAGTTGAGATATATTTGGGAGAACCCGTCGACTGTTAAAAAGAATGAAACATTCACCCCCAGGTATTCATTACGGACAAATGAGACAGTAAATTAACAGCTACTCTGTCCTGATAAAGTAGGAGTATGTACTTTTTATACCCCTTATCCCAGTGCACATGCACTGCAAAAATGGGCACATTTGAAATGACACACAGACTCCAAAGATGAGAAAATACCACATTTTTCACCACATGCACTTAAATTTTTCACGTTAGGTTGACATTAAATGCTTTTTTTTTTTACATGACAACATAGCAGTTTAATAGCAGCTAAGGACATTAATGCCCAAGCATCAAACCTGAAAAATGCATTGTAGTAGTGTGGTCCTTGTAACTGTCTGATTAGAAAATTGTCTTTTGGAAGTCATAACATTACAAGTTGTCAAGTAGGAAATGTGCTTTGGCAGAAAAATTTACCATAGTTGGCCAAAATTATTCTCACTTGTATTGCATTAGACACTAACATTTGTTAGAACTCTGGCATAAGCAGTTACCAGCGCTGGAAGCTTTTAGCATCAGACCTCAGCCCACCAGGTTTCAGAAATCAGAGCAAAAACCAACTGAAACTGAAATTAAAACAAAAATCTTACAGTAAATGTTGTACGTAAACTTGTCTCAACTGAAAGTCCTGATTTAAAATCCTGTGGCTCAGATGTACTAAAAGAGTTTCCTATCCCCAGCACCACTTATAGTCATGTTTAATTCAAAGCAAACATTCCTTATTTATTAGCTCCCTTCTCTCTAAAGCGTTGTGATGTTTTGATGCAAATGTTTCCCCACTGACCTTGTAGCCTTCCTCTTCCCACCCCCTCTCTCACTCTCCCATTTCTTACACACAAGGATTTGCAATCTCTTTTCCACTCCTGTCCTTCAACACTTTTCCCTAGTCTTTAAGTACAGTTTGCTGTCTAAACGCGTTGGGGCTTGAGCAAGAAACCTTGGGAAATCAAAGCACTTTGCAATTCACTGTACCAGTGCAGACTCACATGAAACAATATGTAATATAATCTGCGGTGAGGTTCTGTTAAAGTTTCGTAAAGAGTAGAGCTGCCGGGTATTACATAATCAATGTGTGCAAAACTACAATTGCAAAGCATTGTTTGGATGTAATATTTGGTAGGATGTTATATTTTAATTGGCATGCATACAACTTCTGTGAGTGAGTATTATAGTATTTGGCCGGGTGGATTAATTTTCATGGCCGTCCAAGTCCACAAATAATGTTCAGTATTCATAAATAACAGCTATGCTGAAACTCAATAAGTAGTGGGGACATTGTGATAAAGGAAAAATAGAAAAGAATTAAGAAAATGTGAGTCTATCATAAATAGCCAAAGGACAAATTAATGTTTACGATGTTTTAAAAGTGCCTGTGACACACTTTTCCTACAAATGCCAAAATTGAAAAAAAAAAAAACTTGATATTGAAGGAATTGGGCAGTAATTGACATGATAATAGGATATAAGATGTGAAAAAGACAATTGTGTCACAAAATAGGCATATTTCAATGTTAAAATTTGCAAGTCCAAAGTCACCTGAAAATTACGTCTAAGTGGAAGTTTCCGGTTATTCATTGTGTGAGTGTCAATGATAAACTGTTGAGGTAGAAGCTATGTTGCTTTAAAAACAACGTTAATATGATGAAACGATGCATTGCTGGTTGTGGCAGCAATACTACGATAACAGCCGTTAGTCTGCACCATTTTCCTGAAGAGAAGAAGATCAGAGGTGCTTGGATCAGAGCTGGAAAACTGATGAGGGACAGATGGGTTGGTCCCACCAAGCACAGCCATTTGTGATCGGAGGACTTCTCAGCAAACTGTTTTGAACAAGAAACCTCTGAATTCACAAGATAAATTATGTCAGAGTGGTTGGGATATCTTTCAGATGAAGGAGAATATTGAAGCAGATGCTATAGCCATGCTGTTCAGAGCATCTGATTGGAAAAGATCACCAAAGTAAAGGTTGTTGTTGCTGTTGCTAAACGGTTAAAGGCTCAGCAGGTAAGAATACATCCTTGTCTCAAAAGTACATTTAGATTTCTGCAGTTATTGTTAATAATAAAACATCCGAAATTATTTGTATTATGAATAATAACAATCCAAAATTATTCTTATTGTTATTATCAAAATAGAATATATTACACGCACATACAATATATTTAAATAAATGTTTTTCTAAAGATTCTAATATAAACTTTAAAAAAATTACACACCAGGTAGTGTTTTCAAATCTTGAATCATCCCTTGTGTCTGCTGCTACTGCTGCATGCTGCTCAGCTTTTCCTCCTGTTGTTTCACTAAGTGCCATATTTACTGTAACCCTGAATGATCTGTGATTTCCCTAACAGAATCTTTCAAATTTACTGAGTTCAAAGGTCACTTCTTAATCATATTAATAGTACAGGGGTTGGACAATGAAACTGAAACACCTGTCATTTTAGTGTGGGAGGTTTCATGGCTAAATTGGACCAGCCTGGTAGCCAGTCTTCATTGATTGCACATTGCACCAGTAAGAGCAGAGTGGGAAGGTTCAATTAGCAGGGTAAGAGCACAGTTTTGCTGAAAATATTGAAATGCACATAACATTATGGGTGACATACCAGAGTTCAAAATAGGACAAATTGTTGGTGCACGTCTTGCTGGCGCATCTGTGACCAAGACAGCAAGTCTTTGTGATGTATCAACAGCCACAGTATCTAGGGTTAATGTCAGCATACCACCAAGAAGGACGAACCACTTCCAACTGATTAACTGTGGACGCAAGAGGAAGCTGTCTGAAAGGGATGTTCGGGTGCTAACCCGGATTGTACCCAAAAAACATAAAACCACGGCTGCCCAAATCAGGGCAGAATTAAATGTGCACCTCAACTCTCCTGTTTCCATCAGAACTGTCTGTCGGGAGCTCCACAGGGTCAATATACATGGCCGGCTGCTATAGCCAAACCTTTGGTCACTCATGCCAATGCCAAATGTCGGTTTCAATGGTGCAAAGAGCGCAAATCTTGGGCTGTGGACAATGTGAAACATGTATTGTTCTCTGATGAGTCCACCTTTACTGTTTTCCCCACATCCGGGAGAGTTACGGTGTGGAGAAGCCACAAAGAAGCGTACCACCCAGACTGTTGCATGCCCAGAGTGAAGCATGGAGGTGGATCAGTGATGGTTTGGGCTGCCATATCATGGCATTCCCTTGGCCCAATACTTGTGCTAGATGGGCGCGTCACTGCAAAGGACTACCAAATCATGCTTGAGGACCATGTGCATCCAATGGTTCAAACATTGTATCCTGAAGGCGGTGCCGTGTTTCAGGATGACAACGCACCAATACACATAGCAAGACTGGTGAAAGATTGGTTTGATGAACATGAAAGTGAAGTTGAACATCTCCCATGGCCTGCACAGTCACCAGATCTAAATATTATTGAGCCACTTTGGGGTGTTTTGGAGGAGCGAGTCAGGAAACGTTTTCCTCCACCAGTATCACGTAGTGACCTGGCCACTATCCTGCAAGAAGAATGGCTTAAAATCCCTCTGACCGCTGTGAAGGACTTGTATATGTCATTCCCAAGACGAATTGACGCTGTATTTGGCCGCAAAAGGAGACCCTACACCATACTAATAAATTATCGTGGTCTAAAACCAGGTGTTTCTGTTTCATTGTCCAACCCCTGTATGTCCTTAGGCCAAGGTCTTGAGCATATCACCCAAGTTGTGTGTCAATCCATCAATCCATTATGTAGATATAAACTTTGGTGCCTATAGCGCCCCCCATGATTGAATGTGTATCACACTAAATGTCACATGCCTTATCAGGATCTCTAATCTTGTTTGGAAATCATGAAATATGATAGAGATATAGTCTATTAACCTTTGTGCTATTTTGCGATTAAAGTTTGCCACACGTAGCTTTAACAACTTTCCAACATTTGAGAATAAATTCATGTCATTTTGTCCTGAGCTTAAAATGTAGGAGTTATCGAAAATAGATTCTTCTCCTGTCTCTGCTGCGTCTCTCTGTGATAATGACTAAAATATATCAAAAGAAATATCAGATTCTTCATCAAGAATGAGCCTACTTTGAAATGCTTTCAGAGTTTTCAGAGCAGCGGAGCTTCCCTTACAGGCTGGTCTGGCTGTTAAGCTAAGTTGGACTGAGAGTTCCCTACTAACCGCTGCCTGATCTCGGCCCAGCACATTGGAATTTCCCACTACTTGTTATCTGTTTGAAGCGACTGAAAGTGAATTTAAAGTGAGTTTAATAGGTCATTAATAACTGCGAGTACCAGAATATAAAATGTAATATTTTCGCTGGAAATTGTAGATATTTTTAATCAATGCGGGCATTATTTATAAAACTGTTTCACCACAGTTCTGTATGAAAAGTCTTTTAATAGAGTACCCCTTAATGATCAAAGAAAGCACTTTCACTTTTCCTTGTACATAAACATGCACATTTCCTAAGATTGTCTTTGATTTAATACTAACTTAGTTGAGTGTGAACTCTTTATTATTTTCCATTTGTCATGGTCTTATGCAGACAGCTCTGCAACAGGAGAGGCCACAGTTCTAGGTTTAGATGCAGTTTCCCAAAACGTCCAGTGATCTTTTTCACCCTCATGAACTACCGTCCTCTTTCTACTATCTACACATCTACTGCTTTATATAAATATATAAATGCTTATGATTAGACAGTCAAGGTATCAATTCCCTGTACTTGACGACCCATCGGTTTCATTGTTTTTTATTTTTATTTCAATAAATAAAATTTTTACTGTTTGTGTATTGGATAACTGAGAAGTGATTACATGAATATAAAAAAAATTGTAAAATATAATAAGTGTGTTAATCAGTGTTTAGTAGTTATTGTAAATGAATCATGCAGTTGTAAAGCAACATATCTGGCCTGAGCCAGGTTGATTAAAAAAATAAATGTAAAATAATGATTTAAACCTTTACTTTTTATAAGCAGTAATGGTTTATCCATATCCCCTCCTTGAACCGCCACCTTAACGTGGTGGAGGGGTTTGAGTGCTCAAATGATCCTAGAGGCTATGTTGTCTGGGGCCTAAATGCCCCTGGTAGGGTCTCCCATGGCAAACAGGCTCTAGGTGATGGGTCAGACAAAGAGTGGTTCAAGAATCCCTCATAAAGAACAACATATCGAGGCACGTGACGTCGCCCGGTACGGCGGAGCCGGGGTCCCACCCTGGAGCCAGGCCTGGGGTCGGGACTCGTCGGAGAGCACCTGGTGGCTGGGTTGCTCCTCGCGGGACCCGGCCGGGATGAGAGACGCGAGGCCATCCCCCAGTGGGCCCATCACCTGCAGGGGGAACCGTGAGGGACCGGTGCAAAGAGGATTGGGTGGCGGACGAAGGTGGAGACCTCAGCGGCCCGATCCCCGGATGCTTAGGCTGGCTCTAGGGACGTGGAATGTCACCTCGCTGGGGGGGAAGGAGCCTGAGCTTGTGCGGGAGGTCGAGAGATATTGACTAGAAATAGTCGGGCTCGCCTCCACGCACAGCGTGGGCTCTGGAACCCATCTCCTTGAGAGGGGTTGGACTCTCTTCTACTCTGAAGTGGCCCACGGGGAGAGGCGGCGGGCTGGTGTGGGTTTGCTTGTTGCCCCCCAGCTCAGCCGTCTCGTGTTGGGGTTTACCCCAGTGGATGAGAGGGTTGTATCCCTGCGCCTTCGGGTTGGGGAGAGGTCTCTGACTATCATTTCAGCCTACGGGCCGAGTGGTAGTTCAGAGTACCCAGCCTTCTTGGCGTCCCTGTCGGGGGTGCTGGATAGTGCCCCTCCCGGGCACTCCATTATTCTGCTGGGGGACTTCAACGCCCACGTGGGGAACGACAGTGACACCTGGAGAAGCGTTATCAGGAGGAATGGCCTCCCCGATCTGAATCCGAGTGGTGTTTTGTTATTGGACTTCTGTGGTAGTCACGGATTGTCCATAACGAACACCATGTTCAAACATAAGGGTGTCCATCAGTGCACTTGGCACCAGGACACCCTAGGCAGGAGGTCGATGATCGACTTTGTTGTCGTATCATCAGACCTTCGGTCGCATGTTTTGGACACTCGGGTGAAGAGAGGGGCTGAGCTGTCCACTGATCACCACCTGGTGGTGAGTTGGATCCGCTGGAGGAGGAGAAAGCCGGACAGACTTGGCAGGCCCAAGCGCATAGTGAGGGTCTGCTGGGAACGCCTGGCAGAGCCCTCGGCCAGGGATGTATTCAACTCCCACCTCCGGGAGAGCTTTGACCAGATCCCGGGGGATGTTATAGACATAGAGTCCGAGTGGACCATGTTCTCCGCATCTATTGTCGATGCTGCTGCCCGTAGCTGCGGCCGTAAGGTCTGCGGTGCCTGTCGCGGCAGCAATCCTAGAACCCGGTGGTGGACACCGGCAGTAAGGGATGCTGTCAAGTTGAAGAAGGAGTCCTATCGGCTGTGGTTGGCTTGTGGGACTCCTGAGGTGGCTGACGGGTACCGTGATACCAAGCGTGCTGCGGCCCGGGCTGTGGCAGAGGCAAAAACTCGGGCCTGGGAGGAGTTCAGTGAGGCCATGGAGAAGGACTACCGGTTGGCCTCGAAGCAATCCTGGCAAACCGTCCGGCGCCTCAGGAGGGGGAAGCAGTGCTTCGCCAACACTGTTTATAGTAGGGGCGGGAGACTGCTGACCTCAACTGAGGACATTATCGGGCGGTGGAAGGAGTACTTCGAGGATCTCCTCAATCCTGCCATCACGCATTCCGTGGTGGAAACAGAGGCTGGGGACTCGGGGTTGGACTATTTCATCACCCAGGCTGAAGTCACCGAGGTGGTTAAAAAGCTCCACGGTGGCAAGGCTTCGGGGGTGGATGAGATCCGCCCTGAGTACCTCAAGTCTTTGGATGTTGTGGGGCCGTCATGGTTGACACGCCTCTTCAAGATTGCGTGGTGGTCGGGGACAGTGCCTCTGGACTGGCAGACTGGGGTGGTGGTCCCCCTTCATAAGAAGGGTGACCGGAGGGTGTGTTCCAACTACAGGGGGATCACACTCCTCAGCCTCCCTGGTAAGGCCTACGCCAGGGTATTGGAGAGGAGAGTCCGACCGATAGAACCTCGGCTTCAGGAGGAGCAGTGTGGTTTTCGTCCCGGCCGTGGAACACTGGACCAGCTCTATACGTCTGGGCGTCTCTGCTGAGTCTGTTGCCCCCGCAACCCGGTCCCGGATAAGCGGAAGACGACGAGTACGAGTACAAGGTTTATGCATATATGGATATATATGGATCCAATTCAAATTTATTGATCCAGTTTAAACTTATGGAATAATCTTCTACTATCATTCATTCGTTGAAAAAAAAATAAAAAACTTATTAGCGAGTCTTTTAATGGGATTAAAGGATTATAGCCCGCTGCTGGACTGAAGGTGTAGTGCAGTTTTCTTCACAACTTCCCCATAAGTCATTAGGCTGATTTAAATAAATGGTCCATGGCCATTCTAAACAATTGAAACAGAAGGTAATAAATGCTTTAAATCCGGTGGCTTTTGCTCAAAAAGGGGCTACTTTATAACGTGACCACAGTATTTATCACCAGTAATGCAACTGCATGCTTTCTGACATTGTGCAGCCCAACCGAAGAGTTTTTAAGTCTGTAGAGAGTAGTGTTAGAAATGGTTGTCAGCAGGGGCGTTTTTAAGGTCTCAAAACATTGGGGGCTTTAGCCCAAATCCAAAATATTTAGATTTCAATAAGACAATTTATAGGTATTTAAATTCATTTAAAATTAAAATAATATAGGACATATTGTACCAGTTCCCTGTCTCGCCTGGTTTTAGACTGAATGCAAATTATTGTGAATCAAACAAAAAAGGTTTACAATAATTTGACTTTTTATTTTTGTTAGAAGCTGAATGAAGGACAAGGAGAAACAGAGTTTAGGCCTGATGAAAAACCATTTTGCTGAAGCAAATAATGACACATTTTGAGCTATTTAGAAAAAAACGTAATCTGAATTTTTGCTGACAAAATTTTTTCTTAAACTCAGAGATGTTTACTATGGGCCAGATAAACGTGCTTCTTTTGTCATCTACATAAATTACCTTTTTAAACGTTACATTCACATCAAAGTGTTCCACTTGTCAAGCTCCATTGTCTTTGTTCTTATATTTCAAAAAGGAAAGTGGTATAAAGTTGATTTTCCTAAATCTTAGTCAAATGGTAAAATCCTAAAACACATTTATTTTATTATGCCAAGAGCTTTTGAAACATTTTATTAAAATTGTTCCATCTTTTATGAACCTTTTCTCTTTAATGGCCATCTTTTCAGCCTTTCATTCCACTTCTGAAGAAATTTGGCCTGCCAAAAATAATAAATGAAACATTTTACAACACAGTATTTTGTTCTGCACTGAGCATGTGAGACATTAGTGCAGTTCTTACTATTAAACACTTTGAGAGGAAAGGGTGTTACGTTGTGGTGTTTTAAATATAGCATAGAGCCTCATCCTGGACCTTATCAGTACTAATATTACAGTTATTAATAACTGTATACATACCGTATGTCTCACCTTCAGTAAAACTGTATCCTTGTTTAATTAGTTTAGTTTATATAATATTACATGTGTAATTCAGAAAAATAAAATAGTTAACTAATCAATGGTCCACCTGTGATTAATTGCTATGATTTATTTCTTAATTATACTGCATCTTTAAAGCCAGAGCTGCATGTTTAGAATCAGCACAGAAGATATGAAAGAGAAGAGGGAGGCTTACTTTTGCTCTTTCTACTACGTCTTACTGGCACCAGGAGATATTTTCCTGGTTTATTGAGCAACACTTTGTTCTGTCTACATGTAGAACTAGACTATAAGACTGGCTGCAGCAATAAGATCAATGTGTTGATCTGAAGGACCTTTTAATGTGTTCAGCTACGTTAGGATTAAATCCTTTTATTTTGACTGAAGTAAAGAACCAGATATTTTCACATTATGATGCAAATCCAGCTAGAAGCTCATAGAGAAGGTTGCTACTGTTTTATATCACAGCCAGATCATTTAGCTTCACCTGTAGCTCAGGTGAAAGTTCCTTATCATGACCCTGAAGATGCTCATTAGAGTGAACCTCCACCTCATGTCTTGCTGGGTGAATAAGTGATTAGCTGTAACTTACAATTAGCCCATTCCGAGTCAGCATTCAGGTTTTACCGCTATCTTCGTCTGGGTTATACCGCTCAGCGTCCATCTGTTCCTGAACACACACCCACCAGCCTCCCACTCTCCGGTTGGCTCCATGGTTGCTCTGAAATGAGCCCTCTTTGAGGCGCTCAGTGTAACTTTTCAGGTAATGAAGGAAGCAGGTCGACCTGGAATAAACTGCTGTTCTGGACTTCTCCAGAAAGGAGTCAGTCTCTGGCTGTGCGCGTAGTTGCGCATTCGCAGTGCGCAAATAAGTATTTTGTGTCTTCTCCTTATAACTCATTGTCAGGTTAGGTGGAGCGGGATGTGATTATGTGGAACACAACTGAAAAGATCTGATTGTTTTTAAATAAAAATGTGAAGTCCCATACCATTTTGTGGCTGCATCTTTTTAATACTTCTAAATTTCTTCTATCAAGAAGTCCGGGGCTATTCAGAAAACATCCGGGGCTTCTGCCCCGGAAGCCCAGGTTTAACCTGGTCATCAGCCAAGCCCATGCACAAATAAAGATAATTTTTGAATGGCAAGATGAGAGGCTCAGTGTTACTAAATATTCTCTATAACAGATTGTTTTTTTCTACAGCAAGTTTCAAATTACTCCTCTGTGTGCTCGGAAGAAAACAAAAAAAAGCAAGGGCACACTGGAAGGTAGACGGAGTCTGAAAAACTGCACTGTAAGCTTTTTGCACCGATGAAGTATAAACAGGCTTCTTGTATATAAAGCTGACCTGTATAGTCTCCATTAAACCACCACCATGCAAAATGTTGATGATAAATTGATGTTTTGTTTAGGACGGTCAATGCATTTGTTTCCCAAAAAACATTTAAAATATCAAGTAATGTAAAAAGAAAGAGCACCAATCACAAACCAAATAAATTCCAAAGCTCATAATGATAACAAAGAGAACAAAAGCCAACACTATATAAAAGAACAGGAAAGTGCTCTAATCAAGCCAAAAACCTGAATCAGCATTAGTGTTCAGATGCTCAGGTTTTCAATTGCACAGCTCCACTCCTTCTGTTTTAAACATTTTAACTTTAACACGCCATTTGTTGTGAATCTGCGCATAAACAACATTTTTAATTGCATTTTCTCATACATGTTGTTAAGGTATAGTGCAGAATCTATCACAAACTGATATCTTCTACCTTTTTTGTAACTGCTTACCAGAGTTATCCCTGTTTCTTCTTGGAGAAACAGCCATGATTCAGGAGATAGAATATTGAGCAATACATCACTACAATGGCATATTTTTGTGGCTGTTTTTTTTTTCATCGCTTTTATATTATGGTTTAGATACTGAATAACACTTTTATTACACTACATCATAAGAAAATAAATTGTTGATAAAAATTTAAGATGTACTGAATGTTTAACAGAAGAGGTCCCATTGGCTGTAGGACCCCTAGTATGTACCCACTTCACTCTTTAGGGAATCTGTTTATGCAAAGATTGCTATGATCACACACACAGAAGCTGTGCCCTTTCTGTGTGTCTCTGCAGGTTCACCATGTTGTCACCATAGATTGTCCTGTTGGATTAATATTCCAGTTTCTATAAAAACTCCAGGCAGAATATGGGCTGAGGTCTACTTCACCCCCAGCTAGTTTATTTTAATTCATGACCTCTTTCAAATGAGTTATTGACTTGCAGAGGCTTCTCTGTAATTCTGAGTCTGAGGCTTTTACTAATATACAGAGCTCAGGGCCTGTATTCTCAAAGATTCTCCAAGTCCTCTGAGAGAGCTCCTATCTTACCCAAAGAATTCCTGCCAAGGAGTCTTAGCTAACGAGTGATTTAGATAGCTGCTGAGAGCGACTCTGAGTAAGGAGACAACAGAAATTTCTATCTTAGTGAGGAGGTGTGGTTGATCCCGTTGCTAGGTGTGACACTGTCATCTAAGAGCTTTGATTGGTTGGTGCAAAAGACAAAAAAAAAAAAAAAAATCAGTGGAGAGAAATTAACCTTTCATAGAATTTAGACTGGGTCAGGAAATGTGCACGTTATGATGACGAAAGTTATTTAAGCAAACTTAAATCAGTTGTCACACAGCATTAAAATGTTTGAACATATCTTATTTACATGCTCATCATTATTTTGATTTGCTTATTATGAGGTTTTCCCGCAATGTTTTCCTACTTCATATATTTGATATTAATGTGGACACTCATCTGTCAACATTTGAATGTTATCTTGTATAAAGAGGTTTGATGTGATAAGTGGCCAAAGCAAAATGGAGAAAAAAAAAAGGTGGAGAAAACCAAATTGGATAGAGGAGCAGAGCCTGCTGTTGGCACAGCTGGTGGAGGAGAATAGAGGAATGTTGAAAGGTAGATTTGGTCCAAGGATCACAAAGAGGGAACATCATGTACAATACAACAGATACTTATTTTCCATATTTACATCTTCCTTCTATGAATGTAGTGGTTAGAGATTATTTGACTTTATTTTATTTAGAGCTTGTTTTTATTTAACTTATTTTTTTGGCTTTTTAAAAATTTTTCCAAATGTTTATTTTTTAAAGCATTTTTCAGTCTGGAAATATTTAAATTCTTCTGTACGACACTGCTTGAACATTTTTTCAATCTTTATTTTTTATTTATCCTTTCTATAAAATTACCTTTGAAGAGGTGCACCATAAATCTGTCCTGCTGCTGAAACTATTTCATTTCACCCAAGGGGGATAATAAAGTTAATCTTATCTCTACATTAATAATTGTATAATTGTTATAGAAGTTTATGTGTTCATTTACTGGACTGTTTAGGGGATGGATCCCTGCATGATTGAGCCGATAAAGTTTTAAGAATTCACTGTTGTTCATCGTAGGGAGAATATTTCTACTTTCTTCTGGGCCATCCTCTCTTCTTAAGAAACACTTAGGCTTTGCCCCTCTGTTAGGTGTTTGGGTTTTGAGTTTTTTTCTGTTTCTCTGCACTTCTCTGTTTAGTTGTGGTTATTTTGTTAGATTAGATTTATGATTTATTCTTGTGTTTATATTACTTTCTTGGATTCCTCCATGTTAGGTGTTTTAGTTTGAATGTCCTTACAAATCTGTTTCCTCCCTGTTTATGTCAAAATGCTCGGAGTTCGGCACAAGTTCAAGTAAATAAGAAGCCCTCATCAATGGAAGTCAGATAACATGATTCACCATGGCAACATGAGGAAACAAGAAGCCTGAAAGTGCGTATTTCTCACAAATGGCATTAGAAATATTAATGATGGCATATGGAGAGTATCAGCATATGTTTAAGACGAAAAGCCAAACTGTTGCTACTGCAGAATAGTGAGTTAGCTTGGCAGAGACCAAGTCAATGCGTGAGTGTGTTCAATACTCGATACTACACCTATTCATTGTCCCAAACAAATAAAGTGTGTGTGTGTGTGTGTGTGTGTGTGTGTGTGTGTGTGTGTGTGTGTGTGATAAATGTGTGTCTAGGTGCAACCCAGCATGCACAAAAAGGACATGGCAGTAAATCAAGATGAAATATAAAAATCCAGTTAAATCAGGTAAGGTCGATTTATAAACTATTGTTATGTTTAACATTTAGCAACTGAATTACAACAGCATTCACTGGCTATATTCAACATCTGCAATTTATTATATGTAAAGGGGTAACGATTGGTGCATGACTTAATTTGAAAAGGAGTAGACATGCAACTGAAATTTAGATATTTTTCACAAGCAAACCTATCACTCAGTGTAGATTTACAAAAAGTATGTGTGTCATGCACAGACCCCGGCCAATTGGCTTCCACATTGCTGATTATGTGGGCTGCATCATACACTCACCGGCCACTTTATTCTGTACACTTTGCTAGAACTGGGTTGGACCCCCTTTTGCCCTCAGAACTGCCTTAATCCTTCATGGCATAGATTCAACAAGGTACTGGAAACATTCCTCAGAGAGTTTGGTTCATATTGACATGATAGCATCACACATATGCATCCATGATGCAAATCTCCTGTTCCACCACATGCCAAAGGTTCTCTATTGGATTGAGATCTGGTGACTGTGGAGGTCATTTGAGTTCAGTGAACTCTTTCTCATGTTCAAGAAACCAGTCTGAGATGATTCATGCTTTATGACATGGCGTGTTATCCTGCTGGAAGTAACAATCAGACGATGGGTACACTGGTCATAAAGGGATGGACATGGTCAGCAACAATACTCAGGTAGGCTGTGGCGTTGAAACGATGCTCAATTGGTACTAAGGGGCCCAAAGTTTGCCAAGGAAATATCCCCCACACCATTACACCACCTCAACCAGCCTGAACCCTGATTCAAGGCAAGATGGATCCATGCTTTCATGTTGATGACGCCAAATTCTGACCCTACCATCCGAATGTCGCAGCAGAAATCGAGACTCACTAATCAGGCAACGTTTTGCCAATCTTCTATTGTCCAATTCTGGTGAGCCTGTGCAAATTGTAGCCTCAGTTCCCTGTTCTTAGATGACAGAAGTGGCACCCGGTGTGGTCTTCTGCTGCTGTAGCCCATCCACCTCAAGGTTTGACGTGTTGTGCGTTCAGAGATGCTTTTCTGCATGTCTTGGTTGTAACAAGTGGTTATTTGAGTTACTGTTGCCTTTCTATCAGCTTGAACCACTCTGGCCATTCTCCTCTGACCTCTGGCATTAACAAGGCATTTGCACCCACAGAACTGCCGCTCACTGAATATTTTCTCTTTTTCGGACCATTCTCTGTAAACCCTAGAGATGGTAGTGCGTGATATGAAATCCCAGTAGATCAGCAGTTTCACCATGTCACATTCAAAGTCACTTAAATCACCTTTCTTCCCCATTCTGATCCTCGGTTTGAACTGCAGCAGATAGTCTTGACCATGCCTACATCTCTAAATGCATTGAGTTGCTGCCATGTGATTGGCTGATTAGAAATTTGCGTTAACGAGCAGTTGGACAGGTGTACCTAATAAAGAGGCTGGTGAGTGTATATGATCTTCACAGTACAAACCACAATTAGCTGCTATGTCAACTACATTTGTATTGATTATGTGTATTTAATACAGTACAGGATAGAAAATCCAGGGGAAATTCAGGTGTGTCAGCAACAAAGCAAAAGGCAATGAAAGCAGACAGGTTCATACACAGTACATCACTAAAACCATAGAAAAGGTTGCCAGACTAAAAGCTATAAGAACCAATCAGGAAAAACAATCGGGCTGTATAGTAAAGGAGAATAAAACCCTGAAGGAAATTTATTTTTTGAAAATACTGTGTGGTTTTCAACAAGACATACTCAGAATAATTAAACTAGAGGTAGGTGAAAACTGAGTGCTTTATGACAGGCTCACTAAGAGTCCTGCTCACTACTCTTAACATTTCTTCACTTTAGTGGTCCTACAGTGTGTGGTGTCCAGCAACGCCCCAAGCACAACACACCACATACAAACAGACTTCACTCACGAACATTCAGATATCAGACGGTAAATCTCGCAAGCCCTCTTGAGCTCAAACGTGAGTTCAGAGTATTTCCCCTCCGTGCTTCCATCACCTTGCTTACTGATTGGTTAGATGTCTCATTTAACAGGCTGCGTGTGCACGTTTGTCCTCAGGGATGTCCCAATGTCCTTCCGAGCAGACTAGATCACTCTTAACACATCACACACTGCAGGAATATCTCATAAGATTATCATAAGAGCCATCATGATGATCAGGTTATATCGGAAGGGGAAGATCGGGTCAAAAATCAGCATAAAAATCCCACAGTGTGAAGCAGGCATTACTTATCCTACCAAGGTAAAAAAAAAAAAAAGAAACCTTATTTCTCTTACAATTACATCACTAGGAACTACTTTTATTCTGAGAATTCATTGTGAAAACAGGCCCAGGACTCCAAACACCTGTCTGATGAGCAACTGGAGTAAAGACAGAAACATTTGGGAAACTCCCACAAAACATAATGCCTTCCAGATAATGAACCTCTCTTGAACTGAATTTATAAACAGTTGTAAACAGCTATTCCTAATTTGGTTTACTTATTATAGGTGTTAACACAATGTTTTGTTTCTTTGTTTATTGGCTTATATGTTCAAATAGGCATGGGCTAGTCACCATTACCAAGGTATACTAAAGTTTCAAAACGTTACGGTTTCAATACCACAAGTCCTTTTAATTATATGCCAGAGAAAATGTCAAAGTGACCCGAGTTTTTTCCCCAGCAGTATAGAACAAAGATTAGCACACTAGCAAGCTACCAGCAACAAGACCATTAAGTAGACGGCCTAATTCAACAGCATGCCCAATTAATTTAACACCTAATATCCGTTTGTTATATTTGTGTCGCTCTATACAGAACAACAAAGGAAAAGTATAAAAAGCTGCTCAAAAGAAATAAAAAAAAGTACCATCAAATTTAGTCTTTTTTTGGCTGTGTGTGTTAAAATAAAAACGCAATATATAAATGTTAATTAATGTTGCTATTTATGTAAAGGTAACAATCAATGTCATCATTTTAGCTCCAGAGGATATGATAGTTGCTTTTCTGTTTTATATTTCATATGTACCAAAATCTTTCTTTATATATATTTTCATTCTGTAAAGGCACCAAAGGGAAGAAAGCAACTATGAAAGGACAGTTGGTTTTGTCAGTTCTTGTAAATTTGTAAGCAGTTGTAATATTGGAAAGATATCCTGAGGGCTCATAGAGGACTGTTCTAGTGTGAACTAAGAGCTGTCATAAGAATTAGGAAGAGAGTTAGCAAAATTATACTAAATCTGTCTTAAACAGAAGGATGAAGGTTTATTTCAGCCATTGCCCTCTCGAGCTCAATGTCATCATAGCACCAGGATGCACCTCTCAGTACAACGTGACTGAGGTGCAGGTCAAACCACAAGGGTGTATTGCTCAAAGAATAGAAAGGCCATGAGAAGTCTAGGCTCATATTACAGTCACAGTGATACATAGAACGGATCTGTCATCTCTGTACTCAGTGTGTTCCAGAACAAGAAGAACAGAATACTCCTGTCAATGTTAGTCCACACATTAGGTCACCTCCAGCACAGCCTGTCTTATAGACTAAGCTAATTATAGTCATATACATGCCCTGTTTGTCAAATCCAGCAAAATGCAAAGAGCTGATGTCCCGAGCTAAAGAACGATGCAAAACGTAATAATTTCGGATGGCACAATCCTGTTTAACACTTTGCAGTAACATATGCCTAAGAGAAACATGGCATGAAACCTCCTGCCTCTCTCAGCCAGGAGACACAGAGCATATCAGTAAAACACAGAGTTCACCAGGGCTAGATTCAGTGCCAATACTAGCTTTTTCTCTGTTTGCCCCAATCTATTAGTATCAGAGTATCAATGTAACACATTTTGCCAGCTTAAGATTGTTTCACAACTATATAAACTAGCTGTGAGTGATTTATAAATATTTTCAAAGAGCTTAGCAATGATTTAAATATATTTTAGCAGTCTCTTGGCTTTGGCTCACCACACTGTTTAAAGCCAGCACTGCTAAACTCAGTTTAAGAAAGCTGAATATTCACACTGTCAGTACAAAGGACAAACAAGTTACTAAGTTTTATTTTTATGTATCTCAGTATTCTAATAATCTGGTAAAACTATGAATAAAAAAACATTGAGCTTTCATTTAACCCTTTCTCTCCTGTTCTTATCCGGAGAGCTTCATCTTGCTGCCTTGTCTGGTTCTCTTTATTTCAATCTGGACTTAACAGCAGCCATAGACATCTCTGAACAGCAGTCCTTCTATTGCTGTGTTTGCATCACTACAAAGTACATCACTTTACTTTTTAGACTTTAAAGCCACCTTGCTATTGACGATCCCGCCCACATTCAGAAGGTACTGAATTGCAATGGAAAATGGACCTAACTGTAGCGCTGAGTTGACTCAAGTCAAGTAGAGTAGGTCCTAATGGAAAATGGGCTTAAGCTACTTGAGGGCAAGCAGCTCTAAAATCCAGTTTGAATGGGACATTTTCAGCAGCACTATTGCTTTGGTTTACAGGTATAGTTCCTCATATTCTGTAAGGAAAAAGTAAACTGTTGTTAAGATTGTTATCCTAAAGTCTCAAGCTCTTTTTCAATCAGTAAGTTATCTTTAGATGCTCCAGATTTGCTGCCAGGATTCACTTGGCAGCATCACAGTGTTGCTACTTGTGTTTTCAAAATGGTTGAAAATCTAAATGTGTAGGGGACATGTCTTTACCTCTGAAGGCATTTCTTATCAAATACTTGCACATACTATTTAAGTTAAAGTCTTTCTTTTCTCAAACTAGGAATTTATGCCCACTAAGCTATAGACATGATTTGAAAATCGAGGTTGCACATACCCTTAATTTTAGCTGACTCATTAAGTCCGGCAAAGCCCTAATTTAGATTTAACAATTTCTGTCAAAGTTTAGACCTTATTTAGTCCAAGCAATTTGACATTGTAATGCCATTCCCTAATCCCATACACTACAAACAGGTAAAATATGCAAGAAGCACAACCATCGTCTGCAAATTGGGCAAAAATACCTCAAGGCACAAAATAAAACTGAAATACAGGTTGATATATTACATTTGTATTCTGAATGTCTAACCGCACTTTTTTTACCTGTCTTCATCCTGTAATATAATTATGAGGAAAACATATGTCTTTTGAATGGTGGCTAACTAAAAAATACAAGAACAGTGGTGAATACAAAGACATTATGTTATGTTTCGGTAAACAATGACTTAAATGCAGAGTGAGGCTTCAAGTAAGGATCAATAAGAACAACTTACAAAATTAGGCAGGCATGATCATGACGACATTAGGCATGAAGCAGGAAAGCAGAGTAATGGAGTAGGCAAACAGAAGAATCCAGCAGTGAGCAATGAAAACCAGAGAGTTTAAATACAGAAACAGGGTGGAGAAATGACCAATGAACTAAAAGAGCTAATCAGATGAAATGTGGCACAGCTGAAACAAGGAGAATGCAGAGCAACTGAAGAAGGGAGACTAATTACCAGAAATGAGCATGAACACAGAGAAGCTCAGGGAGTACATAAATCTAACAGGAAATTAAGTAAAGATGGATTAAGAACAGTCATCATCATTTCAGTCATTTTCTACCCCTTCTTCTATAGTGGGTTGCGGGGAAGTTGGTGCTTATCTCCTGATGTCTATGGGCACGAGGTGGGGTACACCTTGGACAGGTTACCAGTCCACTGCAGGGCAAGACAGACACACAGAAGACAAACAACCACACACACACACACACACACATTCACACCTAAGGGCAATTTAGAGAAATCAATCAACCTAACAGTCATGATTTTGTACTGTGGGAGGAAACCGGAGTACCAGGAGAGAACCCACGCATGCACGGGGAGAACATGCAAAAAGACCCCTGGCCTGGAGTCAAACCCGGGACTTTCTTGCTGCAAGGCAACAGTGCTACCAACTGCACCACCATGCAGCCCAGGATTAAGAACACTAAAACGCAAAAGAATAAACTAATAAGGAAAACAACAACAAGCATTAGGAAAAGAACTCGAACACCTACAGATCATGAAACAATTAATGTACTTGGATTGAACAGGCAGAATGAATCAGCTTAGATTTGTATCTTAAGTATCAAGAGTACATTACAACACAGCAGTGGTACAGTACAGATAAATTATTTAAATGCAAAGGGTATGAGTAGCTCCCTATTTAGATGCCGATCTATGTTAGTTCTATGCATAGCCCTAATTTAGACATGTATTTTTTCAAATAGGTTTAAACCACAGAAGCAGGACTTTAGCCATTTTTTCTTTATTTACATATTTTATAAAATAATTGCAACATTACTTATAAGTCCTTTTGAATAGTGATCATCTATGAGGTCCCAAACTTTCTAAAGTGGCCATAAATTTATGTTTTTTTTTAGTTTTCATACATACTAAGACACAGACTGCATCAGAGCAAAACCCAGGTAAAAATGTACTGATGCATGACAACCTTAGTCAAGAGGTTCATTCATTGGACTTCATTCAAGTAGTTACTCAGACACACTGTTTTTTATGTATCTCAGGAAACCAGGACACAATGATCCAACATTGTATATTGTTTAGTTTATCAAGGCCAAAATTAAATTTCAACAAATGTAGAATTGTTAAACATTGCTCACAAAAACAAATTTTTGCAAATTTCTTTGTCTGAGAAAATCAAACTCCAATTTCAAAATAAGACATTGAAATAGTTCCCTGCTTTTTCAAATGCAGTTTGAGGAACATTTCTTATTTTACGTGGTTTCTGTGAGCCCTCTGAGTGAAAGAAGCGGTTTCCTCCAAAGCCTTTTCTCTCAGTTTTCCTGCATCTGTCCTTTTGATAATTACACTTGTGGGAAAGTGATGTGTTTATAATAATTAGCTGGTACATTGAAGATAGCTGTGATGATCATCTTCCATTCCATAATTTATTTTCTCTGACCATAGATGCATATTTTCCTCCTCCAGAGCAGCTTCTGTTCCGGCAAATTTATTGCTTATTTACAAGTCTTGAGTGAGGCACATCCCAGAGGCTGGAGGATAATGCCAGCCAATCTGTTCAGCTATTGACAGACAGGCTTTTCTGGAAGTAAATTATCTCTAAAGAGGGAGTTTTTCTATCTTCAAGACGTAACATTTCACTTATATGCCCCATTAGACAGTGACCTTCATGAGAACACAGAGTATGACTGCCAGTATCGAGTTATCTGGTTTGACCTCCACTCAGTAGAGATTTCACAGACATAAAGTGCATGGATTATGTGACATAGTTATTGGGGCACAGTACTAGATTGCATTAATCATTTTTGTATGCAAGAATAATAGTGAGTTTTCATCATTCTTTGCCTCAAAAAAAAAAATAAAGAAATAAATAAAATAAATCTTTTCAAAAATTGCAGCAGAATTCTTCAAAGCAGGCAGGCTGGAATGCCAGTTACATACTTGGGAGGCTACATTTCTCTGTGGTACATTCACTTCCCACAGCTGATGTGTATCAACTTTTATCTCTAATGGGCTGTGTGAAAAGTCACTCAAGTTCTTCCTATTATCAGTGACTGTCAGCACACCAGGGTTATTCTTCAATTGCATCATGGGAACCCTTGCATTGCCTCAGTGTCGTTATTCCGTGCTCAGATGGTAAGAACGAATCTTAACTGCCTAAAATGTACTCCAAAGATCTTCTAAAAACCAATGGTGGAAATCTGAACACCATGGACTGCTTAGTTTAAACCAAGGCTAAGCGGATTTCTCAGAAAAATGTAACATTCATGTTTGACTGATTTCCGCACAAATTCAATACATCCATAAAAAGTTAAACTGACTATGATCTCTAATTCTGAACTGTAAGTCATTTGAAATAACTACTCCCATAATGCAAGCTTTCACAAAAACGTCTAGGGTCTGCAACCTGCAGCTCTGGAGCCACGTGTGGCTCTTAATAAATTTGGTCAAAATGCTAAAGAACTGAGCAATGTTTTAAAATGTACAAATAACTTTAAAAATGTTAGCTTTGGCAGTTTTTCCTAGGTGTAGGCCTTGGTATGGAAGGAGTTGGGAGCCTATGGTGGAGAAGGGGTGGAGGAGGGTCAAAGCTCAGCAGAAGAACGGTGTCTTCCATGCAGATGGTCTTTAAAAGTGATACCCTGAGAGATGATTGGTCGAGGAGGAGTGCGGACATGACGTTGATTGGAGCAGCCAATGAGGAGTGATTGGATGAGACTCGATGGTGAGTCTTCCATGTTGAATTTTCGTTTAGTCTCTATTTCTACAAAGAATGATACTAATAATATAAGGTATATATATCTTTTTAAGTCCTTTTTTTTCAATAGGTTTCAAACTACATTCTTTTTCTGACGTCATTTTCTATAAACTTTGAATGACCCATTGCCAGAAATGTATAAAATCTTTAAAAAATACAAACATAAGTAGTTGTTCTTTAATTAAAAATCTACACACATTTTATTCTTGTATGTATTATAAAAACAAGCTATTTTGTTTCAAAGAGTCCTGTTGCTTATGGAGCTCTAAAGAATTGTTGTTAAGCTGGACCAAAAGCACAAATGGCTCTTAGGGTTGTCAAGGTCGATGTCCCCTGGTCTAAGATTAAAGCAGTAACAACATCTGTTGACCAAATTATTGTCTTGATGGTGAGTTCCTCTATGATTCTAAGTTACTTCATATTACAGAAAAGTATTAGAATATTTGAAGTTAAGTGAAGTAAAGAATAAGTCTCTGAAGTTCTTATTGGCAATAGTTTCGATTTCATATCACAGTGAGTTCTTAGGAACATAAGGTTTGAAAACTAACAGGCTAGTGAGAAAGTCGGTGTGTTTAAGCGAACTTTAGCAATTTAAAACAACTTAAACTAAAAATGCTTATATCATTTGGATATAAAGCTATGTTAGCAAAAATTATCAATCTAAATTTGAACAGCACGTCATTTTTATATTGGGTACAATGCACTGGATCAGCTGCAACTCATTAGTACAATTTAGTTTTGTCAGGAGTGGAGTAAACCTTTGGATTTTGTGTCTGACTGTCAGTTGTGCAGTAGCATCGAAGATAATACGTTATGTGTTATATGTTTGAAAATTATCTCAGGGATATGCCCCAGATGTGTTAAAACGGCGACGTGAATATGTGGAAGCGAAGCGGGTCCTCGGAGAAAAGAAAATCAACTCCATTCCCTGCCAAGGTGAGGGTATTCTATGAGAACGATACATGTGTCTACAACTCCGCAGCAGAAGCAACAAAAGACATGATGAGTCGAGGCTTCGATGTCACCATTATTCAACCATCTACAACGTGGGCGGACAGAATCAGAAGTGCGATGTGGACCAGGTCTGGAAAGACAGATAAGGAGCTTTTGACGAATGAGATGCGGGAGGGATATAAGAAGAAACTGGAAACCTTTAGAAGAAAACAACAAGCTGAACCATGAGGAACAAAAAGGAGATGGGATGAATATATCCCGTTCCTATCTGAAGTGATTTGAAGTCGGGGGTCACACGGAGGGGACAGGAATGGGAAAAAGAGGAGGGGATGGGTGAGATGGGGAAGGGGGAGAGGAAGAGGGGAAAAAAAAGGAAGAGAGAGGGGACCATAACCAGGTAACGTCACCAGAGCGCCCTTCGCAGCCACAGGGTTGCTTGGGATTTCCCTCGAAGTCACTCACTAACTATTACACCATTAAGGTTGTTGACAAGACCAAAGAAATGGAAGTTCTCTTTAAATGTATTCGTGTTAATGGGATTGACAATGTTAAAATGTTTAGATTGTTGATAGATGTTGTTTGTTTGAGTAGCAAAAGGGTGTCATTTAATAAAAGAGTTCTGGGTTTATGGAAATCTATAACTCATGATTGTGCCATCATCAATAAAAATTGTAACCTATAATGTAAAAGGAGTTCTTAATCCCATAAAAAGGGCTAAAATACTAGGCAAAATAGGAAAAGAAAAAGCAGAAGTAATATTCCTTCAGGAAACTCTCCTCTCTGAGATACAACATGGTAAACCTAAACAACGCCAAAATACATGGCATTGAGATAAACCATAAAGAACAAAAGTTGGCCCTATTTGCAGATGACATTTTAGTCTACTTGGCAAGATCTCAGGAGTCCCTTCAAGAATTATACAAAACCTTGATGGACTATGGGAGATTTACTGGTTATAAACTGAACTCCCACAAATCTCAGATTTTAACTTTCAAATATTCACCTAATAGCATTATTAAAGACAATTTCAAAAATAAACTGGGACATGGAGTCAATTATGTACTTGGGAGTGACTATCCCCAAAGACATAAACATTGTCTCTGCAAATTATGACCCCTTAATGACTAAAATAAAAAAATGACTTTTCCAGATGGAGCCTTATGCCTCATCTAGGACTTATGCAAAGAGTGGAAGCCATTAAAATGATGATGTTGCCAAAAATATTTTTTTTCAGACAATACCAGCAGAACTAACCAAATCTACGTTCCAAGAAATTGATAAACTGATATCGAGGTTTATTTGGCAAGGGAAACAACAGAGGATTAGATTCAAAACTTTACAACTGGATAAAAATAAAGGCGGCCTCTCACTCCCTAATATGAAAAACTATTACATGGCAGTACAGATAAATCCATTAATGGAGAAGTGGGACCCCTCCTACACAGCAAAATGAAAAGAAATTGAATGCTCAAATACCGATGTCCCCTTGCAAGCAATAATTGGTAATGTAGACTTATTGAAAGACTTTAAAGAACTGAACCCATGCTAAGAAACAGCACTTAAGACCTGGTCGAAACTAATAAAAGAAAATAAGGAATCCTGTTTGCCAATCAGATGGATAGCATATGACTAAGATTTTAGTCCAAATAAAACAGATAGCACCTTTAGAAAATGGATTGGAAAGGGTCTGGTAAAATATACTGATTTTTATCACAAATTCAACCTGCGGAATTTTCAAGATATTAAACAGAAATATGGTCTCGTTAATAAAGATTTCTTCCGTTTTCTACAAATCTGACACTGTTTAGAAAAACAAACAAGGAGGAACCAGACAGGCCTTTTGTTGGTGTTTTAAATATTTTTCTAAGGTCATACCAATCAGCCTCCATTAACAAAATGACATCCAAAATGTATAATGAGTTACAAAACCTGGAACGAGGGGATACATTATATATCAAGGAGAAATGGGAGAGGGAGGGTAACTGTCAGACCCACATTGAGGTTAAATATTTTGAGAAACTGTTGGAAATGTACATCTCCACTAACATATAGGAAATTTGCCTGGAAGGCTGTTGCACGCTTCTTCAGAACACCATCCCAGAGAGGCAGAAATGCAGATAGATCATGCTGGATATCATGTGGGTCGAAACAAGCTGGGCATTTTCATATTTTCTGGAGCTGCCCTAAGTTACTTTCTTATTGGGGGAAAATTAAGCAGAGTGTGGAGAGTGTTATCGAGGTCAATATTGCCTTGGACTTTGAGACTCTGTTCTTAGGCAAACGGCCAACTTGTGTAAAGGGGTTTTACAAGACATATATGCTTAATATAATGCTAATTGCCAGTAAAAACGTAATCACTCGAAATTGGATGACTGATAAACCACCTACGCTAGAGGACTGGATAAACGTCGTTCCGGACATACTCCTCATGGAAAAACTGACATTTGCGCTGAGACTGGAACAAGATAGATTTGAAAAATTTTGGACACCATGGCGGACCTTCATGAACACTAGATATGAAACTGATGAGATTGAGGTGACACCCACCGTTCCTTAGCTACTCTGTTTGATCTGTTTTACTGTTTTGATATATCGCTTGAGTGTTTTTTTGTTTTGTTTTTTTTTTTGTTTTTTTTGTTGGAGGGGGGAGAGGGAGGGAAAAGGGAAAGAAAGAGTAAATGTTACTGGATGTTTAATGGTTACATTGAAAGGTGTAATGTTTAGATTGTTAGAACTAATTGAGGAATGTCTGTGGAGTTCTGCATTGCACTTTGTGAACATGCGAATCACTCTTTTACTCCTAAATAAAAATTTGAATAAAAAAAAAAAAATTATCTCAGGAAATTCAAGATCAGCAGATCAATGGTAATATGTGCTAACTGATATGAACATTTTCAATTTCCGTTGTTTTTCAACTTTCTACTACCAGTAAGGGAACTATTACCAACAGAAGCTTCATACAATCTTGTTTTTTTTTTAATCTGAACTAACCCTAAATAAAAGTCATTTTTAGTGCTATCACTGTCTGCATACCATACACCATAAAATTCTCAGATATGAGGAAAGCATTGCTTTATTGAGCCACCTGCAACATTTTAGGTAATGTAAAACAAGGGAACCCCAGAAGAAGTGACATTACAGTCACTCAATGTTATTCTATTGGCTGGAACTGTAGCTAGGGAGGGTTACTGTTTTATACAAGAGATAGCAAAAGAAATTCTGCAAGCAGAGAAAACAGAGGAGCAAAAGATAATGGTCACGACAGAGCTGCACAATATATTGTAAATTTTTTCATCACTGCAGGATCATTGTGTGCAATATTAATTTTGCAAAGAGCTTTTTGGAATTTAAACAAATTGTTGACTATTGTATTGCGACATGAGTTCCAACTTTGCATGCCAATTTTATTTAAGCCAGTTGAATGCAGTGTCATTGCAGTAGATGTTCACACCTGGCTTAGATTATTGCACTTTGAATTGGGCTGTATATGATGGTGCTATAGAAATTAACTTGCCTTGCCTTAACAGTACCCACAATGCCTACGTTCATAGAGAAAGTTGATAGCTCAGATGGCAAAAAAGAAGCTGATCTATCACAAGTGATATTGCCATTTGCAGGATTATTTCAAGTGTTCAAGAAAATTTTAAATGAGATCAGTAAGACATGTGAAAATGATAATAAGGAATCTTAAAAATTTTCAAAATCTTGATAAGTGATAGAAAATACCCCTCTTATTAACCTGTCTGTCGTGTTGATGTGTCACAACAATTAATTTTGTGTACACATAAAAGGTGAGTCAGTCATGTCTTCTCAGCTTGTGTCTCTGTCTCGTCTGAAATACATAACCTGAGGGATATTGCTAGTGCATGATGATGTCATAAGGTGATGTGGTCAGATGCTGCCAGCATACAAAATCTAGCAGAAGCTGTCAAGCAGAAAATACAGAGGTGCTTAAATCTGTAAAGATGTAGACTGTTCCATAAAAGATGTAGACTGTTCTATAAAATGAAAGCAGATGGCAAATCACATCTGTCAGAAAACACCTGACTGTAATTATCTGATAATCCCAGGAGTTTGCATACCTGTGCTGCTGATAATGTTTTGCCTTATCTATTTGAAATCTCTTCGTCTGCTAGCAGCGCCTGTGTTAAACTGAAAAGTTTTGGTTTCATTTTAACCACAGTAAATGTAAAAGGTCTGGTCTCATCTTCCATATCCATAGACCAAAGTCCAACTTAATGAACACAATTTTTCTTGAGTCAACAATCAATGTCATTGTCAGAAGAAATTTTGCATTCCACAATGAAAACAGAAGAAAACAGAAAAACATGAAAGGCTCTCCAAAAATATCTCAGATTCACCAACACGTAAGCAACAGGTAGCTTATGAAAGGGCAGACACAGGTCGAGTCTCGCTCTGACAGTTTCCGATCTGATAACCTTTGTGATAAAAGGCAATGGTGAATGAAGTGTTATGGTAGACGGAATCTGTCACCCACACTTCTCTTCCTCGGATGGGAATGCATTTCAGCTTCATCAATGGAAAAATCAATGCGCCCTTATCAAACTGAAATTAAAGGAAGGTGCAAGGTGAATTTAATAAATCATCAACATTTATCTGTAGACAAAAATAAATACTAAATAAAACAAAAACAAAGAGTAACTGAAATATTTAAAGCATGAATGCATTTGTATTTATTACCAGGTCAGTTTCAAAGGTTTTCACAATTTTGTCTCTGCAGAGCCGTGTCTTATTTGGGATCTCTAAAAGGATTTTTTAAATTTTGATTCTGTTCCTATTTTGTAGTGCTTTTTTCCTGTTGATCTTTTCTATAGTGCTGCTCTTTGTTGAGCAAATCGTTGGACCACTATCTACTAATAAAAAGAGTTCCATTAAAAATACCGGTAATAAAGAAAATAAGAAAGAAAATAAGAACACTTTTCCAGCTTTTCCATCTAATTTAGAGCAGCAGATTGAGAAGTGGATATGGTGTAGAATATTGGCAAGGGTTTGCAAGTAACAAAACAGAAATGAATTCAAAAATTACCAAAATAAAGAACAAATGTTTCTTATATTTTGTTTTCATTTAAGTTCCATAAATATAAGGTAAACTAGGACTCAAAGGTTTTATCCAACAATGATTCTGTTTTAGTGAAACATGGCGTCATACTGTGAAAGTGTAGACTTCCTGTTACCTGATAAAATACTAAACACGATTAAAAACAAAAATAAGAATGTCTCATTGTCTTTTCTCACATATTTCAACATTCATAAGTAAGCAGCACACACATTAAAGCACCAACACAACCCCCAAAACACACACTGATAGTTAACATGATTCATAAATCACTCCTACCCAAACACATTGCAGTGCAACCTAAAAATTAAAACTACACATCTTAGGTCAATAAGTTACAGAATGTAGTTTTCTAAATGTGTAGGTCAATCATACGGTATTGTTGACCTATACATGTCTTATTCCAGCAGCTTTGCAATGTTAGCGTGAGTGTGTGCCAACTTTCTGACTACACAACCTTCCCGTTAAAAATGTTACACTTCAGTCAGCGCTCCCATCACTGACTCCAACTAGTTTCCACAAGTGGGAGAAGGAGGAAAAGTGAATCTCCGACAGATCTGGATGAGAGCAGCACGTCTGAGCATGAATGTACACAATGAAACTTTCAAAGGCACAGAGGAGAAATTAGAAGTAGCTCACCAAATCTCAAGACGTGTGGCATCCCATGAGCGCAGCCCACACAGTGTAACAGCAGCAGCAGAAGCCTCATGGTGCGCCTGAATCCCGCTTTAAATATCAGGAAGGAGGTAATCTTCATGGTGTTTGTGTGCTGCACAGGGTTTTTCAATCCCCGAATCGGTAAATTCCCCCGACTTTATCTCTGTCACCCCTTTAACATTTATTCGGACTAGAGCTAGATCAAGGCATGATCTTCACTGGGTTGAACAACGGCTTAGATCCATTTGGCGGAAAAAAAGAGAAAAAAGGATCAGTGCGTGTCCAGCTCACTGCGCCAAGAAGAAACAGCCCTCGGACTCAGCTGAGGAAGATGATGGTGGGGGTAGTGGCAGGGCATCCATGTCAGGCAGGGCAGGGCTTCAACAGATCCATTTACTGAAAGAAAAAGACAGAGATAGAGGATGAGAGGGTGCTGATCCAGTCCGAGCTCCTCCTGCTGCACTGCCGCACGGAGAGCTGACGTCGTGCCAACACTAGTGGAGTGAGAGTGCACAGGACGGATCGGGCATGTTTCTCGATTACAGCTGGTCACACTGCGCGCTTTTCTTTGCATACCCTGCCGAAGCTGCCATGCCTGCTCTTAACTCCTGCCTCTACCTTTCCTTCCTGCCTTCCCTCTCTTTTCCCTGATCCCGGTTCCCCGGCCACTCAGCCTCTCAGATTCTCCCCCGGCTTGACTCGCTGTCGCTGGCAGCGGAGCGCGGCTGTGCGCAGCCTTCTAAAAGCAATAACTGAATGATTTTTAACTGATCGTCTGTTTGATCGGATGAGGTGTTTCAGCACTGTAAGTTATGTTGCTTCTTTTGTTCAGACAGAATCCAGGGTGACAGACACAAACACTCAACAATTCACTTTTTAATCTTATTGTGGGCCAAATCCGAAATATTTACTTAAAAAAATTAAATACTTTTTAAATTATTAATGAAGGAATTCTTCTTTTCCAGTGACCTGACTGAAACAGGATTGTTTTGTTTAAACCAAATGTTTGGTCTTCTAATATGAGAGTATAATTTGTCTTATAAAGATCTGTTTTTACAGTGTTTAAATATTTATTTTTTCGAATAACATTTTGGTTGAAGTAATGCATAATTTGCAAATGAAATGCATTCATTTTATTGATCTTTAGAACAACTGTGTTATAAAAGGGCAGTGTACGGAAACAATGAGGAAATTAAGGCGGCTGGCATCTAATGCAAATTTTCAAGGATCTTTAACAGTTCAAACGTAGCCTTTATCTGATCGTGATGAAATGTACTATATCTATTGAGAGTACAGTGTTCTTATAACAAAGGCTTAACACTGTTTGCAGCACCATGGACAGTGAACTGTTTGTGATGCCCTGTGTTTCTGCACACAGTCAGCGACTACTTTCTCTTCTAAGCAACAAATTCACACTTTGCGCCTTTTTTCTTCTTCGTTCTGTCTGCTCCCTCTGCCTATTTAGATTATGCATAAGCTTACGCGCATGATAGAATAAATTATTAATTTCCTACTTCTCCAGACCGTGTATGTCCATACGGATATCCATGTTTGATGGCCAACACCCAACTTACCACCCAGCCTGATTGTAAATGGTATTTTTCGAAACTTAAAATGAGCACACAAAGTAAATGTTAGGCACAGGCCGACAGGGAAATACACATTACAGTGCCATATGTAGGTTATTAAAACATAATCAAATACACCCTATATCTGGTACGCAACACGCAAGAACTTGATTGTCTTTTCCACTAATGTGTATTTACGGCACATCTGGCAATTTTCAAAGGTCGATGTAATAGCATACATTTTCTTTTAATGAAGTCAGTAATTTCAATCAGTTCGACCCACACAGCGGGAAAGCATATTTGGAGTAGAGTAGAAGTGGAGCACCACGTTTTGCTGAATTAGCATGATGGTTAAAACCTTTCTAGAATTGAGTGGAGCTTGAAGGGACAACAAGACATTGGCAGCGAAAATGATGTCCAGTCCCGGTTCTTACCACAACTGGCCTTTTAGCCCTGTCCAAAGCCCCCAAAGCAACTCCGCGCTGTAATAGAGTTCATTTAACGTTTATGGGTTCATTTATTGTTAGATTGAAATACTGTTGTCATCTGCGCGAATCTCAAGAAACTATCTCTAACTGTATTATCTTCATATCATCGTCAACATTGGCGGAACCAGGCCGCGGAGGGGTAAGAGTCCAGAAAGCTTGACGAGTACACATACCCCAGGGTCATATCTGTTGGAGCGGAAGAAGTTTTAACTAAGTCTGACGCCTTAACTGCAGCAAACTGATGAACTCCACACCTGGAGAGCTCTTCACTCCGTCCGGGAAGCGATGTGGAATAGCTTCTGATTGTTGTTTTCAAAAAAAGTAGTTTTCCTAAGAGATGCTGAAAAAACCCAAACAAGTGCCGAACGTATCTCCAAATAATGCAAATATATGTGAAGTTCAAAATAACCGGGCTTACCTTTGATATAGCTGGCGCAAGGAAGTCACTAGAGCAGCACAAAGAAGTTGGATTGTTTCTACAAAGGAGCAGGATCGCACTTGCAGCTCGCAACGTTGAGCTCAGGCCGTAGGGGAGACACGCCTCCTGTTGGACGGCAGGACGCACTGCTTAAAGCAACAGGGAGCTTCAGGGAGACGCACCGAAGCTGAGTCTGCGGCTGGATGGACAGCTCCGGGATGAGGCAGATTAAAAACATTTAAACCTCACAAGACCTGACTTATATAAACTAACGGGGAGTTAGTTTCATTATCAGGACTGAAAAATGATCAAAAAACAATGTACAACGAGAAAGTGCTACTGCCCATTTTTCTAGACAATTTGCAGGTTCAGTGTGTGGTAGTTATTTAGCACTACTGTGTGTTTCTAACTGTAATACAAATAAAATTAAAATAAAATAAAAAACGATGCAAAAGGCTAAACAAAAAGCACACGCGTCCTTGCTGAATGTTAGGGTAATATTTGCAAACAGGTGAGAGCCGCTGGAATGTCCACGGGAGAAAGCTTTAATAAAATTACGCTTCCATTGCATCTGATTTTAAAATGAGTCACAGAAGTGATACGTGTGCGTGTTTGAATTTACAATGCGTTGTTCGTTTATAAAGCTGATTTAATTAAATACACATGTAATGTTTCATTTTATTTCCATTACAAAAGAGAAATATTCCACACTACCTGAAAACAACATTTCTGCCAGCAGGGTCTCAATCTGGTTCCACAGAGGTTATGTAAACAGGGCAGGTATTAGTCTGGATGTGTGACAAATCAAATAATCTTATATACAGATTGAAAGTCTCACAGAAGACTGGATAAACAGTGATATCTACAGCTCAGATTGGATCAGATATCCACACTTGGTGAATCCAGCTTTGATGAAGGCATTTCACATACAGTCAAATTCAATAAATTAAAAGTTCATTTATTACAGTAACTCCATCACCAAATTAACCGCTTTATATAGATTAATTACACACAGACTGCTGTTTTCAAGTCTTTTTTTCCTGTTATTTATATGTTTCTGCTTTCAGCCACTGAAAACACAACATTTAAGATTTAATATTACATAAGACCAATGAATAAATACATTTTTAATACAGAAACATGGGCTTAATGAAGAATATATTGAAAACCTGCTTAATGGTTATTTTCAAAGGCTGCTTTTAATCTGACAAACGAGTCTCGTTTGAACCCATATTCTAATTTATTGAATATGACTATATGATCAGCCTTCAAGCAAATGAACTACAAGATGAACAAGTTAACAAGTTTTTTAGAATACAGTAATCCAGAGGACTGCCTATATTTCTAATAGAGTTTAATGTATTAACAGATTAACAGATCTCGTTGTTGCAAGTTCATGAATATGAACTGATTTCCCAACTGATTTTTCTTAGAATGTCAAAATGAACAAAGATTATTATTATAGTGGTAAATAGGTGAGCATTATGTTCCTGAATGTCTACTCGCAGATACATGGTACAAAAGTGCAAAACAAAACTGTACTGATGATTTGTTAGGCCCGAGCAGGAAAACTGCAAGGGCCTATTGTAATCGCTCGAATTCTTCTTATTATTATTCTGGGGACTTTTGCCGGGGCAATATGGGGACTTTGCCATGCCCCAAAACTCACCAAATTTTACCCAAAATTGTCCCCTGCGTGAAATTTTCATTCTTTAATGTCGTTGTCAGTGGGCGTGGTCAAACCACTTAGCCACGCCCCCAAACCTGAGATGGGCCGAACCGTAAGTTGTAGAGATCTGAAATTTGGCACAATGCTAGAACTCCTCAAACCAAGAAAAAAAGTATCTTGGGGGTATGCCCTAAAATGCACAGGAAGTCGGCCATTTTGGGTCAAAGGCCGATTTTGGCCCGTTTTTCACTTTTACTCACCTCGAACTTTAACGAACTCCTCCTAGGGATTTTGAGCTATCGGGTTCATATTTGGTCTACATGCAGTTAAGGGATGGGGGATTAAAATTTATCAAAATCGTGAGTTTTTGGCCATGTTTAGGGGGCGTGGCCGGGCCATGAACTTGGCGTTCGCGCCAAAAGTAAAAAATTGCAATAACTTTCCCAAAAAAATTCCAAATCACACCAAAGTTGGCATGAAGGAGAACATTCGGGTTCCCGACAATCCTATGGGGTCATATGCTGACATCATCAAAGCCACGCCCCCTCATAACAGGAAGTCACTTTTTTCACTTGGAAAGTTGCCTCTCTGACCTTCTTGACCCAATCAACTTGAAAGTGTGTCAGAAGACAGATAACTAGTGGGTCTAACTTCGTTTGAGGCACAGTGTCTTTTCATAAAAGGGCGTGGCCGTGGCGGCGCCGCGAAGTCTGACGTCACGCCATGGCCATACGTTTGCCTCTAATTTCCACGTAGATCATCTCATCTGCACCACATTCAATGTGATTGATCCTTGTCCAGTCCCCCACAAAATTCTGATGACATATTCGGTGCGCGTGGCCTAATTCGTCCACAGCGCCCCCTAGAATATTTAAAAAAATCAGCCCCAACCCATGCTTTGACCGAGGATTCTGAAATTTGGTACACTTATGTATCTTCTCAAGACCTACAAAAATGTCTCTTGGAGCATTGGTCTAAACCCCACAGGAAGTCGGCCATTTTGGATTGAAGTTGCCATTTTGACCCTCTTTTGGGCGTTTTTAGCCCGCATATCTGAGCGAACTCCTCCTACAGCTTTTGACTTAGAGATTTGAAAATCACTCAGTATACTCTTAAGGGATTGGGGATCAAAAGTTATCAAAAGCTTTTTGATACATGAAAGCGTGTGGGCGTGGCCACGCCTCAAAATATGACTTCTCGCCATAAAACATTAAATTGATATAGCCTTCCTACAAGGAAAGTCACAGACAAATGAAACCTTCTAGGATTGATCTGCCTCTAGGCCTCAACAATATTCACTGATCAGATGCTGACATCATCATCGAAGACCCGCCCCCTGAGAACAGGAAGTGCCATGTTTTCCTTTAGAGAGTCAATTTTTGATGTTCTTCACCTAATCAATGTGAAAATGTCCCAAGTAACAGATAACATGATGGTCTTAGACAGTCGCCAGGACTGACTGCTTTAGCTGGAGAGTGTGGCTATGATGGCGTGG
This sequence comes from Girardinichthys multiradiatus, assembly GCF_021462225.1. NCBI lineage: Eukaryota > Metazoa > Chordata > Actinopteri > Cyprinodontiformes > Goodeidae > Girardinichthys > Girardinichthys multiradiatus. The sequence continues at coordinate 26,332,006 of NC_061796.1, read as the reverse complement.
CGAATTCTGATGTCACGCCACGGCCATACGTTTGCCTCTAAATTACACATGCATGGTCCCATTCACTCCAAACTAAATATGCTTGATCTTTGTCAGCCCCCAAACAGCTCTATTGGATTACATTTAAATTTGGATTAATAGCGCCCCCTAGGACACGTCAACGGCTATATCTCCCTCATACATCATCGGATCCACTTGAAATGTAGTATACATGATCATGAGTTAATGATGGACATTTTGACACGGTCAATTGATGATGTCGTTTTAGCCCGACCCACAAACAAACAAGTGAGTGTAGCTTCCATCTGGAAGGTCAGATTTACTCGAAATTTTGAATGCTTTTTGCCAGACTGAAACTCTGCATGACCGAAGATCATATGACATGTTGCTCAAAGCGCCACCTACTGGCGACGTGTTGAAGTGACGCGGCGTCATCGTATGTGGCGTGTAGGAGGCAATGCCAGGCTCCTGCGGTCGCTCAACAGCCCGAGTTGCGCTGAGGGGTGCGAGGGCCTTCAAAGCTGCTTGCAGGTTTCTAGTTGTCTTTGTTATTGTTAGCCTCATAAATAATCCGATTGGCCCAATGCTCTTAACCTTGTTTCTGTCCTGAGTCTTAGTATTTTTCTATTTTTGTCAAATACATTGGTTTTTTTTTTTCTTTATCTGCTGGGTGCAAAAACAATTTCCTCTTAGAAAGTTTATCTCGACTTGACCTGGTAGAAAAAACAGAAGTTTCAATAACTTAGTCTTTCTAGTTTTGATGAATTCTTTTATTCTCTCCTGTTTCTCACTTTGTATACACACAATTTCTATAATGCACAGATGTTTTTCATGCTTTATAGAATCTTCTATTGAAACCTCTAACAAGCATGAATAATAGGTTTAATATCTAATGCAGTGAAGACTTAATACAGAGAAAAAAAATTGAAAGTGTAGGAAAGAAAATTAAAATAAATGTTTTGACTGATGGTTTTATTATTAGACAAACCTATCAACAACAGATGCAGTCATAAAATAAGTAAAATAATTATTTTTATAAAAATGCATGTTAAAAGACAGCATTTATTACTGTCTAATTATGATGCAATGAGTTATTATTCCTAACATTTGTGTAAAATGTGTGAGGCTGTGGTCTTTTTTCAAAGACTGTTGGCTCACAGTACTAATGTGACCAGTACCTAGAAATAAACTTAAAAGAAGAAAACACAAAAATTCTGAACAAAACAAGAGTTCTTAGTTAAAAAAGGTAGCAAAAAAGAGCAGACCGAACATACTTTAATTTCCAAACATATTTTGTCACCTGGTTAAAGTCTTGAATGCTTTCATTATTATTAGAAATTGCAAGTCTTTTTTCATGGTCAATAAATGCCAAAAAAAAAGGTTTAAGTGTATTCACACAAGCTCAAAATTCAGTTCCAACAGATTAAGAATGAATTAATTCAAGTTCATAGTTCCCCACGTGAAAATTTAAGCTTGAATTGCCTCATATTTTTTACTTTAAAGACAAAGTGTTCCAAAAAAGGTAAATACTGGTAGATGATGCTAAACATCATTTAGTTGTTTTATTTTTATTCCATCGTCAAATAGCATTGCCCTGATGTTCTTAGGTTATTTGGTAATGTTTGTTCCTGTTTGTTTGTGCTAAAGTATACTGTATGAAACCAAATTTTGAATAAAGTTATACATACAGAAATTGTTGCTATTCTTTTCAAAAAGTAAAATAGTCAAAGGTTTTGTCAGTTCCAATAAATCTAGATTTTTAACCAAGATTGGTTTAAAAGTATCACAACCTAGCTGCTCTACTTTGACTAAAATCTTGTTATTATTTTAGATGTATATTCTGTGGGTTCTGATTATATGTACTTGGGCTATGGTCAAAGAAAAAGGTCATAAAAAAAGATCCATCATACCATCGTTGTTGGTGTATTTCAAAATACATTTTCTGTTTTGATAATCAGAGCGAAAAAGTTCAATTTCCATGGCTGTCTAAAGCAATATGAAAATTAATATTAACATTCTTCAGTACAAAAAAGCTTATATTTGGCCTAAAGATCTTTTACTGCCATAAAAACACTGCTTAATATATTCAGAAGATGGAGTTCCTCAGGTGCCAGCCTTAAAACTGCCATCTTAAGTATGAAGCTTTACAGAAAATATTAGAGCCATAGATTAAAACACTCATTCAAACACAATCATGTACAACTACTCTGATCTGAAAATGTTTAGGGTACAATTTCTTTAAGTTGCTTTTGTCTCTCTTGTGTTCTTGTTGTTCTTGTTGTTCAGTGTTCTGTTATGTTCAACAAAATCCTGCAGCTTGCCCTGATGTGAATATTTACCACAAGCTGATCCGGATCTGAGAACTCTGTATATTTACAAGGACTTGAGCAGTTTCCTGCAGTACAACAGCTTCTCCGCTGTCTAACAACAGCTATGATGCAGAGATGGCCCATGGGTGAAGTAAAATATCAGGTTGTTCTTTACATGAGCACAAACACAGTATTAGTGAATATTCTGGATGACTGCTGGGCATGGTGATTTTCAAAATGTTTTACACAAGTAATATATAAATGACTTTTTGTATAAACTGTTATGGTCATATGACCAGGCGCTGTTTTGCCCATACGGCACATCCTCCAAGCGCAGCCAGATCTAGATGAAGTTAACCTACAGATACCTGTTCTGACCGAATTAACAGGCTGATAAAGCCAATATATATGTATATATATAGATTCAAGTCCAGAATAATTAATTTGTTAAGCTACCAAGTATTTTCTTTTTTTTTTTTCCTTTTCAGTTCATTACATGACATCAACACTGTTTCAGCAATGGGCAAATAACAAAGCCAGAACAAAAATTAGGGGAACAAAGAAATAACTGTAACAAGATGTACAATTTCTTGGTGGAGGAGCACAGTGATGGAGCCCTGATCTAAGACCACAGTTTGAAGCTGAAATGAAAGGGAGCTTTGATTGCTCCACTCCCCTCCTGCTTCTCACAGTGTGCAGCATGAAGAGTTGAATTGTGGAGTGTACAAATAAATAGTCAATGACAGCTCTGTGATCTAACAACCTCTAAAATTCCCAGTAGGGCATAAAAGGTGACTAAAGCTAACAGTAAGGTAAAAAAATAAGCTACAAGAAAAGAAAGCATAAGTTAATATATAGTTAGTATTCACATTGTAAACTTACAGTTTTCATGGTTTAATAGAACTGACCGATGGTTACCTACTAAACTGATTGCAAGAGATATCACCAGGACACATTTTTAAAGTCAAATAAAAACTAGTTCATTAGAGAAAAATTATTAATAAGTTCTAAATATGGATTTGGATTTAAAGCTGTTTTCTGCACTGCAGCCTTCAGGGTGTAAGCTGTTGCGTTAACCAGAACAACTTAATTTTGCTTCATTGAAAAAATCCTAATTCTTAGACTCTGGGGTATTTCATAGGTCACTATTAAAGTTGACTTTGTTGAAACAATGACTCTTTGGCATATTGTTTAGCAAAAGACGCACATGTCCTGTTAATATTATAATTGTTGTTGTTATTCTGGTTATAAATGTACATATCTGTACAACAAATATTTAGCCGTGTTCAGTGTGCAGCAGATTGACCCTCAGGTCCGTGTCTGAGGTAACACTGTTGTGTCCTCCACCATATGCTTTTATGGCACCATCATTGAGGAAACAAATACTCAGTGACCATACAAATCAGCTACTAGCCCTGAGGTAAACTGTTTGTTCTCTACATTCACAATCTAAAAAGAAATTGAAAGTCACCTCATTTGTTTGGAGCCTATATTCTGATACTATGATACAGTATGAAGGGTGTCTATTCTGCATCCTTTAACTGATAATGAAAACAAAATGTGAAAATTAAATATTAAACAGCAGCAGGTGAATAAAAGTACAGCCAAAGTACTAAACAATAAAGAAAACGATGTTGAGGATCTGATATTACTTTAATAAACCCGTTGTGTTCAATCTCAAACTAAACAATGAATACTGCAAAATTCTTCTTTTCAAAATTAAAATGATTTGAAGCTAATTTTATCAGGCTAGCACAATGTGGCAGTGGACATTAAAAGAATATATACTTTAATTATAATTTAAAAGAAATTTATCATGTAAATTTCTTCCTCTATCCTTACTTTTATTTAGCTATTGCACTAGATAAATATTATTTTAAAAAAATAGCAGGGATGCACCGACATCAAAATTCAGGTGAATATCGATATCCGCTATTAATATTGCTGTTATGGCTGATAACCAATATTTACTAATATTATATATCATATATATCTCACTACCCTTTCAACACCATGAAAAAACCACAACAGCACTGACATCGCTTCTCTGATTCAGTTAAACACCCTACAGTCCTGCACTGCATCACTATCATTGTCACATGCCCAAACATTCACCACATGGCCAACCCCTTCTCTCCTCTTCCATAAACACAAACAACAGCAATACGGTAATAAATACGGTTATTAAGATCAGCCCAGTATTACTTAGCGGACCGATAACGATATGTTAAGAAATTACGGCCGATACCGATGTCAATGGCGATATATTGTGCAATTCTAAAAAAATAGTATTTTCCTTGAGTTATGTGGTACATTTACATTTTTAGAAAATACTCCAATGTAAAATATATAGATTTTATGAATCCATCAATTTCCTTTACCTGCTGGGTCCAGGATAATTGGTGGGGTGTTGCCATCTTGAGATGTTTGGGTTTTGATTTCTTTTGTGTATGGATTATAACTATCCTTTCCTGTTTTTTAAGTTCTGAAATTTCTTTCCTAAATAATTCCCTTGTGCTTATTATTGTTAGGGGTTTTTCTTACTTTTTTAACTTTCGTGTTTAATTGTTCTTTCCATATGTAGACTTATGTCCTGTTAGACTTCTGTAAGTTTCTTGGGTTTCTTATGTTTTTGCCTGCTCTGTTCCATCTGATTAATTAATTCTCCCTCCTTCAGCTGCTCTACTTACTCTCTGCCTCAGCTGCAACTCCTTCCCCCTGATTTGCTCTTTTGGTTTACTTGACATTTCTAAACCCCCGCCTTTGGATGTATACACTCACCGTTTCTCTTTGTTTTCCACTGGATCCTTCTGTTACCATGCTTGTTGTTTTCTTGCAGTCCAGTCCAGTCCAGTCCTCTGTCCCCGCTCCACATTCTGTTCTCCTTGTATCAGTTTGTAAGTTTTCTATTTTTATTTTTCTTAAACCATTTCTACTCACTATGCTTCCATGGGTCTGTCTGCACTTTGGTCTAGCACCTACCCACCAAAACATGATATGGGGTGCACCCTCATGTCTAATCCATCACAATGGAAACACAGAAACACACAGGACAGACAAAAATACACACACACACACACACACAGACACACACACTCTTGTTTTGCTATACGTAGTGAGAACCATGTGTTGACTCCCATTGACTTCCATTGATTTTCAGTTATTTTCAACCCTTTCTATGCCCTAACCCTGACAATAACCCTAACCTAACCATTACCAGTGCATGCCTAACCCTAACATTAACCTAAAGTCAATTCACACCTTAGTCCTAAACCTAACTGTTAGCAAAATAGGTCGTGAGGACCAGCAAAATGTCCTCACTTTGGTACAAACGGTCCTCAATTTGATGGTGAAATCAGGAAAATGGTTCTCACTGTGATGCCAAGATAGGAACACACACACACACACACACCTGCAGTGTCTAGCTATCCCTTTAGGAAGCTTGAATTCAATTCAATTCAATTCAAAAATACTTTATTAATTCCAAAAGGGAAATTAAATGTTGTTGTAGCTCATTATGAAGGTTTCTTCAAAGAGCCGTTGTAGATGCTGATGGCTGTGGGCCGGAAGGATCTCCTGTAGCGCTCCATCTTACAACAGATCTGAAGAAGCCTCTGACTGAAGACACTCTGTCTCAGGAAGAGGATGCGCAGGGTTCTCCATAATGTTCTTCATTTTATGAAGAATCCGTCTTTCCACAATGATCTCCAGAGGAGTCCTCAGAACAGAGCCAGCCTTTTTTTATCAGCTTGTTGAGCTTTTTTAAGTCCCTGGCTCTGATGCTGCTTCCCCAGTAGATGATGGCAGAAGAGATCACACTTTCCACAACAGACTTATAGAAGATCTGCAGCATCTTGCTGCAAACACTGAAGGTCCTAAGCTTCCTCAGGAAGAACAGTCTGCTCTGTCACTTCTTGTAGATGGCTTCACAGTTGCATCTCCACTCCAGTCTGTTGTCCAGGTGAACACCGAGGTATTTATACTCCTCCACCACCTCCACCTCTTCTCCCATGATGGAAATAGTTTTTGACTTATTCCTGTTTCTCTTAAAATCTACAATCATCTCCTTTGTTTTAGTCACGTTCAAAATGAGATGATTGTTTCTACACCATGCCACAAAGCGGCCCACCACCTTCCTGTACTCAGATTTCTGTCCATCTCTGATCCACCCTACGACTGCAGAATCATCTGAGTATTTCTGCAGATGACAGGAGTCTGTCTTGTACTGGAAGTCTGAGGTGTACAGAGGGAACAGGAATGGTGAGAGTACAATCCCCTGTGGTGCTCCTGTGCTGCTGACTACCTGGTTAGACTCACAACCCTTCAGTCTCACAAACTGTGGTCTGTTTGTCAGGTAGTCTTTAATCCAGGAGATTGTTGAGGCCTCCACCTGAGTCTTCTGGAGTTTCTGACAAAGCAAGTCAGGTTGGATTGTATTAAACGCACTGGAGAAATCAAAGAACATGATCCTCACAGTGCTGCTGGATTTGTCCGGATGACAGTGGGTTTGTTGAAGCAGGTGTATGATGGCATCTTCAACTCCAACTCCACAGCGATAAGCAAACTGAAGGGGGTCCTGATGGTTTACTGTTTGCTTACTCAGATGGGCCAACAGGAGTCTCTCTAGGACCTTCATGGTGTGGGATGTCAGGGCAACAGGTCTATAGTCATTGAGGACTGATGGGTGAGTTTTCCTTGGTACCGGAACAAGACAGGAGGTCTTCCACAACACCGGAACCTTCTTCTGGGCCAGGCTAAGATTGAAGAGGTGCTGCAGAATCCCACAGAGCTGCTCTGCACAAGCTTTCAGGACTCTAGGGCTGACATGATCTGGACCTGCAGCCTTATTCCAATTCAATCTCCAGTTTTCTCTTCACCTGACTTCTTGAGACACACAGGTGGAAGGGGGAAGCAAAGGAAGCATCAGCATCTTCTGATATGGTTGAAAGCAAACATGTAGAAGCAGAAGGGTCTAGGGCTGAGGTGGAAGATAAACAATTTGAGGTATTACTGGACAGCTGTGGGTCTTATGGGTCAAAGGAGGGTGGGATGTCTGTTTGGCAGCAGGAGAGGAGGATGCTGAGCTTGTTTCTGAACTAAACCTATTGAAGAATGTGTTCAGTTCGTTGGCTCTGTCCAGACCTGCATTGGTCTGATCATCCTTCTGCTTGAAGCCTGTGATCTTCTTCATCCCTGACCACACATCTCTGATATCGTTTTGCTGGAGCCTGCTCTCCAGCTTCTTCTTGTACACCTCCTTGCTGTCTCTTATCTTGACTTTAAGTTGCTTCTGTAAACTCCTCAATAATTCTCTGTCTCCCTCTCTGAAGGCTCCTTCAGGTCACTGGTGATCCAGGGTTTGTTATTGGGGAAGCATCTCATGGTTCTGGTGGGGATGATGTTATCCACAAAGAAGTTTATATAGTCGGTTACACACTCAGTCATGGCATCGATGTCCTCTCCATGTGGCTGGCACAGTGTGTCCCAGTCTGTAGCCTCAAAGCAACCTTTCAGAGCTTCTTCAGCTTCCTGTGACCATTTTCTCACAGTCCTCTTTATTACAGGTTGCCTCTTAACAAGGGGCTTATAGTTTGAGCAGAGAAAAACAAGATTGTGATCTGATTTGCATAGAGGAGGTCTTGCTGTAGAGATGTATGAGTCCTTGACATTTGCATAAAACAAATCCAATGTTTTGTTTTCTTTGGTAGAGCAGCTGACAAACTGTTGAAACGTTGGAAGTGTAGCAGAGAGTGAAGCATGAATTGACTTACATTCATTGTGATAGCCTAACCCTGACCAAAAACCAAACCAAACCATTAACCCACATAACCCATTTCCCTTTGTGTGGACCAGGCAAAATGTCCACACAATGTTGGTGTCCCATCAGGGATTGATCCACACAAGGTTAGTCAGACATGCGCAGGCGCACACACACACACACATATACATATTTAATAAAAAATAAAATTGGTCCTAGGCACCAATCAGTTATGGTGATAATCATAAGAAATTCATTTAGTATTATGTCTTCAGTCCAGGTGCCATAACAGGGGCCAGGACCAGTTTTACAGGGAACCCTGTTGGCCACCGTCTAGAACCACCCATGAATATTTATCAACAGCTTCAGAGAAGCAAATAAAGAGTCTGTCCTCGTGAGTTGTGTGAGGATATTCTTTAAAAAAGATGGACACTAGCTGTTTAACAGCATGAGTTTGTGAACATTACTTACCACTCACTTTGCAGCCTGCTCTGTCCTGGTATGTCTATTCATTGAAGCCTTGACATGTGGTGGGATCAGTCTGTCTACATCGTTCCTCTTTAGGCCCCGCCCCAGATGTTCATGTTCTCAACACTCAAAACTCTTTGAGTTCAATCAAGAAAAGGGAACTTTGAAACTAAACGTTTGAGATTTGTAACCAAAGATTGTTTTGTAGACAAAATTTACTTTACTGAAATTACTGTTTTGTTTGATTGAATAATAAAAAGACAAATTTCCTTCCATAGGCAGACAGGGACACTGGTTAAAATGTTTAACCTTCTCTCTGATAAACACAAGCACAATAAAAATATCTGAATGTTAGCAATGCAAACACAGAAAATGGAGACAGATGATTTCACTTTCATTTGTAAACTGTCTTGTCTAAAACCCAGAACTAGCCTGCCAGCTTCTGAACCTGTCTAAACTTTTGTAGGGAAATAAATCTGCTCCATTTCAGAAGTAAATGAAGGTCACCACCAGGACAAGGTTGGTTAAACTCTGTTACAGAATCTGGACATCATGGTTAGGTCTGTGAAAAACATAACATTACCAATTTAAATTGCTTTACAAATATAAAATATTATAAAGACAGCCTGCATTACCATAAATAGAAAAGCTCCTGATCCAAAGGTCCAGCACAGGAATTAAAACCTGGAGATGAATACATAAACAAAACACAGCATTTTACTTCAAGGAATCCTAAATGAGACTCACATAACAAATTGTGTCCTCAAATAATAAAAAGAATAATGGTAAATCCTGCAATTTCCTGACAAATGTATATAATATATTTTGAATGCATTGGACAAGTTATTCCCCAATATGACACTGATTAGCCAACCAGTTACCTTGAATTATAACTCTACTCAGCATATTTCACAATAAATTGCTTAAATAAATACACAATTCAGCCTGAGCTAGCTTTATTTTAAAAGAACAGGGTCTGCTAGTATCTATGAAATATTTGGTTTGGAGTTTAAACAATATCCTATTGACCAGTAATACAATTCTCTATAATAAGTTTAAAAGGTTTATGTTTTGACTGAAATGTAAGTCATGACACAGAGGAGGACAGAGAATTAGCTGCTGTTGTCCTTCAGATAAGCAGGTTCACACCTTAATGAGTATTGAGATTCATTGCTGTCAAAAATAGCACTCTAATTATTCTATAAAACATTAGTTTTAAAACAAAATGTTCATATGCAGCTTCAATCAGCTGGCTTGTTTCTTAGATAGAAAACAACCATCAGCCCAGCGGCTTCACTGTTAGCTTTTTGACTAGTTTGTGGTGTTAGCTCCTGATCTGGCAAGATCTGATAAACCAGCAAAAGCTGCAATCGTCAAATATATTATAAGTTTATATTTTATATAAACCTAAATACAGATTCTCTTTAAGCCCCAAAGGGTTTTCATGAAGTTTGTGCTCGAAATAAAATGTCCAAGTTTTTCCCAGTAATTACAAACTCTATTTGAATGATCCCCAAATTAAATTTACCATTTTGGAGATTAAATCAGAATTGTAAATATCACAGTAGCTGCTATTGTTCCAGAGATAATGAGGATGGAAAACAGAAAAAAAAAATGTTGCCAGACGTTTTTCTGAATTGTACAGAATTTATATTCTGTACAAATTAAATTTAATTTAATTAAACTAAATTAAATTAAATTTTGTAGCCTTAATTTAGTTTAATTTAATTAAACTAAATTAAATTAAATTTTGTAGCCTTATAATTCTCAAAGGTTTATACCTTTGAGAATTATAAGGCTACAAAATTTTTGAAAACCCTAAACCCACTTGTGGACATTACCTGTCCAAAGATTCATGCAGCTGAGGTAAACTAAAGAAAAATTACAGAGCTTTAAGTAATGATAGTATGTTAGGGCCCAAAAACCAAAAAATAAAGGGTCACAGCATATTTAAAGAGGGCATGGAGACAAGATACGGATCCATGCACCGGAACATCAGAGCCAATTGCAGTGTGATGATTTAACGGCAGAATTCCCTCCGAAATGAGGGGGAAGTGTACCATAATATTTTTACAGGGACTTTCTCCCCGTCACCAGTCACAGATATCAGAATCAGAATCAGCTTTATGGCCAAGTTCGTACATACAAACAAGGAATTTGACTCCGGTACACTTTGCTCTTTTGTTTTGTTTTTGCATTACAGAATATACATATTTACAAAGTACAATATACACATATATAATAAAAAGGTGCATTTGCAACATCTGTATGTTGTTGTTTTGTACTCTATTGAATGTTCAACAGAGAAACAGCCTGGGGGAAGAAACTGTCTCTGTGGCGGCTGGTTTTAGTGAACAGTGCTTTGTAGCGGTGGCCTGAAGGTAAATCTCTGAACAGTTTATGTGCAGGGTGTGTGGGGTCTGCAGAGATTTTAGCAGCTCTTTTCCTGACCCTAGACCTGTATAAGTCCTGGATGGAGGGAAGGTCAGCCCTGATTATTCTCTCTGCATTCCTGATTATTCGTTGCAGTCTGGACCCGTCCTGTTTTGTGGATGATCCAAACCACACTGAGATGGATGAAGACGGGACAGATTGAATGATGGCAGTGTAGAAGATGACCAGCAGCTCCTGTGGAAGGTTGAACTTCTTGAGTTGCCTCAGGAAGTACAGTCTCTGCTGGGCCTTCTTTCGAACAGTGTCTATGTGTGAAGACCATCTCAGGTCCTCAGAGATGGTGGTTCCTAAGAACCTGAAGTGGTCCACGGCCCATACAGTGTTGTTGAGGATGGTGAGGGGCGTGTATGGGGGTGGTGTTCTCTGAAAGTCCACCTGTTGGAATAATTGAATATAGATTTATCTTATATTTTCTCCTATTCTTTAACTTGACTATTTGATCTCATAACCTTTCATAATGTATGTGTGAGTAAAGGATGTGTGAGTTTGTCTGCAGGCAAAGATCATAAATAGGAGCTGAACTAGCAGAGAAGGAAGCAGTCCAGTTGAGGAGGTCATAAAGCTGAAGGCTGATTACACTCAACAAAAGGCACAACTGACCCTACAAGTTGGAGGAGACTGTGGGAAATTTGTTGTTAAAAGATAAAGCTGTTTATGACCTGTTTACGATGCAGTTGTTGTTTTCCCCCATCCTTTAGAGAACAATGTTTTTGTTAACTAGGGACCCTCGAAAGACAATAAAAAGAGGAGGCGGACAGATGCTGTTCAGAGCGGTGCGAGATCTGTAACTGAGCAAATCTTGACCGTTTCTCCTCGCAAAGCGAGTAAAAGGAACTAATACTTTGTCTCTCTTTTCTTTTTGTGTTGTTATAAGTATTGTTAGGTTGGTTAAACCTGACACCACCACTATTTCCACAGTCTTGAGTGGGTTCAGTTCAAGGTAGTTCTGACTGCACCAGTGTACCAGCCGATCCACCTGCTGTCTGTATGCAGACTCATCACCATCCTGGATCAGTCCAATGATATTGGTGTCATCTGCAAACTTAAGGAGTTTCACGGACGAGTCCGATGAGGTGCAGTCATTTGTGTACAGAGAGAAGAGGAGTGGGGATAGAACACACCCCTGGGGGGCACCAGTACTTATTGATCTGGATCGGGAGAAGATGCTCCCCAGTCTCACCTGCTGCTGTCGGACCGTCAGGAAGCTGTTGATCCACTGACAGGTGGAGGCTAGGACGTTGAGCTGGGTGAGCTTCTGGTGGAGGATGTCTGGTATGATGGTGTTGAAGGCCGAGCTGAAGTCTACAAACAGGATCCTGGTGTACGTCCCTGGGTGGTCGAGGTGTTGCAGGATGAAGTGTAGACCTAAGTTAACAGCATCATCTGCCGACCTGTTTGCTCGGTAAGCAAATTGCAGGGGGTCCAGCAGGGGGCCTGTGATGTCTTTCAGGTGCTTCAACACCAGCCGCTCAAAGGATTTCATGACCACAGACGTCAGGGCTACAGGCCTGTAGTCATTTAATCCTAGGATGGTGGGTTTCTTGGGAACCGGGATGATGGTGGATCGTTTGAGGCAGGAGGGGACCTCACACTTCTCCAGTGATTTGTTGAAGATCCTTGTGAAGATTGGGACGAGTTGATTTGCACAGGCTTTCAGGCATGATGGGGAGACGTTATCAGGTCCTCCAGCTTTCTTTGTTTTCATGTGCTGAAAGAGCCTGTTTACATCTTCCTCGGAGATCTTTAGTGCAGTCAGAGGATCTGAATTTAGGGGGTTGGTTGTTTTACGGGTCAAATTTGTTTCTGAATGGGATGTGGAGGGGATGATTTGAGGTGTGAATGGCTTCTTGTCATGTCTGCAGTAGAAGCCATTCAGACGGTTGGCCAGGAGACGACTCTGTTCAGGATGGGTGGGGGGGCTCTTGTAGGCAGTCAGGTTTCTCAGACCGATCCATACAGCTGAAGTGTCACCAGTAGAAAGGCTGTTCTTAAGCTTCTCAATGTAGCTTCTCTTGGCTGCTTTGATCTCCTTTGTTAGTCTGTTCCTGGCCTGCCTGTACCACGCCCAATCTCCACTGCTGTGAGCTTCTTCCTTATCCCTGCGCAGATTCCTGAGATGTGGAGTAAACCATGGCTTGTTATTCCCAAAGGTGCAGAAGGTCTTCGTCTGCACACACAAGTCCTCACAGAAACTGACGTATGATGTCACCACATCAGTTAGTTGGTTTAGGTCAGTGTCTGAAGTTTCAAAAACAGTCCAGTCTGTGCATTCAAAGCAGGCCTGTAGCATCTGCTTTGATTCCTCAGTCCACTTCTTAACAGTTTGAACCTTGGGTTTGGAAGCTCTTAGTCTGTCTGTATGTTGGGATGAGGTGGATTAGATAATGATCCGAAAAACCCAGAGCAGCCCTGGTAACAGCATGATATGAGTCCTTTAAAGCTGTGTAACAATGGTCCAGTTTGTTTTTGTCTCTGTTGGGACACTTAATATGCTGTCTGTATTTGGGGAGTTCATGGGAGAGGTTTGCGCTGTTAAAATCTCCCAGTATTATGATGAAAGAGTCCGTGTATTTTTTCTTCAGGTCTGTAATCAGCTCAGCAAGATGTTTTTCAGTGGCAGAAGTGCAGCCATGTGGTGGAAAATATGAGCCAATTATTATAAATGAGGAAAACTCTCTCGTTGAATAAAACGGTTTACAGATTATGGAAAATGACTCCAGATCCGCACTACATGTCTTTCTCAGCACTTTTACGTCTCTGCACCAACCTTCATTTATATAAAAGCAGATTCCGCCTCCTCGCCTCTTCCCCGATAGCTCCGCGCTGCGATCCGCTCTGAACAGCTGAAAGCTCGGCATCAGCAGTGCGCGGTCCAGGATGTTTTCACTCAGCCATGTCTCGGTGAAGCAGAGAACCGCTGAACCGCGGAGGTCTGAGTTTTTACCGGTGAGGAGAAGCAGCTCGTCCATCTTGTTGTTTAGAGAGCGGACATTTGCCAGGTGGATTGAAAACAGTGGTGTGCGAAGTCCTCTTTTGCGGAGCTTTACCAGCGCGCCAGCACGCTTTCCCCTTCGATGCTTTCGGCGCAATATCCCGTATAGTGCCGCAGCTCCGCTTGCCAGGAGCTCAGTGAACCTCGGATTGATGAAAGATGGTGAAAAAATCCCGAGAGGACCCTCTGATGTTGAGAAGTTCCTCTCTACTGAATGAGACCACATGATTGTGGCCCAAAAACCACAGAACTGTGGCTCGAAAAACATAAAAACACACAAAATACAAAAACAAAGAGAGAGCGGAGCTCCAAGGCTGCCATCGTCGGCGCCATCTTGGTTTAGATATGAACCCATCCATAACAAAAGTCGGCGTAATCACAGAGCTTTTCTGTTGAAAACAACTGATTAACATGGTTCACAGTTTTAACCAACGCAACAGATTTTGTGTTTTTCTTTTTCAAGACTGGACAGCTAGCCACACTGTGTCCTCTCTTTTTGCAATAAAAGCACGTAACATTTATGTTGTCTGACTCAGTTTTTTTCAACATTGCAGGGTACAGTATTTGTAACTGGCTCCCCAGACAAGGAAACACTTTTCCCAAAATCCTTTCTGTTTCCATTATCAAATTTATTCATCAAATGTATTAAAGCCCTAAGAAAGCTCAAAACTAATCTTGTGCGTTAACATGTACTCATCAACGAGCACCGCAGCTTTCAACATCTTCATTTATTGATTTTCATTCAAATAAGTGGTCACTTTTTCAGGTAAGCTGCTTTTAAAATCTTTCATCAAAATCAGCTGCTTGAGCTATGCAAAATTTTTACATTTTGAGATGCATGCCATCGATCAAACAGGATTTCCTTATCCCTGGCAAATTCTGCATATGTTTGATTATAGTGCTTTTTTAATTTTTGAAATTTCTAGCGGTAGTTTATATGCCCGCAAAACAGCACTTTTAACCATATCAAAATCAAGGCTATCCACAACAGATAGAAATGCATAGGCCTCCTGTGCTTTACCAACCACTGTGCTCTGCAACAATAAAGTTAATGCATCTCTGGGCCATTTAAGTGCAAGTGCAACTCTCTCAAATAATTTGAAAAATGTATCTACATCCTTCTCATTAAATGAAGGAACCAGATGAATATTTTTACTTACGTCAAATTCTGATCCCCTAGGCTGCAAAGCTCTAACGCCCAATTCCAGTTCTCTCAAACGTATCTCTGGTTCTTTCTCCGCTCTCTTTGTGCCAAACTAAGCTCTTTTTCTTCTCAATGCAACCCTTCCTAGTTCAAATTCAACTTCCTTCAAATAAACAGCATCATCTGTAAAGGACGCACTAGGTGGCGTCTCCCTCTGGCTTTTTGGCCAAATTGAAGCAGGAATAATCCCAATCTGAACCAGTGCTGTCAATAACTCTGCCTCAATTGTGCCTATTTTTGCGCACCTCAGACACCACAACCTTAAAATGGTCAGCTATCAAAAGCAACTATTCCTTTGCGCATTTACGAGTTCTAATGCTGGCGTCTTCACAAACTCAACTAGGTCAAACTCCATGTGTGCAACCTACAAACAAGCCACACAACAAAAGCCAATTCACAACAAACTAAAAGGGATAGCACACCAAAAGTTCACCTGAATCTCTCAACTCTCTAACCCTAACCCATTACACAGTATGGCACATGTTGGCACCTGTTACATGTCTGCTGTTACAACCCTGTACATTTCCATCACGTAGTATTTTCTCTGTTATACACACTAGGTAAGTAGGTTGGTGCCACCCATGTAATGTTTTTGGCTTGTTTTGTTAGTCTTGAATAGCAGAACTTTCTTTTCCTTTATTTCTTCTGGCTTAGTTTAGGTGACAGTTAGGCCCTGTTTTGTTTTATTTATTACTTTGATTTGGCACAATCTAACCACCCTATCTTCGTCAGCTAATCTTGCTGGAAGATTTCAAGACTACATTGCCTGAACAAATGGTGGTTTACTTAAATGAGCAAAAAGTGGCCTTGTTATCAAAAGCTGCAGTCTTGGCTGATGAGTTCATGTTGACACATAAAAATATGTTTGTAGCTGCACCTCATACAGATTGGGTTTCAACCGCCTGTCCCCCAAAACCTGAACCAGGTCAGTCAGAAGCCAAGACCAAGCAGCCACCTTTTCCTTCACGGAAAAAGGTGGCTTCTTGGTACTGTCATAAAACAGGTCATGTCATTGCTGACTGCCTTTCGTTAAAGAATAAAGCTTCGTCAACCCCAACAAAAGGCATGGGTTTGCTTAAAAATGTATCTCACCCCAGTACCCAGATGTCTAAAACTGTGAATGATCTACATCCCTGTTTTAAACCCTTTGTTACTCAGGATTTTGTTTCTCTAACAGGGGATCCAAAGGACAACCAGCCAGTCACAATACTGAGGGACACAGGTGGTTCCCAGTCTGTTATCCGAGAGGGCATTTTGTCTTTTTCTGCCAGGTCATCTTGTCTGTCAAGTGTGGTCATCAAAGGTATTGGAATGTCTTTTGTTTCTACTCTATTGCATTATATTCACATTAGCTCACATCTTGTGAGTGGTTTTTGCAGAGTTGCCGTTCTTCCCACTTTGCCCATAAGAGGGATTGGCCTCATTCTGGGGAACGACTTGGCTGGTGGAAAGGTGTTGCCTGTGCCTGGGGTTTTGGACGCTCCTGACACAAGCCTGGAGGTTGAACAAACAATGTCTCCTAACATTTTCCCTGCTTGCGTGGTAACAAGAGCCCAGTACATGAAATATGGCCTTGATTTGCCTGACTCTTTTCTTGCCACAGAAACCTGTCCAGAAGCTGCTAGTTCTGGGGGTAATCCTAACAAAGCTGAAAATATGCTCTCTCTTCCAGAACCAGACATAAAGTTTCCCGCTTCCATGGAGGAGTTTATTGCTGCACAGAAACAGGACATGACCCTGGGGAAGTGTTACGTTTCTGTTCTGAACCAGGAGGAAGCCCAAAAAAGGAAAGTGGCGTATGTGGTTGAGAAGGGTCTCCTACTGCGTCGCTGGACTGGTGACAACCTAGAAGATTGGGATGCTGTGTATCGGGTGGCGGCGCCAAAAGTGTACCGGATGCAGGTGCTAGCTTTAGCACATGATCATCCACTGTCGGGGCATTTGGGCATAAATAAAACCTATAACAAAGTTCTCAAAAACTACATTTGGCCAGGACTCAAGTCTGATGTTTCACGCTTTTGTCGTACCTGCCATGTTTGCCAAGTTGCTGGCAAACCAAATCAGGTCATTCCTCCTGCTCCTTTGTCCCCAATTCCTGTAATGGATGAACCATTTGGAAGGGTGATAGTTGATTGTGTAAGTCCCTTGCCAAAGTCTAAGAGTGGAAACCAGTTCATATTAACCATAATGTGTACCTCCACCAGGTTTCCTGAGGCCTTGCCTTTGAAGAGGATCACCACTCCTGTCATAACAAAAGCACTGGTAAAGTTCTTTTTAGTGTTTGGTCTTCCTAGGATTGTCCAGACTGACCAGGGCACCAACTTTAAATCTAGGGCCTTTGCTCACGCACTGAAGAAGTTGGGGGTTGTCACGTCAAGCTCTTACCATCCTGAAAGTCAGGGTGCACTTGGAAGATTTCACCAAACTTTAAAGTCCATGTTACGCAAATACTGTATGGATTCAACCTTACATAAACTGTGTTTATATATACATATATAATAATTATCTGTACAAGAAGCATTAAATCTGAGCACGGAAACAAAGATTTGAGGGAGAACAGAATATATTTGAAAGAAACCAGAAATATTGAGTGCATGCATTACAAGTTTTAAGCACAAACAGAATGAAATCCCGCTCTTAAATTGAAAGTATGTGCTCTTGAGTTTTGGCAGTAATACCTTGTATGTCCTGCCCACTCCCAGTGCTTGAAAGCCTAATAATAATAATAATAATAATGATGAAAAAACTGTACAAATACAATAGGGTTCCCTGCTCTGCTTGTAGCAGGCGAACGGCCATGCAGTTGCATGGCCTTCACTCGCTCTCGCGGGCTTGGAAACCTAAGAATGCTCTTCATCGCTATCCCTCACAAACGGACCACCAAACACACCAACCTTGGACTGCCCAGCACACATTGTGAATACAGTTGTGCAACAGAACCGTGTGCTAAGTCCTGCCCTCTTCATCCTCTTCACAGACAACTGTACGCTTTACACTCTTCCAATACCATAATCAAATTTGCAAATGACCTAAGTGTAGTCAGACTCATCTCTAACATCCGTCCAAATTGTGTACAGACAATAACTTGGTTTTAACACTAGGACTCCCAGAATTCTAACACTACTAGAACTCCCAAGCCCGTCAATGTGGCGGTGATGGCATCATCGCATTACATTGGTCAGAATGGTTTGGAAAGGTTTTCTTGCATGCAATAAAATTATGGTTTTGACAAGAATTAAGAATAGTATTTGATCAAAACCTATTATGTTTTATTATTATTTATAAATAGTATTGAAAAATAATACACAGTAGTGGGTACATTTAAAAAAAAAGCTTTACTAATCTGGCCAAAAGCTGGACAGCTCCATGTTACGCCCCCCTTTTACTTCGCGGACACAAACTAGTGCTAAAAATGCCTTCAGCTCATCCATACTCATGTTCCAGGAGGAATCATCTCCAAAAATTCTGCGGGCCTCAGCCACGGCGCAGCCCTGAACGTGGATGAGCATTTCGGCATTCACCAAGCAGAGGAACGCGGTCTGGGCATCTTGGATCTGGCGCTCTGTCAACTCGTTCTGGCTTTGATGCCTCCCTCTACTTTCTTCCTCCCCTACTACTGTCCACACAGTGCCACCCTTTCCTATCTCTTCCTCCTTCCCAGGTGTGCGCTTGTCTTGCTTTACAGTGAAAACACTGTAAAACGCCGAATAGATTGTTGTTACTGGGCTACTATATATATGACCTAACTTATTGTTTATTTCTTTTTCCATTATCAGTACCTTGTTTTTTAGTTTCTCTCCTGCCAGTGAGCTGGTTTGCTGGGATTATAGCTGGGCACTGGGAACCTGGCTCATCTCCCTAGCTCTGAACCTGCGCTGATTGTGGCACTGTTGCTGTAGTTTATATATTGTTATTATTACTAATCTGAAAACTATAGCCTAAAATGATAAAATCGTTACATAGGCTAGTCTTTTACTACCTTGAAATAATGCGCCACAACCTCCTGCTAATGGGACGACTCATGCTTTTTAGCCGGGGGAGGCTCACTCTCTGACCCGCTGTCACTGGAACTGAATGCTGACCAAGAGCCGTCAGAATCCCTCTCGACCCCAGAATCACAATCATGTAAGTTTTGAAGCATTTCCAATCCCTCTTGAGACACAAAATATTCTTCTGGAAGCCGTTTGTAGGATGCCAATAATCTTCTTTTCAGACTGCGTTCTACAGGGGTTGGACAATGAAACTGAAACACCTGTCATTTTAGTGTGGGAGGTTTCATGGCTAAATTGGACCAGCCTGGTAGCCAGTCTTCATTGATTGTACATTGCACCAGTAAGAGCAGAGTGTGAAGGTTCAATTAGCAGGGTAAGAGCACAGTTTTGCTGAAAATATTGAAATGCACACAACATTATGGGTGACATACCAGAGTTCAAAAGAGGACAAATTGTTGGTGCACGTCTTGCTGGCGCATCTGTGACCAAGACAGCAAGTCTTTGTGATGTATCAAGAGCCACGGTATCCAGGGTAATGTCAGCATACCACCAAGAAGGACGAACCACATCCAACAGGATTAACTGTGGACGCAAGAGGAAGCTGTCTGAAAGGGATGTTCGGGTGCTAACCCGGATTGTATCCAAAAAACATAAAACCACGGCTGCCCAAATCATGGCAGAATTAAATGTGCACCTTAACTCTCCTGTTTCCACCAGAACTGTCTGTCGGGAGCTCCACAGGGTCAATATACACGGCCGGGCTGCTATAGCCAAACCTTTGGTCACTCGTGCCAATGCCAAATGTCGGTTTCAATGGTGCAAAGAGTGCAAATCTTGGGCTGTGGACAATGTGAAACATGTATTGTTCTCTGATGAGTCCACCTTTACTGTTTTCCCTACATCCAGGAGAGATACGGTGTGGAGAAGCCCCAAAGAAGCGTACCACCCAGACTGTTGCATGCCCAGAGTGAAGCATGGGGGTGGATCAGTGATGGTTTGGGCTGCCATATCATGGCATTCCCTTGGCCCAATACTTGTGCTAGATGGGCGCGTCACTGCCAAGGACTACCGAACCATTCTTGAGGACCATGTGCATCCAATGGTTCAGACATTGTATCCTGAAGGCGGTGCCGTGTATCAGGATGACAATGCACCAATACACACAGCAAGACTGGTGAAAGATTGGTTTGATGAACATGAAAGTGAAGTTGAACATCTCCCATGGCCTGCACAGTCACCAGATCTAAATATTATTGAGCCACTTTGGGGTGTTTTGGAGGAGGGAGTCAGGAAACGTTTTCCTCCACCAGTATCACGTAGTGACCTGGCCACTATCCTGCAAGAAGAATGGCTTAAAATCCCTCTGACCACTGTGCAGGACTTGTATATGTCATTCCCAAGACGAATTGATGCTGTATTGGCTGCAAAAGGAGGCCCTACACCATACTAATAAATGATTGTGGTCTAAAACCAGGTGTTTCAGTTTCATTGTCCAACCCCTGTAGAGTGGCGGTTGCTAGGCAATGCTCGCGTGTATACTCAGTCGCGGAAAAAACATATCATTGTAAATAATAGGGCCGTCAAAATAGCAGCTGTGGTAGTTAGAGGTAGAAATACTTAGATCTTTTATTTATTTTGTTATTTTTCTAAAATAAAAATAAAGGAATACAAAAGACACAGGTTTAGAAAAAGCCAGGATGCCAGGAAGATAAGAGTCTTAATAAACCAGAGTTATGGCATGTCAAACTTACAAAACCATCAAATTGACAGCCCTGGGAGTTTGTGTTAAACACCAATACCATAGTCTAAGCCAAAAAAATAAAAGACTTTAAACACAACTTAGACTTAGTCACTTGATTGGTCTGAGATGTGAGTCTTATTAACAGCTTTTATCTCATGTAATGAAATTTAAAAGGAATTTTCTATGTGCGCTACAGTTCGCAGATTCTGCACATGCTTTGCGTTGAAACAATGGGCTTGATTTATTAGGTAGGGAGGTTTGTGAATTATAGGCTGTTAATGGCTCATACCAATTTGTTCACGTTAGCTGTAGCTTCATAATAATGACAACACCAACTCTCCAAATGAACACTGTTTTGAATGACTTTGGATCATTTCAGAGCAAAATAAACTTATTTTAGTTTTGACATTCTGTCACTGTTATGCTAATTGTTTCATTACAATTATACTTTTAGATGACAATATCAAAATAAAAGCACTTCCTGTTCCATTTTTCTTAAGTGTAATCCTTTTTTATGTACTTACTACACTTTGCCTGTACCTGTACTGTTTTTCTAAGATCAAACAGTACAGGTTTGTAATTCCATCCTACAACTATGCAGAGTTAGAGGTGCACTGGATGTCGTGGATTTGATGAGAAAATGTTTATTTCAGATATTAGAGACTTGAGACTTGATTGGAGGTAGACTTAAAAATATGCCTTGGACTTGCCCCTCAAAGACTTGAGAGTATGACTTGGAAAAAAGTAGGCATCCCAAGTTGCCTACCGATCAACATGTGTATGAATGTGTACGTGTGGCACTTGCAAGTGTAAGCAGGGCTTACACTTGTAAGTGTAGCAGGGTTAATGTTGGTCCAGTGTAAACATACTTTGAGGAATCTCTATGACAAGAGAAGCACTACTTAGTTTCACATCATTTATCATTTACAGACATAGGTGATCACTGCATTGTTAAAATATACAATACATACAACATGTATAATAACAGCAGATATAAAGAGGTTCCATTCAGATCATGGGATCCAAAACGCAATAGAAAATTTTGGAAAATTTACAAAATACCGTTTTTATTTTGCTTTCTCAGTGAAAAGGCTCTTCTTTTGCCCAAGTATACAAAAGACGAATGAAGCTATATAAAAATCAGTTAAGGCCTTTTTCATGTGACAATAATTTACCTCAATAACATAAGCAAAATAACATTCCTCCTAAGTTTATTCCACATCAGTTTTATTCCTTTCGTTACAGATCACAATAGTGAAAGCTAGTCCAGGCTGTGAGCAGCTTTAGTTGCACACCCTGGAGTGTGTCGAGCACAAAGTTCATTCATGTTTTATATCGAGGTGTAGCAGTCTACATGGGTTGGCAACACAGAGCACAGAGGGGTCACACAGCCAGCAAGAAGTGCCTTGCCCCATACCTGGCTGATTACCAATTATGGCTGTGCTCTTCAGCTGAGGTTTGAGCCAAACAACTGGTCTCATCCTAATGAGACAGAGGGTCAATGCTGTGCAGCTGACGTCAGCATTCTAAATACCAGAGTATATCAACCTGTGTGTTTGGTATGCACTTTGTCTAGTAATATCAATACCAAAGAAGAGGGAGCAAGAAAAACAACAAAAAGGCAAAACACAAAGAAGAGACAAGAAATGGCTGAATGAAAAGACACAAAGGCAACTTCCAGTAAGACTTTGATATCAGTGTTATCAGCTAGTGTCCTGAGGGACTTCTTAATCCAGGCTGTTTAACAGGCGATGGCTAACCCACAGTACATTGTGGTTGAAAAACTGAACAAGAACCCGAATAAATCCTAAATATTAGTATTATCTAGAAGGGCCATGTGAAACTAGAAAAAAGGAAGAAAAAAAGAAAAGTTGAAAGGTCATGTGGTTCCTGTGTTTATTGTAATTGTGACCCTAAACTTGTAGAGCAGCTACAGCAGATTCCAGGAACAACCCCACATCTCTCTTTGGAAGGTCAAGCCACAGCAGTCATTGTGTAAAATACTTTGATATTCCGAAGAGTTTATGGCTTAGTCAAAACCCTGCATTGCAGCTGTCAAAATAAGGTGAGATCTTTCCATGTAATCCATGCAACATTTAGTAACTGCTCACAGTTAACTCCATAAAAGTTACAATAAATATCCTTAAGTGTAATCCATGCAATGATTATTAAAATACACAGTTGAAGCAGTAGAGAGTGAAACAAGCATGTTCTCATATTCTGGAGCTGAGAGACTGGAGAGGCCTGTGTGGAGCCACATATTATCTGTCTTATCTTTTGGAGAAGTATAAACAAGTACCCAATGATGTATGATAAACGTTTCTATTCTTTTACAAGTATTAAATGCAATCAGTAATCTTTGATTAACATGTTAAAAGATGTATGGTTGAAATGTGGTCAAGAACTGAGAATTAGAGAAAAAAATATTAAGGTTTGACATTCTCAATCAGCTATATATGAAAGAGATATAACATTAATCATTTGTGAAGCATGAATTAAAAGAATGAAGTGATGGTTTTGTAACTGTTTTAAAGTAATTGCTGAAAGCTGAAGAATGGAATGTGTAATATTGTGTAAAGTTTAAAACTGAGCAGATTAGGGAAAGAACTGCAGGATGACTAGGAGTGATGAGAGGCAGCTGTACAGGTCCTTCTCAAAATATTAGCATATTGTGATAAAGTTAATTATTTTCCATAATGTCATGATGAAAATTTAACATTCATATATTTTAGATTCATTGCACACTAACTGAAATATTTCAGGTCTTTTATTGTCTTAATACGGATGATTTTGGCATACAGCTCATGAAAACCCAAAATTCCTATCTCACAAAATTAGCATATCATTAAAAGGGTCTCTAAACGAGCTATGAACCTAATCATCTGAATCAGCGAGTTAACTCTAAACACCTGCAAAAGATTCCTGAGGCCTTTAAAACTCCCAGCCTGGTTCATCACTCAAAACCCCAATCATGGGTAAGACTGCCGACCTGACTGCTGTCCAGAAGGCCACTATTGACACCCTCAAGTAAGAGGGTAAGACACAGAAATAAATTTCTGAACGAAAAGACTATTCCCAGAGTGCTGTATCAAGGCACCTCAGTGGGAAGTCTGTGGGAAGGAAAAAGTGTGGCAGAAAACGCTGCACAACGAGAAGAGGTGACCGGACCCTGAGGAAGATTCTGGAGAAGGGCCAATTCCAGACCTTGGGGGACCTGTGGAAGCAGTGGACTGAGTCTGGAGTAGAAACATCCAGAGCCACCGTGCACAGGCGTGTGCAGGAAATGGGCTACAGGTGCCGCATTCCCCAGGTCTAGCCACTTTTGAACCAGAAACAGCGGCAGAAGCACCTGAGCTGGGCTACAGAGAAGCAGCACTGGACTGTTGCTCAGTGGTCCAAAGTACTTTTTTCGGATGAAAGCAAATTCTGCATGTCATTTGGAAATCAAGGTGCCAGAGTCTGGAGGAAGACTGGGGAGAAGGAAATGCCAAAATGCCAGAAGTCCAGTGTCAAGTACCCACAGTCAGTGATGGTCTGGGGTGCCGTGTCAGCTGCTGGTGTTGGTCCACTGTGTTTTATCAAGGGCAGGGTCAATGCAGCTAGCTATCAGGAGATTTTGGAGCACTTCATGCTTCCATCTGCTGAAAAGCTTTATGGAGATGAAGATTTCATTTTTCAGCACGACCTGGCACCTGCTCACAGTGCCAAAACCACTGGTAAATGGTTTACTGACCATGGTATCACTGTGCTCAATTGGCCTGCCAACTCTCCTGACCTGAACCCCATAGAGAATCTGTGGGATATTGTAAAAGAACGTTGAGAGACTCAAGACCCAACACTCTGGATGAGCTAAAGGCCGCTATCGAAGCATCCTGGGCCTCCATAAGACCTCAGCAGTGCCACAGGCTGATTGCCTCCATGCCACGCCGCATTGAAGCAGTCATTTCTGCAAAAGGATTGGAACAGGTCTGACTTAGTGCCGGCAATGTAGACCCAACTCCTGCTCCGCTTTTACAGAGACCAGATGGCCCCTAATAAAGGACTCCTGACTATGTACTCCTGGAGCACCCCCCGCAGGGTACCACGGGGGTAACAGTCGAATGCCTTCTCCAGGTCCACAAAACACATGTGGACCAGTTGGTCAAACTCCCATGAACCTTCGAGTACCCTGTAGAGGATGTAGAGCTGTTCCAGTGTTTCATGGTCGGACAAAAACCACACTGCTCCTCCTGAAGCCGAGGTTCAACTATTGGCCGGCTCATTCCCCCTCAGCAAGGTGACATTCTATGTCCCTAGAGCCAGTCTAAGCATCCGGAGATTGGGTTGCTGTGGTCTCCACCTTTGTCCGCTGCCCGATCCTCATTGCACCGGTCCCTCATGGTTCCCCCTGGAGATGGTGGGCCCACTGGGGGATGGCCTTGCATCTCTTGTTGGGGCTCGGCCCAGCTAAGTCCCTTGAGGAGCAACCCGACCATCAGGCACTCTCTGACGAGTCCCGACCCTAGGCCTGGCTCCAGGGTGGGACACATGGCCTCAATTTTGTGTTCCTTATGAAGACGTCTTGAACCGCTCTTTGGCTGGCTCGTCACCCATAGAGTTTTTTGCTACGGGAGACCCGAGCAGGAGCGTTTAAGCCCCCGACAACATAGCCTCTAGGATCATTCGAGCACTCAAACTCCTCCACCACGTTAAGGTGGCAGTTCAAGGAGGGGGCGGTTCAATATACACAATATACACACATGTACATATGTACATTTATTTATTAATATGTAATTTATTGGTTTACACAATTTATAATGTTCTATTTTGTTTTACATTTCTTTAATGTTTCAGTTTGTGTATCTTGGTTGGTTGTATCTTGTTTTCTGCATTTGTGGAGAAATTCTCTTGTTAGATATAGATCTTGAGACTAATCTGTTTTAATCTTATAATTGAAACCAGTTAGTCTTCATTTGAAAATCGTTAATAACCTAAAATGTTGACAATGAAATAAAGCAGCGTAATAAGGATACAACAGATTTTTGTGGTTTTATTTCTTTTTCTATTAAAACATGTTAGGTCTTTTTCCCTCTTCATTTTATTAATTATTTCCTGTGGCCCTCAGACAAACAATGTTTTATTTATTAGGCCCTGTTAAAACTGAAGTTAAATAGCCCTGCTATATATCATGATATATATCGTGGATTGTAATATTTCCAACTCATCGCTGTCAAATCTGCAGGTCTCAGTGCAGACCCAGCATGTAAGTCAGTGTGTGTGTGTGTGTGTGTGTGTGTGTGTGTGTCTCACATATGGGTATACACACATACACTAAACAAATACAGAGTTGTTTTATACACATCCAGAATGTGCAGTGCAATATTCTGGCTTTCAAAAGTAACACTAAAACAGAGAGGTCTCCCAACTATCAGTAAACTCTATTTGGTGATATAAGGTTTCTCCTGCAGCTACAGTAAAGAAAGACAGGTGCACTGAACCAAAACTTTATTTCAGCGTATGCATTTTTTAAACAGCAATAAGGTATGTAGCTTGCTGTGCACTTAACTAAATTACTCACCTGGAAAAACTCCAAGCCGAATGTAAACATCACTGGTACTGGAGAAATTTCAGCTTCAGTCCAAATTCAAGTATATGTCATACACTTGATGTTCTAAATATCACAACTCCAAATGATTTAAACCTTTTTTTGTTCTCAAATGCCTTCACAGTCTTATTGAAAAAATCCTAAACAACAGTGAGCATTTGGTCAAGTAGTTTTATTGTTATATCATCCATCCATCCATCCAACCATCCATCCATCTACATTATAATAATGATCCTGTTTTAACGTAGTAAACCTCTAACTTGATTTCATCCAGCTTTGTCAAGTTACATTCTAAAAATAAAAAATATTTTCATTTTTTTTGTTGAACACAAATAACCCAAATAACCAAAGTAAGTTTTTTTACAGTGATGAATCTTAATCTCTCAGTATAGGCTAGTCTTTCTGATAACTGTCAAATGGGAGCCCTCCATATACCAGCACAGTATGTATGCTGGTGAAGTGTTTTTAGCATGACTAAAAGCATCGCCAGTAGCGAGGACAACAATAGAAGCTACCCTACCACTCGCAAATGGTCTGCTCCTATTGCTTCCATTCTCCAGCCTCATCTCGTGCTCACTTATTTTGCCACAATGCCTGCCTCATTTTTTCATTTTGGTCATCGTCTTGTGGCTTTTGATAAGGTCATTTTGACAAGGAGGCTGCCCTGTCATTCTACATTTCCGTCACACTGCTCTGTGCCAAAGCAGCAGAATTTTGTACTAGTACCCTACCCTGAACACATCTTGTGTGACCTTGCTCAGGTGTTGTGCAGAGAGTGTTGCTATGGCAATTGTGGGCAGTAATTTAGAACAGAAAAAGCAGAGACTGAAAGTAAAAATACATGGATAATTTTAGAAGTCAAACTCAATGGATTTTTGGCAAGTCTTTAACGGGAACACTAGTTTTTGAGTTGGTAAACTGCATCATAGAGTACTGGACTAAGACTAAGAATGTGTAACTGTAGACATTGTCAGACATATCCCCTCAGAGGTCTGTTGCAGTGTAAGCCTATTGACTGTTTTCCATTTGGCAGGGGCAATTCAAGACACAAAGCCTCACTACATCAATGGCATCAATTCATCATTCAAGTTGCATCTTTATTTCTAAAGGCTCTTTATTTATTAAAATTGAAACTAATGTAACATGGAATTTCTTTTCCAAACTTGAAAGAATGAAAGAATGCATAACCACATGAAGTTTAAAAAACAGGTTAAAGCTTACACGGTGGTTTTAAAATTTAATACCAATAAAGTGGTCGTGGTTCCTAGAGTCTCTGGAAGTAGAATAGGAGGCAGATCCATTAGCCATCAGGCTCTTCTCTCGTAGAACCAACTCCCAGTTTTAGTCCGTGAGGCAGACACCCTGTCTACTTTTAAGGCTAGGCTTAAAACATTCCTTTTTGATAAAGCCTATAGTTAGAGTGGCTTAGGTTATCCTGAGCTATCTCTGTAGTTATGCTGCTATAGGTTTAGACTGGCCTCCTGGTAAGGCCTACACCAGGGTATTGGAGAGGAGAGTCCGGCCGATAGTCGAACCTCGGCTTCAGGAGGAGCAGTGTGGTTTTTGTCCCGGCAGTGGAACACTGGACCAGCTCTATACCTTCTACAGGGCACTCGAGGGTTCATGGGAGTTTGCCCAACCGGTCCACATGTGTTTTGTGGACCTGCTGCCACCTTGAGACCATGTTAATTACCTCAAACAATTTTTGAAATTTAACTTGTTCGATTCAGTTTCATTTTCCTGAACTTTGTTCTTTTTCACACCTAGGCTAAAGCCTAAGATTGCACTAAGGTTACAAAGGATAAAAAGTATCCCTCTGTACAAAGGTATCAGTCTCATTAAGGAAAGGGAACAAATACTTTGGCAGTGTTATTTATACAGTATGGTAAAGATAGATATCAGAAATGGAGAAAACAGTACCATTACAAAAATGTTTCTCTGAAATAGTGTTTTTGCAGAAAATTAATTATGGTCTGATTAAACAAAACATGAACTTTAGTGTCAGTATTCCAAAAGCTATGTTTGACACAAAACAACAATGCACGTTCCCAATGAAACACCACACCTGCATTAAAACATGGTGGAAGCATCATGCTATGAGGTTCCTCCTCTTTAGATTTTTGTCAAGGTGGTTAATAATAGTTTTGACCAAAAACTTTCAGGTGTTTCATAAAAATAGCTGAAGCTGAAGGGAGCCATTTAATGTACCTTATGTACAGCACCTTGAGTGCCTTGTTGCTGAAAAGCACTATATAAATAAATTTCATTTTACTTGACTTTAATTTTTAACATCACCGTGAATCTGAGCATGCATCCAAACCATCAAAATAATAACAAATATAGATGTGGAAAGCTGAAAGACTCCCACCAAAGACCAAATGCTGAAAGTGTATCAAATATTGTTTTAACAAAGCATTTATTCAACCATGTATACATACACTCACCGGCCACTTTATTAGGTACACCTTGCTAGTACTGGGTTGTATTCAAAGCGTTCCAAAGCTGCCTGCGATGTTGGATGGAGTCTGTAGAGCGATCAACACTCAGACTGAAATGATAAGAGAGCAGAATCGCAAGCTGGGCATGATTATTGAACAGAATCGCAGCCTGGCAGCAGTTGGACTCAGAGGTTAAAGGATATAATCTTGGAGAAGCTGAACGCTCAAGATCCGCGGAAAGTACCAGAAATTTGGCTATTTGGATTTGCAATTGAGACATACCAGTAAATCTCTTAAGGTAGTTGGAAATTCACAACTGCCTGAACCACAACATTTATTGTTTTTCTAAATCTGGCACCCCATGTGGCCTTGCCAACTTCTGCTAACTGGCTATCAACAAAATATCTCCTTGATGTTATATTAACACGACGCTCTTCCCCAGCACTCCCCTACCAGCTGTGTGCTGATAGGACTATGCGGCTGATTGATAAACTTCCACCTCTCAAGGACAATGGCGCTTCTATCAGTGTTGACAGTCTAATTCTTGCAAACACACTCAGACTTACATTCGCACCCTCAAGATTCCACCGTACCTTTGCTAAATATTTACTTATGTGTGTGTTGCTTACCCCTGCTAAGGTTTTTTAGTACTATTTCAGACTCTATTCTGCTAAGAATAGAGTCTGAATTATGATTTTCTTTCATCCTATCTTACTTTACCTTAATGTGTGATTTTCAGATTTCTCAGAAGGATTACCAGCAAAAGCCAAATATTATTAGTATTTGATAATTTGACTACAGCTGTTTTTATACCAATGACCAGAAGGATTCATAGATCTTTAGATTTCTTAAAAGGATTGTAATACAATTTCATACCAGTGAAAGCCAAACATTATAAGTATTTAAAAAGTTTGGACCAACCATTGACCCAGCTTCTCTACTTAGACTTCAGTGAGTGCCCATGACTGTTACTATTTGAATGATGGGACCACAGCTACCTCATACCAGCAACCTCAAGGATTAATATGATCATTTTTCTTCTAGCACAGGGTGAATTCCTTACCACAGAGGACTTAATGAGCTAATTACCTCTATTAGAAAGACTAAATTAGAACCAGCTCTTACCAGTAAACTCCCAAGGATTATTAATGTTATTTGATTTGTTTTTCTGTGTTTCATTTTCTGAATCATTGTAATGTTTTTCCTCATGTAAAGCACTTTGAGTGCCTTGTTGCTGAAAAGTGCTATATAAATAAACTTGACTTGACTCGTGCTTTATAACATGGCGCGTTTTCTCACTGGAAGTAACCATCAGAAGATGGGTACACTGTGGTCATAAAGGGATGGACATGGTCAGCAATAATACTCCGGTATGCTGTGGTGTTGACATAATGCTCAATTGGTACTAAGGGGCCCAAAGTGTGCCAAGGAAATATCCCCCACACCATTACACCACCACCACCAGCCTGAACCGTTGATACAAGGCAGGATGGATCCATGCTTTCATGTTGTTGACACCAAATTCTGACCCTACCATTCAAATGTTGCAGCAGAAATCGAGACTCATTACAACAGGCAATGTTTTTCCAATCTTCTATTGTCCAATTTTGGTGAGCCTGTGCGAACTGTAGCCTCAGTTTCCTGTTCTTAGCTGACAGGAGTGGCATCCAGTGTGGTCTTCTGCTGCTGTAGCCCATCCGCCTCAAGGTTTGACGTGTTGTGCGTTCAGAGATACTCTTCTGCATACCTTGGTTGTAACGAGTGGTTATTTGAGTTACTGTTGCCTTTCTATCAGCTCAAACCAGTCTGGCCATTCTCGTCTGACCTTTGGCATCAACAAGGCATTTGCACCCACAGAACTCTTTTTCGGACCATTCTCTGTAAACCCTAGAGATGGTAGTGCGTGAAAATCCGCACTGATCAGAAGATCAGCAGTTCATGAAATACTCAGACCAGCCCGTCTGGCACCAACAACCATGCCACGATCAAAGTCACTTAAATGACCTTTTTTCCCCATTCTGATAGTCGGTTTGAACTGCAGCAGATTGTCCTGACCATGTTTACATGCCTAAATGCATTGAGTTGCTGCCATGTGATTGGATGATTAGAAATTTGTGTTAACGAGCAGTTGGACAGGTGTACCTAATAAAGTGGCCAGTGAGTATACTTACAACTACGTTTCTTGCAGCTTTTTAGGTTCTTTTTATATTTTAATCTGTAACATATGTCTTTGTTTTTCAGTTGACTTGTACAGGATATACACTATATCCCAAAAAGTATTCACTCACCTGCCTTGACTCGCATATGAACTTAAAGATGACATATCATGTAAAATCCCTTTTTTAGCCCTTAAATACATTTTTTTCTTATGAGCGAAGAAAAGCTGAATTTAGTCTGTCCAGGTGCTGCTTAGTTATCTTTCTATTCTATTTGGGTCATATTTTTCAATCTGTTCAGTTTTCTCTATTCTCTATTACAATGTTTTTAATTATTTCGTTACAGTATTTGCTGTGGAACTATTAGATAAGGTCATGGACATCCAGCTGACCAATATGCATCTTCGCCATTTTTATTTCTCGCTGCAGTTTTGTAGTCCTGACTCAAGTATGCCGAAGCTGCAAGTGGATAAGCCTAATGTTTAAATTTTGGTTGTTGAGTTTATTAAACCACACAACCCTAACGCCCCAGGCTTGACGAGAGCCTCTTCAAATTGTCTAGTTAAATTTTATTTTTCATGGAAATGTACTCAGGCATCCTTGTGTCCTGGCACCCAGGACACAAGGATACATGGTTTTCCTGGGAGCCAGGGGAATATGGAGGAGCTTGAGCTTTCTTGTAGTGTGATGCGTGTATCCAGGTAACACGCTCTGCTACCTTGACAGCGGTGTGGGTAACCAGTAGGATCTAATATGGACCATTCCAGTGTCTAGACTTCAAGTGTTTTTTTTTTCTAAACTCTCTGACCAGAATCCAGTCCCCAGGAACAAAAGAGTGGAGGGTGGAAGTGCCTGTCTCCGTTAATGCAGCCTTCACCATTTGTGAAATCTGAGAAAGCACATTGCAGAGGTTTTGACAGTAAAACAACATCCTATCTTTACACAAAGAAGGGCAGTGTGGAGGGCAGTGATCTTGACAATATCACCATACTTTCAGGGAGGTTTTCAGACTGTGGACTTGGTGAGCTGGGCACCAGCTATATAAAACAAAGTACAAAATATCTCTCACTTGTCACTAAGTCCTTACTCGAGATATGACCTACCTTTTTCCCATGAGTGCTAAAACTGTTGTAACCCTGTGCTACTTTATTCTGACATTTCCCTCTTCTGACACAGGGTCCAACCTATGCGCCATTCCAGCAAAATGTCTGAAAAAATTGTTCTAGTAACCAGGATCACATTACAAAGAACCAAAGCAAGATAAATAAAATCCAGTTGTTCTTCACTGCAATTTAGTTCCATTAATAAAACAAACTTCAGTTGTTGTGCAGTTCATCAATGTCTCACTTAGAATTAAGTCACATATCATCCTGATTTGTCTTAATTAATGGAAATCTAATGTAATTTTGATGCATAAACCATACAAATTGGATCTAATTATGTCAGGTTTAAACAACCTAAAATACTTATAACATCACAAAAAGAAGAGAAAGACAAAGAATTAGTTATTTCACTCGCCACGAGGAGAACGGACAGAGATGTGCTTTTCAGTTACAAATCTCCTACCGCTCTGAAAACCATCTGTCCGTTCCACTCTTTTTATTATCTTTCGGGGGTCCCTAGTTACAAAAAACGTTGCTCTCTAAGGATGGGAAAAACAGCTGCGTCGTAAACAGGTCATAAACACCATTATCTTGTAACAACACACTTCCACAGTCTCCCCCATCCTTAAAATCAGTTGTCATCTGTTCAGCGCAATCTGCCTTCATCTTTATGCCCTCCTCAACTGTGACTGCTTCCTCTCCAGCTCCACCTTTGATCCTTGCCTGCAGACACACTCATCACATCCTTGAAAGGTTATAAAGATTAAATAGTCAAGTTAGAGAAAAGGAAAATATATAAGATAAATCTATATTCAATTATTCCAACATTTCTTCCCTGTTTATCTTATATTTGCTCATATTCTCATATCACTTAACAGCCACTTCTTTCAGATTTTTTAACTGTAAGACTATTTTCATGAGTACAAAGACAATTATACTCAGAGGTACTTACTGACATTTAAATCACAGATTCATATAGAGATGGATCTGGGTACAGGCCAGAAAAGTGGTCAGTCGCATCCTCATCATCTTCATCATCCTGATGTTTAAATAACAGATAGAGTTGGGTAACTCTGTCTTCCATAGGAGAAAAAGCTGTTGTGATGAGACAGTTAAGCAGAGAACGAAGGCAGGGAATTCAACAATATCCACACAATGCAGCAAACACTGCAAAGGAAATTATTACTGATGATACTACATTTTATACTTCCCAAACACATCCAGCCAGGAGTCCCACATCGAGGTGTCTACTCCAGAATGCTCCTTCATTTTGCCATTTAGAGATCTCAAACCTTCTATGGCTTTAGTTAGGCTGCCATCAGCAGCAGTGTTGTTAGGTATAAATGTGCAACATTTTTCTCCAAAAATGGCACAAACTCTTCCTTTTTCAGCTAACAACATGTCCAAAGCAATTCTGTTCTGGAATGCCATCAGGGAAGTTGAAGCCAATCGGTGATGGACAGCTCAAACCCGCTTTGTGTCCAATTTCCTAGTTTTTGCACATTGTAGTGAATATAGTTGATCCTGTCTACGTTTTTGTTCATCGTACACCACCAACAGATACTTGATTTAAATCTTGCGGCTACTTGATCAGTTAATTTATCTTCAACTATAGCACCTATGTATGTAGAGTCTCCCTCAGTCTGCCAAGCTACTGCTCTGCACTTCCTATCACGCCAATCATGTGGATTTAACACTAGATAGTCCTGTTACTTCATCTACTAACATAGGATATACTGAAACTGGTAACAATAAAGTGACTAGAGCACAGAGTCCCGTTACTTTTGAGGGTAATCGATCAAACAACCTGTCGTCACCACACCACCACAAAATGTCTCCTCTAGAGACTGGTTTAAAATACTTATTTACTTTTACAATTGCAGTACACCATACTGCTGTGAGATTTCCCAATGTATTGCCTCTCTCTGTCATATTTATACATGTGTAGTTTCCAGTGGTGACCCGTTTATGGAATACTGATGTATCCTCATCTGCTCTAATTACAGGAAAAACAAAATCCCAGTGTTGACACGTTTCATTAGGATTAGTTTGATTCATTACTTCCATCACACAGGGTTGTGATATCAAAGCTGGAATTATTTGTAACAAAGGCCCGGGACCCATAAACACAACACAATCTCTTTTAGTCATGTTAGCCGCTTGCTCTACCATCCATAACCAGTTATTATTTGTTCCTGATACTCCAGTAATAACCTGGAACTAGTAATCTGTGGTTAAATTTCCTAACCTAATTTTTACTCTCTTCGCTTTGTACCTGGATTGCATTATCAGCTTTATGGAGCTTAAACAACTTCTTTTGATGACTAGTGTAAGCAGTGGTGCCCCACTCTGGTGTCCAATTGTTTCCTTCATCAGCTACCATCGTGGACCATGAGGTGTCTCTTCTATCATTAGTTAAGTACCATTTATAACTTCTATAATCCTGCCCTTTCCTTCCTCGTTTGGTCAAGCTAATGAGTGGGATCAGCACCACAGCTATGGTTTTAGATTTCACGCACACTTGAATGCCATAAGTATAAGAAGTTTGTTTAGTGCACATTGTTAGGTTATCTTGCCTTCCTTGATTTAGCGCTACTTGTTTCATATGACTCATAGCAGGTGTTGTTACATTCTTATTTATCTTGACTGGTTCCCAGAAGTACCAGAAAAATAAGAAAATCAATATGAGAAAAACTATAAATACCCATCACCGGAAAGCATTGTTCATCCATCTAAAAGTCATTTTGGCTGACATTTTGACTCCTCTAAGTGGTTCCAGTGTCTTAATTTTCTTAAATGACTTTCAGGTATCTCCAGTCTCTAAATGTCAGGGTCCACCCTATTATCAGTCTGTAAATCACTTCCCCTGATGGAGCTTTCAACCGAAATTACCTTTTTACAATGTATAAGGTGAATCCAGGTTGATCTCTCAGCAATTTTTACTGCTGTGGGAGTGGTTAGTAATACCTGATATGGGTCCTCCCACTTAGGTAAATACCAATGTTTCTTCTTTACAGTTTAGGCAAAACCTAGTGGTTTAAACCCTCCATTCATTTCTCACATGCACACATTCTTACATATTTTTGTTTAAAATACTTAAACGCGGACTCCGCCGTCCTGAAAACACGGAATTTCCGTATTACTTCTTAATACTTAAGAGGATTCCGCCGTCCTACTCGTACCTGTTAGGGCCTAGGATTCACAGGGTTTTATTTCACGCAATGACCCCCAGTCATTCGTCACACTTTTTAATCCGAATTCAACTCACCACTTTGTCTTCTCCTCTCTCACAGAGTTACATCAGCCGTCAGACCCCAGCGGGCGGGCCGAGATCCAGTCCCGGAAAGGGTCTGTGAGTCTCCCTGATGAAGACTGCCGTGCGCACGGTCTTTACTGGAATCCACCAACCCGCTGGAATCCTCAGGCGTAATTGGAATCCGGCTCTCGAAGGACAAAATTAATGTCAGGTTTAAACAACCTAAAATACTTATAACATCACAAAAAGAAGAGAGAGACAAAGAATTAGTTATTTACTCGCCGCGAGGAGAACGGACAGAGATGTGCTTTTCAGTTACAAATCTAATACCGCTCTGAAAACCATCTGTCCGTTCCACTCTTTTTATTATCTTTCGGGGGTCCCCTAGTTACAAAAAACGTTGCTCTCTAAGGATGGGAAAAACAGCTGCATCGTAAACAGGTCATAAACACCATTATCTTGTAACAACACGCTTCCACAGTCTCCCCCATCCTTAAAATCAGTTGTCATCTGTTCAGCGCAATCAGCCTTCATCTTTATGCCCTCCTCAACTGTGACTGCTTCCTCTCCAGCTCCACCTTTGATCCTTGCCTGCAGACACACTCATCACATCCTTGAAAGGTTATAAAGATCAAATAGTTAAGTTAGAGAAAAGGAAAATATATCAGATAAATCTATATTCAATTATTCCAACAAATTATTCATTCCCACCAGGTATGAAGTCATGACTCAGATTCTTTATCAAAAATATATTCATTACTTTTGGCATATCTTGAACTGTCAGCTAGCCTAATGGAACCAGGTAAATCTTTCAATCTAATAAATCACCAATGATTCTGCATGCAAAACTAATTCTTTAAAGAAGTTTAAACTATTTAATTAACCTTATGGAGTTTAAAAGATCTTCTTCCATGGAACCCTCCATTCTTTAACTGAACTTTGACCCTCCTCCACCCCATCTACACCATCTGACTTCCCTTAGATGTTCATTCAAGCACATGTCATTCTCAGCATTCACATCTTCCACTGGGGTCCGAGTGCCAAAGAAATAAGCATTCACTAATACATTTTTCTAATTGCATCCCTGACTTCTCTTTGTGAGACTTTCCAGGTTGAATTAATAGTAAAACACATACAGGGGTTGGACAATGGAACTGAAACACCTGTCATTTTAGTGTGGGAGGTTTCATGGCTAAATTGGATCAGCCTGGTAGCAAGTCTTCATTGATTGCACATTGCACCAGTAAGAGCAGAGTGTGAAGGTTCAAATAGCAGGGTAAGAGCACAGTTTTGTTCAAAATATTGAAATGCACACAACATTATGGGTGACACAACAGAGTTCAAAAGAGGACAAATTGTTGGTGCAGGTCTTGCTGGCGCATCTGTGACCAAGACAGCAAGTCTTTGTGATGTATCAAGAGCAATGGTATCCAGGGTAATGTCAGCATACCACCAAGAAGGACGAACCACATCCAACAGGATTAACTGTGGATGCAAGAGGAAGCTGTCTGAAAGGGATGTTCGGGTGCTAACTCGGATTATATCCAAAAAACATAAAACCACGGCTGCCCAAATCATGGCAGAATTAAATGTGCACCTCAACTCTCCTGTTTCCACCAGAACTGTCCGTCGAGAGCTCCACAGGGTCAATATACACGGCCGGACTGCTATAGCCAAACAGTGGTCACTCATGCCAATGCCAAACGTCGGTTTCAATGGTGCAAGGAGTGCAAATCTTGGGCTGTGGACAATGTGAAACATGTATTGTTCTCTGATGAGTCCACCTTTACTGTTTTCCACACATCCGGGAGAGTTGTGGTGTGGAGAAGCCCCAAAGAAGCGTACCACCCAGACTGTTGCATGCCCAGAGTGAAGCATGGGGGTGGATCAGTGATGGTTTGGGCTGCCATATCATGGCATTCCCTTGGCCCAATACTTGTGCTAGATGGGCGCGTCACTGCCAAGGACTACCGAACCATTCTTGAGGACCATGTGCATTCAATGGTTCAAGCATTGTATCCTGAAGTGCTGTACTGTGTATCAGGATGACAATGCACCAATACACACAACAAGACTGGTGAAAGATTGGTTTGATGAACATGAAAGTGAAGTTGAATATCGCTGTCGGGCCAACCAAGCTGCATGTTACCACGGTGATTGTCCTCTTTCCAGACTGGGGAAACCGCTCCACTCAGCTTCGTAGAGACAGCGTATCTGGAGGGAATTCTCTGGAACACAGTTTGCTTCTGTAGGCCTCAGAGAGAAAGTAAAGCAATGCTTATACCTTAATTTGCCCTTTTTATGAATGAATACCGGGTACACAAACAGTAATTCATCCATACTTAACTCAGTGCATATGATCGATGATCGGAAGACACCCTTGGATCCAGTTTGAAGAGTTTATGTCTGTTTGCCAGCAAAGAGACATTAGCGCGCTGGGTCTCTCTGTCCAGGTCCCTGTGTGACCCGCGTAGAAGAGAAAGACTTGTGGGAGAAGTGAGGGTTTTATACGGGCAGTGGCATCATGGGAAGTCAGCTGTTACCCCCCTTTCCCTTCTCAAGTTGTGCTGGAGGTCAGTTAAATGTAATTTATTTTGAAAGTTCTAGGAAAGTCTGTACTGACCTTTCATGTTGTAACTGTGGCTGTGGGTCCCAACAATCTAAATTTCATGATACATCCTTACTCAATTATTATACAAAGCATGTTTTTAAGGTAGCAATTGCTACAAGGTTTTGATTTTATTGTCTCTTAAACAGTGTTAAAACTCAGGAAGGGAGGTGCTGAGCATTTCCATGAAAGCAAAGTCGTGTACAAACCTGGTAGGTAGGCAGAGCCAGGCAGAACTAACCTCTTATGGGCAGCCTATGGGTTGGCCCCACAGCTTTTTCATTCTAGCCCATCTTAGTGTACCTTAAACTGCAAAACTGTTAACATACACCTACCTCAGAAACAAGCAGCTTGATGCAACACATAAACATTCATTCCAACAGAACAAAGACAAAACTACAAAGACAGACAAATGGCCAAATTTGAAGCTTCAAAAATTCAAAGAAATTTTTAACAATCTCTTTTCAAAATATCTTTTCTCAGCAATATCTCTTATTGCTTTAATTGATCAATCTTGTTATGAGAATTGTCAGGATCCTGTTTAAGATGAGAGCACATAGTCCAAAGAGATCTCAAACAATTTCTAAGCATAGCAGCAGTTTTCTCTTACATGAATCCAAATTAACCGAGGCTGAAACCCTTTGCCAGTTCTTTGTACTGTAACTCTGTAATAATAGCAATTACAATCCTGAGCGTTATTGTTATAATTCTTTTTGTTTGGCTCAATTTGATTGCAGCTGTATTCAAGATTTTCTCTGCTCAGGTTAAATACAGAGAAGTATTTCAAGCCAACGTTGACATTTTTATGGTATACCCAAACAAAACAAAACTGCAGTGTTAGACTTAACCAGAAATTAAGCTAAGAATTTTGAATCCAAACTGGACTTTGTTCCCAAATAGCGCTTCAAAAGGAGAACAGACAAAAGTTTCTTTAATATGGGCTATTTAAATTTTGAGAATTGGGGAGAAAATTATTACTAGAACCCCTCTTTTACAATCTAAATGCTGATAAATGTTCCACTATTTTATTTCTTAGTAATCTGAAATTACCGTGCCTACCTATGTACTCCTATGTATTCTTTTAATCTTTAAACCTTAAGAAATCAAACATTTCCCCCTAAGTAGAAATTTTCAGAATTAATGCATTTCAAAACTATTAAAATGACTAGAACTCATCATTGGCTTAGATCTGCTTTTAATGGGTAATCGGTCTTCCTTTGATTAAGTATTGTAATTTTCTGGACCCAAAATCTATGGCTCACGGGCTTCAGGAGTCCAGGAACCACAGGTTGAGGACCACTGCATTGAACAATGATGCCAGCTTTCTGCAGAGATTGAAGGATTGGCTAAATATCTCCAGACCTAAGAGTGTATTACTTCTGGCTTGGAAAATAATCAGATTTAGGGATTGCAATCATTAGTTCACAGCTAATTTGCCCCACATTATATTTGGTCCTAATACAGTTCATAAGAAGCTTCAGACAAATATTACGCTAAAAAACAAAAAGAAAACAAAAACACAGATCTGTTTTTAAAATAAAAGGAAAAACATGCCAGAAAAATTTGGTACTGTGGTGGGAAATAATTCTATGCATTATCAACATTATCCAGCTCAGTTCTACCACCGCCGCTCAGCCGATCCAAATGCTGGTAACCCACATCCAAAAAGAGGACACACGCTTTTAATTTTTTATGATACCATGGACAGTTGATGGTGAAATATTTGGGAGCAAGGAAGATTCACAACTGTCATCCTATCACAGTACCATGCTGGAATTCCCTCAGCTCCTGAGAGCGACCCATTCTTTCACAAATGTTTGTAGAAATGGTCTGCATGGCTAGGTGCTTCATCTTATACACGTATGGCCATTGAAGTGATTGGAACACCTGATTTTAATTTGGATAAGTGAGCAAATACTTTAGACAATAAAGTGTATTTGACATAGAACATTAAAAAAGGCATTTAAATTACATACAACGATGGCTATTTTTGTCGTGATACGACATCTTTGGACTTTGTTTTGATTTTATATTTTGACTTTAGTTTGGTTTTGTAGTCATGGTTTTTGTTTTATTTCCTGTCTCCTAGTGTTTGTTGTTTTCTCCCCCTTCCCTCCTAGTTCCTTTTGTGGTTGCTTTCCTATTTCTTATGTTATTATTATTCTTATTCTTATTCTTATTCTTCTTATTATTATTATAAATTATTATTTTTATTGTGGTCCTTTGTCTCCCTGGATTCTCTTGTCTAGTTTCCCATTTAGTACTTCTGTATTTGATTATGTTGGGTTAGCTTAGTTATTGTTTACATCTTGGTTTACTTTTATTCTAGTCCTTGTTTTCACTGCTTTATCGTTGATTTGTTCTATCAGTGTTGGTTTAGGTTTGTTTACTTTTGTAGTCAGGTTTCCCTTATGGTTTCTAGTTTGCCAAGTCCTTAGATTTTTAGGTTGTTGTCTTTCCCCCAGTTTCTCAGTCTCCTCTAGTTCATGTTTAGTCTTGATTATATGCTTTATTTATCTTTGTCTATAATTCTCCTTAGTTTGGTTCACTATATTGTTTATGAGTCCCTTCTCCTTGCTTTAGTCTTTGTATTAGTTTCACCTGTCCCTTCAGCCTTCCTGCCTCCTTGTCACACCTGTTCCCTGTTTCTTTGATTACCTGCCTTTTCTTCCCCTCTCTGTGCTCTGTGTATATTAGTTGTTACTACCCCGTTCCCTACTTCGTCTCTACTTTGTTTATGCTTCGCTCCTGCAGTTTATTCTGCCCGTAAGTCTCTTGCTCGGCACCATTGTTCTCCTGCAGAGATTTTTTGCTATGTCTAGCTTTGTTTTTTGGAAACATGAATGATTTTGACTTTGCTTTGTTTTGTAAAGACTTTTGGAATTTTGACTTTGCTATGTTTTGTAAAGACTTTGAATAAAAGAATAAAGCTCTCATTTAACATGCAGCTGTCCAGCTCTTGCCTGCATGTTGGTCCTTCCCTAAACCCCACTGTGACAATTTTTGGTCACAAAGACCTGGCGATTTGACATGGGTGTAAACACTTTTTACATCCATACTACTGTGAGCTAGTATAAGCAATAGAATTTTGAAGTGGTTATTTTCCACACACTTAAACATTTAGGATACTGAAATTGGTCAATGGAAGAAAAATATTGTTATCAATGTAGGTTACACTCAGCAGGTAAACAATAACAGACCCACAGGAATACTTTTGTTTTTTCACCCCCTTAGTTAAGAATATTGACTCTGACAGGACCCTTATGATATTAATTCCTAATAAAAGATAAATGAAGCAAAGGTTTTAATTCATTTTGATGTTTTCCCTGACTCTTATTTAACAGATGTGTAAATAATATAAAAAGGAGAAAAATTAAGTACAGCTCCAGGCTTCCCTCTCTCCCTATACTGAAGAAGCAAGTTTTTGCTTTCATAACCATAATAAATGTTTTTTAAATGTTATTTTAAAAATGTAAACAAAAGAGGGAGTAATTCTTTATGTAAAAATTTTAAAGGATTTCTGCTTTTAGGAGATGCGTCTTCACAATGAGAGCTGCAGGGAGAAATATCAGTTGTCTATTTAATTGGCAGTAGCATTTTATTTATGCAGATGGAGGCTCACTGTGATAACTGATGCATGACAGTTGCAACACGAAACATTATTAGTCTAAAATAAATTCTGTCTTGTGCTCAGTCAGTCATATTCAACATATTTGCTCAAAAAGAACAGTACATATCTGAGGGGCAAATATCAAAAGCTGATGACAAGCTATGTAAAATTTGCTCTGTTGTGTGGCATTTTCAAGCATTCAAAACAAATTAAAACAAAACACACATTATGTGCTCTTTAAAAGATGTGTGTGTTCAAAATGCAGATACGGTTCAAGCAATAGAAACCTGGTATACATATTATTATTATGTTATATTATACATTATATTATTATGTTATTGGTTCTTTTTGGTTCAAACTAAATGCTACTGAATGATTACCAAGGCAAGAATTTTAAACCAACGGAAAGGAAATAGTGACTGGCTCAGCTAAAGATGACAAAGATGTAGTATTCATCTCCTATAGTGAAAATGTTTAAAGACAAATGTGCAGATGGCACCTTTGGTTCAGTTCTGTTGACCTTTGTTTGTGAGTGCTAATTTCCATGGTGCCCAAATACTTTACATTTTGTCCCCTTGGATCTCATTCTGCCCAGACCATTGTAGGTTCTAAAAGGAGAAATTGTGATTTAAAGTAATCTACAATAATCTTATAATCTAATTACATGACTCAGAGGCTGGCTTCCAGCATATTTATAAAGTGTCCCTATTTGAAAAAGGCGTGATTGAAATAATTTTATCATCTC
Source organism: Girardinichthys multiradiatus (assembly GCF_021462225.1). Classification (NCBI taxonomy): domain Eukaryota; kingdom Metazoa; phylum Chordata; class Actinopteri; order Cyprinodontiformes; family Goodeidae; genus Girardinichthys; species Girardinichthys multiradiatus. Next base: position 26,289,588 of record NC_061796.1, on the reverse strand, counting down.
CTCAATCTATCCTAATTTTTCAGGAACTTACTGTTCTTACTAAAGCCTGTATGACATAAGTGAGCACTTTATAGGAAACATGCTTGTCAGTAAATGTGACAACAAAAGCACAGGATGAAATAAAAATCCATCCGCAGTCACACAGTGTTCCCTCTGATGCAGTGCTGTGGAAAAGTATTTGCCCCTATGCAGATTTTTTCCATTTGCTTTTTGGTCTCACTTCAGAGTTTCTAATCATCAAACAAATGTTTATATAAGACAAAGATAACCTGAGTAAAAGCGAAAGGCAAATTTCAAACATCTTTATTTATAAAGAGAATATATTCAAGATGGCGCTGCAGATGGCAGTCTCTTTACTTCACTCTCTTGTGCTTTGCATGGCTTTGTGTGTTTACTCTGCTGTCTGCCACTATTTGGTGGTCACTTTTACTAGAAAGGATCTCCTAAATATCAGACAGTCCTCTCTAGGCATTTTCCTCAATATTTCATCAATCTCAACTTTACTGAGATCTTGGTTGGTGGCGTAGTGGTTCTCTGTGGGATTTGGTGAAGGCGTAGAAGAGGAAAACGGAAATGCACGTTCATGAAGCTTCAGCACCTGCTCTCAAATTTCAGACTTGTGGTAATGCAGTTTCAGCCATGGACCTGAATGTGCTTGCTTATATCAGTTTGTTGTGAGGATGTGTGTGTAGACCAAGATATTTTGCACATACAACAGTGATAAACCATGATTTACTTCACATCTGAGGAGGGGCAAGGAGCATAGGAGCCAGGAAGACACTTGCAGCGGTAAGGACCCGGCAGAGAAGTTTCAACAAGAAGCTAAAAAACAGCTGTAGTTTGGAATGGTACAGGAGCTTGTCCCCCACCCAGAGAACAATCTTCATCTGGCATGTTACCTTAAAAGCTTCTACTGCAGGTTTGAAAAGCAGTCGTTCACACTTCCCACATCTCACTCTGACACAGAGCTCTGAGGAAGATGTAAATAGGCTCTTTTACATTAAAGGACCAGGAAAGCTTCAGGTCCTGACAATGTCTTCCCTTCATGCCTAAGAGCATGCAATGGCCAACTATACTCAGATCTTCAACAAGTCTCTGGAGCTTTGTGAGGTTGCCTTATGCTTCAATTGCTCCAAGATCACCCAGGTCCCCAAGAAAGGCATGAAATTCTTTGAGAGGCTGGTGCTAAAGTATCTGAAGGAAGTGAGACTACACTTCATCCTACACAACCTTGACCACCCAGGGACGTATTCCAGGTTACGGTTGTGGACTTCAGCTCCACCTTTGACACTGTCATATGTAAAGTATGTGAGAGTTCTGTTTGCCAGGTCTCAAAACTTGGAGATATATCTTTATTCCAGACTTTAAGAATAATTTTCTTAGCAGCAACCATCCCATGCTGGATTGATAGAGCTTTCCATTGGTTACAAGTCACGAGTTGGTTAGACCAGCTGAGGATGCCAATTGCAGGGTCAGGATAAAGACCTCAGAGTAGAAGTGGAAAACCTCATGCCAAAATTTATTACATTTGTTGCAAAACCAGAACATATGTCCTAGAGTGCCATCCGTTTGCTTAGATTTTACACATATTGTTGAAGTAGATGAAAATAATGAATGCAGTTTCATGCGTAAATTATGAAGTCTACGTATGACCTTATATAGAATTGGCCCATGTCTTGCATTAATTGAACAAGTATATATGGACTTAAGACATTTCCGCCAAGCATCTTCTGAAACAACTTCACCTATTTCTCCCTCCCTACCCTCTCTCAGGTGTCGGAGCAGTTTGTGCGTAGGGTGACCAGATAAATATAAAAACGAATGCAAGACAACAAGGATGCTCATGAGTAATAGAATCTGTTTCCTCTGAACATTCTCATCTACCCTGCTCCATTACTCACCACCGTTTCTGTCCTCGGTGTGCTGCCCCAGTCGAGGTCATACTCCTGCTGGATCCTGAAATAAAAATTCTTAAATTCTTCAGTAAAAGCTCAGTCAATTGCCATGTCTAGGAGAGAGAAAGGGTTAAACACTGAAAGACGGGACCATGTGGATCATCGGTAGAGGGTGAGCATTAAGTTGTTGCCAGCAGAAGCTCGGACGATGCCCCTATCCAGAAAGGTGTCACAGGTAGACACAGAGTCAGGCCAGGTGTACCTTCTAGGAAGTGAAAAGAGAGAGAACAAAGTTAATAGCTGAAATAACAGCAAATAATGCAAAATTGGAGAGTAGTGTGAGAATGTAACGAAGAGGGTGAAAGTGGTCATTATGTCCTCCAGCAGCCTTAGCCTATAGCAGCATAACTACATAGAATGCTCAGGATAACCTAAGCCACTCTAACTATAAGCTTTATCAAAAAGGAAAGTTTTAAGCCTAGCCTTAAAAGTAGACATTTTGTCCATCTAGAGCCCACTGATGGCCATTGTTATACTAAAAACCACAACGATTGGAATTCCTCTCTCTGTCAGATTGACCATAACTACTGGAAAAGAGAGGGGGTCATACAGGTAGCAGAAATGGAGGGTATGTTTGCACCTCAACCATAACTGAGCCGGTTTAGGCTAAACCTGACTACCCCTTACTTCATCCAACAGGGAGGAAAGAAGACGGAGGTAAAAAATAAGGAAGAAAGCTCAGTATAACCTAAGCCACTCTATAAGCTTTATCAAAAAGGAAAGTTTTAAGCCTAGCCTTAAAAGTAGACAGGGTGCCTGCCTCATGGACTAAAACTTGGAGCTGGTTCCACAGGAGAGGAGCCTGATAACTAAAGGATCTGCCTCCCATTCTTCTTCTAGAGACTCTAGGAACCACCAGTAAACCTGCAGTCTGAGAACGAAGTGCTCTGTTAGGAACGTATGGAACAATCAGATCTCTGATGTATGATGGAGCTAAATAATTAAGGGCTTTATATGTGAGGAGGAGAATTTTAAATTCTATTCTGGATTTAACAGGCAGCCAATGAAGGGAAGCTAAAGTAGGTGAAATATGATCTCTCTTTTTAATTTTCATCAGAACTCTTGCTGCAGCATTTTGAATCAGCTGTAGGCTTTTAACTGCATTTTGTGGACATCCTGATAGTAACGAATTACAATAGTCCAGCCTTGAAGTAACAAATGCATGGACTAGTTTTTCAGCATCACTCCTGGGTAGGATATTTCTAATTTTGCCAATGTTTCAGAGATGAAAGAAGGAAATCCTAGAAACCTGTTTAATATGGGATTTAAATGACATGTCCTGGTCAAAAACAACACCAAGGTTTTTTACTTTATTATCAGAGGAAACGTTTTTATGTCTTTGAGACATGCTTGTAGTCTATCTAACTGGTTGGGCTCATCAGGATTTATGGATAAGTAAAGCTGAGTGTCATCAGCGTAACAGTGAAAATGTATTCTATGCTGCCTGATAATTTTACCTATTGTAGAATATAAACTATATATGTGTGTAATGTAGAATATAAACTATCTATGTGTGTAACCTGTGTGCCGATAGAGGAGAGGGGAGTGAAAACATAGGGAGTGAGAAGCATAGAAAGTTCAAAGTCATAAATTGGTGAATGACAAGGGAGGAAGGGGTAGAGAGAGGGCAAGGTCGTAAATGGATGGAGGATGGGGGTGAAGGAGACAGGGGAGGATGAGTTTGCCAGAAGAGAATAACCAGAAGCACTCCTTACTTGGGCTTAAGGAAATGTTATGCTATATAGATGAGTGACATGATATATGTATATGTTGAACACACCCTTAAGACTGAATAAAACGAGCTGGAAACAGAGGATAGCAGAGTTGGGCTCGCAGGTTTTGACTGGAGCATCTTTCTCTCACTCCGCAGAGGCGAACATAAGCTGATTGTACTTGTGTTTATTTCACTCTTTTGAAACCTGTACCCAAATCAACGGACCCGGGGAAGCAGAGACGGCTTCGACACTATTGGAAGCATATATATATAGTAAAGAGAATTGGCCCAAGTACTGAACCCTGTGGTACTCCACATTTAACCCTGGAGTTTAAAGATGATTTATCATTTACATGAACAAACTGGAATCTGTCAGACAAATAAGATTTAAACCAGCCTAGCGCTGTTCCCCTGATCCCTACAGCATATTCCAGCCTTTCTAAGAGAATATTGTGATCGACTGTATCAAATGCAGCACTGACATCTAACAGGACAAGTACAGACACAAGTTCATTATCTGAGGCCATAAGAATATCATTAGTGACTTTCAGCAGAGCCGTTTCAGTGCTATGATGAGCTCTGAAACCTGACTGAAACTAACTCTTCAAACAGGTCATTGCTGTGTAAATGCTCACACATTTGATTAGCAACTATTTTCTCAAGAATTTTAGATAAGAACCGAAGACTGGATATCGGTCTGTAATTTATTAAGTCATCTCGATCAAGCAAAGGTTTCTTAAGCAAATGTTTAATTACAGCTACCTTAAAAGCTTGTGGTACATATCCATTTACTAAGGATACATTAATCCTATCTAAAATGCGGCTGGTAATCAGAGGGAACACTTCTTTAAATAATTTGGTTGGGATTGGGTCTAATATACAAGGTAAAGGTTTAGATGAAGCTAATATTTCTGATACCTCAGGAAGCTCCACAGGATCAAAGCAGTCCAAACACAGATCAGGTCCTACAGTTACTTTCAATGTTGTCTCACTTGCTGAGGATGAAGTGATCATCTTAGGGAGTATGTCAAAGATTTTCGTTTTAATAGAATCGATTTTATTTTGGAAGAATCCCATAAAGTCATGACTGCTGAGAGCTAAGGGAATGGATGGCTCAACAGAGCTATGACTCTGTGTAAGTTTAGCAACTGTACTAAAGAGAAACCTAGGATTATTCTTGTTCTCTTCTATTAATGATGAGAAATAAGCTGTTCTAGCTTGACGAAGTGTCTTTTTATACAACAGTAGGCCATTTTTCCAGATTTAGTAGAATTCCTCTAGGTGTGTAGAGCGCCATTTTCTCTCCAATTTTCTAACATTGTGCTTTAAAGTACGCAGCTCTGAATTAAACCAGGGAGCAAGCCTCCTATGAATAATGACCTTCTATTTCAAGGGGGCTGCATTGTCTAATGCACCACGCAGTGATGAAGTAACACTATGAACAAGAGAATCAATTTGTGAAGGTGAAGAAACAAAATTATTGCCCTCCACTGTGTTTTTCTGTGATAATTAGGAAATCAAAAGTGGAACAGATTTTTTAAAGGTTGTTATAGCATTGTCGGATAATGATCTACTATAATGAAATTTTGTTTCAGGTGTGGAGTACTCGGTTAAATTAAACTCAAAGGTTATTAAAAAATGGTCAGACAGGGTTATGAGAAAATATTGTTATGTCTTTACACTCAATGTCAGCAAAAGGTCCAGAGAATGAAGACAAAGGTGGGTAGGTTTGTTAATGTTTTGAGCAAAGCCAATTGAGTCTACGATACCATTAAAAGCTATATTTAGGCTATGAATGTTAAAATCCCCCACTATAATAACCGTATCTTTATTTAACACTAAATCAGATAAAAGGTCTGAAAACTGATCTAAAAATTGTGAGTAAGGACCTGGTGGACGGTACAAAACAACAAACAGAAGTGATTTTAGTGCTTTGCAATTTGGATGAGGAAAACTAAGGATTAAATATTCAAAAGAGTTGTAGCTATTGATTGGTCTAGGACTAGTCAATAAATCGGACTGAAAGATGGTTGCTACTCCTCCTCCTCGCCCAGTATTTCGAAGAATGTGAAAATTTAAATAATTAGTGGGAGTTGACTCATTTATAGTAACATAATCCTCTTGCTGCAGCCAGGTTTCTGTGAGACAAAATAAATCAATCTGATTGTCACAAATGAGGTCACTAATTAGCAAAGTCTTTGAAGAGAGAGATTTTATGTTCAGTAAGCCACATTTAATGTGTTTTATTTTTATTTTTAGTCTATGTTGTGTTTATTTTTATTAGATTTTCCTGATTTCCTTGTTTTAGATTATTTTTTAATCTATTCAATTTTGGCCACTATTTTAACTATAAATTCCAAACCCTTTAAATGTTCCAGTGCTTCTCTTTGTTGTGCTGAGAGGGAAGTACCAGTAATGTTCTGTTCTATAGCCAGCCATGTCGGAGTAATGTCATTAGGTTTGTTCGAGCTACAGCACCCTGTTGGCGGTCAGACGCCTCAGAGCCCCTCCGGTCCTTGGAACCCTGGAAGCAATCACACACTCTATCTAAAGACTCTTAAATGAACAACTCTCATACAGTTTCTAACTTTTAGCTCCTTTAATCTAAATTAAGGCAGAGGAATGATTACAGAGATCAGCGCTGAGACTCCCGTCTCAGACCGTCGCCGTCTGTTAGAGGATGACGAAGAGCCTCGATAGAAGGTCACATATAGTTTTTATATCTGGCACTCCAATGCAATGGATGTGCACTCCCTCAGTGATTATCAGAAGACTATGTGTCTCCCTTGTGGTGTCTATCTGTTAGATTGTGTAGCAGCGGGTGTCCATACTTAAACTAAGTGTGCCGTGGCTTTCTAATCAAACCAGTTATACCGGCTGCTCCACTATCAAACCCAGTGCCCTAGCCTCAGGTCATTCATGACAACCCTTGGACCATTTATCCTTGTAATGTGTGTCGATGAGCATTCTTATCCTATTGTAACAAAAGGGAAACATTAGAACTTATACTTTATTTCACTAAAGTATAAATGGGAAAAACAGCTATGAGCATATTAATAAAGGTTATCCCTAACAGGTTCAACAGGATAAGCTCGCTGCCAATATACCAGTGCTCGTACATTAGCTGCCCCGTAGTAACATTGAAATAGAGGGAGCTCTAATCCACTCAATTATTTTGATTTGCAAGGATGCTTCTTTATACGGTGTGATGTACAGGGGTTGGACAATGAAACTGAAACACCTAGTTTTAGACCACAATAATTTATTAGTATGGTGTAGGGCCTCCTTTTGCGGCCAATACAGCGTCAATTCATCTTGGGAACAACATATACAAGTTCTGCACAGTGGTCAGAGGGATTTTAAGCCATTCTTCTTGCAGGATAGTGGCCATGTCACTATGTGATACTGGTGGAGGAAAATGTTTCCTGACTCCCTCCTTCAAAACACCCCAAAGTGGCTCAATAATATTTAGATCTGGTGACTGTGCAGGCCATGGGAGATGTTCAACTTCACTTTCATGTTCATCAAACCAATCTTTCACCAGTCTTGCTGTGTGTATTGGTGCATTGTCATCCTGATACACAGTACAGCCTTCAGGATACAATGTTTGAACCATTCGATGCACATGGTCCTCAAGAATGGTTCGGTAGTCCTTGGCAGTGACGCGCCCATCTAGCACAAGTATTGGGCCAAGGGAATGCCATGATATGGCAGCCCAAACCATCACTGATCCACCCCCATGCTTCACTCTGGGCATGCAACAGTCTGGGTGGTACGCTTCTTTGGGGCTTCTCCACACCGTAACTCTCCCGGATGTGTGGAAAACAGTAAAGGTGGACTCATCAGAGAACAATACATGTTTCACATTGTCCACAGCCCAAGATTTGCGCTCCTTGCACATTGAAACCGATGTTTGGCATTGGCATGAGTGACCAAAGGTTTGACTATGGCAGCCCAGCCGTGTATATTGACCCTGTGGAGCTCCCGACGGACCGTTCTGGTGGAAACAAGAGAGTTGAGGTGCACATTTAATTCTGCCGTGATTTGAGCAGCCATGGTTTTATGTGTTTTGGATACAATCCGGGTTAGCATCTGAACATCCCTTTCAGACAGCTTCCTCTTGCGTCCACAGTTAATCCTGTTGGATGTGGTTCGTCCTTTTTGGTGGTATGCTGACATTACCATGGATACCGTGGCTCTTGATACATCACAAAGACTTGCTGTCTTGGTCACAGATGCGCCAGCAAGACGTGCACCAACAATTTGTCCTCTTTTGAACTCTGGTATGTCATCCATAATGTTGTGTGCATTTCAATATTTTGAGCAAAACTGTGCTCTTACCCTGCTAATTGAACCTTCACACTCTGCTCTTACTGGTGCAATGTGCAATCAATGAAGACTGGCTACCAGGCTGGTCCAATTTAGCCATGAAACCTCCCACACTAAAATGACAGGTGTTTCAGTTTCATTGTCCAACCCCTGTATGTCCAAATGAAAGGCATAATTGAATTCAGTGTTTTAAACTTCTTAGACAAGAAAATTCAATTCAAATTCAATTCAATTCAAAGATACTTTATTGATCCCCGAGGGGAAATTAGAATTCCAGTACAACCCATCCAAACATACATCATGACACAAGACAAGGGGGGACGGGTCACCGAGGCTTTGCTGCCCACTCACAGGCGCTGCCCTTGCTAGATGAGAAAAGAGGCCACAATAGGTAAGTAGAGGAAACAAATCATATTTCACACTTCATCCTTAGCAGGATACACTTTGAGATTGCAAAAAACCTCAGCACAAAGAAGCAACAAGTTGACAAAACAACATCATGCCGGGAACGGTGAAGGTGGTGTGAGGGGTGCATATGTTTATCTTGAGCATGTGTGTGTGTGCAAGTGATTGTGTGCAAGTAAGTCCATGAAGCAATGTCACAGAGGCCATTGTCCTTGATGGTTTGTTGGAATGTTCATCAACCGGACACAAAGTTCTGAGCAGGTCCACAGGTGTCCTCAGGGAAGGGAGGGGGCAGAGGGAGCAGAGCGTCATGTTTACATAACTTCCAGGAGAAGTTGAAGATAGCCAGCCATCAAGGCCGTGCAGGGGAGCCAGATTAAGAAAAACACTAATTATTTGGGTTAGGCGGACTCTTAATTTTCCGTCAGCCTTGAGAGTCTCGCTGGTGCTTCTCAAAGGCGAATCCAAACAGCCAAATTCCTGGTCTTTCTGCCAGATCCGAGCGAACAAAATTGGTATATTCTGAAATATGTACAGGAATTTGGGTAAGGTCACCATTTTTATAGCATTGATTCTGCCAGCAATTGACAAAGGCAGTGTTTGCCAAAGTTCATTATCCCTGTTAAGAGTATCACAGATTTATAGTTCAATGTGTAAAGCTGGTCAGATTGTCGAGGGATATTGTTCCAAGATAATGTGTGATGTCATTTTAACTGGTAAATTCCTGAGAAAAGCTGGTTCTATTTCCTCCTCCAGAGTCTTAAATTCAAATTTTTGCCAATTTATCCTGTATCCTGATAGCATTCCAAAGCTTTGACTTTGCTCCAGTAGTGGTGCTCTGGATTTCTCCAGTGAAAGAAACAAGATTACATCATAAGCATATAGCAAAATGTAAAGATCTATTTTGCCCAAACATATATGGAGAATTTTTGGATTACATCTAATGTGCACGGCAAGGAGTTCAATACATAGAGCAAACAGCAGAGGGCTCAGAGGGCAGCCATGCCTTAAATCACGGTGTAGAGTAAAAGTTTTAGCTCTGTCTGACTTGGTTAGGACTGATGCTATTGGGCATATATAAATCATTTCTATCCATGAGCACCTAAACTTTATGTATTATAGATGTTTATTCAATATGTTTCCTAAGATTTTAGTAAACACAAGTTTTGTCCTTTGTTGCATCTTTAAACATTCTCAGCAGGAGTGGGGCCATGTCTTCAATGAATGTTTTGTAAAATTCAGTGCCAAGGCCATCAGGGCCTGGTGACTTCCCACTAGGAAATTCACTTATAGCTTTAACAACCTCCTGTAATGTAATTTCTGTGTCAAGTTTGATCTGTGCTTTATGATCTGTTTTAGAAAGTGGGAGGGAGTGTAAGAATTGAAGAATATCCATTGGGGTTTTTATAAATTCTAATAAACATACATTTGTTTATTTCCACTGGGTTTGTGACAGTAGAGTTCAACTGATTTTTAAATTCATGAATAGCCCTGCTACCCTGGACTCTTCGTAACTGTTGTGATAGCAGAGGGCCAGGTTTATCCCCTAGCTCAAATCGTTTATGCCTCACTTTTAAAAGTAACTTGTTGATTTGTTGAGAAAAAATAGTTATATTCATGCTTTAAACAATCTCGTTCAAAAAAGATGCTGATGGAGCCTCTTGGTACCGCTTTTCAAGTAAGGCAAACTGTGAATCTATAAATGATAACCTTTGTCTCCTGTTTGTGGTCTCATAAGATAGAACAAAGTCTCTTATTACAGCTATGAAGGCTTCCAACAAGATAGTCTGAAACATGACCCGTATCACTGAAGGCTAAATACTCCTTTATTGAAAGTGAGCATTTTTCCAGAAATTCTTTGTCATTAGAGAAATTTGGATTGAATCGCCTATTATAGTAGTGGGACTTTTCCACCCAAAATCCATACCAATAGAGATCGGCTATGGTCTGAAATTAGGATGTTATTGTTATGATTAGGGTCTGTTTGTCTGCACCCCGCCTGTCTGCCTCTGATCCTCTGTGTGCAGAAGCAGTCTAGAACATTGTTTTCACCTGCTTCTCCTCTACCAGCACCCTAATCATGCCTCTCTCCACCTTTTGTCCTGGCTTTATATGCTTTGCGCAGGCTGACAAACAGCGCCAGATTATCGAAAGCCTTGTGTGAGTAAATGTCCAGCGTACCTTTCCTGCCTGACCTCGTTTCTGCCTCCTGTTTCCCTGTTCTGCCCTGCCCTTGTCAGATATCTCCCTGGCTTCTGATCGCTGGACATCCACCTTGTTTCTGAGTCCTGACTGCCTCCTCCTGCCTAACCCCTGGATCTGTCTGCCTGTATCTGCTGTATCGTCTACCAATTTAAGCCATGTCCCCTAATCCTGTCACCTGTTACTACTTCCTTGGCTTTGATCCTGTTTCTGTCCCCTGGCCACTGGATTCCACTAACCTACTGGGTTTCATTAAACCAAGGAGTCTCATTCACAGTCTCTCAGATCCTCTGTGACGTTATCCTGCTGTCACCAGCCTACAGCCCAGAGGAGCTGAAAATTAGCACCCTTACTCTCCCGGATTCTAAAAAGGTTGGTGTCTTTTTCTTCGAACTTCACCTTGCCCACAGTTCTTTGCTCAGCCACTAATCTATCTGTTTGCCCTCAGAGGTTCCTGGTCTCACTGCTGGTAGTGTCATGATTCTGGGCTGTTTGCTTCATCCCTGTCTGTCTGGTGCTCTAACCACAATGATTACATTCACCTGCTACTTCCCAGCCTGCTGTTAATCTGACCTCACCTGAGCACTTGGCTGTATAAGCAGCACGCCAACAGACAAACGGCACCAGATTATCAAATGCCTTAGTGTGAGTAGTGTCCACCTGTCCTTCCTTTTCTTCCTGCCTGCCTGATCTGATCATGTTTAACCTCTCGGATTTCTCTGCCCTGCCTTGCCCATATCGGATACCTTACCAGCTTTTGCTTTCTGGACATCAACCTTGTTTTGCCTTCTGACCACCTCTCCCTTCCTAATCCCTGAATCCGTTTGCCTGAATCTGCCTCCCCATACATGACTTCATTTCTGTGCCCAGGACAACGATTCTAGCATCTTGTTCAGATCCTGTTGCCCATATATGCTCTTATGGCTCTGACCCTGTTTTTGTACCTTGACAACTGCAACCTGCTCATTCACTGGGTTTGTAAACCTGATAATCTGTGGAACGTTTCCCAGCTGTTGCCCTGCCAATACTCTGAGGAGCTGAAAGTCAGCTTCTGCTCCCTTATGGATTCTGAGAAGGTTAGTGGCTTTTTCTCTTAGTAAAATGATTTTCTCAGTTCTCTGATCAGCCACTAACCCATCTGTCTGCCTTCAGAGGTTCTTGAGTTGGCCCCTGAGGGTTTCCTGCCGATCTCCATACAGAATTTTTACTAACCCTCTGAAGACTCTGTTGTTAAACAACAATCTGAAGCCGATTTTCAGGGTTCTCCATAATGTTCTTCATTTTATGAAGAATCCGTCTTTACACAATCATCAGAGGAGTCCCCAGAACAGAACCATACTTCTGCATCAGCTTGTTGAGCTTTTTTAAGTCTCTGGCTCAAATGCTGCTACCCCAGTAGATGATAGCAGAAGAGATCACACTCTCCAAACTTATAGAAGATATGCAGCATTTTGCTGAAAACACTAAATGACCTAAGCTTTCTCAAGAAGTACAGTGTGCTCTGTCCCTTCTTGTAGACAGCTTCTTGTAGACAGTTGCATCTCCACTCCAATCTGTTGTCCAGGTGAACACTGAGGTATTTATACTCCTCCACCACCTCCACTTCTTCTCCCATGATGGAAACATTGTTTAACTTATTCTTGTTTCTTGTAAAATCTACAATCATCTCCTTTTGTTTTATGTATGTTTAAGAAAAGATGATTGTTTCCACACCATGCCACAAAGTGGTCCACCAGCTCCCCGTACTCAGCTTCTTGTCCATCTCTGATCCACCCCACGACTGCAGAATCAGCAGAGTATTTCTGCAGATGACAGGAGTCTGTCTTGTTCTAGAAGTCTGAGGTGTACACAGTGAAAAGGAATGGTGAGCGTACAGTCCCCTGTGGTGCTCCTGTGCTGCTGAATACCTGGTTAGACACACAACCCTTCAGTCTCACAAACTGTGGTCTGTTTGTAGTCTTGTCATGTAGTCTTTGATCCAGGAGATTGTATATGTGTATTTATAATATGTATCTTGCAAAAAACAGGATGTCAGCTTGTAAATCACGTATGTGGAGGAACATTTTGGCTCTCTTGGATGTTGTTTGTTTTTTTTAAACCCATGACATTCCAAGAAGTTAGATTAATGATGTTCTTAATTCTCTGAACTTCATTCACAGAAACCTGTCGTAAGGTTGAGCGATTGGACAAGTTTATTGATATGGGCGATATGAAAAAAAATTATATATATATATATATATATATATATATCACGATATGGACTATTTTATATCATATTATAATATCACAATACAGGTCCTTCTCAAAATTTTAGCATATTGTGATAAAGTTCATTATTTTCCATAATGTCATGATGTAAATTTAACATTCATATATTTTAGATTCATTGCACACTAACTGAAATATTTCAAGTCTTTTATTGTCTTAATACGGATGATTTTGGCATACAGCTCATGAAAACCCAAAATTCCTATCTCACAAAAGTAGCATATTTCATCCGACCAATAAAAGAAAAGTGTTTTTAATACAAAAAACGTCAACCTTCAAATAATCATGTACAGTTATGTACTCAATACTTGGTCGGGAATCCTTTGGCAGAAATTACTGCTTCAATGCTGCGTGGCATGGAGGCAATCAGCCTGTGGCACTGCTGAGGTCTTATGGAGGCCCAGGATGCTTCGATAGAGGCCTTTAGCTCACCCAGAGTGTTGGGTCTTGAGTCTCTCAACGTTCTCTTCACAATATCCCACAGATTCTCTATGGGGTTCAGGTCAGGAGAGTTGGCAGGCCAATTGTGCACAGTGATACCATGGTCGGTAAACCATTTACCAGTGGTTTTGGCACTGTGAGCAGGTGCCAGGTCGTGCTGAAAAATTAAATCTTCATGTCCATAAAGCTTTTCAGCAGATGGAAGCATGAAGTGCTCCAAAATCTCCTGATAGCTAGCTGCATTGACCCTGCCCTTGATAAAACACAGTGGACCAACACCAGCAGCTGACACGGCACCCCAGACCATCACTGACTGTGGGTACTTGACACTGGACTTCTGGCATTTTGGCATTTCCTTCTCCCGTGTCTTCCTCCAGACTCTGGCACCTTGATTTCCGAATGACATGCAGAATTTGCTTTCATCCGAAAAAAGTACTTTGGGCCACTGAGCAACAGTCCAGTGGTGCTTCCCTGTAGCCCAGGTCAGGCGCTTCTGCCGCTGTTTCTGGTTCAAAAGTGGCTTGACCTGGGAAATGCAGCACCTGTGGCCCATTTCCTGCACACATCTGTGCACGCTGGCTCTGGATGTTTCTTCTCCAAACTCAGTCCACTGCTTCCGCAGGTGCCCCAAGGTCTGGAATCGGCCCTTCTCCACAATCTTCCTCAGGGTCCGGTCACCTCTTCTCGTTGTGCAGCGTTTTCTGCCACACTTTTTCCTTCCCACAGACTTCCCACTGAGGTGCCTTGATACAGCATTCTGGGAACAGCCTATTCGTTCAGAAATGTCTTTCTGTGTCTTACCCTCTTGCTTGAGGGTGTCAATAGTGGCCTTCTGGACAGCAGTCAGGTCGGCAGTCTTACCCATGATTGGGGTTTTGAGTGATGAACCAGGCTGGGAGTTTTAAAGGCCTCAGGAATCTTTTGCAGGTGTTTAGAGTTAACTCGTTGATTCAGATGATTAGGTTCATAGCTCATTTAGAGACCCTTTTAATGATATGCTAATTTTGTGAGATAGGAATTTTGGGTTTTCATGAGCTGTATGCCAAAATCATCCGTATTAAGAAAATAAAAGACCTGAAATATTTCAGTTAGTGTGCAATGAATCTAAAATATATGAATGTTAAATTTTCATCATGACATTATGGAAAATAATGAACTTTATCACAATATGCTAATATTCTGAGAAGGACCTGTATACCACAATTAAATAAGTTTTCTGTTATTCTCTGAAAAATATGGCAAAATATCATTGCTTACTTTTTCCAACTTTATTTTGAAGTGACATTTAACCAAACTATCACAAATGAGAAAAATACATTTTAGCAGACGTGTACAATGCAGGTCCTGAAAGTAAAAACCTTGCCTAGTTTTCCTTCATTTTGTTCACTTAACCAGGTGATTAGTGCCTGTGTATGTTGTGGAGATGGAAATGGAAACGTTTGGAACGAATCTCAGTACGATCTCTGTACAGGCTTTTTACTTTCTGGACCTGGATTATCCACCCCTGCATTTTAGTGCAGCAATATAAATGTACCAAATACAACAGATGAGGCAGCTGTAAAACTGCAGTAGCCTTCACATTTAAAAACTCAATTTTGAACATTTTTTAAAGTGGATGGTTACACTCATGTAGGGCTGCATCACTCTGCTTTTCCACAGGTCAGTTGCCAATGCAGCACACTGCAAACCTCCTTTTCTACATTGGCCCAGCATGCGTCATATAAGCGAGGCCACTCGACTTGACTGAAGTGCTTGCAACTGGGCATAACGTACCTTGGGTCAAGAACTTTGATGAGGTTTCAGAAGCTGTCCTTCTCATTTGCATAAATGGGGTTTATGCCTTTACATATGTAATGCGATATAGCAGCTGTGATTTGTTTATGTCACTGGGAAGTTTTCTCATATGGCATGCCTCATGCCGAAGATTCCGTTATCTTCTGCTGGCCATAGTTTTTTTTTTTTTGCAACTTGCCCCAACTTTTTCACAACTTGCTTTACCTCGAAGTTTTTGGAGTCACATGTATTCGTTTTCATGGTTCTTCTTTAGGTGATAGAAGGGTTTGTTTTGTTGGTGTCGGGCAAGGGAACAGTCTTGTAGTATACTTTGCAAATGACTGTTTTCTGCTCCGTGTGGGTCTTCTTGAAACCAAAATTTAACCAAATCAGAGACGTACCCCTCTTTTTGGTAAAAGAGCTTCTTCTTGGGCAGCCTGCGTAACTGTCTCTATTTGTTGTAACCCCGGGAATGAGACTTCATGCTCTTGCATCTCCATCTTTCAGCACTCATGAGTTAAATAACATAAATTATGTCGCAAATCCGCGTGAGTCAAATAACGTAAAGCAGTGTCATGTCGCAAAACCACAAAACAGAGCTTCTTTGCGAAAAACTTTTTTATTCTTGTTTATAACTTATATAAAGTGAGTGTATGCAAAAAGACAACACTAATACATTCCTCGTTTCGTACTTAATTAAATATTTGCTTGACTAATTGATAAAACTTTTCTACCGTCCCCATGATATGTATCGTCTTATTGCCCAGCACAACTCTGCTGGATGGTGAACACGTAAATGCTCATGGAAGTTCGTCATGTTTGAGGTCTTTGTTGGCACAAGCGGCACAGAGCTTTAGTTACTGTCAGAATCTGGCTGTATTAGGTTTTGGGTTTGAATCCTGTTTACCTTTTTTGCACTACCATGATCTTTACTTGCTTTATTTTTAGTTTACTCAGGCTTATTAGATTCATTCAGTTTAGTTTTTTGTTACTTCCTTGCTCTCCATGTTCATGTAAATGAATGTTCCATTTTTGGACATTTGTGTTCTAAATTGGCAAATCAGTCCGTGGCAGTTTACATCGCCCTGTCCACAAAAAAGACCAAATGTCACCTGCGCGAATATATTGCCCATCATCATTTGTTGGACTGATGAATATCTTTTGAAAAAATGTTACATATCACCCAACTGTACCATGTTCCACACAGACCTTCCTGTGTTTCAGTCTAACAGCATTCAACTCCCTGCATTCCTCCACCACCTTCACTGAGATGGCTGTTACCAGAACATATGTCCATTTACATAAGGTCTGCCAACCAAGATGAGTTTGTTCCTTACAGGGAAAAAGAACGTGCTGGCAGTCAAGGACCCATTTGGAAATTGATCTTTCACACTATAGTTCATGCTACGCAGTTCCCTACCGCAGTTTTTGACTTGCTCCTTGTGTTTAAAATGTTCAAACTTTGCTACAGTGGGTCTCAGCCAGCAGTTGTTGGGCTGCGTCGCTCCCAGACGATCCACAAGATGGAATGTGATTATCAACGTTGAGCTGTCACTTGAGGA
The DNA here is from genome assembly GCF_021462225.1 of Girardinichthys multiradiatus. Lineage (NCBI taxonomy): Eukaryota > Metazoa > Chordata > Actinopteri > Cyprinodontiformes > Goodeidae > Girardinichthys > Girardinichthys multiradiatus. Next base: position 26,272,939 of record NC_061796.1, on the reverse strand, counting down.
AATCTTGCACGGGCCTGAAATTCTTTGTGCAAAACTCATACCAGGACCAGTCTGCCATCAACTGGTAAGCTTCTGATTGATGGAGTCTAAAATATCTGTGTAGCTCCTATTTGGTGAGGTGGTGGTACTGGCAGAGCGTTCAGACCATGTCCATTTTGATGTTGGGGTGGCCGCTGGTTTGCGTTGTTTTCTCATGAAGACTCTCTGAAAAGAATTTAACTATGCAGACTGTCAACAGTTTCCTCATCCAGGTTGTCATTGATGAGGAAAGGACAATTGTTAACATTTTGTGTTCGATATTTGGCTAGGTTTTTACCTGAGCCGTAGTGTTGTTTGTTTGTTAGTGCACAGTCATGTTGTATACTTACGCGCCACCCTCGTGAAAACTAAGCACATCCTGCTTCATCAGCCTGCCCACTGTCCCTGGTAAAATTGATTTAATGTTTTCCCCCAGACACTACTGACAAACACGGATTTTGATTGAACCACCAATTTTTTATTTGGAAGATGGTCACTCTCCCCTTTAAGGTGTATGAAAGGGTAGGTGGAAAGTGACACTTGAAGGTTAATTTTAAAAAGTAATTATCTTTGAGTACAAATATGCTATGAGTTAATGATTTCTTTTTAGGGAGACCATCAGCAACCTGATTAGGAGTTCATTTAATAACTTAATTTAGGTAATGACACCATAATGATTCTTGGAACAAATATATTGACTTTGTGACTTTTCATTTTCTAAGACGAGGTTGACACTTTTTGAAAAGGAGCCAGTGAGTGACTTCCTCACTGATGCCAGGACAAGGAGAATAAATGAACTGAAGGGACAGCATGAGGGAGCTACAGGGCTGAAAACACAGTCTATTACAGAGCAACAGTGAGCATACAAGTGTTTACAGTGAGTACAGTGGATTTTCGGAAAACACAAAAAGCCTTTCACAGACTTGGAAATGATCATAGAGTCATGGAACCTATGGCAGAATACCTCATGTATAAAAGAAGGACAACAACCTAAGGAAAAGGTTAAGCAAATTGCCATGTCTGCCACAAACACAACAAGGAGAGGAGAATTGTTACACCAGTACCAGCTCAACTGTGACATTGAAAGTACTTTTAATATTGGTACTAAATTGGATTGCACATTTCTGTACAGCAGGTAATTTCATGGGCATATAAATAATTGATCAGTATTTAAAAAACTAAAACTTTAGTGGGAATTAATTGTTAACTAAAAATTTAAGAAAATATATTTATATTTATTATTCAGTAGTACTGATGGAATTCGGTTTGTACCTATAAAAATACCAAATTCGGTACCCATCCCTACCTGAGAGGGATTAATCATACCCAGTTTGGCCTAATTCAGTCTTCCTAAATGAAAGTCATAGCTGTTTGAATTGTTTGGCGAGAATGCAAATTTTGAAGCCTAGCCCTGCCCCTTTACCATCTCAAAAACTCACAATTTTGATAACTTTTAATCCCCCATGCCTTAAGGGCACCCGCTTTAAATGTTATCAACTCTTTAAATTACCATTATTAGTAATTATCATTCCCATTGGTTGCTTTCAGATGGTCCCTGTTGTGCCTCCAAGTGAGCTCAGTAGGTCGTTTTGACCAAATAATAAGGACAGACCAGTTCACTTCACACAAGAGCAAGGTCACGTATAAAGCAAGTTATTCCCAAAACATGTATTTCTTCAGTTTTAGCATTACTTTCTCATTAACGTAACCAACATACTTGGTTGTTCTCAGTAGTATCTTTGCCAATAATAGTTTGTTTTGCTTTGATATCTTGTTGATAAGAGAGAACATTGAAATCATAGGAGCAAAAAGACACCCTCAGATCCATGTTCCAAGAAGGAATGACCAGTGTGGGCTCACCAATGAAAGCAGCAGCGGCAGAGGTCATTGGTTAGGCACCAGTTGTTACAGATGTAAGTTTATTCATGCTGTTACTACAAATACATCTTGGCATCTCTATTGCAAAACTAAGTTTTAATAAGTTGCTTTACAATTTCTGTCTTTTAGAACTGGATTGGAAATTATAGAAGGACTTTATAAATGCTGGCCTTTCCTGAACCACAGAAGACCAAACTGTACACATAGAAACCTTTAGCATACAATCTTTTTTGCAGGGATCTCCTGCAGAACAAGGGTGAGAGAATGTTTTTTATTCCTCTCATTTTGACAATTATTGTATTGCACCAGAAACATGTTCATATGCATATATTTGGGATGATATCAAGAGTAAAGTAATATATAATAATTTTTCACTGTTCTTCTTATCACATAAAATATGTGTCTGTAGAATAATAATATCTTGTATATTTGTAAACTATATATATTGTTCTGTATTATAATCTTCGGGAAGAGCAGTGTGGTTTTCATCCTGGCCGTGGAACACTGGACCAGATCTACACCCTCAGCAGGGACCTGGAGGGTGCATGGAAGTTTGCCCAACAAGTCTACATGTGCTTTGTGGACTTGGAGAAGGTGTTCAACCGTGTCCCTCTGGAAGTCTTGTGGGGGGTACTCCGAGAGTATGGGGTACCAGGCCCTTTGGTACGGGCTGTTAGGTCCCTGGATGACCGGTGTCAGAACTTGGTCCGCATTGTTGAGGGTATTTGTTTTGGTGGCCTTAGGATTGCGTCTCTGCTTTTTGCAGATGATGTGGGTCTATTGGCTTCATCAGCTCGTGATCTACAGCTCTCGCTGGAGCAGTTCGCAGCGGAGTGTGAGGCAGCCGGGATGAGAATCCGTGCCAGTCCGAGGCAATGGTCTTCAGTTGGAAAAGGGTAGAGTGCATTCTCCGGGTCAGGGCGGAGGTCCTGCCTCAAGTGGAGAAGTTCAAGTATCTTGGGGTCTTGTTCACAAATGAGGGAAAAATAGAGTGGAAGATTGATAAACGAATCGGTGCTGCGTCAGCAGTGATGCGGGCGCTGTACCGGTCTGTCGTGGTGAAGAGAGAACTGAGTCAGAAAACGAAGCTCTCGATTTGCCAGTCAATCTACATTCCTACCCTCATCTATGGTCATGACCGCAAGAACGAGACCATGGATACAAGCGGCCGAAATGAGTCTCCTCCGCATGGTGTCTGGACTCTACCTTACAGATAGTGTGTGAAGTTCGGTCATCCGAGAGGGACTCAGAGTAAACCTGCTGCTTCTCCACGTCGAGAGGAACCAGTTGAGGTGGCTTGAGCATCTGGTTAGGATGGCTCCTGGACGCCTCCCTGGTAAGGTGTTCCGGCCACATCCCACCGGGAGTAGGCCCAGAGGAAGACCCAGGGCACGCTGGAGGGACAACGTTTCTCGGCTGGCCTGGGAACGCCTTGGGATTGCCCCAAACGAGCTGGCCCAAGTGGCTGGGGAGAGGGAACTCTTGGTCTTTCTGCTTAGGCTAAGTGGAAGAAAATGGATGGATGGATGTAATATATTCACTTTCTATCTAGCCTATTTTCTAGTCACACTGGGAATTCACTAGTGTTTTTACATTTACATTTTAATTTGAGGGAGGTTCCTTGAGTTTTGACTTTTCATTGTGCTTGAGTTAATATTGATTGTATGTTTTTTGGCAAACTACTATCTAATAACCCTCTCAGAACTGTATCTCACATAAAATAAGAAAGCTGGGTTATATTTATCCTATTCCGATTGAGTTAAGGGTATTTTCATTATAGTTACTTTCAGAAGACTTGATATTTAGACCAATGAGTGCAACTTCTGAACTCCTGAGGAGAGTGGCAAATGCCATATTTCTCTGGAGTTATGTATCTAAATGTTTCCATATCTATACAAATGGAGATGGGGTGAGCCAGTAGGCATAATTACAGTCTTAATTGTTTGTTTTTTGTTGTCTTTTTAATCATAAGGCAACATTGAGGAGTATCTTGAGGAGTCAGCAGCTCTTAAAGCTAAAGGGAGAGCACAGCACAGTAGCCCTGAGATGAGGGAGCTTAAAGTTAAAAAGCATCTTAAGATGGGGAAGAATTGAGGGGGAGAAGGGGAGGGAGAAACTGGGGGTTCGATCCCACCAAAGGATGTGTTCTAAAGCATCTTTTTTTTGTTAACCTTTTTGGCCACAAGTAAAGCATAATTTGGTTGCTTATTGTGCATTGTAGACCGTTTTAAATTATTTTAAGCTATATTTTTGTCAGAATCTGGTTGTCACTTTGCCTGCTGTACCTCTTTCGTTTCCTTTTCAGCCAGCCGGCCGACCAGGTTCCCACGCTCCACATTCCTTTCCTGGTGCTGAATGAATACATTTCTGAAAGAAACGCTTCTCCGTTTTTAAGGCCAACTTGACCCACATGCAGAGAACACTCACAAACAATGACAGAACATTCAGACCATCCGGACCCAGCAGGGCCACTCCAGAGAATCATTCCAGAGCACGGTCAATTAATCCAAGCACACAGTTCAACCCTCTGCTCCCTCCTTGACTAACAGCGGCAGGTCAGTCAGTGTGCTGCATTAGCACTGTCATCTGCTCTAGCTGCTGAGTGTCAGGCCAGCCTCACCACCGGGAGGCGCTGCGGGGCCCCTGGCAACACAGCAACTTCCGTATAGTCGTGACGTAACTTATCCTTGTCCAGAAAAGTTTTCTGGGGAGGTTGGAAGTTGTCGGTGCGCCCTAGTGTTTAATAGGTCCCCACAGTCATTCCCCCCCAATGACGTGAAGATCTCTTATGTTTTAGGTTTACTGACCGACAGGGCGCTTCGGTGGGCGGAGGCAAAGTTCACGAATCATAACCAGTTTGGTTGTTCCTATGAGGACTATATCAAGGATTTTAAATTGACATTTGACATAGATATGGATCGGTCTAGTGTGGCTCGTCGTCTTCGTGCACTTAAACAACATAATTGACCTCTAACAGAGTTCACCATAGATTTTCGCACGCTGGCAGTAGCTTCAGTCTGAAACTCCAGCACCCTGTTGTTTTCCCTCACGATTCACACTGCCAGCCACGCTAGTAGTAATCAACACACTATTTAATTGACCGCTCTGCTAGACTCAGGGTGTGAGCTGAGCCTGATTGACCAGGATCTGGTTAAACAGAAGCGCATTAAGACAGAATTATTGCCCACGCCACGTCAGGTTCTGGCTTTAGATGGCCCTGACGCTCCATAGCATTACCCACAGGACTGTGCCGCTGGAGTTAGTGCTGTCCGGTAACAACAGGGAGCACGTCTCACTTTTTGTTTTCCCCATTTCCCAGACTTCATTGGTCCTGGGGTTCACGTGGTTACAGGCCCATAACCCTCATCTAAACTGGACGGATTTAAGGATTAAATCCTGGTCCACCCAGTGCTTGTCATCCTTCCTGCAGTCTGGCGGCTCCACTAGAACACCTGTGGAGGGAGAGGAGGGCGAACCACCTGTTCTCATCCAGGTGCCATGTGAATACCAAGAACTTAAGTCAGTGTTCAGTAAGTCACTGTCCCTGTCTCTTCCTCCGCACCGCCCCTATGACTGCGGCATCGACCTCCTACCGGGCGCTCCACTACCATCCAACCGGTTGTATAAAATCTCTCGACCGGAAAGGGTAGCAAAGGAGAATTATATAGGAGAGTCCCTCACAGCTGGCATTATTCGGCTGTCCTCGTCTCCAATCGGAGCTGGGGTTTTTTTTTGTCGGCAAGAAGGACGGTTCCTTACATCCCTGTATCGACTATAGGGGGTTGAACGCAGTTACTGTTAAGAACAAGTACCCGTTACCTCTGCTTTTGTCGGTTCACAGGGCGACTATTTTCACTAAGCTCGACCTTAGAAACGCGTACCACCTAGTTCGGATACGCCAGGGGGATGAGTGGAAGACAGCATTCAAAACCCCGCTTGGACACTTTGAATATCTTGTAATGCCTTTTGGATTATGCAATGCTTCGGCAGTGTTTCAGACTCTCGTGAATGACGTGTTACGGGATTTCGTGAACATATTCGTTGTTGTATACCTGGATGATGTTGAGGTATTCTACCACTAAACACACGGATGTTGAGGTATTCTACCACTAATAACACATGACCTCAACCTCACCCAGTCCAGATGTCGTGAGAAAGAACAGAGAAGAGCAGGAAATTAAGATTAACACAAGTTTAATTTGATACTTAAGTCCAATGATTTCCAATGCATAACTGAATACAAAAGAATAATACAAAGAAGAAAAATTACCTAAGGCGCCTTAGGGAGAGACTCGGGTCAGCAAAGCATATGCCTGGATTCACCGAGTGGTCTGTCTCACTATCAATGTTAAAGCTTTTTATACCTGTAGACAAATTTCAAAGCTGACTGTTGAAACCTCCTATTAAGGTATTATTGACGAAGCCGGGGGGGTCAGAAAGGTTAAGGTTCATGTGTCTTGATTTTAAACAGAGAGAGAGAGAGAGTGGGGACTTGGTACGAGCAGCCCCTAGATGCTACTAATAAAAGCATAACACACTCCTCTCCCCATCTCCCTTTCTGTGGCATGTAGGAGGGAAAGGCACTTGGAGCAGACATGAGTGATAAACAAAACAAAAGTTGTCAAACCCTAACAAACACAATACATGATATATTTCAGATTTATGCCTTCACATGCATACACAGTGTAAATGATTTAAATTCTCAACAATTACATCTTGATCTATTCTAAAACCCCTGCTGAGCACCGCCACCATGTCCGCCTGGTTCTGCAGCGCCTCCTAGACAACCAGCTCTACGTTAAGACTGAGAAAGGCAAGTTTCATCAGCCGTCCATCAGTTTCCTTAGGCTTCATCGAGGTTGGGCAGGTTCGTACTGACCCAGACAAGGTCAGGGCTGTGGAGGACTGGCCAACCCCAACTACCTGGAAACAATTACAGCAATTCCTGGGTTTTGCCAACTTTTATAGAAAGTTCATTCAAAACTACAGTCGGACGACCACCCCCCTGACGGCCCTGACGTCCACCAAGATTGCCTTCACCTGTACTCCGGAAGCCGAGGCTGCATTCGTTGCCTTAAAGAGCAAGTTCGCCCATGCCCCATTACTCATCCACCCGGACCCGGTCAAGCAATTCACCTTGGAGGTGAATGCCTCGGACACTGGGGTTGGAGCAGTGCTCTCCCTGCGCCAAAGCCTCGATGGGAAACTCCACCCCTGTGCCTTTTTCTCCCGCCGCCTATTGGTGGTGGAGATGACCTATGGTGTCTGGGACAGGGAGCTATTGGCCATCAAGCTCGCCTTGGAGGAGTGGCGGCACTGGCTGGAGGTCGCTGAGCTTCCTGTGCTGGTTTGGACTGTCCATAAGAACCTGTCATATATCCAGGCTGCTAAACGTTTAAACCCCCGTCAGTCACGTTGGTCAGTTTTTTTTTTCCCATTTTAACCTGTTGATTTCTTATAGACCCGGTACCAGGAACACCAAGCCTGATGCCTTATCACAGCAATTTACCTCTGATGATTCAGAGAAATTGGCTGTGCCCATCCTGCCACTCTGTTGCACAGTTGGAGCCGTAACCTGGGAGATTGAGGACTGCTTACGGTGGGCTCTCCTCGCTGCCCTGGGCCCTGGAACTGGACCACCGAATCGCACGTTCGTCCCCACCGCAGTACAATCCCGGCTTATTGCCTGGTTCCACTCCACCAAGTTCGCCATTCATCCAGGGGCCAGTCGAACCATCACCGCAATTGCCAGGTGCTTTAGGGGGCCCACACTGCACCAAGATGTTAAAGAATATGTCTTCACCTGCCCGGTCTGTGCTCGGAATAAGACGTCTGCCTGTGGGCCTCCTGCAACTGCTCAGCATCCCTCATTGACCCTGGTCCCACAATGCAGTGGACTTCGTCACGGGCCTCCCAACCTCTCAGGGTATGACCACCATTATGACTATTGTAGACAGATTTTCTAAAGCCTGCCATCTTGTCCCTCTCAGGAGGTTACCTTCCGCCTTCCAAACCGCCAAGCTCCTGGTTAAGCACGTGTTCCGGCTTCATGGGATTCCCCAAGACGTGCTGTCTGACCGGGGCCCCCAGTTTACCACCCAAGTCTGGAAAGAGTTCTGTGGAGCCCTGGGGGCTAAGGTTTCGCTGACGTCCGGCTATCACCAGCAGACCAACGGCCAAGTGGAGAGGTTCAACCAGGAACTGGAGGCTGGGCTCCGCTGTGTAACTTCCTCCAGCCCCACCGAGTGGAGCACCTACCTGCACCTGGGTCAAGTACTCACACAATTCCCATGTATCAGCAGCTACTGGTTTCATCCTATTCGAGGTCTCGCTGGGGTATCAACCACCCTTGTTCCCATCTGACAAACGGGAGACCGCAGTGACGTCAGTGCGACAGCACGTCCGGAGAAGCAGGCGCATCTGGGATGCAACCTCCAAGGCTCTCCATCGGACTGCAGCTTTGAACAAGCATTACGCCCAAAGGCAGCACGTCCCCGCTCCAATTTACTGCCTGGGTCAGCAGGTGTGGCTGTCCACGCGGGATGTCCCTCTCAAGTCCCTGTCCAGGAAATTGTCTCCCAGGTTCATCGGCATGTACACCATCAAGTCCCTGGTTAATCCTGCCTCTGTACGCCTTTGTTTGCCCGCCAGCTTCCGGATTCACCCCGTTTTTCATGTGTCCCAAGTAAAGCCCCTCCAGTCCAGTATGCTCCACCCTCTGGCCGAGCCCCCTCCACCCGCCTGAGATTTCCAGGGCCACCCCGCCTATTCGGTTCGCCGGATTGTGGCCTCCCATCGGTGACGCTCATCCAGGACTTCTAGGCTTCCCAGGCCGGTCCCTGGCGATTCCTCCAGCCTGACCAAGCGATCCTCTCCCCCTGGTGGATTGACCCTCACCTGAACCGCAAGCTGATCACCGTATTAGTTGATCTATTCTTCCGCTCCATTAGCTCACCCCCGCCCATTTCCTTTTCAGTCAGCCGGCCGACCAGGTTCCCACGCTCCACATTCCTTTCCTGGTGCTGAGTGAATAAATTTCTGAAAGAAACGCTTCTCTGTTTGTGAGTGTTCTCTGCATGTGGGTTAAGTCGGCCTTAAAAATGATGACAATTTTAGTGCTTCATAAGCGCTATCATAGAGCTGTAGACTGATAAAATAATGTAATCTAAATATGATTTCTATTTTAGACTCAATTAGTTAACCTGACAGCAGACAGATTGATCTGCAAATAACATTAACTCTTGGGTGTATATCAAAAAGAGTAACTAAAGCACACTTGGGCCCAATGATCTTGGCTTTATAAACACTCTGCATTGAGGACCCAGTATTATCAAATGGGAACTTGAGCATAAAGCAAAGTAAATCTTATGCCAGATTTATTTGAGTCGTCACTCAAAGTTGAATGCACTTCACATGCCTTTTCTGAACAAGCCAGATGTGCTGCATTCGGATGGGGCCCAGAAGAGGAACACCAAGCGAATTCTTCCCCTCGTCACTGATGAGCTCACTTATGAGCTGATCCAACAGCTGGATGGTTTGCTCTTCTCCATGCATCCTCCTCCTGCAGTGCAGCTCCAACTCTTCCTTCGTAATTAGCCGATCTAGTTGCTTCTCAGTCAGAGCTGTCCTGCCATGCCCTTTAAGCTGTGCCTTCTTTGCCTCTGTTTATTAACATCAGCAGTATCCCACTCAAAAATACATGCTGACATACGAGCCATAAAAGTAGGCTACAGATGGTGTGCCAAAGTGGTGCATCCCACAACCAGGCGTCGCAGAAAGTGCCAGATGTTAGAGCAAACAATCAAGTTAGGCCATTCACTAAATCTGGCCTTCAATTTGGTCTCAACCACATTCCCTTGCAGCAGCGACAGTCCACATAGAGTGCAACAGGAGAGTCTACACCTGCAGCTTTATACCTGAGGAAATGAGAGAAGAAAAAAAAATATATATATATATATATACAGTACAGACCAAAAGTTTGGACACACCTTCTCATTCAAAAAGTAGTCACCTGAAAGGGTTTTCACTTCACAGGTGTGCCCTGTCAGGTTTAATAAATGGGATTTCAAGCCATATAAATGGGGCTGGGACCATCAGTTGTGTTGTGCAGGAGGTGGATACAGTGCAGAGCTGATAGTCCTCCTGAATAGACTGTTAGAATTTGTATTATAGCAAGAAAAAAGCTAAGTAAAGAAAAACAAGTGGCCATCATTACTTTAAGAAATGAAGGTCAGTCAATCCGAACAATTGGGAAAACTTTGAAAGTGTCCCCAAGTGCAGTCGCAAAACCATCAAGCGCTACAAAGAAACTGGCTCACATGAGGACCGCCCCAGGAAAGGAAGACCAAGAGTCAACTCTGCTGCAGACGATAAGTTAATCAGAGTCACCAGCCTCAGAAATCGCAGGTTAACAGCAGTTCAGATTAGAGAACAGGTCAATGCCACATAGAGTTCTAGCAGCAGACACATGTCTAGAACAACTGTCACCTATTTTTTGACATCTTAGGGGTAGCTGAGCTTCCCTTGCAGTCTTAGAGCAATCACCACTATATATATATATACTGGATGTTGTAGGGCTGTCATGGTTGACATGCCTCTTCAACATTGCGTGGCGGTCAGGAACAGTGCCTCTGGACTGGCAGACTGGGGTGGTGGTCCCCCTTCATAAGAAGGGGGACCGGAGGGTGTGTTCCAACTACAGGGGGATCACACTCCTCAGCCTCCTTGGTAAGGCCTACGCCAGGGTATTGGAGAGGAGAGTCTGACCGATAGTCGAACCTCGGCTTAAGGAGGAGCAGTGTGGTTTTTGTCCCGGCCGTGGAACACTGGACCAGCTCTATACAGGGTGCTCGAGGGTTCATGGGAGTTTGCCCAACCGGTTCACATCTGTTTTGTGGACCTGGAGAAGGCATTCAACTTTGTCCCTCGTGATGACCTGTGGGGGGTGCTCCAGGAGTATGGAATCGGGGGCCCTTTATTAGGGGCCATCCGGTCCCTGTACGAGCGGAGCAGGAGTTTGGTCCGCATTGCCGGCACTAAGTCGGACCTGTTCCCGGTGCATGTTGGACTCCGGCAGGGCTGCCCTTTGTCACCGGTCCTGTTCACAACTTTTATGGACAGGATTTCTAGACGCAGCCAAGTGCCGGAGGGGGTCTGGTTTGGGGACCAGTGGATTTCGTCTCTTCTTTTTGCGGATGACGTGGTCCTGCTGGCCCCCTCTAGCCAAGACCTACAGCATGCGCTGTGGCGGTTTGCAGCCGAGTGTGAAGCGGCTGGGATGAGGATCAGCTCCTCCAAGTCCAAGGCCATGGTACTCGACCGCAAAAGGGTGGCTTGTCCTCTTCAGGTTGGAGGGGAGTTCCTGCCTCAAGTGGAGGAGTTTAAGTATCTCGGGGTCTTGTTCACGAGTGAGGGAAGAATGGAGCGGGAGATCGACAGACGGATCGGTGCGGCTGCCACAGTAATGGGGGCGCTGTGCCGGTCCGTTGTGGTGAAGAGAGAGCTGAGCCGAAAAGCAAAGCTCTCAATATACCGGTCGGTCTACGTTCCTACCCTCACCTATGGCCATGAACTTTGGGTCATGACCGAAAGAACGAGATCCCGGATACAAGTGGCTGAAATGAGCTTCCTCCGTAGGGTGGCCGGGCACTCCCTTAGAGATAGGGTGAGGAGCTCGGCCATCCGGGAGGGGCTCGGAGTAGAGCCGCTGCTCCTCCACATCGAGAGGAGACAGTTGAGGTGGCTCGGGCATCTATACCGGATGCCTCCTGGACGCCTTCCTCGGAAGGTGTTCCAGGCACGTCCCACCGGGAGGAGGCCCAGGGAACGGCCCAGGACACGCTGGAGGGACTATGTCTCTCGTCTGGCCTCTTAACAGTTGTTCTAAAGATGTTTGCTGCTAGAACTCTGTGTGGCATTGACCTGTTCTCTAATCTGAGCTGCTGTTAACCTGCGATTTCTGAGGCTGGTGACTCGGATGAACTTATCGTCTGCAGCAGAGTTGACTCTTGGTCTTCCTTTCCTGGGGCGGTCCTCATGTGAGCCAGTTTCTTTGTAGCTCTTGATGGTTTGTGCGACTGCACTTGGGGACACTTTCAAAGTTTTCCCAATTGTTCGGACTGACTGACCTTCATTTCTTAAAGTAATGATGGCCACTTGTTTTTCTTTACTTAGCTGCGTTTTTCTTGCTATAATACAAATTCTAACAGTCTATTCAGGAGGACTATCAGCTGTGTACTGTATCCACCTCCTGCACAACACAACTGATGGTCCCAACCCCATTTATATGGCTTGAAATCCCACTTACCTGACAGGGCACACCTGTGAAGTGAAAACCATTTCAGGTGACTACCTCTTGAAGCTCATCAACAGAATGCCAAGAGTGTGTGGAGCAGTAATCAAAGCAAAAGGTGGCTACTTTGAAGAACCTAGAATATAAGACATATTTTCAGTTGTTTCACACTTTTTTGTTCAGTATATAATTCCACATGTGTTAATTCATAGTATTGATGCCTTCAGTATGAAGCTACAATATTCATAGTCATGAAAATAAAGACAACTTTTTGAATGAGAAGGTGTGTCCAAACTTTTGGTCTGTACTGTATATTGGATTACATGTAACTGCAAATGTCTTGCAGCTAACATACCTGTCAACAAGCCATCAGCCATGAGATCTAAACCTGGTCCCTTCCTAGCAGTCAAGACACTGATGAGAGCTTGACGCATCTCAATCCCAACTGAAGTCAGCCACTGTGCTGTGCCCTTTGCCGCTCCTGACAGCTTCTTGGTGATCCAAAACAAATTTTAAATATTTACATGGTCAACAAATAGTAGTTTCACCTTAAATGGTTAAATGATTATACAACAATATTTTAAGATGTACCTTCCTGGTGGAATCAAGTTTTAAGATAGATCCATAAGTGGAGGTGATACTAGCCTTTATGTCCTCCAGCCTGTAAAGTACTCTGCTCAAAAAAGTAAAGGGAACACTTAAACAACACAATATAACTACAAGTAAATCAAACATCTGTGAAATCAAACTGTCCAATTAGGAAGCAACATTGATTGACAATCAATTTCACATGCTGTTGTGGAAATGGAATAGACAACAGGCGAAAATCTTTGGCGATTAGCAAGACACACTCAATAAGGGAGTGGTTCTGCAGGTTGGGACCACAGACCACTTCTCAGTACCTATGCTTTCTGGCTGATGTTTTGGTCACTTTTTAATGTTGGTGGTGGTTTCACACTCGTGGTAGCATGATACGGACTCTACAACCCACACATGTGGCTCAAGTAGTTCAGCTCATGTTATGAGTTGGGGTTGTTTGGTTTTTGGTTTCTGTTTTTTTCTTATGTTTTTCACAGTTAAGGTTTTGACTCGTTCTTTTGTTTATTATTATTCTTCTTAGATTATCATGCTTCTGTTATTTTCCTGGTCATGTTTTAGTCTTGTTCGTGTTTTGTCAAGTTTGGTTTTGTTTGTATATTAGAGTCTCTGTTTTTGCCGCAGCCACGTTTTGTTCTGTCTGTCAATTAAGTTTATTCTGTTCACCTGCTTCAAGTTAATCTGTCTCCTTGCTCCACCTGGTTTTCACTCCATATATACACACCTGTTCAGTTAGTCATCGCAGAAACATTCTCAAACCAAGTCTTGTTTTTTTGATCATGCCATGCCTGTCTTGCCTGCCCGTTTGTTTTGTTCCTGCCTCCTGCTGAGTGTGAGTTTTCGTAATTAAACCTTTTTTTTTCACTTACCATCATGCTGCCTGCTCGTCTGCATTATGGGGTCCAATATCTTGCAAACCGAGCTATGGCAAGAAGGTTTGCTGTGTCTGTCAGCGTAGTGTCCAGAGCCTGGAGGTGCTACCAGGACACAGGCCAGTATACCAGCAGACGTGGAGGAGGCCGTAGGAGGGAAACAACCCAGCAGCAGGACCGCTACCTCCACCTTTGTGCAAGGAGGAACAGGAGGAGCACTGCCAGAGCCCTACAAAATGACCTCCAGCAGGCCACAAATGTGCATGTGTCTGCACAAACGGTTAGAAACAGACTCCATGAGGATGGTATGAGGGCCCGACATCCACAAATGGGGGTTGTGGTCACAGTCCAACACCGTGCAGGACGCTTGGCATTTGCCAGAGAACACCAGGATTGTCAAATTCGCCACTAGCGCACTGTGCTCTTCACAGATGAAAGCAGGTTCACACTGAGCACATGTGACAGAGTCTGGAGACACCGTGGAGAGCGATCTGCTGCCTGCAACATCCTTCAGCATGACCGGTTTGGCAGTGGGTCAGTATGGGTGTGGGGTGGCATTTCTTTGGAGGGCCGCATGGTCCTCCATGTGCTCGCCAGAGGTAGCCTGACTGCCATTAGGGACCGAGATGAGATCCTCAGACCCCTTGTGAGACCATATGCTGGTGCGGTTGGCCCTGGGTTCCTCCTAATGCAGGACAATGCTAGACCTCATGTGGCTGGAGTGTGTCAGCAGTTCCTGCAAGATGTAGACATTGAAGCTATGGACTGGCCCGCCCGTTCCCCAGACCTGAATCCAACTGAGCACATCTGGGACATCATGTCTCACTCCATCCACCAACGTCACGTTGCACCACAGACTGTCCAGGAGTTGGCGGATGCTTTAGTCCAGGTCTGGGAGGAGACCATCTGCCGTCTCATCAGGAGCATGCCCAGGCATTGTAGGGAGGTCATACAGGCACGTGGAGGGCACAAACAATACTGCGCCTCATTTTGACTTGTTTTAAGGACATTACATCAAAGTTGGATCAGCCTGTGGTGTGTTTTTCCACTTTAATTTTGTGTGTGACTCCAAATCCAGGCCTCCATTGGTTAATAAATTAGATTTCCATTGATGATTTTTGTGTGAATTTGTTGTCAGCACATTCAACTTTGTACAGAACAAAGTTTTCAATGAGAATATTTCATTCAGTCAGATCTAGGATGCGTTATTTGTGTTCCCTTTATTTTTTTTAGCAGTGTATGTATTGGCTGTACACCACTGAAAGCCACTAATAGCTAGGAAGTGCCACAGGTTTAGGGGGCTCTTCAAAGGTTGGTGGCAACAGTTAACGTTTGTTGATAACGGCAGCACACTCTTTGGTGTAACACGCCACCCTTTTCATCCACTCCTCACTGTGGTTCTCTTTCAATGGTCCAACAAGTTGGACTGGTCCATTCCCCAGATCTCGTTCCTGTAAGAGGCGTTTCACTCTGATGTCACAGGCATATCTGTAGTAAGAAACATAATAGTAATACAGGTCCTTCTCAAAATATTAGCATATTGTGATAAAGTTAATTATTTTCCATAATGTAATGATGAAAATTTAACATTCATATATTTTAGATTCATTGCACACTAACTGAAATATTTCAGGTCTTTTATTGTCTTAATATGGATGATTTTGGCATACAGCTCATGAAAACCCAAAATTCCTATCTCACAAAATTAGCATATCTTTAAAAGGGTCTCTAAACGAGCTATGAACCTAATCATCTGAATCAACAAGTTAACTCTAAACACCTGCAAAAGATTCCTGAGGCCTTTAAAACTCCCAGCCTGGTTCATCACTCAAAACCCCAATCATGGGTAAGACTGCAGACCTGACTGCTGTCCAGAAGGCCACTATTGACACCCTCAAGCAAGAGTGTAAGACACAGAAAGAAATTTCTGAACGAATAGGCTGTTCCCAGAGTGCTGTATCAAGGCACCTCAGTGGGAAGTCTGTGGGAAGGAAAAAGTGTGGCAGAAAATGCTGCACAACGAGAAGAGGTGACCGGACCCTGAGGAAGATTGTGGAGAAGGGCCGATTCCAGACCTTGGGGGACCTGCGGAAGCAGTGGACTGAGTCTGGAGTAGAAACATCCAGAGCCACCGTGCACAGGCGTGTGCAGGAAATGGGCTACTGGTGCCGCATTCCCCAGGTCAAGCCACTTTTGAACCAGAAACAGCGGCAGAAGCGCCTGACCTGAGCTACAGAGAAGCGGCACTGGACTGTTGGTCAGTGGTCCAAAGTACTTTTTTTGGATGAAAGCAAATTCTGCATGTCATTCGGAAATCAAGGTGCCAGAGTCTGGAGGAAGACTGGGGAGAAGGAAATGCCAAAATGCCAGAAGTCCAGTGTCAAGTACCCACAGTCAGTGATGGTCTGGGGTGCTGTGTCAGCTGCTGGTGTTGGTCCACTGTGTTTTATCAAGGGCAGGGTCAATATAGCTAGCTATCAGGAGATTTTGGAGCACTTCATGCTTCCATCTGCTGAAAAGCTTTATGGAGATGAAGATTTCATTTTTCAGCATGACCTGGCACCTGCTCAATGTGCCAAAACCACTGGTAAATGGTTTACTGACCATGGTATCACTGTGCTCAATTGGCCTGCCAACTCTCCTGACCTGAACCCCATAGAGAATCTGTGGGATATTGTGAAGAGAACGTTGAGAGACTCAAGACCCAACACTCTGGATGAGCTAAAGGCCGCTATCGAAGCATCCTGGGCCTCCATAAGACCTCAGCAGTGCCACAGGCTGATTGCCTCCATTCCATGCCGCATTGAAGCAGTCATTTCTGCAAAAGGATTCCCGACCAAGTATTGAGTGCATAACTGTACATGATTATTTGAAGGTTGACGTTTTTTGTGTTAAAAACACTTTTTTTTTATTGGTCGGATGAAATATGCTAATTTTGTGAGATAGGAATTTTGGGTTTTCATGAGCTGTATGCCAAAATCATCCATATTAAGACAATAAAAGACCTGAAATATTTCAGTTAGTGTGCAATGAATCTAAAATATATGAATGTTAAATTTTCATCATTACATTATGGAAAATAATGAACTTTATCATAATATGCTAATATTTTGAGAAGGACCTGTATATGCATAAACATTTTACAAAAAACAAACGAACAAAAAAATTTTTTATCACACAGAAGCAGCAACATACCGGCACGTAAGAATGACTCTGAACTCAGAGCGATTGTCCATCTCCAGCTGCTCAAGGGCACCTATTCCAAGACAGGTTGCTCCGGCAGCACTTTGAGCATATCAGTGTCTCTGTGACCAGGTTGTAAAAGTGGTTAATATCAAGCACCTGCCGCACCCACCTGTGAAGACCTCCACTTCTCAGAGAGTGCTTACAGGCTTGGTCAGTGCAAACGAGGTGAACCTTCCCCAGCCTGTATGGCATCCACAGCAGTAAGGGATGGGCAAAAAACCTGGCCGACTTTGGGGCCTGGTGGTAAATGCGAGACTGCTGAGGGGGAAAATACCACAGCTGGAGATGGTCGTGGAGTTCCAGTTTCCCTTTGGCACAAACTCTAAATAAGGCCGTTGATACCCACTGGTGATCCTCCTCTGGTATGGTCTTAGGCCACAAAAGTGGGAACCCAGATGTGTACTCAGGTTGGAATGGGTTCTTCAGACAGAGAAAAGGAAAAATCAAATGCAGAAATATAGAAAAATATTTAACTGCATTCACTCCTGAACTCTGCTCGTCCACTAGCCGTTGTCGTTTCAGAGCTGGTAATGGAGGAGCAAGAAAAAAGGTCTCTACACTTTGAGGCTGTGGTGGAGAGCTGTTGTGAAGAGAACCACCAGCGGGCACTGGATCCTCACAAGAATTGGCTGCTGTACTTGTACAAGCAGGTGTTGCATTAGTCTGAAAAAACCAGGTCCAAAGAACACTTTGATAAAATTGGAATTTCTTAAGATTTAAAATATTAATAATAATCATACTCGTACTCGTCGTCTTCCGCTTTATCCGGGACCGGGTCGCGGGGGCAGCAGACTCAGCAGAGACACCTCCTCCAGCTCCTCCGGGGGGAGCCCAAGGTGTTCCCAGGCCAGCCGAGAGACATAGTCCCTCCAGCGTGTCCTGGGCCTCCTTCCAGTGGGACGTGCCTGGAACACCTCCCGAGGAAGGCTTCCAGGAAGCATCCAGTATAGATGCCCGAGCCACCTCAACTGGCTCCTCTCGGCGTGGAGGACCGGTGGCTCTACCCCTCCTGGATGGCCAAGAACGAAAACCGACCAGTAGGAGGAGCTGATCTTCATGTCAGCTGCTTCACACTCGGCAGGGAACCGCCCCAGCGCATCCTGTAGGTCTTGGTTAGAGGGGGCCAGCAGGACCACGTCATCTGCAAAAAGAAGAGACGAAATCCACTGGTCCCCAAACCAGACCCCCTTTGGCCCTTGGCTGCGTCTAGAAATCCTGTCCATAAAAGTTATGAACCCCTGCCAGAGTGCAACATCCACCGGGAACAGGTCCGACTTAGTGCCAACCAGTAGTCCTTCTCCATGTCCTCACCAAACTCTTCCCAGGCCTGAGTTTTTACCTCTGCACAGCCCAGGCCACGGCACGCTTGGCCTCACGGTACCCGGCAGCCGCCTCAGAAGTCCCACAAGTCAACCACAGCTGATAGGACTCCTTTTTCAATTTGACAGCGAGCCTTATTGCCGGTGTCCACCACCGGGTTTGGGGATTGCCGCCGCGACAGGCACCACGGACCTTACAGCCGTAGCTACGGGCAGCAGCATTGACAATAGATGCGGAGAACATGGTCCATATGGGCGTTGAAGTCCCCCAGCAGAATAATGGAGTCCCCGGGAGGGGCACTATCCAGCACCCCCCACAGGGACGACACGAAGGCCGGGTACTCCGCACTACCACTCGGCCCATAGGCCGTAACGACAGTCAGAGACCTGTCCCCAACCCGAAGGCGCAGGGATGCGACCCTCTCATCCACTGGGGTAAACCCCAACACGAGACGGCTGAGCTGGGGGGCAACAAGCAAACCCACCCCAGCCCGCTGCCTCTCCCCGTGGGCCACTCCAGAGTAGAAGAGAGTCCAGCCCCTCTCGAGGAGACGGGTTCCAGAGCTGTGCATGGAGGCAAGCCTAACTATTTCTAGTCAATATCTAGACCTAGTTTGATGCTCTTTTTAAACCCATTAAACACTGCTCCAACTACTTTGCCCTGATCAATGGATACTTTGATCTGCACGATTTAGAAGGTAGCAGTCTCTGTAGAATAATGAGTAAGTAATTGTTTGATTCTAGGCACTTTATTAATTGACTGGCCACAATCTTCTTCAAAACCTTGGGGAATAATGTGTAATTTATTAGGTCTTGAGCAGCGAAAGTTCTGTGAAGGAGAATGTTGAAGCAGATGCTATAGTCTAGTGATGGGTCAGACGACACAGAAACCTTGGCACATGCGCCAACCAAACAAGACAAAACCCCGGGTCGGTGCCACGTATCACCTTAAGGAAAACCACGTGACTGATACAATTCCTGTGTCATTTGGTTGTGAACGCAAATTGTATTTATAAGGTAGAAAATGTATCGACAAGTTTGTGGGTTTTGTTGCATGGAGATAGTTTGTGTTCTTTGCTTTGCATTGGTTTTTGGCTCATATTTGAATATTTGAATACCAGCATGGATCAACCAAGGAAGTAAAAGTCTTCTCCCGTGTGGATGATCCCACACGGGAGAAGACTTTTACTTCCGTGTGGAATCATTTGGATCTTATCACAGAGAATAAGGTAAATGATTATTCCGTTCTCATTTCCACTTTAGATCATTTTTCTTTCGGATTATTCCAATTCCTTTCTATAGGATATTTGAATTAGTTTACATGGATTGACTTTTATTTTTATTGTAGGTAAAATGCAGAATTTGCTCCCAGGTGCTGTCTTACTGTAACTGGAGCACTCCCACAATGCTGAGGCATCATCGTGCCCAGCATGAGAGGGAATAACCGATTAACACTCCCGTGATGAACCTTGGTGTTTCCAGAAAGCAGTCGATTGATGAGGCTGTAGTGAATATGATCATTACAGACTGTCAGTCGCTTAGCCTTGTGGAAGATGAGAGGTTCCGGGAGCTGCTCCCACTCCTTAAGCCCTCATATGTTCTGCCAAGCAGAAAGGTACGTGAAACAAACTGATGAATGGGTGTTGTACATGTTAACAAAGTATATGCATGTTACGTTCTTTCATTCATTATTCTTCTCCATTTGTGTTATTAATTTTAGGCTATCAAGACCATGATTAGCCAAAGGTATGAGGAGAAAAATGAGCAAGTGAAGAAAGCACTGCAGAGTGCAGTTGCAGTTAGCCTAACATGACGTGGATTTTAATGTTCTTGCAAAACACTCCATGTAATAACAATAAAGTAGGAACACAGATGCATTTTATTTTTTCTCAGATGACAACCTGTGGCAGCAGCTGGACATGGAAGTCGAAGAGAGCAATGCCGATTCAAATGTCACCACCACTGCCATTATGGAGGTACAAAGATACATCTCCAACTAACAAACCAAGATCACAGAATCCACTACAATACTGGGTACGCAAAGACTATATTACCCTACCTTATACAAACGTGCAATAAAATTTATATGTACGCCGTCATCATCAGTGCCCTGTGAAAGGGTGTTCTCAAAAGCCTGAGAAATGGTTTGTAAACGGTGCAATTGCCTCTGCCCAAAGCTGTTACAACAGCTGATGTTTCTAAATAAAAACATGTGAATGAACCTTGCTCAGTCTGTTTCCAGTCTTTATTGAATTTGCCTGCAATGAATTTTTAAATCCAGCAAATGTCACTGCAAGCGATACACAGCACAGTTTCAACACAGTATCAACACAGTTTGGAAAATGTGACATACACCCAGGTCTCATCTGCCCATCGCTACTATAATCACACTGTTAAGAGTATCTGATGGGAAACGATCAAAGAATAGGTTGTTTGTTGCTGTTGCTAAAAGGATCAAGGCTCGGGAGATAAGAATGCTCCTTTTTTCAAACGTATATTTAGATATCGCAGTTATTGTTAATAATTAAAAATCCAAAATTATTATTTTTATTAATAATAATCTGAAATTATTATTATTATTATTAATAAAAAAGATAAATTACACGCGCAAACAATATATTTAAATAAATGTTTTTCCATAAATATTCTGATATAAAGTTAAAAAATGATCTTGAATCATCCCCTGTGTCTGCTGCTACTGCTCCATCCTGCTCAGATTTGCCTCTGGTTGTTTCACTCAGTGTAACCCTGGATTTACCATTGTATCTGCTCCGGTCCGGTCCGCTGCAAAGCCCAGGGAGCTCCAAGAACCAAACGCAGATCGCGGAATAAAAGCCAGTGATAAATGCGGTAGCAAGTCCAAAACAACCTAATCTGTGGAAGTTAAACAAATCAAACTGCCTCATTTTTCGTTTTATGCATCCAGATATTTTCATGTGTTTTGTTCTACAATGGGTGAGTTCACTGAATGCAGAGAAGCTATATTTGTTGCTTAATTTGGTGCATTTAATGTTTAATTGCTAAGTTTATAATACCTTAGTTAACCCAGTAACTGATCTAATTGATCTAATGTTAACAACTGTGTGTATTTATTAATACAGCGAGATCTATTATGTTGTTGAGACACCAACCATGGGTTACAACATTAAAGGCCAGTAAGAACTTTTCTGGAACTTTCAAAAAAATTCGCATCAACCTACTTCCAGCACAGCCAGGAACAAGAAGGGAATGACTGCAGACTTCCCGTGACATCACTGTGGGAATAAAAACGCCAACAAACAGACCTCTTCCACACAGGTCCTCTGGGGAACTGGAGGGAGAGACACAGCGTGCTAATGTCTCTTCGCTGGCAAACAGACATAACTCTTCAAACTGGATCCAAGAGTGTCATATGCACCAAGTTAAGTAAGAATGAATTGCTGTTTGTGTATCCGGTATTTATTCATGAATGGGGTAATTAAGGTACAAGCATGGCCTGACTTTTCTCTCTGAGGTCTACAGAAGCAAACTGTGTTCCATAAAGTACCCAGCAGAGACTCTGTCTCTACAACGCCGAGTGGAGCAGTTTTTCCCGGTCTGAAGGAAGGACAACAGGACCACATCAGTGTGGCTACAGCGATAACGTGCAATTCAGCTGGATTGGCCGAACGAGACACCCCCACCAAAGAGATTAGCTGCAAGTTAACCCTCTGTTCCCTGTGCATGCTTCCTCAATCTCGTCGCCCCGGACAAGTTTTCCTCAGTACGGTTCACGTACGAGGTAGTTTTTTGGGCAAAGAGAAGTTGTTTAGAATGAAAAATTCCAAACAATGTTTGTTTTATGATGTTTGGTTTCATTGTGCCCAATAAGGCGGTGGTATTAGGACAAAATTGAAATGGATGAGCCAAGCTCTGACATTATTGAACAGCAAAACTCTGCACACACATGGAATGAATTCACACAATTTCTTAAAATACAAGAATTTATTAACAAAAATAGGTCAACTAAAAATCAAACATATTTCAATCAACAAACTCTTCACCATGCTAAAACAATCCAACTAAACTACCAAGTAGAATTAAAGAATAGGGAAGACTAATGGGCTATGTACAATATAAACAAGTTGATTAAAGATGGTTGAAAACCATGGCTGCAAGAGTGATGCAGCATTACAGCTACAACAAGATGGCGCCGCAGATGGTCGCCTCGGCGTGTTGGTGCGCATTGTTTTGTTTTGTTTTTTGCTTTAAAACGGTCTTCTGTGATGGTACCCGGAGCTCTCTCACCAGAGAAGAACTCATGAACATCAGGGCTACTACACCAGAGGAGTTATTTCCAACATTTCTACCTACTGCTCTGGAATATTTGGACATTCTGGTCAAAGGTGCGCTCACCTTTGTTCACGCGGTGAAACGCCGGAAGAGAGGGAAACGGGCTGGGGTGCTGGTACGTCTTCGCCAGCGTGGACTACGAACACCGTTACCTGGAATATTTCTCTCTAACGTGCGCTCACTTCCCAACAAAATGGAGGAACTACAACTGTTGTTGGGGAAAAACAGGGACTTTTATTCATCGGCAGTTTTGTGCTTCACGGAGACGTGGCTGTGTGGATTAATACCGGACTCTGCGCTGCAGCTGGCAGGATTCCAGCTCTACAGAGCGGACAGAGACACGGAACTCTCCGGCAAAGCGAAAGGTGGAGGAATCTGTTTTTACCTCAACAGTGGTTGGTGCAACGACGTGACAGTGATTCAACAGCACTGTTCTCCAGACCTGGAATCCTTCATCATAAACTGTAAGCCTTTCTATTCCCCCCGTGAGTTCGCTTCGTTCATCCTGGTCGGTGTTTACATCCCACCGCAAGCTAACGTGCAGGTCGCACAGCGCATGCTCGCCGACCAGATACTGAGTGTGGAGCGGACCAACCCGGACTCCTTAGTAATCGTCGCTGGTGACTTTAACAAAGGTAATCTGACCCACGAACTTCCCAAATACAGACAGTTTATAAAATGTCCGACCAGAGAGGACAACATTCTGGATCACTGTTACACCACCATCAGAGACGCTTATCACGCCGTCCCACGTGCTGCACTGGGCCAATCCGACCACATCATGGTCCACCTGATTCCTGCATACAGGCAGAAACTAAAGCTCTGCAAACCTGTTGTGAGGACGACAAGGAAGTGGAGCAGTGAGGCTGTGGAGAATCTCCAGGCGTGTTTAGGCTGTACAGACTGGGATGTATTCAGGACTACTACCAACAGTCTGGACGAGTACACAGAGGCTGTGACTTCCTACATCAGCTTCTGTGAGGACAGCTGTGTACCATCATGCACCAGGGTGAGTTACAACAACGACAAACCCTGGTTCACAGCTAAACTCAGAAGGTTAAGACTGGATAAGGAAGAGGCCTTCAGGAGTGGGGACAAAGACATATACAGAGAGGTGAAGTACAAGTTTGGCAAGGCAGTGAAAGAGGCCAAACGACTGTACTCTGAGAAGCTCCAAAACCTGTTCTCAGCCAACGACTCTGCGTCTGTCTGGAAAGGGCTCAAGCAAATCACCAACTACAAGCCGAAAGCCCCCCACTCCATCAACGACCGACGCCTCGCCAACGACCTGAACGAGTTCTACTGCCGCTTTGAAAGACAAAGGGACAGTCCTGCAACCATCTCCCACGACGCCCCCCAACAGCTGCAGCCACAATCCACCACCCCCACCTCCCCAACCTCAAGAGGGGCCTTGGCACCTCCAACCCCCACCAGCCCCCTACCCACGCCGAGGACGGCTCTTTCCATCCAGGAGAGGGACGTCAACAAACTCTTCAGGAGACAGAACCCCCGGAAAGCTGCTGGTCCGGATTCTGTCTCACCAGCCAGCCTGAAGCACTGCGCTGATCAGCTGTCTCCAGTCTTCACAGACATTTTTAACACCTCACTGGAGACATGTCATGTGCCAGCCTGCTTCAAGTCCTCCACCATCGTCCCTGTTCCCAAGAAGCCAAGGACCACAGGGCTTAATGACTTCAGACCCGTCGCCCTGACCTCTGTGGTGATGAAGTCCTTTGAGCGCCTTGTGCTCTCACACCTAAAAGACATCACCGACCCCCTCCTGGACCCCCTGCAGTTTGCCTACAGAGCCAACAGGTCTGTAGATGATGCAGTCAACCTAGCCCTTCACTTCATCCTCCGGCACCTGGACTCCACAGGAACCTATGCCAGGATCCTGTTTGTGGATTTCAGCTCTGCCTTCAACACCATCGTCCCAGCTCTGCTCCAGGAGAAGCTCTCCCAGCTGAGTGTGCCCGACTCCACCTGCAGGTGGATCACTGACTTCCTGTCTGACAGGAAGCAGCGCGTGAGGCTGGGGAAGCACGTCTCTGACTCCCTGACCATCAGCACCGGTTCCCCCCAAGGCTGTGTTCTCTCTCCTCTGCTCTTCTCCCTGTACACCAACAGCTGCACCTCCAGTCACCAGTCTGTCAAGCTTCTGAAGTTTGCGGACGACACCACCCTGATCGGACTCATCTCTGATGGTGACGAGTCCGCGTATAGATGGGAGGTGGACCATCTGTTGGACTGGTGCAGCCAGAACAGCCTTGAGCTCAACGCTCTAAAGACAGTGGAGATGGTTGTGAACTTCAGGCAGAACCCAGCCCCACCTGCCCCCATCACCCTCTGTGACTCCACAATTGACACTGTGGAATCTTTCCGCTTCCTGGGAACCATCATCTCCCAGGATCTCAAGTGGGAGCCAAACATCAGCTCCCTCATCAAGAAAGCCCAGCAGAGGATGTTCTTCCTGCGGCAGCTGAAGAAATTCAACCTGCCAAAGACTATGATGGTGCACTTCTACACAGCCATCATTGAGTCCATCCTCACCTCCTCCATCACCATCTGGTACGCCGCTGCTACAGCCAAGGATAAGGGCAGGCTGCAGCGTGTCATTCGGTCTGCTGAGAAGGTGATTGGCTGCAGTCTACTGTCGCTCCAGGAACTGTACACCTCCAGGACCCTGAAGCGGGCAGGGAAGATTCTGGCTGATCCCTCCCACCCCGGTCACAGACTCTTTGAGACTCTCCCCTCTGGCAGGAGGCTGCGGTCCATCCGGACCAAAACCTCACGCCACAAGAACAGTTTTTTCCCATCTGCCACCAGCCTGGTTAACAAAGCCCGGAAACCACCCTGACATTCCCCCTTTCCCCCACACCCCCCCTTTTTTTTGCTGACAGGACACCTGTAACCTGTAACTCTATGCGTTACATTAACGCTCAGCTTGGACTCCTGCTTACTTGCACTGCTTTACTTGCACAATGATCACCTGCACTGTTGTATTGCTCTTGCATCTTATACTGCTCTATATTTACTCTCACTCACTTAAAACTGTGCACTTATATTTATATTATATTGTAGATATGTTTGTACTGTTTAATTTGTACTGTATTGCACCGACTACGCCAAAACAAATTCCTTGTATGTCCAAAAACGTACTTGGCAATAAAGCTTTTCTGATTCTGATTCTGATTCTGATTCTGATTACCATGCAATGTTATTTACGTTTGAGAACCAAGGATTATTTTGAAGAATCTGGAAGTGAAGTTAAGTTAGTCTTGGAACCAACTTAGGCAATAATAGGTGTACCTCTAGACAACCATTCACAATGCAAGATCAGATAAAATATTATTTTAATAAAATAATATTTTAATGAATTATTTGCTGAATAAAACCAACCTCCTGGGTAACTAATTCTCAATTGTGTTTAATTAGCTGCCTTTATGTATTGAAATAATATATAAAGAAATATTTTGAATAAGAACTAAATCTTTCTCAATAAATGGGTCTTAATGATGTTTACTTAGTTATCAAGTTTAGTAAAATAATATTTAGGGAAACATTATTTTACTAGATTGAAAACTAACAACCTTTTTGGGTAAATGATCTTAGCAGGCAAGCACATGTTTTTAGCTGTTAGCAGTTGGAGCTAACAAAAGAAACTTATAATCAGAATCAAACACATACCTTTAAAATACCATTAATAAAAGGGTTAAAGTGCATAAGTGTGGAGGGCGTGTTATGGCCGATCTTCTGTGTTTAAAATCACCCTTTAAATAAAGTTTGTCTTAACTTAAAAAAAAAAACAAACACAGAACATACAAAGTGGCTGGGCAGATAATCTGCTAGCACTAAGATGGCTGAGTTTCAACACAAACAAAACCAAATGTCATGAAACGAAAAATTTTTAGATTATGTCATTCTAAACTACTTACTCTCTGCCCAAGACACAACCTCTTACGTGAACCGTGCTGAGGAAACATTACTGCTGTAACCACGGTGATGCCGTCCCACTGTCCTCAATTCGGACCGGGAAAACTGCTCCACTCGGCATCGTAGAGACAGGGTCTCTGCTGGGTACTTTATGGAACACAGTTTGCTTCTGTAGACCTCAGAGAGAAAAGTCAAGCAACGCTTGTACCTTAATTACCCTCGTTCATGAATGAATACCGGATACACAAACAGCAATTCATTCCAAAATCACAAAGGAGTAGTCTGGAAATGCCTTTTTAGTGAAATTTATGACTATATATCTCAACAACTGGTAATTTGAATGGCATGGATTTCCTTTTTTAAATATTTTATCAATGTTTCTTTTCCATATATGTAATTGGATTTATCATTAAAATTCAATGTCACAGGCACTTTAAACACTATTTGTTTACATCTGTTCTTGACAGGCCTTGGCGAGCTCGCAAACTGCATCACATTCCTGCCTTCAGAGCACAGCTTTAAATTGTCATAATAAATGTCATAATAAATTGTCATAATAATAAATGCGAATAAACCAGATTCCAGGTCATAAACCAAATACTTTCATATAAAATAACATACAAAGCAACTCACAAGTAAACGTAAGGGCAATATAAATATATAACATGCCATACCACCCTTCGCTTGCCAAGGATGCAAAACTTCTGCAAACTGTGGGTCTATCAGGTGGAATGCAGCTAGCTGGAGTCAGCATGACAACTAAAATATCACATGGGTGCAAGGTGTAAATATACATATAGAGGGTTTGTATCTGTTTCAAAACGAACTTTTTAGACACAGCAACATAATTGACAGACACCATCGGATTTTCAGATAGAAAAGGCTAAACAAATTACTTCAACTCACCAGCTGGATCAGAACCTGCTGCAGCCCTCTGCAGTGCATGAGGAATTCTCCCTTATACAGATTACCAAGCTCACCCACTTTACCATGTTATACACGTTACCAGGCTTAGACGTCGATAATTTAAAGAGACAGAGCAGTGGTTGATTGCACTACAAGAAGAAACAAGTAACTTGAAACATTACAAACAGGGCAAACTCTAACCAGCATTTGATGCTGTATTCACTGGTAATTGGAAAAGGCAACTGCATTCACTGACACGTGGACAACAGCTTCAGTTGTTAAACAACAGCTTATCACATCTAGTGGGGGCACTGGGATGGTCAGTGTTATTCCAGGGGGGCCGTGGCCCCCTCTTCCCCCTCGGCGGCACACTGAAACTTTTACAGGATCTATGTGGCGGTGTTGACCCTCACACCTGGGTAGCTTAGCAGAACATTTACATAGGACCAGAGGGTGTCGCAGCAGGGGTTAAACTACCAAGAGAACTCAAAATCCTTTGTAAGTAAGAAACAGACTCGTATCCCCATTTTACATTAAAGATATTCAATGGAGGACAGGCAAGGAACTTAGGCCCCATGATAAAAAAGGCTGTAGAAGCCATAGATTGGCAGGCAGTGCAGAGAATCCAATTTATACAATACAGCTCTCAATGTCACATTTAGAAGCTTATTTATGAAGATGTGACTTTAAAAAGAGTGCAGAGAAGCAGAACTCATGGAAGAGAAAATGCAGACCTTGAGCTTGCACTGGAAATGTTAAAAAATGTACCAAAAGATGTATGGTCAAAAGCACATTTTGATGTCGGATACTGTTCTAAAATCCAACCTATTTTGTTACAAATGAAAACAGATGAGATAATCCACCAAATTCAATACCCACTGGCCATTGAAAAAACTGAGGGCATCCCACGCACCTCACATTATAACACCCCAATCACACCTGGGGTTAAACCTGGTAAAATCCACTATAGACTGGTGCATGAACTTCTCAAAATTAATTCCAATCTAAAGTTCACTCTCTATGAAACACCTAATCCATATACCATGCTCTAAAATCTAGGTCACAACTATAAGTGGTTCACGGTAATGGATCTATTATATGTGTTTTTTTGCATTTCAATCCATCCGGATTGTCAAAATCCGTTTGCTTTCACTTTCTGAAAACCAAGAATATATCTACACCACAAGGCCTAACTGATAGCCCTTCTCTTTTTAATCCTGTGTTGCAGTCTCTGATGAAATTGTTCAAAAGTGAAATACAAGAAAGATGTTGCATTCTCCAATAGATGTTGATGGCATACTGATTTCAGGAGAATCTCAAGCTGATGTGAGAAACCTTACAAGACAGTTCTTGATTTGGATAAATGAAAAAGGGTTTAAGGTGTCCAAAGACAAGCTCTAATGCTTGTAGGCCTGGAGTGGTCTTCCCAGGGAGAGTAATTACAGCTAAGGGTGTGGAAATTACAGAAAATCCTAAAGAGAGCCTTTTAAATCATCCTAAACCAGAGACAGTGCAGGATATGATTAAGATCGGGTTTATACAAGGGCAAAAGGGGGCAATACCCCCTCAAATAAATTCTCAATCACATAGGCACAAGCCCCCGCCTTGCCTCTCCATCCTCCTCCTACACTTAAGGGCAAAACATAGTCTGAGTAGGGACTCAAAGCGAACGTCCGCTGTAAATGTCTGCGCAAAGCTCAGTTTTTACGACAGCATATGCGATGTGCACAATAGCCACGTATGCTTAACATTATAGCACGGCTGAAAACATTACGCAGCTCCTGGCTCAACATTTCTTTATAATAAGAGCCAGAGAGGGAGGCATTTCAGCGCGACACCTGCTGAAAAACGTTTGCATTTTCTTCCAATCAGCATCTTTGCATGACTGCATAACGCTTTGCCTACACATTTTGTACTCATAAAATCCGTTATTTCCAAGCCTTATCCAACTGTTGACTGATGTTTGTCAGGTTTAATGAAGAGAAACAGAGGGAGATATACAACCAAACAGACAAATTAGACCATTTCAACCATTTTGCTTAATTATTTTGATGTTAAAATCTGAAGAAGTAAAGAAAAAGCATGGCCACAACCATTGTTCTGAATGTCTAGTAACTCTCACAATAAAGTGTTGATAATAGAAACAAGCATACACTATTTTATATATGCAGCATGTTGGCCACAACTGTTCTGTGTAGGTAAAAGTCATTTTTACTCAAGCAGCCCTTTAATGCAAGCATTTCTACTTCAACAGTTGAATAATCGTTTTGCTAGGTAGTTAACATTATAGGCTAATATGTGTTCAAGACTACATAATGATATATGATACAGATCAGCAAACAAAAAATGATGAATAAATCGGAAAATGTTACTGTGCTGTTTGTTATATAATTACAGAGCCAATGTTAACATTAACTACCTTAAGTAGGTTTGTGACCTGAAATAAAAGGTAGGTCTTAAGCTAAGCTACATGAAAGTGTGGTAAGTTATATTAATATTGATAATGGTGTATTAGTTATTAGTGTAATGTTTCAACTCTGTTAGAAAACAATTAATGTACACCATTTTCTCACCTGATTCAGTGAGTCTCTATTGATTACGATGCATAGCAGAACATTCATTTATTTCATTTACAAATTTTGCAGCATGCCAAGAAAAGCAAGCCTATAAAAGCATAAATATATCCTTTTTTATTTTGTAAATAAATGTGACAATATGGATGCCTTTTTTTTCTTGAACACCTGTCTCTAAAAATGTCTGTGCATGTTCTCACTAGCACCAGATCCAACTGGAACGTGGTGCTGGTGTGGTTTTTGCTTTCTGGATATCTTTTGTATTTTCCCCCTTCAGCATGATGCTGTCTCTCAACATCAAGTCAAAGCTTAAAGGAAAGGCTGCACCTCAGTGTATATTAGATGAACTCTTCACAGCATTTAGAGTGACTGTTATTACACTGACAGTTGATTAACCAATGACGATCAATGATTGATGACGTGAGGGTTTGATAGATTCTCTTTTTCAAAATAAATTAACTATTGACATGAGTAAAAAGAAAAAACATTTTGAGATTTGAGATGTATAGGTTTGTACATTTCTGCCACACAATGACAACTGTTTTGATAGAATTTTCCCATGAATAATTTCTACAAACCGTCCAAATGTTGTGAAAGCACCCCAAATTTTAACAGCCCATCCAAAGCTATTTCTGTCCAGCCGATCATGTTCATCGTGTTCAAAAAAAGCGCCAACAGGGGGGAGACCAGTCCAGTCTGGCAAATTGCACAGCACTACACAGTTTACCCCAATCCCATAAAGAAAACACTAATCAACAACAACAATAAACATGCTGGAGCATAATGTGTAGCATAATGTGTAGCATAATGTGAAGGGGGCATGATGATGCCCCCTCATATATGGATTCCTAGAACCAGCCCCGATATGATGTCCTTTTTGGGCATGGTAAATCTATACATTACAATTAGGGCTGGGCGATATATCGAGATTTTAAAACTATTGAAATTTTTTCAAAAAAGTTATAAAATGAGAGTATATTGTTTATATTGAAATGGTCTACATTGCATATTAATTATTCTTTTAGTTCCACCGATTCTTCTGTCTTCTTCCTCATATGTCTGTGTTGAACTTCCCACGGCCCCTCCTCCGTCAGACTCACGACAAATCACCCCTCCCCACTGCGTCATCTAGCGGCTAGCTAAGATAGAAAGTTTAGTATGCTAAAGCAGCCACAAGGTGGAAGGTGAGGATGAAAGCACAAGAGGGGATATCGGAGAGCACCTGGTGAGCAAAAAGAAAAACAACGGTTCACTCATTTGGAGATGGTTCTGATTCAAAATCTCAGATGAACAACGGAAAGATGTATTTTGTAGAGAATGCCAAAAGCAAGTCCCGACAAAACGTTCGAGCACTACAAATCTTTCCCACCATTTAAAACAGCACCATAAAAAAGAATACGAAGACTGTGTTAAACTGCAAGGCTGCAGCTCAGACTGTGAAGCGTTCCCAGCCTCCTGCACCAAAACAAACCACATTACAAAACCTGTACACCCGTGCTGTGCCTTATGAGAGAAAAAGTGACAAGTAGCTGTTAAATAAATGTGTCTGCATCTGGGACAAAGCTTTGACTCAGAAGTATACTAAAATATATTAAAAAAATTATTTTGAGATCTATGACGTATTTCACCATTCAGCTTAAAAATATCGAGATATTATTTTTGGTTCATATCGTCCAGCCCTAATTACAATCTATCAGCAAGCCAGACATTTCAGGTAGTCACTCAATCCGCTTCAAACTGTGTCGGGTGACTGATAACTAGTGCTTCTAACTTCGTTTGAAGCACAGTGACTTTTCATAAAAGGGCGTGGCCGTGTTGCCACGGCAAAGTTTGATGTCACACCATGGCCATACGTTTGGCTCTAATTTCCACATAGATCATCTGATCTGCACCAAATTCAATAAGATTGATCCTAGTCCAGTCTCCAATAGAGATCTGATGACATATCTGATGGGCGTGGCCTAATTCTTCCACATCGCCCCCTAGAAAACTTTTAAAAATCAGCCCCAAGCCATGCTTTGACCGAGGATTATGAAATTCGGTAACTTCTCAGGGCCTACCAAACCCCACAGGAAGTCGCCCATTTTAGATTGAAGTTGCCATTTTCACCCCGGTTTTGCCGTTTCTAGCCTGCATATCTGAGCGAACTCCTCCTACAGCTTTTGACTTAGAGACTTGAAAATCACTCAGTATACTCTTAACACTAGAACTCCCGGGGCCATCAATTTGACAGTTTTGAAAGTTTGACATGCCATAACTCTGGTTTATTAAAACTCTTATCTTCCTGGCATCCTGACGTTTTCTAAACATCTGCCCAGCTCTTGTCTGCACTTTGGTCCGACTCAAAACCCGAACGTGACAAAGAGAAGGTTAGAATTCCACCATTCTCTGAAACGGTTGATAACACACAGTGACATTTGACGTGGTTAATAATTATTAATGATAGTTAAGTAATGGTAATTATGATTTTTCCAAACAGTTCTTTCTGAGATTTTATGGGGTTAAAAAAGCAAATACAGTATGTTGCCTCACTAGCCAAGGCTTGACACCAACCTGGTGCTGAAAGGATTTAATGAAGATCAAACAAAGCACCAGGAGAACAGGACAATGAAACGCAGAGGATACAGCAGAACAAAAACAGTACAGATCAAATTAAAACAATAAAGCTTAAATACTGAGTGGAGAGTGACATTGAATTCAGGTGGATCCAATCAGTGGAATGCAGAGCAGCTAGAAGAGAATACAGAGCAGGTAAACTGAGGGAAGGAGACTAATACACACAAAAAACACAGCTAAACTAAAACACACAGATAAAAAAAGGAAAATGTCTAACACTAACCAAAATGCACAGACTGCAGAACATAAAAAATAAGATTATCTTCATATTCATGGTATTTACTTAAGGGATTTGTAAGACTGAGACGGCCCAATCAATTATATTTTGATTTACATGGCAATATGACAGTCACTAACATTTCAAACAGAAAGCTTGAACGTGGCATTGCAATGAAATCTAAGCATATAGCATATAGCCTGGAGCCTCACAGAAAACATTGGCATGTCATGTTTAGCTTTAACAATTGGAACATGACGGACATTTTACAACCTGCAAATCTTTCGTTTTATAAGATAAGAAAGACTGATGGCCTTCACTTAGAAGCTACTACCACCAGCACAATACAAGAACAAAAGAATGTACTTTCTGTTACCTGATTAAATAACCTGCTTCAAACAGGAAGTGAAAGAATGTCTTGTCAGAAATCAACTACAAAACAATGTTGTAATTATTTGATTAAGGGGAAGAACAGATGGTAAAGAAACTGTCGCGTTCTGAGGTTTAGAGTGACCATAGCACAGACAAGAGCTCGGCAGCTGCATGTTTAAAGGAGTCTTCTTCTTTTATTCAAAGATAAGTTCAAAAGGTTTTCCAAACGTAGCAAGAACGTAGCAAAAATCACTGCAGGTACAAAAACACAAGTCGAAAACTCCAAAAACTTACAGTTGACTCTGCAGGAACATAGTAGTCAAAGCTTTAGACGAGGATAGGTGAACGAACCAAGGAACCAGCGAAGAACAAACAAAAACAGAGAGCTTTTGAGCAGAGGGAAGTGGAGTATGGACCAATGAGATACTGAGGCAGGTAATCAGATGAGAATGGAAATCAGGTGTGGACCAGGCGATAGAGAGCTGAGGGAATCTGGGTGGTTGCTAAGGTGACCCAACTAGAATACAAAGGGAACATGAGGGAAGCTGGGCAATAACATAACCAAAGGAACCTGACTACTCAGGGAAACAGAACTAAGCAAAACTACAGACGAAGATAATAAACCAAAAGAGACATAAGAACCTAGAATAATTATTAACTAAAGTAAACTGAGAAACTAGAGGGAATAGAAGAAACACCAAAACCTAATAATTAACAAAGAACCCATAAAGAAACCCTGACCGAAAATAAACAAAACCTAAACCACAAAAAGGGAACCAGGATGAGGAGGAACAGAGAAAATAAACTAGTAAACAAAGAGCGCAGGTGAACAAATACCAAAACATAAATAAACACAGATATACTAAATGGGAAACTAAACTAGAAACTACAAGGAAGACAAAGGAGCTAGAATAACAATGAATATAATAATAGTCATAAGAAAACCATAACAAGTAATAGAAAAGAAACCACTAAATTCAAATTCAAAAATACTTTATTAATCCCAAAGGGAAATTAAATGAATTTAAAATGAACGAAAATGATCTTAAATTAAAGAAACTTTGACAAAACCCAAACTAAATGAGAGGTCGAAAACACAAGACCACAACAAAGACCAAAGTTCTTATCTGCTGAGCCTGCTGTGCCACTTGGAGGCCAAGTGAGTATACAGTAAACAGTATATATTATCAATGGAAATACTTTGCACTCTACTGATATATGCATTACACAGTGTAAGTATTGATTTGTGAAAAATTTGATTTGGAAATTTGTTTCAAGTCATTGTTTTATAATATTTTTACTTTTTTCTTGAAATACCTTACTTTATATTTTGTCTTTCTGTAATTTCTGTAAAAATAATTTTCACAAATTAAATCACATGTTCTGATCAAACAGTTACTCAGTACTTGAATAGCCTTTTTACCAAATATATTTTTATTTTTACTTAAGTTATTTTGACTACTTTTTACTTCTATTTGTGCATAAATATATTGAAGTAATGCTACTCTTACGTGAGTCCAGTTTATAGGTACTTAACCTACATCTGGTTATAACCAGATCTGAGGTGTGGCCTCTGTTGTGAGTAGGTTGACAAACACGGTGACTAAAATTCATGAAATTTAACAGGTTTAAAAATTATGTGATGGATACTCAATTTCTAAGTCAAAATCAAGATAATTCTGGAAACTGGAAAGTAGAGAGTGCATCACAAAAGTAAAAAAAAAAAGAGGCTCAGTATGTGGATGGTCTGAAAACTGTATTAAATAATACAGGATGTCTGCCAAACGTATGACAATAATGTTCAAGTGAGGCGTAGCTAAAACTAAACTAAAACTAAACTAAATTATCTGGACAGAATAGTTGTGCCTCCTCCCTTTCTTCCTTCTCTGCATGAAAATATAAAATTGTAGTTAGAAGTTAAAGCTCTAATACAAGCTGCTTGTATTAGAGCTTTAACTTCTAACTTTTAACTTCTAACAGCTGCAGGTCTGACTGTTACAAACCAAGTTTCTGTTAAAACATGTAGTTCATCTAAAAAATGCATTAATAAAAAAAAACATTTTTTGAAAGAGCTCTTATGTTAATAATGGTTAATAATGCCAGTCTCAGAGTTACTATAAATATTTTCTGAAAGGTTGCATTTCTAGGTTTGGATTTATAGATTATGACAGATTTGAGGTCATAGTGAATTACAGCAGTGCCTTTTATGATGTATTGTTTTTTAATGTTTCTTGATGTAACAATAATGAAAACATAATAATTACAAAACATGAAGAGTCCAGCTCCAGTGAAGCATGCAGTTTTCAAAGTGAAACTGAGATGATAGTGCCTAGGACCAGAAAACATCATTCATGATCGGACCAGGTGGCAGTTGGAGGCAGTTAACTGTCTGAGTTTGCAGTATCTCTGGAATGCAGTGATCCAAATGAAGTGTTCTAAGATATAAGACAGCTGCCAATCCCCTTGGACTGTGCAACTGAGATTAGGGTTACACAATGTATCACAGATTTATCCTTTTCACAGTATCACTGTAAGCAATATGTATATAAGGGGCGGCTTGGACGGCAATAAGTGTTAGCAAACTACTTAAGTACCATGCAGTCTTGCTCTATATGCCAGTAATATACAGGGGTTGGACAATGAAACTGAAACACCTGTCATTTTTCTGTGGGAGGTTTCATGGCTAAATCGGACCAGTCTGGTAGCCAGTCTTCATTGATTGCACATTGCACCAGTAAGAGCAGAGTGTGAAGCCGGAGACTTTAAAAAAGAAACTGCTTAGTCAATCACTTAACCTGGATGGCATTAAATTGACCTCTGATAATAAAGTAAAAAACCTTGGTGTTATTTTTGACCAGGACATGTCATTTAAATCCCATATTAAACAGGTTTCTAGGATTTCCTTCTTTCATCTCCGGAACATTGCCAAAATTAGAAATATCCTATCTAGGAGTGACGCTGAAAAACTAGTCCATGCATTTGTTACTTCAAGGCTGGACTATTGTAATTCTTTACTATCAGGATGTCCACAAAATGCAGTTAAAAGCCTTCAGCTGATTCAAATGCTGCAGCAAGAGTTCTGATGAAAATTAAAAAGAGAGATAATATTTCTCCTATTTTAGCTTCCCTTCATTGGCTCCCTGTTAAGTCCAGAATATAATTTTAAATTCTCCTCCTCACATATAAAGCCCTTAATGATCTAGCTCCATCATACATCAGAGATCTGATTGGTCCATATGTTCCTAACAGAGCACTTCGTTCTCAGACTGCAGGTTTACTGGTGGTTCCTAGAGTCTCTAGAAGTAGAATGGGAGGCAGATCCTTTAGTTATCAAGCTCCTCTCCTGTAGAACCAGCTCCCAGCTTTAGTCCGTGAGGCAGACACCCTGTCTACTTTTAAGGCTAGGCTTAAAACTTTCCTTTTTGATAAAGCTTATAGTTAGAGTGGCTTAGTTTATCCTGAGCTATCTTCCTTATTTTTCACCTCCGTCTTCTTCCCTCCCTGTTGGTTAGAGTAAGGGGGAGTCAGGTTTAGCCTAAACCGGCTCAGTTATGGTTGAGGTGCAAACACACCCTCCATTTCTGCTACCTGTATGACCCCTTCTCTTTTCCAATGGTTATAATCAGTCTGACAGAGGGAGGTATCCCAATCATTGTGGTTTTTAGTATAACAATGACCATCAGTGGGACCCTTTGTGAGGTGCCTTGAGACGACATTGTTGTAAATAAGCGCCATTTAACTAAATAATCTGAACTGAAACTATCTGTGTAGTTATGCTGCTATAGGCTTAGGCTGCTGGAGGACATAACGACCACTTTCACCCTCTTCGCTACATTCTCACACTACTCTCCAATTTTGCATTGTTTGCTAGTTCAGCTTTTAACCTTGTTCTCTCTTTTCTCTTCCTAGAAGCTACACCTGGCCTGGCTCTGTGTCTGCCTGTGACACCTTTCTGGAGAGGGGAATCGTCCAAGCTTCTGCTGGCAACAACTTAATGCTCACCCTCTACCGATGATCCACATAGCCCTGTCTTTTACTGTTTAACCCTTTCTCTCTCCTAGACATGGAAATTGACTGAGCTTTTACTGTAACTAATTATATGTGTTCTCTTTCAGACTCTAACCTTGAAAACTGGCTCAGAGTTTATCTGTTCTTTCTTACTAGGTGAAACGACTAAAGGAGCTACATCCACTAACATTTACTTTTCCTTCCCACAGAAAGTACTCCGGATCAGTGCTTCTGTGTTCTCTTTGTGTCTCTGGTCTGTTCTCTCAAACCCCCAGTCGGTCGTGGCAGATGGCATACCAGAGTTCAAAAGAAGACAAATTGTTGGTGCACGTCTTGCTGGCGCATCTGTGACCAAGACAGCAAGCCTTTGTGATGTATCAAGAGCCACTGTATCCAGGGTCATGTCAGCATACCACCAAGAAGGACGAACCACATCCAACAGGATTAACTGTGGACGCAAGAAGAAGCTGTCTGAAAGGGATGTTCGGGTGCTAACCCGGATTGTATCCAAAAAACATAAAACCACGGCTGCCCAAATCACGGCAGAATTAAATGTGCACCTCAACTCTCCTGTTTCCACCTGAACTGTCCGTCGGGAGCTCCACAGGGTCAATATACACGGCCGGGCTGCTATAGCCAAACCTTTGGTCAATCATGTCAATGCCAAACGTCGGTTTCAATGGTGCAAGGAGCGCTAATCTTGGGCTGTGGACAATGTGAAACATGCATTGTTCTCTAATGAGTCCACCTTTACTGTTTTCCCCACATCCGGGAGAGTTACAGTGTGGAGAAGCCCCAAAGAAGTGTACCACCCAGACTGTTGCATGCCCAGATTGAAGCATGGGGGTGGATAAGTGATGGTTTGGTCTGCCATATCATGGCATTCCCTTGGCCCAATACTTGTGCTAGATGGGCGCGTCACTGCCAAGGACTACCGAACCATTCTTGAGGACCATGTGCGTCCAATGGTTCAAACATTGTGTCCTGAAGGCGGTGCCGTGTATCAGGAT
Organism: Girardinichthys multiradiatus; assembly: GCF_021462225.1. Classification (NCBI taxonomy): domain Eukaryota; kingdom Metazoa; phylum Chordata; class Actinopteri; order Cyprinodontiformes; family Goodeidae; genus Girardinichthys; species Girardinichthys multiradiatus. The sequence goes on along the minus strand of NC_061796.1, from coordinate 26,234,772 downwards.
GACAATGCACCAATACACACAGCAAGACTGGTGAAAGTTTGGTTTGATGAACATGAAAGGGAAGTTGAACATCTCCCATGGCCTGCACAGTCACCAGATCTAAATATTATTGAGACACTTTGGGGTGTTTTGGAGGAGCGAGTCAGGAAACGTTTTCCTCCACCAGTATCACGTAGTGACCTGGCCACTATCCTCCAAGAAGAATGGCTTAAAATCCCTCTGACCACTGTGCAGGACTTTTATATGTCATTCCCAAGACGAATTGATGCTTTATTGGCCGCAAAAGGAGGCCCTACACCATACTAATAAATTATTGTGGTTTAAAACCAGGTGTTTCAGTTTCATTGTCCAACCCCTGTATGTGGTGACGCTTGGTATTTAATGCAACATGAAAAGTTTAAGTAGGCCGAGTGTTGTTAAGGTGATTAAGTCATTAAGAAACTAAAACTAAAAAGATGGAAATAATGAATGATGAACTTTTTTTCTCAGTAGAAGATTCATTATCTGGTCTATGTTTGCTAAAGACCCAAAGCAGAAAGACATTAAAACTTTTTAAGTACTTGTTTACTTATTGTAATACTCACCAATATTATATGCATGCTTTCCTAATATTATGCTGCTCTAATAGACATCTCAATAAAAATTGATATTGACATGCTTGTCTGGATGCTGGATTTTGCCCTCATACTTGTGGAACCTCTCTTCAAGGTGTTTGTAAGATTTGTGCACTATTAAAATGTGCTATAATTGGCCCAGCTCCCAATTAGTAGGCTTATTGTTGTCAGTCCCTGAAAGGTTTTAACCAGTGGATAAATACCACCAAAACGACTATGTAAAAGATGGATATTTTGTGAGCATTTTGATGTTGCTCCCTGACCACTTGCAAATGAGCCAGAAGACATTTGTAACATCATTATATTTGATAGCTTTCAATAAAGAAAGAAACAATTAAAGCTGTAGGTCCAAATTTAACCGGTGTGATTTTAAGAAAATAGACAAAAGTAGGAGTGCTTTTCCAGTTGTTACTTTAAAGGCTAAACCAGTTTTTAGCATTAGTTACTATCGTGATGCACAAGGCAAACTAATTGTATTACACTATTTGTCTCGTCAAAGCACCAATCCTTTTTCATAAATGAGATACTTAGTAACTACATTTGTTAAATATAATATGCATTTATATAATGATAATCATAATTAGAATCACTGAAAATAGGGTAAAACAAGTCAAGTCAAGTCAAGATTATTTATATAGCGGTTTTCAGCAACAAGGCACTCAAAGCACTGTACATGAGGTAAAACATTACAATGATACAGAATCAAACACAGAAAAACAAATGACATTAATAATCCTTGAGGGTTTAGTGGTAAGAGCAGGTTCTAATCGAATCTTTCTAATAGAGGTAATTAGCTCATTAAGTCCTCTGTGGTAAGGAATTCATCCTGTGCTAGAAGAAAAATGAAAATATTAATCCTTGATTTAATATTATTTTTTGCATTATTTTTCTGATGTGATATTATAAGATAGTTTGATCTTCAGAAACAACAGGCTGCCATATGTAGAAAATTCCACAGCATGAGCACAGCAGCCTTTCAATGGACTAGCAACAAGTGTAACCCGCCTCTTGCCCAATGACAGCTGGAGATAGGTACCCCACCTCCAGTGGCCCTGCAAGCATAAGTGGGTATAGAAAATGCATTAGGTTGCATGATTGTAGAAACTTACCATATCCCTCACATATGCACTGCAACAAAAGTTACAAATAAAAATCTAAAAGTATGGCATGTGTTTTTATTCAGCCACCTGAGTCAACACTTAGTAGGACTACCTTTCACTGCATTTGCTGCAGAAAGTATCATTGGTAATGTCTCCTTCAGTTTTGGACATTAAGAGATTTGCATTTTTTTCTTCTTTGCAAAACAGCGAAAGTTACATTCATATGTATTAAGTTCTTAATTGGATTTAATTTGAACATTTATTGGGTACATGGTTTCATCTAAACCATTGTAGCTCTGACTGGATGTTTAGAGTTATTGTCCTGCTGGAAGGAAACCCTCTGCCCTAGTCTTTTGTGGCTTCTGACAGCTGTCTAACAGTATTGCCCCATAGTCAGTTCTGTCCATTTCCCACCAAGTCTAATCAGCTTCCCTCAAGAAAAAAACATCCCCATAACATAACTATTCCACCACCATATTTCAAAGTGGGAAAGGTGTGTTCAAAGGTGATGTGCAGTGTTGGTTTTGTGCAACACGTAGGATGAAGGCCAAAAACGTCAACTTTGGTCTCATCTGACAGAAGATGCGAACCATTTCCAATTTTTTTTCAGTGTTTCATACAGTATATGGCTTTTGGCACACTGCAAGGAGGACTTGATCCTGCTTTCTTTCAACAAAATCGTTCTTCTTGTCACTTTTCCATAAAGACCACGGGGTCTCATTTATAAAACATTGTGTAGGCTCTATACTAAAAGTATACATACACCCAAAACCCAAAAAAGGCATATGCCAAAAAAAAATCCAGACTTATAAAACCATGTGCACCAACTAGCAATTTCCCCTTTATAAATAATGGCTGCATCTCAACGTTTGCATACAGGATTCCACCTCCTATTCTGCCCTCTACACACTCACATTGGACCATAAATGTTAAATGTGATTCTAAATAAGCCAGCTGATCAATGTTATACAATGATTAACAATGGCAACCATGGAGGAAAGAGAAAGGAGACGAAATTCCACTGAGGCAGAAATTGAAGTCTTGGTGAGTGAGGTGGAAGGTCGAAAACATAACATGTTTGGTAGCCACAGTAGTGGCGTGACAGACAAAAGGTGGTGTTGTGAGTGGAAACTCATCACCACTGTTAAATGAGTAAGTGGGACAGAGAGAACCATGAATGAAGTTAAGAAGAAGTGGTCAGATTGGTGGAGTCTAAAAAGCGACTGACATGCCACCACCAGAGCATGTCTGCCACGGGTGGGGTAAGGGAGTACCTGAACTGACACTTTTTAAGAAAAGGATGGCTTCCATACTAGGATAGATAAGCTTGTGTGGCATTGTGTAGGAGAAGGAAGGAGACACTGATTTGGCCAAGACCACAGACGAGCCAGACTGCACCATTTAATTTATCTTAAATGTGTAAATCAGAGGTTAAAGCACAGTCAGCAATGTTGTCTGCATGTCCTCAGGTCCTCTGGAGTTGGCAAGTGGCGAGGAGGGTCCGAGTGAGGAAAGTCTGGGCAAGGTGGCAATAAGCACAGAGATTCCAGCTATCACCAGCACCAGTTAGCCCCAAGCGCATGGTGCATCTGAAGGAGGACGGTTGCTAACAAATACTGTTTTGCAAAATCAGAGAGAAACAATTGATGAACTGAAAGAAATTTAGTATTGAGTAACTTGTGCGATGTTTTGTCTGACATGTCAAACACATTAAAAGAACTTGTTAAAAAGTAAACCTTAGTGTTGTCCTAAACGTTGCATGACATTCTCATGGGACTGTGTTGGAATTCCTCTTCTTGAGGTCAGGGTCATCATTCTGAAGAGGAGGGAGGCCAGGAGAGAGATGGATGCCATGCCCCTGTGCCAGGTTGTGCAGCACACCACACGCCTTGATGATCTTGCACAACTTCATGTCACAACGACATGTGACAAAGTTGCTAAAGATCCCATGAAAAATTGGTTCCTGTAAACTGTTACACACAGCACAACTAATCAGTTTAGAATACTTTTTTTGTCTGAGAGGTCAGTGATAGGTGGCTTTAAACAACCACATCAAAAACATGTATTCTGAATCTCCAAAGTACAATGGCTGGATCAAAAATAGGTGCTCAATGAAAAAAATGAAAAAAAAAGCTGTGGAGAGCTATTGTTTAAGACCACTTTTAAAAGATTACATCAAAGTCTAGCTTTTTGGCAGTAAAAACATAAAGCAATGAAATATGACTCATGGCAATTGCCCAGTATTATAAACTATCGAAGCAAGAACCTCAGTTAAATCATAAGTTGCCTTTCTAGCTTGTACACACATCTTAGGCTTGTCCTGGGTGCTTCCTCTTTCATTTAGAGCCGACATTGTCACCACCTAGAATGACCTGAGCTTCTGCTCACACAGAGCTGTCACAGCTGGAGCGCAGTTCCACTTCAACAAGCTTCATTATCTTTGCCACTGGCAAAGTCCAGCTGCAATCAAATGTCTGCTCCTTACTGAGGACAGAACAAGCCTGAAGAATGCTGAGCCTCTTAAACTAGGTTTTGGTTACTATGACAGTAAATGGTGCAAGTTCTCATGCTAAACCTTCTCTTCATAACAAGATGCAGGAAGGAAAGGAAAAACTGCATAGTTTATTTATTTACTGTGTTTATTTGATGGGGACAGATACACAATAACATTGACAAAATGAGAAAGCAGCAGCCACATGCATGCATCATGGTGCTTCTAGGCTGAGCTAATTTGCAACACAAAGGACACTAGTGACACAAAAATAAAAAAATACAGCAGTGGGACTAAAACGTTGTAACAAAACATATTAATGATTACAGCACTGTTTTTAACGCAGCAAGTTTTTTTTTATATTGAATCTGTTCACAAACTTTGACATGGAAGTGACTAAATTGACAGGGAGCGAGATCCAAAGTCTAATACCTCTTACAGTGAGAGTACTTTGAGCAAAATAGGCTTTTCGGAAAAAAAACAACGGATCTACTATAGCACTTTATTTATACAGTCACTTAGTGGTTTAGGTGTAAGGCCATTTAGGGATTTGAAAATCAGTTTAAAAATTCTCTTGTTGAAAAATAAATAATAAAAACACAAAAATTGTACCATTATATGAATTTGGGCTGTTCTGGGTAAAAAAAAAAAACAGTTGGTTTCATTTGATGTTGACTGGAAAGCTCTTGGTAGTTTAACCCCTGCTGCGACACCCTCTGGCCCTGTGTAAATGTTCTGCCAAGCTACCCAGGGGTGAGGGTCATCACCACCACACTGATCCTGTAATAGCGCCAGGGGGGCAGAGGGCCCCCCCTCCCCCCCTCTCCCTGGTATAACCCCACCTGAAGCTGTTGTCCATGTGTCAGCGAACGCACCCACCAATTACCAGTGAATACGGCATCAAATGCTGGTTAGAGTTTGCCCTGTTTGTAATGTTTCAAGTTACTTGTTTCTACTTGTAGTGTAATCAACCACTGCTCTGTCTCTTTAAATTATCGACGTCTAAGCCTGGTAACGTGTATAACATGGTAAGGTGAGTGAGCTCGGTAATCTGTATAAGGGAGAATTCCTCATGCACTGCAGAGGGCTGCAGCAGGTTCTGATCCAGCTGGTGAGTTGAAGTAATTTGTTTTGCCTTTTCTATCTGAAAGTCCGATGGTGTCTGTCAGTTATGTTGCTGTGTCTAAAAAGTTCGCTTTGAAACGGATCCAAACCCTCTATATGTATATTTACACCTTGCACCCATGTGGTATTTTAGTTGTCATGCTGACTCCAGCTAGCTGCATTCCACCTGATAGACCCACAGTTTGCAGACGTTTTGCACCCTTGGCAAGCGAAGGGAGGTATGGCATGTTATATATTTATATTGCCCTTACGTTTACTTGTGGGGTGCTTTTTATGTTGTTTTATATGAAAGTATTTGGTTTATGACTTGGAATCTGGTTTATTAGCGTTTATTATTATTATGACAATTTATTATGACATTTATTATGACAATTTAAAGCTATGCTCTGAAGGCAGGAATGTGATGTAGTTTTCGAGCTTGCCACTAGCGGGGTCAGCCAGTGGGTCAGTAAGGCCTGTTAAGAACAGATGTAACAAATATTGTTTGAAGTGCCTGTGACATCGAATTTTCATGATAAATCCAATTACATTTATGGAAAGAAAACATTAATCAAATATTTTGAAAAGGAAATTCATGCCACTGAAATGAACAGTTGTTTAGATATATGGTAATATATTTCACTAAAAAGTAATTTGCAGGCTACTCCTTTGCGATTTTGTTGCACTTTTTTATGTCATCACAGGGGAACCCCAGTGCATAAATTGACTGCTGCTACAATGACCAGCAACACAGACAGCAGCGAAGAATCTGATTTTTCTTTAAATATTTCAGTCTCTATCACAGAGAGATGCAGGAGAGACAGGAGAAGAAAGTCAGCTTTCATCAGATGGTAGAGCACAAGTGCTGCGGCGTGCAGACAGCCATCTAATTCGAACAGCGTATATTTTTGCTGGATTCCGAAGAACGGCCAGGGTCAATATGCAAGAATTATACCGCACCACTAGGAAATAGAATGAGCACAAAATCCGGATTTTCAAAATAATTCACTGAAGAAGGACTAGATCTCGCTATATCCATAAATATACACCTATATTTCTATATTGACGTGTATATACATTAGATCAATTAGATCAATTACTGGGTTAACTAAGGTATTATAAACCGAGCAATTAAACATTAAATGCACCAAATTATGCATTCAGTCTACTCAACCATTGTAGCACAAAACACATTAAAATATCTGGATGCATAAAACGAGAAATGAAGCAGTTTAAATGGTTTAACCTCCACAGAATGGGTTATTTTGGACTTGCTTCCGCATTTATCACTGGCTTTTATTGCGCGATGTGCATATGGTTCTTGGAGCTCTCCAGGCTTCGCACCGGACCGGACAGTGGTAAATCCAGGGTTACGGTAAATATGTCACTGAGTGAAACAACCGGAGGCGAAGCTGAGCAGGATGGAGCAGTAGCAGCAGACACAAGGGATAATTCAAGATCTGAAGACCTGGTGTGTTATTTTTTTTACTTTATGTTAGAATCTATAGGGAAAACGTTTATTTAAATATATTGTTTGCGCATTTAATTAATCTAATTTTAATAATAATAATAATAATAATAATAATAAATTCAGATTATTATTGTTAATAATGAAAAATAATAACTTCGGATTTTTAATTATTAACTATAACCGCGATATCTAAATGTACTTTTGTGTCAAGGATATATTCTTACCTGCTGAGCCTTGATCCGTTTAGCAACAGCAACAACAACCTTTTCTTTGGTGATCTTTTCCCATCAGATGTTCTGAACAGTGTGACTGTAGCATCTGCTTTAACATTCTCCTTCGTCTGTCAAATATCCCCTTAGACGTCATTTCGGGCAACTTTGCACTTGTAAAATCTTTTCGAAAAATCTTTTGTGTCACAATTGTCTTTAATCGTCTCTTTGTTCCTATTATCATGTCAATTACTGCCCCAGTTTTGTTGCATACCAGCACATGGAGGAATAAAGGGAGATGAAAGGGCAGATAGATTTGTTATGAAGGGATTCATTTCCCTTGAACTGGTTAGCTCTCAAGGCCAGAAGAAAACTTCAATGGTTATTTACTTTTAAATGCATCTAGTTCAATTTTTCTCCATACTTAAAACAATACTTAATCCCATTTAGTTCACAATATAGCCTGAGAAATACTGATCAGATATCTTTTTGTTTCCTACACCAAGAATTTAGGAGAGTAATTGGCCCTTGTGCATTTCAGTAAAAAGCTCCATCAGCATGAAATAATTTGCCCTCCTCACTTAGATGTGCCCCTTTTCATTTTTCTAAGTTGTCTTTACTTGCATTTTGTAAAACATTTTGCTCTTGCTTTCAATAAGAACAAAGATTCATTTATTCTGGACTTAATCCTTACAGGAATATGCAGAGTGCTCTGTATCAGTTTTGTCTTATTTTGTGTCTTGATGTAACATACAGTTGATGCGTGATTGGGAGAGTGAGGGTACCTGATTGTGGTGTGGGTGATTCTGTGTTAAAATGTATGATTTATATTACTGTTGTTTATATTCAGGGGGGTGCCCATGAAATAAACAAACTAACTGTACAACGTCATGATAGATGGAATTGGATAAAGTGAAAGACCAGGCTGACGTGACCTTTTTTCATTCCTACAAATAATTCTGTTTGGCCATGATAAAACTGTTTTCTTTTAATCATCTGGTTTCATAACAATTTAAGTGGTGTTCATCTGCAAGATTATAACAACTCTGGATGTTTTTATTGTAATTTAGCTTTATTTAGATGTATCTTTATTTTTGTTAAGCAGTTAGTCCTTATTATTTTTCAGAATCGGGTAGCTAGTTTTTATTAGTTGCTATTATTTTAATGTCTTTCAACTCTTTTAGTCTCTTTTTAGGTGCAGGATTCAAAAAAGTTTATAGAATTGTATTCATTAAATTGTGAACATAAGTATTAAATCTGAACCCTAGATACCATTTTCAAAATCTGGTTCAATTACAGCTGACTGTAACCGAGTCCTGTGGAAAAAACCCCACTCCAAATCAGTTTACAAGTCTTCATAAAATTGATAAACACAAAAATGAAGTGAATATATCTTATAATCTTAGCCAATTTTAAAAACCCACCATACAACTATAACTGTAATAAGCCTGTCCAGTAATTCTGTTAAAGCGTGCCTTTCATTCTGTGTTGAATATTTGAGTCTAATTTGATCATTCTGAACCTGACTGGAAAAAGTCACACCTTTGTTAATCAAAATCATATTCTGTGGCAAAAAATTGGTCCAGCCAGGGACTTCTTTTTGTTTAACCATAAAAAACCGACCTAATGTTATTATGATACTATTGAGGATCAGACCTGCTTTTGTAGTCTCTGTCGAGGTCTGGGAGATTTTTGTCTGTTCTTCATGTTCACTCCTGGTCCACTAACTGTTTATTCTCTTGTTTACTGTCAGCCGTCTCTCCCAAGTTGCCTTCGATGACTCCTGATGAAACTGATCCTCCCAACTTATCTCAAGTACCCGAGGAGACCACGACTCCACGACTTAAAGCAAGTATTCAGTAAAACTAAGGCTCTGTCACTACCTCCCCACCGTTCATATGATTGTGCCATAAATCTCCTTCCTGGGGCTCGTCTCCTAACAGACTTTACAATATCTCTCAACCTGAACGTCAAGCTATGGAAAATTACATTAATGAATCTTTAACAGCTTTAATCATCCATCATTCTTCATCCGCTCTGGGTGCAGGTTCCTTCTTCGTGGGGAAAAGGAATGGGTCCCTTTGCCCCTGTGTTGACTACAGAGGGCTTAATCAGATCACAGTCAAGAATAAGCATCGACCACCTCATTTCATCGGCTTTTGAACTTGTTCAAGATGCAACCATATTCACCAAACTCGATTTAAGAAACGCATACCATCTTGTCAGAATCCCAGGGGGATGAGTGGAAAACAGCATTCAAGACACCGTTAGGTCATTTTGAGTACGTGGTCATGCCCTTTGGTCTATGCAATGCTACAGCAGTTTTCCAAGCCTTCATGAATGACATCTTGAGGGTTTTCCTTAACGTCTTTGTTTTTGTTTATCTCGACAATATTCTCATCTACTCCAAGAACATCTCTGAGCACCGCCGTAATGTACGTCTAGTCCTTCAAGGTCTCCTAGAAAACAAACTTTTTGTCAAAGCAGAGAAGTGCGAATTCCACAAACCTTCAGTAACCTTTTTAGGCTATATCCTTGAGGGTGGGCAGGTTCGCTCTTATCCAGACAACATCAAGGCAGTAATTGATTGGCCAGTTGCGGATACCCGCAAATAACTCCAACGATTCTTGGATTTTCCCAACGTTTACCGAAGATTTATTTGAAATTACAGTCAAACTGCTGCACCATTAACAGCACTCACCTCTACTAAGACCCCATTCACATGGACAAGAGAAGCCAACTCTGCTTTCATCACTCTAAAGAAGAGGTTCTCACAAGACCCATTCTAGTTCACCCAGATCCACCATGCTTCTGATACCGGGGTAGGAGTAGTGTTGTCTCAACTCTCTCATCCTGATGAAAAACTTCACCCTTGTGCCTTTTTCTCCCATAGATGGTCCAACCCTGAACGCAACTACGATGTGGGGGACACTGTTCGGAAGAAGGCCCAGCAGAGACTGTACTTCCTGAGGCAACTCAAGAAGTTCAATCTTCCACAGGAGCTGTTGGTCATCTTCTACACTGCCATCATTCAGTCTGTCCTGTCTTCATCCATCTCAGTGTGGTTTGGCTCATCCACAAAACAGGACAGGTCCAGACTGCAACGAATAATCAGGACTGCAGAGAGAATAATCAGAGCTGACCTTCCCTCCATCCAGGACTTATACAGGTCTAGGGTCAAGAAAAGAGCTGCCAAAATCTCTGCAGACCCCACACACCCTGCACATAAACTGTTCAGAGTTTTACCTTCAGGCCGCCTCTACAGAGCACTGTTCACTAAAACCAGCCGCCACAAAGACAGTTTCTTCCCCCAGGCTGTTTCTCTGATGAACATTCAATAGAGTACAAAACAACAACATACAGATGTTGCAAATGCACCTTTTCTATTAGATATGTGTATATTATACATTGTAAATTGTAAATTTGTATATTCTGTAATGCAGAATATTGCATTGTACATTGTATATTGTACATTGTAAATTGTAAATTTGTATATTCTGTAATGCAAAAACAGAACAAAAGAGCAAAGTGTACCGGAGTCAAATTCCTTGTTTGTATGTACGAACTTGGCAATAAAGCTGATTCTGATTCTGATTCTGATTTTAGTTTTAATTGGTTTTAGCAATTGTTTGCTATTTTAGTTTAGTTGTTTTTTTTTTTTGTTGTTGTTTCTTTTTTTTTTTTTTTTGGAAAATGCTTAGTTTCAATGTAGTTTTTATTGGTTTCAGTTATAGTTTTAGTCTCTTTTCTGAAATCAAATCCTGGGACATTTCCAGCACAGAGATTAAAAGTGTAATAGCAGGAAAGTCTATCCACATTGTTGTTAGCATTTCCTAAGAGTAATAAAACAAATAAATAGCAGTAGTAATGTCTATCTTCTTTACTCTTGTCCTTTTTCTAACACTCATCTGCTCTTTCCCTCCTCTTAGCTCTTAGCTTTACTCTTCTTTCTATCAGTCTTTCTTTTATCCTCCTCTCTCCTCTTCTATCAGACATTCACTATTCTAAAAGAGACATAATATAATCCCAATCCTCTCCAAAAACATTAGAAGTTGTGATTACAATGAGAGTTGAGGTACTCAGGGTAGATCTCATCCACCCCCAAAGCCCTGCCACCGCGGAGCTTTTTAACCACCACGATGCCTTCAGCCTGGGTGATGAAAGAGTCTAACCCCGAGCCCCCAGCCTCTGTTTCCACAAGGGAATGCGTGATGGCAGGATGGAGGAGATCCTCGAAGTACTCCTTCCAACGCCCAATAATGTCCCCAGTCGAGGTCAGCAGCCTCCCAATCCAACTGTAAACAGTGTTGGCGAAGCACTGCTTCCCCCTCCTGAGGCGCCGGATGGTTTGCCAGAATCGCTTCGAGGCCAACCGATAGTCCTTCTCCATGGCCTCACCGACCTCCTCTCAGGCCCGGGTTTTTGCCTCTGCCACAGCCCGGGCTGCAGCAAGCTTGGCCTCATGGTACCCGTCAGCCGCCTCAGGAGTCCCACAGCTGATAGGACTCCTTCTTCAGCTAGACAGTCCTTTACTGCTGGTGTCCACCATCGGGTTCGGAGATTGCCGGCGTGACAGGCACCGCATACCTTACGGCCGCAGCTACGGGCAGCAGCATTGACAATAAATGTGGCGAACATGGTGCACATGGGCGTTGAAGTCCCCCAGCAGAATAATGGAGTCCCCGGGAGCGGCACTATCCAGTACACCCCACAGGGACGGCACAAAGGCCGGGTACTCCGCACTATCGCTCGGCCCATTGGCCGAAACAACAGTCAGAGACTTGTCCCCAACCCGAAGGCACAGGGATGCGACCCTCTCATCCACTGAGGTAAACACCAACACGAGACGGCTGAGCTGGGGGGCAACAAGCAAACCCACCCCAGCCCGCCGCCTCTCCCCGTGTGCCACTCCAGAGTAGAAGAGAGTCCAGCCCCTCTCGAGGACATGGGTTCCAGAGCCCATGCTGTGCTTGACTATTTCTAGTCGATATCTCTCAACCTCCCACTCAAGCTCAGGCTCCTTCCCCCCCAGTGAGGTGACATTTCACGTCCCTAGAGCCAGCCTAAGCATCCAGGGATCGGGCCGCCGAGGTCTCCACCTTCGTCTGCCGCCCAATCCTCTTCTGCAGAACGCCTCCATGTTATTTGAGATTACCAGACTTTAACACTGTTGTTCAAAGTAAATCATTTTTTAAATAAGTACAGTTCAATTCAAATTCATTTAAAAAATACTTTATTGATCCCCAAGGGGAAATTAGAACTCCAGCACAACCCATCCAGACAGACATCATGACACAAGACAAGGGGGAACGGGTCACCGAGGCTTTGCTGCCCACTCACAGGCTCTGCCCTTCCTAGATGAGAAGAGAGGCCGCATTAGGTAAGTGGAGGGGGAAAAAATCATATTTCACACTTTATCCTTGGCAGGATACAGTTTGAGATCGCAAAAATACCTCAGCACAAAGGTGCAACATGTATACAAAACAACATCATGCAGGGGATTGGTGAAGGCAGTGTGAGGTGGTGCATATGTTTGTCTTGACCATGTGTGTGTGTGCATGTGAGTGTGTGCAAGTAAGTCCATGAAGCACTGTCACAGAGACCATTGTCCTTGATGGTACGTTGGAATGTACATCAACCGGCTATTCTGAGCAGCTCCACATGTCCTCAAGGAAGGGAGGGGGCAGAGGGAGCAGAGCGTCATGTTTACATAACTTCCAGGAGAAGTTGAAGATAGCCAGCCATCAAGGCCTGCAGGGGAGCCAGATTCTGAAAACAACAATCATTTGGGTTAGGCTGACTCTTAATTTTCTGTCAGCCTTGAGAGTCTCGCTGGTGCTTCACAATGGCGAATCCAAACAGCCAAATTCCTGGTCTTTGGCCAGATCCAAGCGAACAACTTTCTCCAAGATTTATCCCATTTCACCCCTGAGTCCAGGAACCGCAACCTACCTGCGATACTGTGTAAGGATCACATCCAGTCTGCGATTTAGCTCACATAAAATCTCAGTCTGAGTGTTGATCGCTCTGCAGATTCCATCATACATGCCAAGGCAGCCTTACAATTGCCAGAACAGCTGCTGACATTTTCCAAATTTTTCAATATGCCAGGTAACCGCCGACTCCAAAAAGCAGAAATCCTGATATCAATTCAATTCAATTCAATTCAAAAATACTTTATTAATCGCAAATGGAAATTAAATGTTGTTATAGCTCATATTATGAAGGTTTCCTCAAAGAGCCGTTGTAGATGCTGTGGGCAGGAAGGATCTCCTGTAGCGCTCTGTCTTACAGCAGATCTGAAGAAGCCTCTGACTGAAGACACTCTGTTGTTGTAGGACAGTCTCATGAAGAGGATGCTCAGGGTTCTCCATAATGTTCTTCATTTTACATCCAATTATATACCCTGGGCCTCATTCGCTACACACCGCCGTTTGGACCTTTCTTCACTTCTGTTCTTCAGAATGGTTCATGTATCAGGTAGTGTCTGAGCAGAGAAAAGTAGTTTAGGAAGAACCAATCTAAATATTTGTTGGGATTATGATTGGGATTATTGATTAATTAATATTGATCAATAATTATAATTAAAAATCATAATTTGAGAAAATTAATTTCTTAACCAAAAATCCTCATTTATGAATCGAAACCAGAGATGTCTTCTGGTGTTGTAATTGTGGCTCAACGCCTTTGATAATTACAACCGTTAAATACTCAGTAATAATAATGATAACTATTACCAGAGATGTCACTGTTTAATCAACCGTTTCTGCCGAAACCTGGGGAACTTTAACTTTATTTTGACTGACAAATCACTCTTGCACAAAGTAAACACAAAACGCCTTCTCTTTATCTACGTGAAAATTTATTAAACCAATCAACCTGATCCAATCAACTCTTCGATCCAATAATCATCACCTACTCAAACATGCAAAGTTCTACACAAAAGGGTAAAATATCTAACTAAACAACATAAAGCAAAACAGCAGTGGGTGTGTATGGAATCAACCAGCATGTTATGGCAAAAGTGATAATATGACAAGGGAATATGGTGTTGAACGAAGCTTTGGGAGCGCAGCCCGCCAGAAAGTGTAGCTCAGTGAGATGCACAGTCATAAAACTTCCCCCACCGCTGGGGATGTTACAGAACACAAAGGGTTATAAAACGTTTGGCGGCAACTCATAAAACATGAAGTTGAAGACAAAGAAAATGGTTGATTTTCACCTTAAGGTTATTATAGCGGTCCAGTTTCACAGCGCACCTGCTCTCAGGCATTCGCACAATAAAAGCACAATCTTGCGAGATTCGGCGGCCTCAGAAAACAACAGTAAACACGTTTCAAAAGAACAATGGCATGCACATACAATTCAGAACACATTAGACTCTAAGTGGCGATTCTACATCGCACAAAATCTCCTCTACCCTGCCCATGCTATTCCTAATAGTTGAAGTCTTCCTTCTGGGGCAGTGAGTGAGAGAGAAAAAGGGGGTTGAAGAGCTCCTGCGCATCCACAGTTAAACTCCAAGAAAGTAGTCAATGTCCGTCTTTTGGCCTCCTTGCTCTGACCGTCAGCAGTCAACTAGTACCAAACAAGGAGGGAATGTTGCGTCTCCTTGAAACTCTGTGGTTTTTTGGTTACGTGTTAAACTCACGTCTTCGATTTGCAAAGTGAAATTTCTGGCCTTCTTATTCCAGAAACCTCTTTCATGAATTTTTTGTTGGCCAAAGTAAGAGAATAAATGAAGAATCCATGTGGGACCTCTTCTTCTCCAGAGATGCGCTTCAGTTACTGGTCCGGTTTCCAGCGTGAAAAGCGAAGCTTTTAAAGGGGCCACCTTCATTTATGCTTTCCTGTGACGTCAGATTTGGAACGCCCCGTCATGTCAGCCGCGGTGGCCGCTGGGATTCGTAGTAGCGGGCTATCCTGGGATACAAAACGGCCGATGACGCCAAACGGCCTGGTAGCGTCCAGCAACGTGAAAATGGTCCAATATTCAACACATGTGGTCCAACATATTGTTTATTTCATGATGTTTTGCTTTGCTTGTGATGCTAAAAGCTAAACCATTTGAGTGATAATAAGACCACATAACCTGAGGTTACAAGCTAGATCTGCTTGGTTTTGAAGTTGATATAAACTTTATTTCAAAGAGATTTTAACACTGTTGGCCCAGTAATATGAGTTTGCTCCATTTTGTGTTTTTCCTTACTTCCCTTAAACTAACCTGCTAAAATTAGGTTTGAATATTTGCTTCAACATGCCAAAGGTTGTTTCCACTAGTGACTCACAGGCTAGTAGCTCTGCCTATACTGCACGGTAGACAACTCTGTTTACAACAGGGCTCTTTTCATTCACTGTGTAATGATTAGATAATACGACATTAGTGTTCGTATATTGCTTAATATTTGTGTTATTGGTATTTCAAATATGAGTAAAACTTATAGGGTTGTTAAATTAGCTATTCTTTGTGTTAGCAGTCGCTGACCCAGACCCAAACGTGGTAGTCCCACATCCCCCCTGTCCGTTCATTGGCCGTCCACCCCCTGGCATCTTTAAATAGTTTCCCGCCGCCATTTTAGTAGTCCATTACTCTAAAAAAAAACATTGAGAATCATTTATCCAAAAAGGTTATTGGTTTCTAATGCAACAAATAATTTTACCTTAAATATTATTTTATTAAAATAAGGATGGCAAAATAATATTAATAATCAATTATCCAAAAAGGGTACTGACTTCTAATTTTTCTAATCATTCTTTAAAATATTATCTTATTAAAATAATGTTTTACTTACCTTCTGATTTAGCATTGTGAATTGGTTGTTTGAACACATGCCAGTTGTTGATAATTATTTTAAAACTAATTTGACCTCACTTCCAAATCCCTCAAAATAAACATTGGTTCTCAGACATAAACACTGGACATCATTTCATCATTGTATTGGTCATGGTTTCAATCATTTTATTGCTTCCCTGTTCCCTTCATCTGTATATTGTTTATTAGTTCTTTATTCCTTCATTTTGTTTGGTAGTTTTAGTTGAATTGTTTCAAGTCTAGTCAAAGAGTTTGTTAATTGAAAAATTTTAACTTTTTAACCAAGTTGAATTTTTTGTAATTATTCTTACATTTTGGAGAGAAGTTGTGAATTTGTTCCATATGTATACAGTTTGTTGATTAAGAATGCCAGTGCTCTAATCACCCCAGCTATTGCTCTCATTCCACCGCCATATTGGGCTGGTATTCATGGGACAAGATTTGACAATATATTATTTAATAAAATATTAAATAATTTAAGCATCCTAACTGCACAACAAAACACTGCTGAAGTACAATTAAAATGAACGTACCAAGGCAGCCACTACCTTCTACACTTACTCAAACTCTCACATATACCTGTTGTTAATGTTCAGGTAAAAAGCGGGCTTTCTAGCCATTGTATTGCTAAGGTTATACCATGATGAAGTGTTTTCTGAATAGCTACAGGTTACTTTGTGTACAGGTTTGAATACCCTGGGTATTATAACTGAGAACAAGCATATAGATCACATCAGCTAAGAGGAATAGTTGTTGCATATCTCAGTGGAGTATAATTCTGTCAGCTGTACATCGTATCTATGCCTATTGCTGTGCTTCTCCCCACCATAAACATAAAGTTGAATTATAAAGACATTTCTATGAAACAGCTTAATCTTGGGGGAAACATCATCCGTTCCAAATTAAAAATAGAGAGACGGGGGGGTCTGGAGGATTTCTTAGAATTATGTTTAGCATAATTATATTTGATTGGGATGCTGCCAGTGATTATTAAAGTTTTTTTTCTCCTCCTCTGGTTTAAAAAAATATTTTTATGTTTGGATCTCTCCACATGCACATTGACTCTACCTAATCAGTGATAGTATGATCCAGTTCTCAGCATGGTCCTCATTTAGGCTTGATTGTTTGCTTCTTATCTGTTGTTTTCTTGTTGTGCTATACTAGAAGAGAAATATAGAATCTTACATGTGGATGATTTGATATGCAACCTTTGTCAATTGCGTGTTTAATATTCCTAAAGCAAATCCAAGAATTGAATCCTGATTGGTATTGATAGTGTATGTATGTGTGTATTTTACAGAGTAATACAGGAAACCCAAGGATGATTGGTGACTTTAGCACCAAAGGGTGCTAAAGGATATTTAAATGGTAAATAGACTGAACCTACATAGCACATTTCCAGTCATACCAACTACTCAAAGCACCTTTCACTAGAGCCACATTCACTCAATCGCCCTCACTAACATGTACACATTCATACACCGCAGATTGGAAGGCAACTTGAGGTTAAGTGCCTTGCCCAGGGGCACCTTGACCTTTGGCAAGAGGAAGCTGGAATCGAACACACAACTTTTGGATTGCAAGACGACTAGTCTTCCCACTGAGCACTGTCGCCCAGATTATAATTCAATTCAATTCAGTTTTATTTATATAGCGCCAATTCACAACACATGTTGTCTCAAGGCACTTCACAACAGTCAGGTACATACATTCCAATTAATCCTAACCATTGAAAAGTGCAGTCGGAGTTAGCTTTTTATTCAAATTGGATAAAAAGTTTTTCTGTCTAAGGAAACCCAGCAGATTGCATCCAGTCAGTGACTTGCAGCATTCCCTCCTCCCGGATGAGCATGTAGAGACAGTGGACAGTCACTGGCGTTGACTTTGCAGCAATCCCTCATACTGAGCATGCATGTAGCAACATGACAGTAAAAACTCCCTTTTAACAGGAAGAAACCTCCAGCAGAACCAGGCTCAGTGTGAGCGGCCATCTACCACGACCGACTGGGGGTTTGAGAGAACAGAGCAGACACAAAGAGAACAAAGAAGCACTGATCCAGGAGTACTTTCTATGGGAAGGAAAAGTAAATGTTAATGGATGTAGCTCCTTTAGTCATTTCACCTAGAAAGAAAGAACAGATAAACTTTGAGCCAGTTTTCAAGATTAGAGTCTGAAAGAGAGCACATAGAGTTAGTCACAGTAGAAGCCTAGCCAGTAGCCATGTCTAGGAGAGAAAAAGGGTTAAACACTAAAAGACAGGGCTCTGTGGATCATCGGTAGAGGGTGAGCATTAAGTTGTTGCCAGCAGAAGCTCGGACGATTCCCCTGTCCAGAAAAGTGTCACAGGTAGACACAAAGCCAGGCCAGGTGTAGCTTCTAAGGAGAGATTAGAGAGAACAAGGTTAAAAGCTGAAATAACAGAAAATAATGCAAAATTGGAGAGTAGTGTGAGAATGTAGCGAAGAGGGTGAAAGTGGTCGTTATGTCCTCCAGCACCCTAAGCCTATAGCAGCATAACTACACAGATAGTTTCAGTTCAAATTATTTAGTTAAACGGCACTTATTTTCAACAATGTTGTCTCAAGGAACCCCACAAAAGGTCCCACTGATGGTCATTGTTATACTAAAAACCACAAGGATTGGGATACCTCTCTCTGTCAGACTGATTATAACCAATGGAAAAGAGAAGGGGTCATACAGGTAGCAGAAATGGAGGGTGAGTTTGCACCTCAACCATAACTGAGCCGGATTAGGCTAAACCTAACTCCCCCTTACTCCAACCAACAGAGAGGGAGGAAGGCTCCCTCCCTGATAAACTAAGCCACTCTAACAATAAGCTTTATCAAAAAGGAAAGTTTTAAGCCTAGCCTTAAAAGTAGACAGGGTGTCTGCCTCACGGACTAAAGCTGGGAGCTGGTTCCACAGGAGAGGAGCCTGATAACTAAAGGATCTGGCTCCCATTCTACTTCTAGAGACTCTAGGAACCACCAGTAAACCTGCAGTCTGAGAAGGAAGTGCTCTGTTAGGAACATATGGAACCATCAGATCTCTGATGTATGATGGAGCTAGATTATTAAGGGCTTTATATGTGAGGAGGATAATTTTAAATTCTATTCAAAATTTAACAGGGAGCCAATGAAGGGAAGCTAAAATAGGAGAAATATAATCTCTTTTCATCAGAACTCTCACTGCAGCATTCTGAATCAGCTGAAGGCTTTTAACTGCATTTTGTGGACATCCTGATACTAAAGTCAATTTAGTGCCATCCAGGTTAAGTGATTGACTAAGCAGTTTCTTTTTTAAAGACTCCGGTCCAAAGACGACAAAAAATTTAAAGTCATCCACGTTTTTATGTCTTCAAGACGTTCTTGTAGTCTATCTAACTGGTTGGGCTCATCAGGATTTATGGATAAGTAAAGCTGAGTATCATCAGCATAACAGTGAAAGTTTATCCCATGCTGCCTGATAATTTGACCTATTGGAAGCATATATATAGTAAAGAGAATTGGCCCAAGTATTGAACCCTGTGGTACTCCACAATTAACCCTGGACTTTAAAGATGATGTATCATTTACATGAACAAACTGGAATCTGTCATACAGATAAGATTTAAACCAGCCTAGCACTGTTCCCCTGATCCCTACAGCATATACCAGCCTTTTTAAGACAATATTATGGTCAACTGTATCAACTGCAGCACTGAGATCTAACAGAACCAGAACAGACACAAGTCCATTATCTGAGGCCATAAGAATATCATTAGTGACTTTCAGCAGAGCTGTTTCAGTGCTATGATGAGCTCTGAAACCTGACTGAAACTCTTCAAACAGGTCATTGCTGTGTAAATGCTCACACATTTGATTAGCAATTATTTTCTCAAGAATTTTAGATAAGAATGGAAGATTGGATATAGGTCTGTAATTTTTCAAGTCATCTCGATCAAGCGAAGGTTTCTTAAGTAAAGGTTTAATTACAGCTAACTTAAAAGCCTGTGGTACATATCCATTTACTAAAGATAGATTAATCATATCTAAAATGGGGCTGGTAATCAGAGGGAACACTTCCTTAAATAATTTGGTTGGGACTGGGTCTAACATACAAGTTGAAGGTTTAGATGAAGCTAATATTTCTGATAACTCAGGAAGCTTCACAGGATCAAAACAGTCCAAACACAAATCAGGTTCTGCAGTTGTTTCAAATGTTGTCTCACTTGCTGTGGATGAAGTAATCATCTTTGGGAGTATGTCAAAGATTTTCTTTTTAATAGAATCAATTTTATTTAAGAAGAATCCCATAAAGTCATGGCTGCTAAAAGCATAGGGAATGGATGGCTCAACAGAGCTATGACTCTGTGTAGGTTTAGCAACTGTACTAAAGAGAAACCTAGGATTATTCTTGTTCTCTTCTATTAATGATAAAAAATAAGTTGTTCCAGCTTGGCGAAGTGTCTTTTTATACAACAGCAGGCTATTTTTTCAGATTAAGTAGGAATCCTGTTGGTGTGTAGAGCGCCATTTTCTCTCCAATTTTCTAACATTGTGCTTTAAAGTACACAGCTCTGAATTAAACCACGGAACTAGCCTCCTATGAATGATTACCTTCTTTTTCAAGGGGGCTGCATTGTCTAATGCATCACACAATGATGAAGAAACACTATGAACAAAAGAATTAATTTGTGAAGGGGCAGAAACAGAATTATTGCCCTCTATTGTGCTTTTCTGTGATAATGAGGAAATTAAAAGTGGAACAGATTTTTTAAAGGTTGTTATAGCATTGTCTGATAATGATCTACTATAATGAAATTTTCTTTCAGGTTTGGAATACTCGGTTAAATTAAACTCAAAGGTTATTAAGAAATGGTCAGACAGGACAGGGTTATGAGAGAATATTGTTATGTCTTTACACTCAATGCCATATGTCAGCACAAGGTCCAGAGAATGAAGACAAAGGTGGGTAGGTTTGTTAATGTTTTGAGCAAAGCCAATTGAGTTTAAGATAGCATTAAAGGCTATATTTAAGCTATCACTTTTGGTGTCAACATGAATGTTAAAATCCCCCACTATAATAACCTTAACTGTACTTAACACTAAATCAAATAAAAGGTCTGAAAACTGATCTAAAAATTGAGAGTAAGGGCCTGGTGGACGGTACAAAACAACAAACAGAAGTGGTTTTAGTGCTTTGCAGTTTGGATGAGGAAAACTAAGGATCAAATATTCAAAAGAGTTGTAGCTATTTATTGGTCTGGGACTAATCAATAAATCCAACTGAAAGATGGTTGCTACTCCACCTCCTCACCCAGTATTTCGAGGAATGTGAAAATTTAAATAATTAGTAGGAGTTGACTCATTTATAGTAACATAATCCTCTTGCTGCAGCCAGGTTTCTGTGAGGCAAAATAAATCAATCTGATTGTCACAAATCAGGTCACTAACTAGCAATGTCTTTGAAGAGAGCGATCTTATGTTCAGTAAGCCACATTTAATTGTTTTATTTTTCTTTTCGGTCTGAGTTGTGTTTATTTTTATGAGATTTTCCTGATTTCCTCCTTTTAGATTATTTTTTAACCTATTGAATTTTGGCCGTGGGCGAGACACTGTCTTAATAGGGTAATGGCTGGGTAGCAGTACAGAAGCTGCAGAGAGGAGTGTTAAACTACGACCCTGCTTCCTGGTCTGAACCCTGGGTTGTCAGAGTTTTGGAGAACTAATCAATTCGGCCAGATTCCTAGAAAGAAGAGCTGCTCCATCCAAAGTGGGATGGACGCCATCTCTGCGGATCAGACCAGGTTTTCCCCAAAATGTTCACCAGTTATCAATGTAACCCACATAGTTTTCTGGACATCACCTAGACAGCCAGCGGTTGAATGACAGCATGCGGCTAAACATGTCGTCACTGGTCAGATCAGGGAGGGGACCAGGACGGAGTCCGACATTGTTTTGGCAAACTTACGCACCGAAGCAACACTAACTTTGGTAACCTCCGATTGATGTAACCGGGTGTCATTAGCGCCAGCGTGAATAACAATCTTACAGTATTTACGCTTATCCTTAGCCAGCAGTTTCAGGTAGGATTTAATGTCGCCCGTTCTGGCCCCTGGCAGACATTTGACTATGGTGGCTGGTGTCTCTAGTGCTACGTTTCTGACTATGGATCTGCCAATTACCAGAGTTGGCTTCTCAGTGGGTGTGTCGCTGAGCGGGGAAAATCTGTTAGAAACGCAGACGGGTTGGTGGTGGCCTGTGGGCTGGGATCTAGGACTATGCTTTCTATGTACCGTCACCCAGCCGGCCTGAGGCCCCAGCTGCGTGGGCTCTGCTGGAGGACTGCTACGGGGAGCTGCCCTTGGTGGCTCCGCGCTGGCTAAGGGGCCTCGGCTATCTGCTGGTTTTTCAACAGCGCGGAGCCGGGCCTCCATTTCCGACACCCTCGCCTCCAAAGCTACAAAAATGCTACATTTATTACACGTACCATTATCACTAAAGGAGGCAGAGGAATAACTGAACACCTGACACAGAGAGCAGGAGAGAGGAGGAGACTCAGAGAGAGAAACAGCAGAACGGGTAGCCATGGTGGAGCTAAAGATAAGCTAGCGACCCTTACCACTACTAGAAAAACCGTGTACAACACAGAGAGTTCCCAAATTTTAAAAGTAGCAACAGAAAGTAAGTGTTTTAACGTGCTTATGTATTAGAACAAGTAAGAGATATCACAGTAGAGAGAAATCAGATCAAACGAGAGAGCCTTCACACACCAAACAATTCACCAACAGAGAAAACAGGAAGTGACGTTACCCAGAGCAACAGAGCAACTTCCCAAAGTTCCCAAAAGGTTTATATTAAAAACAAACTTGTGAGGATCACTTAAGGAAACAGAAACACCCTCACATGCTCAATTACAAAAAAAACCTAAAAGAATGTTTGTAAGATATTTTCTCCTCCAGTATATGTTGACCCTCAGGATGGGACATTTTAACCTATTATGTTCTCCCACATGCAGTGTCCTTTCCAATATTTTAGTTTTTACAGAATGTTTTATTATCATCCAGTGCATGCTAGCCTAAAGAGCTTAACAAGGTTTGATAGGCTTCCAGATGAATTCTGGGTCTCTGTGTTAGCCACACAGACGATGTTTCTATTTAAGAAAGCTATACTGTTGAATAACTTTATGATTTGGTAATGAAATTTTCAATAATGACCATTCCCCACCTTTAAAAGAAGATGATGTTTTATAAAAACAATATGAGTTTATTTCTGCACTGAAATTTATTATTTATAAAGATTTTATTATTTATAAAGATTTATTTAAAATCTCCATAATCAGTCTAAATCTATATAGGATTGAGTTCAGCCTGTTGGTCAAGTTCTGGTCCCGTAAGCTGGAGCACACTTGCTTGATTTTATCCATAATTACCACTCAAAAATCTGTTGAGGTGAAGATTGGAGATTGCCAGTCTGAGATGGGAACTTACCCGACCCAACCTCTGTCGCAGTCACCCAATACGTTTGAATTTTTTGAGGTGGATCTGGATGCAGTCGGATGGGGTAAAGTGATCACCAACCCAATGGCAAACGTGTGTTGCTGACAGCCAATGCAAATTAGAGGCTGGGACACCACAACAGCTGGTTCCTGACTTTTATTTTTAACTTTATTTGTAGGTCTACAACATTATGAACATAAATTCAAAATAGCGCTGGGCATAACACAAACTACAGCCTAACTAATTACAATCACTTGGTGGCAAAAACAAACATGTATGTAAATTGTTTGCCATAAATCTGTACTATTATTACATACAGAATTTCTATAGCCCTAACTAGGAGTCCTTTCTTTTTTACCCAAATATAATATATTGTATGCTACTCTGTTAATGGAGTTGCAGTTCCATTGTCAGCGCAACATTTTTTTTACTCCTTTTGCAGTGACTTAAAGGAGATTTCTGGTGAAAGTTACATTACTTGAAATTATGACACTTATGTAACAGACTGTCACAGGGGAAAGCTTTCATTGCTGATTATTACTTTCAGAGACTCAGATAGATACACTGTTTTTTCTGCACCTTTTAACCAGACTTTGCCTGCTCATTTAATCTATAAAGCCCTGAAATGATCAATCAAATGATATCAATGGTCTTGGCACAGAAACTGTTTTCCCAAATCCAAACAGTAATGTGAATACATTCGGAAAGGAAAAAAAGAAAACATGTGTATAGATAAATTAAAGCCAGAGCAAATGGAATCTGTTTCACAAACCCAACTATTTGTGAGACAAAGTATGTGTGAAATATTTCCATCTTATGACCGCTAGTGGTAAATGTGATGTAAAATAAGAAAGAGTAGTGTAATAATAAAGTGACATATTGTTCTAACACCCCTATCTTGCTATTGCATTTCTACCATTCGTTTAAATTATTGTGTAATATTATATTAAAATCTGGTTATTTAATATTTAACCAAACAATTTTCAGTTTGTCATGTATTGTCTCATGAATACCAGCCCAATATGGTATGATACTTTGAAACAATAGATGAAATGGGTAATTCAAGCACCGGCAAGGGGTACTAGAACTGTCCTCATGTACATAAGTGTTATACTTGACAACATGGAACAAAGGCATCACGAATGCACCAGACATGCAGCAGGGATGGCCAAAATAATCCAGAAAACAGCCCATGTTGTTATGGGACACTCTCATATCACATGGAATAGTGGCTTTTGTGAACTCAAAGACATTCACACTTTCACCACTAAGACAACAGAGACTGAGCAGGGTGCTGGAAGCTCCTAACATCACATACACACATGAGGGCATAAATATGGCAGACAGAATGACGTCAGGAGAACCACATGTCCGTGCAGAAAAAGTGGAGTTTAATGAAACAAATCAGAACAGACCTACAAAGCACATCTCTGACAGATGCTAGAAATCTGTATACAGATGGTTGCTGTTTCAGACATGACACACAAGGACTTAAAGCAGCGTATGCAGTGGTGGAGGACTCAGGGTCAGACTTTGTAACAGTGCATCCAGGACAACACAATTACCGTCCCACCGACAGTTAGGCCAAAAAATAAACCCCACGTGATGGAACTTGATTATTCCACATTGAAACCTATAGAGGTAATCCAAATGGCCACCGGATATACCGAAGAAAACCTTTGGCTTCAGTGGATAACACAAACAGCAAAAGAACAAAGCAAAGCTGAGTGTGTGGCCTGTGCCTCGGCCCAACCACATCTTACCACCGATCCAGCCCCTCTGTATCCAGAGGACACGTGGGGTTACAATTGTATGATACAACTAACTAAGGAGGCCACACCAGCTAACTGCACCACACTAGCCAGCATTTTTCCTCCCATTCCCAATAACACCAAAACAGGACCATTTACCACCCAAAAAAAGAATGGCACTTATACTTGTTTTAATTTTACTGCTCAAAACCTTAAAATCAATATGGGACAGATCCCCTTAGATTGGTGTAATAGGACCGCTTCAGGCAGGGGCACTGGACGTTGGGCAAGGTCAGGACTCTACTATTATTGTGGAGACCATAGACTGCTCACTAATATCCCACAAAGGATGGTAGGATTGTGTGCCATGGTTAGGCTACAGGCTCCACTGGTCCTGATAGGACCTAATCTAACATCTGCTACGACCACTCATGATAAGACCAGGGCGTTAACCCATAGAAGAAGAAGGCACGTCATGAAAAGGAGCGCAGGAACCTTTGACCTGAGTCTGGGCTCCCCCACTTACATTGATGCCATAGCAGTACCTCGGGGAGTGCCAAATGAATATAAAATCGCAGATCAAGTCTCAGCAGGTTTTGAAAATATCCCCATAATTGCAGCCTTTTTCCCTGTGACCCCAAATAAGAATGTTGACCGCATCAACTACATCCATTACAATGTTTTACGTCTAGCTAACCTAACAAGGGATGCAGTAGAAGGTCTGTCTGAACAATTGGCACCAACCTCCCTCATGGCTGTGCAAAACCGAATGGCATTAGATATGTTGTTAGCAGAAAAAGGGGGCGTCTGTGCGATGTTTGGAGATATGTGTTGCACTTTTATTCCTAACAACACTGCACCAGATGGTTCAGTGTCAAAGGCTTTAGAGGGACTTAAGACCCTCTCCGCAACCATGCATGAACATTCTGGAATTGATAATCCCTTTGAAGATTGGATGATGGGCATGTTTGGACACTGGAAGGGTTTGATAATGTCTTTGTTTATTTCTATTGCTGTGTTTGTAGCTATTATGGTGACGTGTGGGTGTTGCTGCGTGCCATGTATCCGATCTCTGGTTGTAAGATTTATCACCTCCACTATTGAAGGGAAGGCTTCTCAGCATCCCACCATGATGCCACTGTTAGAGGTAGATGGTGATGATGAGGAGCAGGAAGGCATGCTGAAGATTTAAAGTTGCTTCCAATATAATCTGTGGGCATTTTAAGGTGAAGTCTTATTGACTTCAAAAGGGGGAAATGTTGGAAAATATTTTAAATACTTAATAGGGTCTGCATTGCTATGCTCAAGTTAGGTTTAATAATGTGTGAAATGAAATGTACTGTGTAACTTAGTGGATTGCTCAAAACAGGTGTGTGTGTGTGTGTGTCTGACTTGGCTGTGGTCAGCCTGGCACCAGTGAAGATATTTCTGTACATGTCTCAGATAACAGCCAAAAGTAGAATAACAGGAATGTTGTGAAGGTCTGAACAGACTGCTGAATGCCAGGTGTAAGAGTTCAACCAGGCACTCAGCTAAAAATGTGTTTTTTCTTTGTAATTGTACACGCCTTGCTTTTGAATAAAAATCCTTTCTTTGGGGAGGAAAAGTCAGAAGTGCTCTGGTGACTCAGCTGACACGTCTCCCCGGCCGGGCGAAAGAAACTGTGTTTCCGTTTATTATTTAGTTTTACTAAAACAGTATAGCATAGGACTTAGCTTTACGAAAACAAACGAGCACGCAGGAGTTTCTGGGAACAACTCCATCAGTTTTTTTTAGCATAATGTTTGTCTGAAGCTTCTTATGGGTTAGGAGCAAATATGATGAGGCTGTGACCTCCTACATCAGCTTCTGTGAGGACAGCTGTGTACCATCATGCACCAGGGTGAGTTACAACAACGACAAACCCTGGTTCACAGCCAAACTCAGAAAGTTAAGACTGGATAGGGAAGAGGCCTTCAGGAGTGGGGACAAAGACATATACAGAGAGGCAAAGTACAAGTTTGGCAAGGCTGTGAAAGAGAACAAACGACTGTACTCTGAGAAGCTCCAAAACCAGTTCTCAGCCAACGACTCTGCATCTGTGTGGAAAGGGCTCAGTCAGATCACCAACAACAAGCCGAAAGCCCCCCACTCCATCAACGACCGACGCCTCGCCAATGACCTGAACGAGTTCTACTGCCGCTTTGAAAGACAAAGGGACAGTCCTGCAACCATCCCCCACGACAACCCCAACAGCTGCAGCCACAATCCACCACCCCCACCTCCCCAACCTCAAGAGGGGCCTTGGCACCTCCAACCCCCACCCTGAAGTTCCCCCCCACCAGCCCCCTACCCACACCGGGGACGGCTCTTTCCATCCAGGAGAGGGACATCAACAAAAACCCCCGGAAAGCTGTTGGACCGGATTCTGTCTCACCAGCCAGCCTGAAGCACTGCGCTGATCAGCTGTCTCCAGTCTTCACAGACATTTTTAACACCTCACTGGAGACATGTCACGTGCCAGCCTGCTTCAAGTCCTCCACCATCGTCCCTTTTCCCAAGAAGCCAAGGACCACAGGGTTTAATGACTTCAGACCCGTCGCCCTGACCTCTGTGGTGATGAAGTCTTTTGAGCGCCTTGTGCTCTCACACCTAAAAGACATCACCGACCCCCTCCTGGACCCCCTGCAATTTGCCTACAGAGCCAACAGGTCTGTAGATGATGCAGTCAACTTAGCCCTTCACTTCATCCTCCGGCACCTGGACTTCACAGGAACCTACGCCAGGATCCTGTTTGTGGATTTCAGCTCTGCCTTCAACACTATTGTCCCAGCTCTGCTCCAGGAGAAGCTCTCGCAGCTGAGTGTGCCCGACTCCACCTGCAGGTGGATCACTGACTTCCTGTCTGACAGGAAGCAGCGTGTGAGGCTGGGGAAGCACGTCTCTGACTCCCTGAACATCAGCACTGGTTCTCCCCAAGGCAGTGTTCTCTCTCCTCTACTCTTCTCCCTGTACACCAACAGCTGCACCTCCAGTCACCAGTTTGTCAAGCTTCTGAAGTTTGCGGACAACATCACCCTGATCGGACTCATCTCTGATGGTGACGAGTCCGCGTAGAGATGGGAGGTGGACCATCTGTTGGACTGGTGCAGCCAGAACAACCTTGAGCTCAACGCTCTAAAGACAGTGGAGATGGTTGTGGACTTCAGGCAGAACCCAGCCCCACCTGCCCCCATCACCCTCTGTGACTCCACAATTGACACTGTGGAATCCTTCTGCTTCCTGGGAACCATCATCTCCCAGGATCTCAAGTGGGAGCCAAACATCAGCTCCCTCATCAAGAAAGCCCAGCAGAGGATGTTCTTCCTGCGGCAGCTGAAGAAATTCAACCTGCCAAAGACTATGATGGTGCACTTCTACACAGCCATCATTGAGTCCATCCTCACCTCCTCCATCACCATCTGGTACACCGCTGCTACAGCCAAGGATTAGGGCAGGCTGCAGCGTGTCATTCGGTCTGCTGAGAAGGTGATTGGCTGCAGTCTACTGTCATTCCAGGAACTGTACACCTCCAGGACCCTGAAGCGGGCAGGGAAGATTCTGGCTGATCCCTCCCACCCCGGTCACAGACTCTTTGAGACTCTCCCCTCTGGCAGGAGGCTGCGGTCCACCCGGACCAAAACCTCACACCACAAGAACAGTTTTTTCCCATCTGCCACCAGCCTTGTTAACAAAGCCCGGAAACCACACTGACACTCTCCCTTTCCCCCACACGCCCCTTTTTTGCTGACAGGACACTTGTAACTCGCAACTCTATGCGTTACATTAACGCTCAGCTTGGACTCCTACTTTACTTGCACTGCCATACTTGCAAACTGATCATCTGCACTGTTGTACTGCTCTCGCACCCAATACTGCTCTATATTTACTCTCACTCACTTAAAACTGTGCACATATATTTATATTATATTGTAGATATGTTTATACTGTTTAATTTGTATTGTATTGCACCAACTACACCAAAACAAATTCCTTGTATGTCCAAAAACGTACTTGGCAATAAAGCTTTTCTGATTCTGATTCTGATCTGAGGTAAATTAGGGGCTGTGAACTAGTGATTTTTAAATCTGATTATTCTCCACGCCAGAAATAATACACTAATAGGTTTGGGGATATTAAGCCAATCCTTCAATCTCTGCAGAAAGCTAGCATCATTGTTCAATGCCGTAGTACTCAACCTGTGGCTCCTGGACTCCTGAAGCCCGTGAGCCATAGATTTTGGGTCCATAAAATTATAATACTTAATTAAAGGTAGACCGATTCCTATTAAAACAGATCTAAACCAATGATGGGTTCCAGTCATTTGGTGGCTTTGAAATGCAATAATACTCAAAATTTCTACTCTGGGGAACACAGATTGGGGCTTAAGAGTTTTGTTTTGGAGCCAAGGCTAGGATTCTTTATAATAGAATAAAGACAAGTAAAATCCTTTATTTTAGGAAAAGAAAAGAAATAAAGGCTATTCAACACTAAAGAGGATGGTCGGCTCAAACTACGGTCTCCTTGTTTGATTTCTTAGGGGTTTTAAAGAATACCTAGGAGTACAACGGTACACAAGGTAATTTCAGATTACTAAGAAATAAAAAATTTGAACATTTATCAGCATTTAGATTATTAATGAGGAGTTCTAGTAATAATTTTCTCCCCAACTCTCAAAATTTAAATAGCCCAAATTAAAGAAAATGATGTCTGTTCTCCTTTTGAAACACTATGTTGAAACAAAGTCCGATTTGGAGTCAAGCTTCTTATCTTAATTTCTGATTAAGTCAAATACTGCAGTTTTTGTTTTGTTTGGGTATTCCATAAACATGTCAACGCCGACTTAAAATACTTCTTTGCATTTAATCTGAGTAGAGAAATTCTTGAATACAGCTGCGATCAAATTGAGCCAAACAAAAAGAGAACTATAACAATAACCCTCAGGATTGTAGTTATTATTATGAGAGTTACATTACAAAGAAATGGCAAAGGGTTTCAGAATCAGTGAATTTGGATTTGTGTTAGAGAAAACTGTTGCTGTGCTTCTAAATACTTTGAGATCTCTTTGAACTATGTGCACTCATCTTAAAAAGGATCCTGAAGATTGTCATAACAAAATTGATCAATTACAGCATTAAGATATATGGCTGAGAAAATATATTTCGAAAAGAGATTGTTAAAAATGTATTTGAATTCTTGAAGCTTCAAATTTGGCCATTTGTCTGTCTTTGATGTTTTGTCTTTGTTTTGTTGGAATTAATGTTTGTTTATATGTTGCATGAAACAATAATCCATGTTTAGAATAATGTTTCTAAATCCCAGATTGATTAAAACCTTGAGTTTTCAGGAGAGTTAAGAAGCAGCTTGTTTCTGAGGTAGGTGTGTTAACAGTTTTGCAGTTTAAGGTTCACTGAGATGGGTTGGAATGAAGAAACTGTGGGTCCGCCCGTAGGCTGCCCATCAGAGGTTAGTTCTGCCTGACTCTTCCTACCTACCAGGTTTGTTCATGCCTTTGTTTTCATGGAAATGCTCAGCACCTCCCTTCCTGAGTTCAATTCAATTCAGTTCAATTCAGTTTTATTTATATAGCGCCAATTCACAACACATGTTGTCTCAAGGCACTTCACAACAGTCAGGTACATACATTCCAATTAATCCTAACAATTGAACAGTGCAGTCAGTTAGTTATTTATTCAAATTGGATAAAAAGTTTTTCTATCTAAGGAAACCCAGCAGATTGCATCCAGTCAGTGAGTTGCAGCATTCCCTCCTCCCAGATGAGCATGTAGAGACAGTGGACAGTCACTGGCGTTGACTTTGCAGCAATCCCTCATACTGAACATGCATGTAGCGACAGCGGAGAGGAAAAACTCCCTTTTAACAGGAAGAAACCTCCAGCAGAACCAGGCTCAGTGTGAGCGGCTATCTGCCACGACCGACTGGGGGTTTGAGAGAACAGAGCAGAGACACAAAACGAACACAGAAGCACTGATTCAGAAGTACTTTCTATGGGAAGGAAAAGTAAATGTTAATGGATGTAGCTCCTTTAGTCGTTTCACCTAGAAAGAAAGAACAGATAAACTCTGAGCCAGTTTTCAAGGTTAGAGTCTGAAAGAGAGCACATATAATTAATTACAGTAAAAGCTCAGTCAATTTCCATGTCTAGGAGAGAGAAAGGGTTAAACACTAAAAGACAGGGCTATGTGGATCATCGGTAGAGGGTGAGCATTAAGTTGTTGCCAGCAGAAGCTCGGAGCCAGGCCAGGTGTAGCTTCTAGGAAGAGAAAAGAGAGAACAAGGTTAAAAGCTGAAATAACAGCAAACAATGCAAAATTGGAGAGTAGTGTGAGAATGTAGCGAAGAGGGTGAAAGTGGTCGTTATGTCCTCCAGCAGCCTAAGCCTATAGCAGCATAACTACACAGATAGTTTCAGTTCAGATTATTTAGTTAAACGGCGCTTATTTACAACAATGTCGTCTCAAGGCACCTCACAAAGGGTCCCACTGATGGTCATTGTTATACTAAAAACCACAATGATTGGGATACCTCCCTCTGTCAGACTGATTATAACCATTGGAAAAGAGAAGGGGTCATACAGGTAGCAGAAATGGAGGGTGTGTTTGCACCTCAACCATAACTGAGCCGGTTTAGGCTAAACCTGACTCCCCCTTATTCCAACCAACAGGGAGGGAAGAAGACGGAGGTAAAAAAATAAGGGCTCAGTCAGGGCTCAGTCAGGGCTAACAGGTTTAAGTGAAGCACACTTTGACCTGTAGGGGGGGAGAGGGGTGATGCGCTTCAACAGCATTTAAAGAGCCAGCATCAAAATGAGTTGCTCTGAGCTGCATCTCAGAACAGGGGTAAAAGAGGGGCCTGTTACTTTCATTTGTGTTTCCTCCCCTGTCTACCTCTCAGAGTCACGTGGTAGAGAACAAGGTGGAAGGGAAAAGTGTTTTTGTCAGTGGCTGTATGGGATCACGAGGAATCCACCTGTCACCTCTTTCCTGGGCTGGGCTATGTGTAGGTTAAAAACTGTATTAAAAAGGAGCGGTTTCATACCAGCATCTTGTTTGTGCACAGTTTAGAGACCATGCAACCCTCAAAGAGTGAAAATATTGTCTGGGAGAACTGCAGAACTGCAAAAAGCATCAAGAGGTTTAATTTGTGCATACAGAGTGCTCTTCTCCTAAAGCTTGACAAACAGCTAAATAACTGTCACAAATCTCTCTGGGACTGGTTTCTATGAAGACATGAATGCTCCTATTTTTTTCCAAATTAGCCTTAGTTTGTCACGGAAGGAGGGCAGGTAAAAGAGACAACGTTCAATCTCCTGCAGATAATAATTTACATTTAACTCATGATTATCTGGATCAAATCCCTCTATGCCCCGAGCAAGGGTTGGCGAATATGAGGATAGACCAGATGGACTATGTCCATCTGAAAAGTCGATTTGTTTCTGTTCATGTAATAGTGGATTTGAACTAACATTTGAGGAAACAATTTGACTTTCTGACAATTAAGAGCTTTTCAATTGGTGGACTCGAGCATGTGGTGGTTGGTCAGGTTAAACTGAGTCACCTCAGAACCATGCATTAGTCGCCCGGTCCTTAGGGGGCGACACAGAGTCCGAAGGGAGATTAGTGCGAGTCAGGTTGAGAGGCTGCTCTTTTATCCAATTTGGACCAATTGCACCTACTGAGTCCAGCTCCTGATTGTTTTTGTGGGTGTCCACTGCTATGGGGTAGAGCAGGGCACCACAGAAAACATTCTTATTTCAAAGACTTTCTTTAAGGTCTGTGGAAGTACTCTGGATCAGCTGAACACTTAGAGTCTGTGTACTAAATTTTGGAAAAATGGACTCTAGGTTCTGCATTAGAAACTGCATACCTGTTCTCTGAGTCTGGCTTCTGCTGCGACTGAGGCTGCCGGTGGGATTGATTATGCAAAGATTTTAACTCAGAGGTTAGGTTCTCATCCCTTTGGGATGCAGCCTTCCTAAGCTAACATGCCTTCAGATCCTTGATCTTTGCTTCTCTTTCTCTATCCTAACCCCAGCTTCTGAGAGCTCAAGTTTTACTGCTGAAGAGCAGTGTTAAACAAAGTACTACCTTCTATTACTTGAGTGAAAGTACAGATCCTAATTGTCAAATATTTCTCCAATAAGTTATGCTTTAAAAATACTTAAGTATTCAAAGTACTTTAAAATCTGAAAAAAATTTAAACAATGCATTTCAGTTGAGAGTAGTCAAGAAAAATTGGGAAAACTTTGTGCTATATTGGACAGATCAGTAATTGCAAATATATATTAATGATAAAAATAATAAATTATTCTTATATAGCACTTTTCTAGTCACTCAAAGATGTTTTATAATTTTGTGCATTATTCATTTACTCCTCAGTCACACTTGGAAGTGGAAGCACGGCTGCCACCATGCACCTACGGGTCCTTCTCAAAATATTAGCATATTGTGATAAAGTTCATTATTTTCCATAATGTCATGATGAAAATTTAACATTCATATATTTTAGATTCATTGCACACTAACTGAAATATTTC
Source organism: Girardinichthys multiradiatus (assembly GCF_021462225.1). Taxonomy (NCBI): domain Eukaryota; kingdom Metazoa; phylum Chordata; class Actinopteri; order Cyprinodontiformes; family Goodeidae; genus Girardinichthys; species Girardinichthys multiradiatus. The sequence continues at coordinate 26,201,164 of NC_061796.1, read as the reverse complement.
AGGTCTTTTATTGTCTTAATACGGATGATTTTGGCATACAGCTCATGAAAACCCAAAATTCCTATCTCACAAAATTAGCATATCATTAAAAATGAATCCCAATATACATAACATATTGTTTCACAAAATAAAATAAAACCGAACCTAGTTTAGACATAACAAAATATAAATATAACAAAAAAGAAAATTGGTCAATAAAACAAAGTGCAATAATAAGCAATGTCCTACATTAAAGACGGCCCTATATACAAAATAACCTTGAGACAACATTATGATAATGAATGTAAATTGAGGCAAATGACTGGTTCTCTACATTTAAAAGACGTTCTACAGCCTCACTCGTCTTGGCTTTTTTGCAACAAAGTCATCTATATCATAAGACAGCTGTTTTGAGACTACGTGATTTATATTTAAGATGGAAAGTCCACTGAGACGGTCTTGCACCTTAATAGTTCTCAGGTAGGTTTTAATGAATTTGAGCTTTAACAAGCTCCTTTCAGCAGCAGCAACTGTAACTGGTAGAGTGGTAGAGATTCTCAAAGCTACCCACATATTTGGGTACATTTCTGTGAGCTTCTTGTCATGTAAAAGGGTCGGGACTTACATTGTGTTTGACAGGTTTGATGGTAAATGTGGAAAATTTAGGTAGCAGCTTGAAGAAATTCAACCTGCCAAAGACTATGATGGTGCACTTCTACACAGCCATCATTGAGTCCATCCTCACCTCCTCCATCACCATCTGGTACGCCGCTGCTACAGCCAAGGATAAGGGCAGGCTGCAGCGTGTCATTCGGTCTGCTGAGAAGGTGATTGGCTGCAGTCTACTGTCGCTCCAGGAACTGTACACCTCCAGGACCCTGAAGCGGGCAGGGAAGATTCTGGCTGATCCCTCCCACCCCGGTCACAGACTCTTTGAGACTCTCCCCTCTGGCAGGAGGCTGCGGTCCATCCGGACCAAAACCTCACGCCACAAGAACAGTTTTTTCCCATCTGCCACCAGCCTGGTTAACAAAGCCCGGAAACTACCCTGACACTGTCCCTTTCCCCCACACCCCCCCTTTTTTTGCTGACAGGACACTTGTAACTTGTAACTCTATGAGTTACATTAACGCTCAGCTTGGACTCCTGCTTTACTTGCACAATGATCACCTGCACTGTTGTATTGCTCTTGCATCTTATACTGCTCTATATTTACTCTCACTCACTTAAAACTGTGCACTTATATTTATATTATATTGTAGATATGTTTGTACTGTTTAATTTGTACTGTATTGCACCGACTACACCAAAACAAATTCCTTGTATGTCCAAAAACGTACTTGGCAATAAAGCTTTTCTGATTCTGATTCTCCTCTCTGAGGTAGAGGGGACAGTACCATTTGTTACATCTCTGGTGTCTGAGGTAGAACTGTTTGCAAGTGGCATGGGTTTTGAAGATGCAGGTCTTAAACATTTAAGAAGTGCATCTGAAAACAGATGAATAGATATAAGTATTACCAATAAAACACCACATAAACTTGCCCTGTATCAGTCTAAAAACAAACAGCAAGAGTAGACTGGGGTAAATTGTGAAAAATCAAATTGCATTTTATTGTGATAATATTGTGATGTAGCATAGTGTTGTCTTTTCCTGGTTTAAAGGCTATGTTAGACTACAGTAAAGTGGTGTCATTTTGTGTACTTGCCAGAATGTCCTAGTAGTTTTATTCATATTAGTTATCTTATCCCATATTATGTCCAAATTACAGATAAATATTCATCAAAAATCTCATTATGTAAATATGTTCCAAAATTTATTTTAACTTGGCAATGAAACCTTGGCATTATTATTTTTTATTTTGATGATAGTTTTGTTTCAATAAAAGTGCTTATAACATGATGATGACAGGTTTCTTCACCCTCAGCCTCAAATGAGATATTATTATTCAATTCAATTGAATTCAGTTTTATTTATATAGTGCAAATTCACAACACATGTCGTCTCAAGGCACTTCACAAAGGGTTTGCAATGGTGCGGGGTTGTTGGAGAGGTTAGAGGGAGGAAGGCAGAGGTAAAAATAATTGGAGTGTTGTTTCCTGTTGCATTATGTGGAGGTGGGTAACTTTAAAATGGGCTAAGTCAATTCAATCAAATCAAATAGATTTCAAGTCAGGTACATACATTCCAATTAATCCTAACCATTGAACAGTGCAGTCAGATTCAGTTATTTATTCAAATTGGATTGTATGGGAAGGAAAAGTAAATGTTAATGGATGTAGCTCCTTTAGTCGTTTCATCTAGGAAGAAAGAACAGATAAACTCTGAGCCAGTTTTCAAGGTTAGAGTCTGAAAGAGAGCACATAGAGTTAGTCACAGTAAAGGCTCAGTCAGTAGCTATGTCTAGGAGAGAGAAAGGGTTAAACACTGAAGTGGCTCAGAGTTAATCTGTACTTTCTTTCTAGATGAAACCACTAAAGGAGCTGCATTTATTAACATTTATTTTTCCTTCCCATAGAAAGTACTCCTGGATCAGTGCTTCTGTGTTCCTTTACATTATCTGCCCTGTTCTCTCAAACCCCCAGTCGGTCGTGGCAGATGGCCGCTCACACTGAGCCTGGTTCTGCTGGAGGTTTCTTCTTGTTAAAAGGGAGTTTTTCCTCTCCACTGTCGCTACATGCATGCTCAGTATGAGGGATTGCTTCAAAGTCAATGCTACACTCTTAGAAATGTCTGTAAATTTGCGGCAGAATTCTAGCAGTAACATACTGTTATTAGAAAACCTTCAGTATTACCTTCAGTAATGAACAGGAGAAGACAGAAAAGGACATGTTTTTGAGACATTTGGGTTTGTTTTATTTGAAATTACAAGCCAAACTATTGATACCATCCTCTACCATTAATACTATCTTTAAAGCAAGTTATAATTACCAGTTGACAAATTTGCTGATGTATTTTCTTAATATATTTAAAAACAGCATAATTTCTCCACATAAGGTAAATAAACTTTTTATATTGTATACCTGCTGCCTTCAAATTGCCACACTGTTTATATTTTATCATTTTTTTCATTTTGGATCGTGTTTTTTAGGCGCTTCATTGGGATTAACTCAGAAAGGGGCACAAAGACCAGCCATGGCAAAATGGTGTCCAAAACGACAGGCAAGATAATCAATAGGAAACAGCAGACAATGAATGCACCTGTTTCTACCCTGATCAAAAACCTGATGGACTTTGAGTGGCACTTCATACAGGATAGTTGTTTTTTTTTTTTTTTTTTGGAATTCTTCTGTTTCCAAATCATCTAAGGTCTAAATGATATTTTCTTGTATTTTTCCATGCTGGATGTTACCCTCACCTGCATCTGAAAATGTAAATGCCACTTGGACTCTTGAAAAACAATAATAGTTCATGGTTTAAATCTCTGTTTAGGACAGTACAATATGTGATTTTGGAATTCTTATTGAAGTGTTACTGAGGCCATGAATAATTTTTGATTTTGGGAGTCTTTTATTTAATGATGCCCATGGATATTTCTGTAAGAACCGTGTTTTTTTTTTTGTTTCTAAAATTGGAAAAATGGATCAGTTAAACCCAGTTCAAGACACTGCAAACTGTACTTATTTAATTTTCATTCCAGTGTAAGTGAAACAAATTTTTAACTTTGGATGCCCATTTTGTTTTCTCACTGATTCCCTGAGGCATGGGTATGTGTTTATTTTCTCTAATTTGTTTGAATATAAATGTATATGGTTTGCGGGATAACAGTGCCTTTTAAATAAAAATGTTGTCCTAAAGAATGTTACTTATCTTCTCCTCTTTTGTGTTATGTCATGTAAGTGTTATGCATTTTAAAACTACGCCAATTTTAGCACTACACAAAGTAAAGTACTACTATAACACTGTAAAACTAAGACTCTAAATGTTGCACTTAATTTTTTGCAGTAGCCTAGTGATAAAGTGAATGCTGTAGTAAAACTAAACTTACAGTAAAATACTGGCAGCTACAGATGCCAGTATTTTGCATTGTGGCCAAACAGTTCGATTTTGGTTTCATCTGACCAGAGCACCTTCTTCCACTTGTTTGGTGTGTCTCCCAGGTGGCTTGTGGCAAACTTTAAACAAGACTTTTTATGGATATCTTTGAGAAATGGCTTTCTTCTTGCCACTCTTCCATAAAGACCAGATTTGTGCTGTGTACGATCTCTTGGCTGCATTTCTGATCAGTCTTCTCCTTGTTCGAGATGAAAGTTTAGAGGGACGGCCGGGTCTTGGTAGATTTGCAGTGGTCTGATACTCCTTCCATTTCATTATGATTGCTTGCACAGTGCTCCTTGGGATGTTTAAAGCTTGGGAAATCTTTTTGTATCCATAACCGGCTTTAAACTTCTCCACAACGGTATCTTGGACCTGCCTGGTGTGTTCCTTGGTCTTCATGATGCTCTTAGCGCTTTGAACAGAACCCTGAGACTATCACAGAGCAAGTGCATTTATATGGAGACTTGATTACACACAGGTGGATTCTATTTATCATCATCAGTCATTTGGGACAACATTGGATCATTCAGATATCCTCACTAAACTTCTGGAGTGAGTTTGCTGCTCTGAAAGTAAAGGGACCGAATAATATTGCACACCCCACTTTCAGTTTTTTATTTGTTAAAAAGGTTTGACACATCCAATAAATTTCATTCCACTTCATGATTGTGTCCCACTTGTTGTTGATTCTTCATAAAAAATTTGAATTTTATATCTTTATGTTTGAAGCCTGAAATGTGGCAAGAGGTTGACCAGTTCAAAGGGGTCAAGTACCTTCGCAAGGCACTGTGTATACAGGTCCTTCTCAAAATATTAGCATATTGTGATAAAGTTCATTATTGTCCATAATGTAATGATGAAAATGTAACATTCATATATTTTAGATTCATTGCACACTAACTGAAATATTTCAGGTCTTTTATTGTCTTAATACGGATTATTTTGGCATACAGCTCATGAAAACCCAAAATTCCTATCTCACAAAATTAGCATATTATTAAAAGGGTCTCTAAACGAGCTATGAACCTAATTATCTGAATCAACGAGTTAACTCTAAACACCTGCAAAAGATTCCTGAGGCCTTTAAAACTCCCAGCCTGGTTCATCACTCAAAACCCCAATCATGGGTAAGACTGCCGACCTGACTGCTGTCCAGAAGGCCACTATTGACACCCTCAAGCAAGAGGGTAAGACACAGAAAGAAATTTCTGAACGAATAGGCTGTTCCCAAAGTGCTGTATCAAGGCACCTCAGTGGGAAGTCTGTGGGAAGGAAAAAGTGTGGCAGAAAACGCTGCACAACGAGAAGAGGTGACCGGACCCTGAGGAAGATTGTGGAGAAGGGCCGATTCCAGACCTTGGGGGACCTGCGGAAGCAGTGGACTGAGTCTGGAGTAGAAACATCCAGAGCCACTGTGCACAGGCGTGTGCAGGAAATGGGCTACAGGTGCCGCATTCTCCAGGTCAAGCCACTTTTGAACCAGAAACAGCGGCAGAAGCGCCTGACCTGGGCTACAGAGAAGCAGCCCTGGACTGTTGCTCAGTGGTCCAAAGTACTTTTTTCGGATGAAAGCAAATTCTGCATGTCATTCGGAAATCAAGGTGCCAGAGTCTGGAGGAAGACTGGGGAGAAGGAAATGTCAAAATGCCAGAAGTCCAGTGTCAAGTACCCACAGTCAGTGATGGTCTGGGGTGCCGTGTCAGCTGCTGGTGTTGGTCCACTGTGTTTTATCAAGGGCAGGGTCAATGCAGCTAGCTATCAGGAGATTTTGGAGCACTTCATGCTTCCATCTGCTGAAAAGCTTTATGGAGATGAAGATTTCATTTTTCAGCACGACCTGGCACCTGCTCACAGTGCCAAAACCACTGGTAAATGGTTTACTGACCATGGTATCACTGTGCTCAATTGGCCTGCCAACTCTCCTGACCTGAACCCCATAGAGAATCTGTGGGATATTGTGAAGAGAACGTTGAGAGACTCAAGACCCAACACTCTGGATGAGCTAAAGGCCGCTATCGAAGCATCCTGGGCCTCCATAAGACCTCAGCAGTGCCACAGGCTGATTGCCTCCATGCCACGCCGCATTGAAGCAGTCATTTCTGCCAAAGGATTCCCGACCAAGTATTGAGTGCATAACTGTGCAGGATTATTTGAAGGTTGACATTTTTTGTATTAAAAACACTTTTCTTTTTTTGGTCGGATGAAATATGCTAATTTTGTGAGATAGGAATTTTGGGTTTTCATGAGCTGTATGCCAAAATCATCCGTATTAAGAAAATAAAAGGCCTGAAATATTTCAGTTAGTGTGCAATGAATCTAAAATATATGAATGTTAAATGTTCATCATTACATTATGGAAAATAATTAACTTTATCACAATATGCTAATATTTTGAGAAGGACCTGTATACATATATTTGAAATTGGGGGCCTGTTTTTATAAATTCCATCTGACCATCCATCCATCCATGCAAAGCATCAACCTCAGAAGATAAATGGTAAATGGACTGAACTTATATAGTGCTTTTCCAGTCATACAGACTGCTCAAATCACTTTACACTAGAGCCACATTCACCCAATCACACTCACTAACAATCACACATTCATACACTGATACGCAGAACGGTAGGCAACTTGAGGTTAAGTGCCTTGCCCAGGGGCACATCGAACCCACAACCTTCTGATTGCAAGACGACTACTCTTCCTACTGAGCCACAGTCGCCTCTAAGATGATGTCCTGATGTCTTTATAAGCAGTGACCCAGTGGGTCAGGGCTGTGCTTGGGACCTTTTCCCAGTATAACATGTATGAAAAACCTACCAAGGAATGTGTCCAGAAGAAGTATACCCAGATGCCCAAACAAAATCACCTGCCTCTTTCAACCTGGGGAAATGGTAAATCTACTCTGAACTCCTCCTGAAGATGCATTCAGTAGTCATTTGTATTGCAGTCTTATTCTTTAGGTATCATCTGAAGCAGTTGATTATCTATGTTGACCATTGGTGATGTTTGGAACGTGGAACAAAGCCATGCAATGTGGACAGCAGGTCTTCAATGCATGGAAAAAGCAGATATGCAGTGTGTATCCCCCTAAACTGGAGTCCCTCTGCATTCTATCAGCAACTATAAATTCTGTCTAGAAAAGTTAAAAACAGAATTACTGACATATGGTAACCCTGGCAGAGTCCAAAACTCACCAGTTTGACACATCCAATAAATTTCATTCCACTTCACGATTGTGTCCCACTTGTTGATTCTAAAAATTAGAATTTTATATCTTTATGTTTGAAGCCTGAACTGTGGCAAGAGGTTGAAACGTTCAAGGTGGCCAAATCCTTTCGCAAGGCACTGTATATATATATACATTCAATTCAGTTTATTTATATAGCGCCAATTCACAACACATGTTGTCTCAAGGCACTTCACAAAGTGAAGTCCAAAACTCACCAGAAACAAGTCTGATTTATTTTTAGCATTGGTCCCACTCCAGGTTTACAGAGGCTCTCAGTGAGCAGCCTGAAACCCCATATTTCCTAAGGGTCAACTAAACCAGAAAACACATGAGACATGGTCATATGCCTTCTCCAAATCAACAAAACACAGGAAGCTTGGGCAAACTTCTTTTTCTCCTGCTTAAACATTCTTTTGTGGGCAAAAAAGCTGTTCTGATTTTTTAATGCTTTCAGTTGACTTTTCCTGGTTTGATTAATCCCGTATTCTGCAATCCCTCGGCAGGTCCAGTTGTATATGATCCCCAGCCTTTCAGTTGGGAAACAAAAATCTGCTGAAGTCTGTCAATCTGTTAGTGTGGACTCCTAGTCTTTTCAAAATCTGTCAATACTGTGAAAGTCATGTAACTGGTCCTCAGCATAAGGGTTCTAAAGAAACCCTCTTCCATCAAGCGAGAAATACCAGAACATTTCATATGTTCATTTCATATGTTCATTTGGTTTGTTTCACATTACACTTCTAAAGTGTAACTGGACCCAAACTGCACAGAAAATGTCACACAACTAAAAAAAGCTGGTCATTTAGGGTGATAACGCAAGAAACTGCCTAGAATGAGCAGCAGGTGAGACAGGAAGTTATCCAGCATGTTGCCCTGTGTAAAGAAGAATGCAATTGTGCAGATATGGACAGTGGACAGCCAGAGACTAAGATGTTCTGCTGTGCTTACAAAGACAAAAGCATGGATTTAACAGTTTTTAGATCACTAAACATCAACAATAGCACATTCTAGATCATCAAATTATCATAGCAAACACATTATGACTTGGGGATTTAAAAATAATCTTTCAGTTCTAAATCATATTATTAAATAAAACATCATAATTTACTGCATTATTAAAGCTTTAGCTTGTCACAAAAGGAACGATTGCACAACCTATATTTGTCAGCCAGTTTTAAAGAATAAATTGTCTCTTCATGGTCTTAGTCTATAGAGAAATCATTTATTCTCCTGAAAAAAGACAATATACAACAGGTGACACTGTGCATGACCTGAAAGGGGAATAATGTTGCATCTTAGGGGTCTCTTTGTATCACAATCTTGGTGTGTGCTGGTGTTTTGAGTGTGAATATAAGATCTTGAGTGTGAGATTTTTTCCTGCCTAGAGGATCTTCCCTGGAAGGCATGGCTGACTGCTGCAGCAGATATCACACCAGCTGGTGATTCCCTCATGCAGAAACAGCATTTGATCTAAGTCTCCGAAAGTAATTATCAGCAATGAAAACTCTCCCCTGTAACAAGCTTATTCGGCCAAATAATTACAAACTTGAAGGGAAAAATTACCAAAACTCTGTGTCACTTCCATTATAAAACTGACAGCAATATGCAAGCCAGTCAATGTTAGTGTTACCATTACATGAGTGGCAAAGACTGAAGGATCAGTCTTCGATGCTCAGCCTTACCGGTAGTCAAGCCAAACCATGTGTTTTTGGGAATACTTTGCTTATGCTTGTTTTTAAAGTTTGCCTTGGATGCTTTGGATTCATGCTTAGTGTTTTTCTGTGCTTTCCAGATTGTTTGTTTCTTATGGCCTCACGCCTCATCAAGTTACCTAGTTGCCAAACCTTGCCAAGTTATTTAGCCAAGCCTCTTCTGTTAGGGCTTGCGAGATAGAGGACCCCGGAATGCAGCAGGCAGCATGACGGTAAGTGCAAAACAATTTAATAAAACACATTTTAAAAAACTCACTCTCAGAAGAGGCAGGAACAAAACAAATAAACGGACAGGCAGGACAGGCTTGGCATGATCCACAAAACAAGAAATGAGCATGATCTGAGAATGTTTTCGCGAGGAATAAAGAGGACAGGTGTGTATATATGGAGTGTGACCAGGTGAAACAAGAAGACAGATTAACTAGGTGCAGGTGAACCGGATAACGTTAATTGACAGAAGAACAAAACATGGCTGGAGCAAAACAGAGACTCGTGAACACAAACTAACAGAAACTAGAAAAACATGAAACAAAAGCATAACCAGATCCGAAAACCAAACTTGACAAAACATGAACGAGACGACAAAACTAAAGCATGACCAGAAAAACAAACAGAAACATGATTCAAAAATCTAACCAGAATAATAATAATAAGCAGAAGAACGATTCAAAACCTTAACTGAGAAAAACATAAAGAAAAAACCCGAAACCAAAAAACCAAACAAACCCAAATCATAACATCTTCAAGACAAATCCTTAAGAAGCCTGTCCTCGGTCTTTTGCCGCAGCACCTGCGCCCTCAGCTCTTACCTGCCTGCCCACCCTCAAACTCCCCTTTTTCTCAAATCACCAGTCAAACGCAGCTCCACCCACACTGTTTCCACTGTTCTTTTACATGACACAGGCGCAAAGTGTAATGGTTTGAAAATGCCCTTGGCTTTGTTGTCATGTAGACAGGAAAAATTGAATCTTTCTTATGCCCGGTATGACAGAAATCAGTGGAAGACAAAGATATAAACAACGTTGGATTGTAGAGTACTTATTTTTGCTGCTGACTCTTTTAAATTTAATGACGGCCAACCAAGCGTTTCCAACCATGTTTTCGAGTTTCGAAAAACTATACTGCCAAATAGTGGCGTGGCAGGGGAATTATACCATTTTCACATCTCTACTGGTGAACAGAGATTGCAACTAAAATGTAATTAAAATTCCTGTTTTCAATAAATCATTGTCGTGTAAACAGGTCAGGAAGCTTTTGAGAAAAATTACACTTTATGCTACAGGTCTGTAAATGCTTCTACAACTACTAAACATGTTTATAAAATGAATATGATGTTAAAATGACTACATTTCGATTCTAATTCTGTTGCCTTTTTCAATTTTTCATCATATCCGTTGTAAACACCAAGCTGAATCCATGTTCTATAGTACTACATGTACTTGTCCTTCGCTAAAAATAATCTCATCCTGATGCCTTATTTGGGCATTTGATTTTTTTTCCAGATGTAACCCACAAAAGCATTTTTTCCTAAAGTTAACCCCTTAAACCAAAATACAGGGGAATGCATCAACAGTGCATGTCTGGGTTTGTGAGAAAGCACAAGAGAATAAAAGAAATCATAAGCGATTGACTAGTCATTATGACTGAGGTGCAGTGTTTGAACAACCTGGATCGGTTCAACACATGACTGATAATTAGACTGCTTAAAAGATGGAGCTGTTCTAAAATTATATGGCTGAATAGTACACTCTGGAAGCACAGCTATTTAAAATTGTATCTGTCCCATATTCTCTCTCCTGTAGTAATGATGTGCTTTAAATGTTCTTTAGTAGAAACTGAATTCCTAAATGTACATTTTATGGTGATGCGAACTATTCCAAACCACTTATGCCATGTAACAGAAGTGTGGAATGGAGTCAATTGTCTCATTCCACCACCTAAAACATGCAACATGGATCAGAGGTGTGGATTTATGATTGAGAAAAAAAGGGCTGTACTATACTGTAAATACTCTATGATGCATATTCCTGTAAAATATACTCCAATATTTGTGAGACACTTCTGATTCTTCTTAACTGAAGACCTATCGATGTCGATACCAACTTGATTTAGTTCTATTTCCTGCTTTCACCGCATACTGTATGATCTGACAGACAACCTCTACCTACCAGCCACAGAACAACTGTGAAATGAAAGGCAGAAAGCGAAATTAGCGGTTAAGCAGAAAATAAACAAATGCTTAAAGCAAACACAATGCTAATCAATGCAAGTAAACAGTTGTATACTTTATTAAGCAATATGGCTAAAATTCAACAGTAGCATGAAATGACATCTAAGAAGGTTGCAAATACCTCTTGGTGTGTTTTATTCACTGACCTACCAGATGTTTTGTCCTTTTCATAAAAACTTCATTCAATGAACACTCTGCAAAGAGGGAGCATATGTGGGCCATTTGTTTTGTCAGAATGCTTCTCAACATCCTACTAATTTGCTTCCTGGAAGATAGACCAAAATCTTCCCTCGTTGTGGAAATCCATCCTAATTATTCACATTATGAAGTGAGCGTCATGGTGAAAACCATCACACACATCTTACTAACTCACCTCCCCATAATCTGTAGCACAGTTCCAGCAGCTCTTTGTTCTGTGTGTGATTAAAAATGTCTATAGGAATTATGGTTTGCAACAGGAAAACAGAAAAAAAAAACAATACTACCTCAGGCGGCACTTTCCTGAAAACAGAATGAATTTTACAGTAAAAATAAATGCATGGGATTAGGAACATGCCTGAAATCCATGTGTGCCTCAGAATGTTTTTTGCGCTTTGTTGGGCTCCTACAATTATTGGTGTGTTCATGTTTGTTTAGCAATGTTAATCAATACATATTGCTCCCTACAAGGTAGAATGTATTAATTTGTCTATTCAACAGTTTTCTCCATATGTTGGTCTGGTGAGTTGCATTTATGGATGCTGCCCTACACTGTGTTCAATAAGGATAGTGTCAGCAGTGTTCCTCAACCCATGCAATAATTTCCAATACAGCATCCAGTCTGATTTCAGTGTGATGCTGCCTGAGCCTACAGAGAAAACATAATGCAAAGTGATTAAATGATTTACAATTGGTATACAGATGTAAAAAATCTTATAACTTGCAATATTTATTAGAAACAAATGCAGATATATGGAAAAATTGCATTTTGGGCAATGCTATTTTTTGCATCATTATAACTATGATGGGAATGGGATGCTCATCATAGTTATGATGTACCTTGTAAAGGAAAAGAAAGAGTTTTTGTATCTGTTAGAAAGTTAAATGGTCTCCAATTTTCATCAAATTAAATGTTCTTGTTCTTGAAGGTTGCATACACTTCCGCCTCTCAGCACACAGACTGAACACTGTTCGAATTCTGTAGAGCAGGAGCAGGGAACCATTCTTTCTTAGAGGTCTTTTAAAGTTTTAGAACATCCTCTGATTGCCCACAATCAATTTGAAAAAAACCTATGATGCAACATTAATAAACAAATTATTATATAATAGATTTGCACTTTTACTGAAAATCTATGATATAAATAATAAAATAAAGTATTTTTCTTTGAATATGAACAGATCTGGTGTTTCGAAAGATTAATACTTTCATCACAGTGACATGATGTGATGGTTGGGCTGCCTCTCTTTAGCCTAGTGTAATTTGCCATATCAGTGACCCTGTCTGCAACTGTTCTACTGAACAAACTGATGCTTTCATATCTTTGTGGGGACATAGCTGCTCTTCAGCAGCAATAATGTACAAAATCTCACGGTTCACAGTGAAAAATGCTGCATTCAACATTGACTTTTCCTTTTTTGCAGTCATCATTATTGATACCTGTTACTTCTTACCACTCATGTAATGTTGATACTGACCCTGACTCTGGTTTTATCATGGAAATATCACTGGTAATCTGTAGTTGTTCTCTTCAAGTTTGAAATTATTTTATTTGTTTTAAATTGGGCAAATAAAATGGTTCTGAGGGCTGTGAATGGCCTGGCCTAAAGGCCAAAGGTTCCCCACTGTCGTGTTCTGTGGTTTAGAGTGATCAACGTGCAGACAAGAGCTAGGCAGCAGCATGATTAAAGGAGTCTTCTTCTTTGTTCAAAGAATGATCCAAAACAAAACCAAAACACTCCATGTACAAGATCTCCAAAGACTTACATGAGTTTACTCTGCAGGAACATAGTAATACAAAGAACACAGTCGAGGGTAGTGAACGGGGATTCGAACGGTAGGAACCAACGAAGAACAATCAAAACCAGAGAGCTTATAAACAGAGGGGAGTGAGGTATGAACCAATGAGAAACAGAGGCAGGTAATCAGAGGAGAATGGAAAACAGATGTGGACCAGGTAGTAGAGAACTGAGGGAATGTGAATAGTTGCTAAGGTGACAAGGCTAGAAACAAATCATGAGGGAAACTAGATAAGACCATAACCAGAGAACCTGACTACAAAAACAAAACTATAAATAACAAAGTTCAAGGAAACTAAGCAAAACTATGGACGAAGATAATAAACCAAAAGAGACATAAGAACCTAGAATAATCATTAACTAAAGTAAACCGAGAAACTAGAGGTAATAGAAGAAACATCAAAACCTAATAATTAACAAAGAACCCATAAAGAAACTGTGACCCAAAATAAACAAAACCTAAACCACAGAAAGGGAAAAAGGACGAGGAGGAACAGAGAAAATAAAATGGTAAACAAAGAGTGCAGGTAAACAACTATTTAAACATAAATAAACACAGATATACTAAAAGGAAAACTCAACTAGAAACTACAAGAAAGACAAGAGAACTAGAATACAATGAATATAATAATAGTTATAAGAAAACCATAATAAATAATAGAAAATAAACTACTAAAAGAACTTAGAGAAATTCCAAACTAATAGAAAACATAAGACCACAACAAAACCAAAGATGTCGTTTCACGACACCCTCTCCTGCTCTAAACCTATGCTGCCTGGATGAATTTCTTGTACATGTGAAGACACAAGATATTAGGGATGCTTCTGTATTAACAAACCTAACTGATGGTTTTAGGCAGATGGCAGATGTGGCTTTCATATGATGGTGTATCGGACGGGATGTTGAACCCAGAATCAGTCTGTATAACCACATCAGTCTGACACATGAGCCACAACCAAAGAACCAGAGAATCTGTGATCCCTGTGAAAATATGCAGCCTGCTAAAGATACAAATTATGAAAAGCTTAAAACTCTTTATGATATGTTTATAGTTTTCTGTGAAGAAGACATGATATTTAAGTCAGGTGCTTAATAAATATGTATATAGGACAGGGAAAGCTAGTATAAATGCAACAATTTTAGGATGAACTGGAAGGCAGTTATGAATTTGCAGATAGAATCCACCCAACAGCATGTGTTTCAAAGTACGCTTTGATTATCACACAATGTTTATACTTATTATAAGGGGGACATATGCAAAATCCACTTTTTAGCCATTAAACACATTTTGCTGTGTACTTGGAGTCTGTAGGACAGCAGAAAAGTTTAATTTAGTCTCTCCAGGTGCTGCATAGATATCTTTATATTCTGTTTGGGTCATATTTTTCAATCCGTTAAGTTTTATCTATCATCAGTTACATTTTTCCCACTGTTACGTCACAGTATTTGTGCGGAACAGCTGAATAAGATCATGGACTTCTGGCTGATCAATTTTGCATATCCCCCATTTTTATTTCTCACTGATTTTAAAGTCCAAGCTCATGTATAAAAATTAAATTTTTCATTTGAAATGTTCTCACATCTGTGGGGAAATTCCTTTTACTCACACTTCAGGGACGAGTGCCTTCAGCAATCTCAAGCAGAATCAACAAGGATTTGCTGAAAGACTTCATCTGACTAAGGGGTCAGTTCCCTCTATCTATGGAAACAACAGACACAGCAAAGCATTAAGCTGCAAATGACGCTAAAATGACAACAAACTTTATTTTAGACATGAAGTTATTGTGTGTTGATATGATGTCCTTGCCATTGTTTTGATAGCAGTAGCATCATGCCTTCTGTTTATGTTAGTGCTGTGTGCTGCTTTTAACTCCTTTATTACCATATTTTCCTCAAGTGTGTTTTGAATATTCTTATTACATCAACAGTTTTGCATTATTTTTGCTGTTTTTGTCTTGTTTCTGCGCTGCTAGATAATGGTATCTCTGTTATCAAGCTACAAAAATGGCCGCACGGATTAAAGGGGAGTGCTGTTTGACCTGAAGGGGGGCAGACTGTAAAGTACCTCATTTGCATTTAAAGAGACCTCACCAAAACAAGTTGCTTTCAGATGCACCTCAGAACAGGGGTAAAAAAGGGGCCTCTGGAGCTACAATAACAAGGAATTCAGGCCAAAGCATTACAATTCCACTTTATATAGACCACAACTGAATGTTTTAAAGTGTGTTTAACATGCTTTTCCCACAAATGCAGAAAATGAAAGAAAACACCTTAATAATGAAGGAATTGGGCAGTAATTGACATAATAGGAATAAAGATGCGATAAAAGGGGAAGTCCCCGGTCATTCATAGTGTGAGCGTCAATGATAAACGGTTCAGGTAGAAGCCAAGTTGCGTTAAAAACAACCTTAATATGATGAAACAGTGCATTGCTGGTGGTGGCAGCAATACTACGACAGCAGCCATTAGTCTGCAGTACTTTCCTGAAGTGAAGAGGATCAGAGGTGCCTGGATTAGAGCTGGAAAACTGAGTACCTCCAAACCCTCGACCCTGACAAAAACAACCCATTCTGTGGAAGTTAAACCATTCATTTTTCTTTGTATGCATCCAGATATTTTCATGTTTTGTTCTATGGTGGGTGAGTTCAGTGAAGCTATATTTGTTGCCTAACTTGCTGCATTTAATGTTTACTTGCTCAGTTTATAATACCTTAGTTAACCCAGTAACTGATCTGATTGATCTAATGTTAACAACTGTTAATATACTGTATACTGTGTGTGTATTTATTTAAGATCTAGTCCGTATTTAGAAAATCCGGATGTTGTGATCGTTCTGTTTTCTGGTGGCACGGTAGGATTCATACATATTGACTCTGGTGGCACACTGCAGCACTTGTGCTCTGTCGTCTGATGAAAGCTGACTTTCTTCCCCTGGCTCGCTGTGTCTCTCAGTGACAGTGACTGAAATATATCTAAAGAAATATCTGATTCTTCCCTGCTGTCTGTGTTGCTGGCCTTTGTAGGGGGGTTCCCCTGTGAGGTCATAAAAGAATGCAATAAAATCACAAAGTTGTAGTCTGGAAATGCCTTTTTAGTAAAATTTAGGACCATATATCTCAACAACTGTTCATTTCAGTGGCATGAATTTCCTTTCAAAAATACTTTATCAATGTTTCCTTTCCATAAATGTAATTGGATTTATCATGAAAATGTGATGTCACAGGCACTTTACATGTGAAAATGAAGAATTTAAAAGCAGCATATGTCCCCTATAATATGTGGCTCTTGACTTGAAAAGAGATCCATGACTGAATGTGAGAACAGTAGAGCACTACTTACAGAGCAAAGATAAAACTTTACCGAACAATTTATTTTTCATCTCTTTCCTGACTTACGTCCTTGCTTGAACTGGACCTCTGGAGTTACTGTAATGTGATATGTGACACTAAATAAATACTCTGAACAGACTCAGAGACCAGTATATGATTCTTTAAGATTTTGTGTGTTAAATATTATTTTTTTATATTAACTCAAGTTTTAATATTATAAAGTGTAATACTTAACTTTATATACAGTATCCATAGTCTATAACCTAGGCTACACCAGGTCAGCAGTCCATCACAGGGACAGTACATTTTACGGCGCTGTGGAATCATTTGCAGTAATAAACCAGTATTATTAACTTCACATGTTTTTCCTGGTTTCTCAGAATCTTAACTGGCACTTTCTTTTTAGACAATTCCTTAATCTGGAAAACTCTCCACTGCTTGTCTCCATAATCCAAAAGTGACAGTAACAATTTGTCAGCTGTGCTCATCTATAGAAGTTACGTTTGTGTCCTGTTCTAGTTTCTCTAGTATCTTTATACAACAAACTGATAACTGAACTGCAGACACACCACCCACTGACAACAGGCTGAACTGTCAAAAAACAGTAGTCAAGATGCACTAGCATCAACCCACTAACTACATACCCATGGCAGTTTCTGCAGCAGCGACAGCCACATTATCACAAAGCCAAGAAAACCCACCGGCAGTTACAGAGTCATAGTCACCCAGCCTCACTGTTGATTTCAATACAACAGTTTGTCTCCAAACATCAGCAGTAGAAAACCCAGTTGCATGTGTGATGCAGTTGGATTGGTCATATACAATATTTGTTATTCATTTAGATTTCATTTTTTATGTATTGATTAGAGAGATTTTCCACTTGATGTAGAAAGAAAAATCATAATTTATTCTAGAACATTTCTGTGATGTTGTGGGGCTATCGTGGTTGACATGCCTCTTCAACAATGCGTGGCGGTCCGGGACAGTGCCTCTGGACTGACACACCGGGGTGGTGGTCCCCCTTCATAAGAAGGGTGACCGAAGGGTGTGTTCCAACTAAAGGGGGATCACATGCCTCAGCCTCCCTGGTAAGGCCTACGCCAGGGTATTGGAGAGAAGAGTCCGGCTGATAGTCGAACCTTGGCTTCAGGAGGAGCAGTGTGGTTTCCGTCCCGGCCGTGGAACACTGGACCAGCTCTATACCCTCTACAGGGTACTTGAGGGTTCATGGGAGTTTGCCCAACCAGTCCACGTGTTTTGTGGACCTGGAGACTGTGTCTCTCATGGTGCCCTGTGGGAGGGTGCTCCAGGAGTACAGAGTCGGGGGCCCTTTATTAGGGGCCATTCAGTCTCTGTACAAGCAGAGCAGGAGTTTGGTCCACATTGCTGGCACTAAGTCAGATCTGTTCCCGGTGCATGTTGGAACTTCAGCAGGGCTGCCCTTTGTTACCGATCCTGTTCATAACTATTAAAAGAAAGGGGGGAGGGGGTCTGGTTTGGTGACCAGTGGATTTCGTCTTTTCTTTTTGCAGATAACGTGATGCTGCTGGCCCCTCTCTAGCCAAGACTTACAGCATGCACTGGGGTGGTTCGCAGCCGAGTGTGAAGTGGCGGGGATGAAGATCAGCTCCTCCAAGTCAGAGGCCATAGTTCTCGACCGGAAAAGGGTGGCTTGTCCTCTTCAGGTTGGAGGGAACTTCCTGCCTCAAGTGGAGGAGCTGTGCCGGTCCGTTGTGGTGAGGAAAGAGCTGAGCCGAAAAGCAAAGCTCTCGATTTACCAGTCGATCTACGTTCCTACCCTCAACTATGGCCATGGACTTTGGGTAATGACTAAAAGAACGAGATCCCGGATACAAGCCACTGAAATGAGATTCCTCCATAGGGTGGCCTTTAGAGATGGGGTGAGGAGCTCGGCCATCCGGGAGGAGCTTGGAGTAGAGCCGCTGCTCCTCTACATCGGGACGAGCTAGTTGAGGTGGCTCAGGCCTCTATACCGGATGCCTCCTGGATGCCTCCATTGGGAGGTGTTCCAGGGACTTCTCACCGGGAGGAGGTCCAGGGGACAGCCCAGGACACGCTGGAGGGACTATGTCTCTCAGCTGGCCTGGGAACACCTTGGGCTCCCCACAGAGGAGCTGGAGGAGGTGTCTGGGGAGAGGGACGTCTGGGTGTCTCTAATGAGTCTGCTGCCCCCGCAAACCGGTCCCGTATAAAGCGGAAGATGCCGAGTTATTTATCATGGAAAAAGAGGGAGGTAACAATTTGAAGAGGTTGCCAGTCTATCACCAGGAAAACACAGAGGCGAAAATATTTTGCATGCTTCCTCCATGTTGTGAAGGAATATTGTTAGCCACTGTTCTGCTACACAGTCCATTATAGGCTTCCAAATATTTTATTGATATTTAATGTTGCTGTTTTAACTTCATCCTTTTTAACGTTATTTTTATGTTAAATCTAAAGAGAAGCACAACTATTTGGACCTCAAGGTACAGAGTGATTCATTGTTAATCGTTTTTGACAGTGATATGCTTTTTAACAGATCAGACATTGCTAATTGGTTTTGATCTAATGTTTGCTTATGTTCTCTCTCTGTGGTTTAGTTTGTAGAAAGGGTCATAACACTGCAAGATACTGCAAATATGAACTGTATATATTAAAAAGTGGTGTTTCTCTGGGAGGTCTTCCTAGACTTAGCATGAAGGCATTTAAGGTGCTCTTCTGGATGGGATAGGTCTGGACTCTAAGAATCAAATAGACTCCCCCTTGCATCTTTCTGCAGAGGGGCCTAACACACAAAAAAAGAAACAGGTCAAAAACAAAATCTACATTCATACAGCCATACACCAACAACCCAATTGGTTAGAATTGCCCACAGGTCAATCATTCTATTATATTAAATTCCTTTCAATCAAGCCCAGTTGAATTAAGTTATGACCTAATTTCAGCAAATGCAGTCAGAATTATTTAAATTTTATGATTTAAAAAAATTGTTTACTTACCAAAAAACTGATTACAATTAATTTTCACATCACATCTGAGTAATATTTTTGTTTCTCCCATTACCATCCCTGGTCTGATTTATGCATTGTCAGTTTATTGGCAGAATACAAGAAGAACACTGAAAAGCAAGTTTTAAAGCAACACTGATCAGTTTGTTTCCAATTTACCATTCACATTCTGAGGACCTTTTAATGCCCAGTAGTTTTTTTTTTTTACTTTAGGTACTCGTACTCGTACTCGTCGTCTTCCGCGACCGGGTCGCGGGGGCAGCAGACTCAGGAGAGACGCCCAGACGTCCCTCTCCCCAGACACCTCCTCCAGCTCCTCCAGGGGGAGCCCAAGGCGTTCCCAGGCCAGCCGAGAGACATAGTCCCTCCAGCGTGTCCTGGGCCGTCCCCTGGGCCTCCTCCCGGTGGGACGTGCCTGGAACATCTCCCGAGGAAGGCGTCCAGGAGGCATCCGGTATAGATGCCCGAGCCACCTCAACTGGCTCCTCTCGATGTGGAGGAGCAGCGGCTCTACTCCGAGCCCCTCCCGGATGGCTGAGCTCCTCACCCTATCTCTAAGGGAGTGCCCGGCCACCCTATGGAGGAAGCTCATTTCAGCCGCTTGTATCCGGGATCTCGTTCTTTTGGTCATGACCCAAAGTTCATGGCCATAGGTGAGGGTAGGAACGTAGACCGACCGGTAAATTGAGAGCTTTGCTTTTCGGCTCAGCTCTCTCTTCACCACAATGGACCGGCACAGCGCCCCCATTACTGTGGCAGCTGCACCGATCCGTCTGTCGATCTCCCGCTCCATTCTTCCCTCACTCGTGAACAAGACCCCGAGATACTTAAACTCCTCCACTTGAGGCAGGAACTCCCCTCCAACCTGAAGAGGACAAGCCACCCTTTTCCGGTCGAGTACCATGGCCTCGGACTTGGAGGAGCTGATCCTCATCCCAGCCGCTTCACACTCGGTGTGTGAAAGAAATCTGCTTGGCACATCAGGATCATACCTGATGGTTGTCTTTGAATATTGGTAGTTCATACTTTGTCTTTGCCCACAGTGATGTCGTCCAGAGAAGATTCATTTGGGATGCAGCTGATGTGGCTATAAAGAATACTAGAGATGACAACTCGAACATGAGATATTCACATAAATAAAACTCAAACTGATGCATTGTATTTTACATGCAATGCCCACAGTGTATTTGTATGTTTGTGTGTGTGTGTGTGTGTGTGTGTGTGTGTGCGTGTGTGTGTGTGTGTGTGTGTGTGTGCGTGTGTGTGTGTGTGTGTGCGTGTGTGTGTGTGTGTAGGAAGAATGGAGGGAGGGGTTCTAGGTCCCCCGATGGTAGAAAAAAATAAAGAAAATATGAATGAATCATTCTCTCACTCATGTTTTCTGCGGCATAGCTAGATTTTAGTGGACACCAGTCATGCATACATTTATGTGGGGCAGGGTGGTTACATGTCAGTGGAAGAGATCCCCCAAAGACGAAAAACGAGCAAATAAAGTGAGAGAGTATATGAGACTTATTTATAAGCTGAAGTCTCACTAGGTGATACTGCTGTATCACCTTACTGCTGTTCAGCAGCACTTCAGGTACAATTTAAGAGCATAAAACACACCTGTACGCTATGCTTTTAAAATACTGTGTGCCTCACTCATGACAATCTGTATGCAATTAACTTTACAAGTATAGATTATTCAAAATGTTACTTTTATTTTGCAGACCAGCTAGAAGTATTGAGAAAGAAAGAGAGAGAGAGATCGTGAAGGACAAGAACAGTGATGGCACTGAAGTCAAGAGAAGCCATTTCATTATTTTTTCTGCCCTAATCCAAGGATTTGGATTTTATATTTTCAGTACAACCTTTATCAGAG
The DNA here is from genome assembly GCF_021462225.1 of Girardinichthys multiradiatus. Taxonomy (NCBI): domain Eukaryota; kingdom Metazoa; phylum Chordata; class Actinopteri; order Cyprinodontiformes; family Goodeidae; genus Girardinichthys; species Girardinichthys multiradiatus. The sequence goes on along the minus strand of NC_061796.1, from coordinate 26,179,781 downwards.
AATCCTAGTCAAAGAATAGGTCCAAATGATTTGTAGTATACTAAGATTAATTGTCATATCCCTAGTGAGTTTAGTGTGCTCAATTTATCTCAGTGTTAGTGGTTTGCGTTAATTTGCTGGTGGTGGCCTGGGATGGTATCACATTCCACCTGGTTAGGCTGTCCACCCTAGTGCAATGTTTATCTCGGGTCAGTGACAAGCTCGACAGCAATTTTCTGGTTTTTAGCACAGATAATACAGAGACCCTGATAACTGATCCTAGCTAAAATCAATCATACAGTTGCTTCTTTTTGCCCAGCAACTAAATCCACAGTAAGAAATCTAGTAATATTTGACACTTCATTGGGCTTTGATTATGAACACAGCAGCCTGAGTTAAATCCAATATATTTTTTGTATCACCTCAGTCTTACACTCTCACACAGTCCTTACACTAACTCCCAGTGGTTTTTTATATTTTGTTTGAAAATTCTTGTCCTCACCTACAGTCTCTAAATGGTCAGGTTCCTGACTATTTGTGTCATGTAAACGGTACGGTGGCCAGGAGGTAAAAAAAGTCCATGTACTTTAGCCTATTTTTGGAGGTGAAATCAAATTCTGAAAAGGGTGTCTGTTTGGTTTTCTGATTTGTATGAATTAAAGAAAAAAAAGAAAAAAAGAAATGGCTTTATTTTGCTTTAAAAAATCCGTGTATGGTTCGTTCTTTGGTTTTTCCGTTTCAAAATATTACAAAAAAAACTAATAACGTGGCGTTTTTTTGTTTTTGTTTTGTGTGTTTTAAAATTTAATTAGAAAAATGATTCCAAAAATAAAAAAGTTTGTTGTTTCTAATTTTAATGGTTAAAAGAAAGACATGTTTGTATTTTGTTAGTTTACCATGTAAGACTGTAAGGTGTAATAATCTGTTCCCCTGGTCACACAGCACCGATGTTACACCATGTTACTACAGGTATTTCACCACAGAGTTCTTTAGGTTTAGGTATGAGTCCTGTGCGGTTAGTGGACCACAGGCTGGTGAAGAGAATCTGCTGAGGCAAGCACACAGTCCATGTGAAGCAACAGCGCCTACTGAAGTAACAATATACAGATAAAAGGTGGACTGATTATTTCAAGGGAACATAATTTTGCACAAAGCCATTGCCACCTACCTTGTAGAAATGCGTACACCGATGATACGCCACATGTCGCTTACCTGAAAGCCCTCTTATCAAGATGTCCTACCTGTGCAAGTTTTATTTTGTCGAAGGTTACGGTAAATCTTATTTTATTTATTTTATATCTTATTTTCCTTGAGAATTACAGCGAGCTTGTAGGATATTTGTAAATGACTTTAGTTTGACATCTGTAATATCGTTATTATGCTGTAAACCAAATTACTCCCATTGTTTTGCGTCAACCACAGGAATCACGACAAACACGGTCTATTTTGCAGTCTATTTTGTGCCTCTAATTATACTACATTTCTATATTTTTGAGTATTGAGTATTCTGTGTCTGCCACTTTATCATTTGAGGTGCAGTGTGACCTTTGCGGTCGGTGGGTCCATTTTGACTGTGCCAGATATAATAAATACTCACACAACTAATTTATGAACAAAATCTTTGCAGGGATACCCTGTATTTGTAGATGTCTATTTAATTTATTTGGAGTTAAAGTTAAAGCTCATGTGAAATGGTTTCATTCTTTCATTCTTCTTCAAGTTAGATATTCTGATGATTCATGCGAATCAGAAAAGCAAACTGACACCTCTCCCAGAATTTGATTTTACTTCCAAAAATAGAATAATGAATGAATGCAAAAGTACACGGACTGCAAACCAACATTACAAAATCTCAAACACTTATACAAAGTTTCTTAGAACCAGGCAACAAGACTTTTTACCACCAATGAAAAACCAACAATACGGTGACTCAAATAATTGAATGTCCACGATTTAACTAGAATTTTATATGCTTATTAGTAACGCTTTTGCAGGGGTCAGTAACAGCTTAAATTCGGCAACACAAAATAATTTCAATAATAGAAATGAATCAAACAACTCAACCTGTCTTTCCCTGATGCTGAAACTAGTGGGTTTGAAGAGGCTTTGAAGACAGAGGCTCATCCATGCACCTGATGGAGAAAAATTATTCTGGGAACGAGTGGTTTCTTGAAGGGAATACGACTTAATCTTCAGTTTTCTTCCTTTAAGTGGCAGGCACTGATGCTCCAGACCTTGATGGTTAAACAGGATCTTTGTTGTTATTTGTCTCCGAAGACAGTAGTTTCCACAGGCTGAAGAGTTGAAGGAAACCCGGGAACATAAAGTAAGAAGTACTGGAAACAAAAGGTTTGACTTGGGACACATGAAACACAGGATGGATGCAAAGGCTGGAAGGCAGGCGTAGACAAAGAGCGGAGGGACTGATGACTGGATCGATAGTGTAGGGACCAATGAAGCGAGGAGACAGTTTCTTGAACATAGCCTTCAATGGGATGTCCCAAGAGGACAACCAAACCTTTTGGCTAGGACTATACACCGGAGCAGGCCGCCGTTTGCGGTCGGCGTACTTCTTGTTTTGGTCTGCAGTACGAAGGAGGGTTCTGGTAGGATTACTCCAAATTCGTTTACATCTTCGTATATGGTGACGAACGGATGTTACGGCTATGTCCCTCTCATCCGCGGGAAACAGAGGAGATTGGTAACCCATGGATACCTCAAAGGGTGAGAGACCAGTGGCTGATGAGACTTGAGAATTGATAGCGTATTCTACCCAGGGGAGAGAAATACACCAGTCCAGAGGTTCTGTAGCGGTCATTCATCTGAGTATGGACTCTATCTGCTGGTTCATGCGCTGGGTCTGACCATTAGATTGTGGGTGGTAGACGTCAAAGAGACTTTGGCTCCAAGAGCCAAGCAAAACTGTTTCCAAACGCGAGATATGAATTGGGTACCACAATCTGACAAAATGTCCTGAGGTATGCCATGGAGGCGAAAAACATGCTGAACTAACAACTGGGCAGTTTGGAAAGCAGATGGAAGTTTCTTTAATGGAACGAGGTGGCAGGACTTAGAAAACCGATCTACTATTGTGAGAATGACCGCATTACCCTTTGATATGGGTAACCCAGTTACAAAATCTAATGCAATGTGAGACCACAGGCATTTGGGAGTGCTGAGAGGCTGGAGTAACCCATAAGAAGGCTGATTGCTCAATATTTGCCCGGCACAGATTGAGCAAGCCTGCACATACTCCTTTACATCCTTGTGAAGGGATGGCCACCAAAATCGCCTGGAGATGAATGAGATGGTTCTGCTAACCCCGGGGTGACCTGAGAATCTTGCTGTATGAAACCACCGGATTAACCTAAACCTAACAGATGTGGGAACATAAATCCTGTTGGTAGGGCCAGTGCCTGGGTCTGGTTCGTTACGTTGGGCTTTATTTACCAATTCCTCCACCTCCCAAACTACGGCTCCAAAAGTCCAGTGGGATGGTATGATGGATTCTGCCTCTTTCTCAGTGGTGTCTGGTGAGTAAAGCCGGGAAAGAGCATCTGGTTTGAGGTTTTTTGAGCCAGGCCTGTAAGAGATGGTGAGATCAAAACGAGAGAAAATCAGTGACCAACGTGATTGTCATGAGTTAAATCTTTTGGCTGATTGCAAGTAAGCCAGATTCTTACGATCGGTCCATACTAAGATGGGGTGTTTAGCACCCTCTAGCCAATGTCTCCATTCTTCGAGAGCTAACTTGATTGCAAGTAGTTCTCTATCTCCCACATCGTAATTTTGTTCAGTGTTTGTTAAGCGACGAGAAAAGAAGGCACATGGGTGGAGTTTTTCATCAGAGGAATGGTGTTGAGAAAGTACGGCTCCAACCCCTGTATCTGAGGTGTCAACCTCCAAAATAAACTGTCTGAAGGGGTCGGGGTGAACCAGTATGGGAGCCTGAGAAAACCTCTCTTTTAAGGTTTGAAAAGTCTTATCTGCTTCAGGTGTCCAGGAAAACCTTACTTTAGTGGAGGTCAATGCGGTGAGAGGGGCAGTTATTAGGCTAAAGTTCTTGATGAACCTTCTATAAAAGTTCGCAAATCCAAGGAACCGTTGTAATTGTTTGCGGGAGTCCGGAACAGGCCACTCCAGTACTGCCTTGATCTTCTCGGGGTCCGAGCGAACCTGTCCACCCTCCAGGATGTAGCCTAAAAATGTGACAGATGTCTTATGGAATTCACACTTTTCCGCTTTCACAAACAGTCTATTTTCCAAAAGTCTCTGGAGGACTAGACGGACGTGACGAATGTGTTCTTTAATGTCCTAAGAATAGATCAGGATGTCGTCAAGGTAGACGAAAACAAAAACGTTCAAGAAGTCTCTAAGGACATCATTAATTAGTGATTGAAACACTGCTGGTGCGTTACACAGTCCAAAAGGCATAACTAAGTATTCAAAAGTTCCCAACGGGGTCTTGAAGGCGGTCTTCCATTCGTTCCCCTGGAGGATTCTAACTAAGTGATTTGCATTACGGAGATCTAACTTAGAAAAAATGGTAGAGCCATAAACTGGTTCAAAAGCTGAGGAAAGGAGTGGGAGAGGATACTTATTTTTTACAGTGATTTGATTTAATCCCCTATAGTCGATGCATGGGCGAAGTGAGCCATCCTTCTTTCCTACAAAGAAAAACCCTGCTCCAAGTGGAGATGAGGAGGGGCGAATTAACCCAGTTACCAGTGACTCATTAATATAATCCTCCATAACTTTTCTCTCAGGTCCTGAAATATTATAAAGCCTACTGGAAGGCAGGGGGGCTCTGGGAAGCAAGTCTATGGCACAGTCATATGATCTATGTGGAGGCAATGATAAAGCCTTGGATTTGCTAAACACTAACCTCAGATCATGATACTCAGAAGGGACCTTTGCAAGATCGGAAATCTCATCTTCTGCAGGAGCTGAATCTGAGGGGAGTGGGGCAACTGCTGACTGTAGGCAAGAGAAATGACAGCTAGTGGACCAGGAATCAATTTGGTTCTCTGCCCAGTTAATGTGAGGATTGTGTTTCTTTAGCCAGGGAAAACCTAAAACAACGGAATTCAGAGCAATGGGAAACACAAAAAAAGAAATCTCCTCCCTATGATTTCCAGAAAGGATTAATGTCAAGGGTTTGGTACGATGAGTGATTCGTGGTAAATTCTGTCCGTCTAATGAGGACACCAACTGAGGTGTAGAAAGTGGCTCAGTCTCGATCTGAGCTTCATTAACTAACCTTTGATCAATAAGGTTCTGATCACTACCAGAGTCAATAAGGGCAGATAGATTCAGAAAAGGGTGGTGTGAAATTATTGTGGCCGGTAAACAGAGTCTAGGGGTAAGTGGACGGTCCGTCAGTCTCCCCTTACTTACTGACGGACCTGGCCTTTGGGTCCTGTGGGATGAATAGAGCAGTCAGCAAGGAAATGCTCAGATGAGCCACAGTAGAAACACTGATTAGTCTGGCAACGTCTCAATCTTTCCTCTGGAGAAAGTCAAGTCCGCCCTATCTGCATGGGTTCTGTTTCGGTAATATGTGAAACTGAGGTGGGGCGAGATGTTTCAGTGATTAGGCTAGGAGGACGGATCCTAACGGTGCTCTGTTCAAGTCGAGATCTTTTTCTCTCTCTTATCCGATTATCGAGTCTGACAGCTAAATTGATTAGTCCATTCAAAGTCTTGGGCTCGTCGATTAATGCTAACTCATCCTTTAACGGATCATTTAAAGACTGGAAGAAGGCTGCTCTGACTGCACAGTCGTTCCAGCCAGAGGCTGCTGCGAGGGTGCGAAAATCAATGGAGAATTCTGCCACTGACTGGTTTCTCTGTTTAATTCACCATAATTTACGTGCAGTGGCAGTTAAATCTATCTCACAGGAAAAAACCTGTCGAAACCCCTCCTCAAAATCAGAGAATGTACAACCAAAATCTAAACAGTTAGAAAAACGTGCCTCCGCCCGTCTCAGGGCTTTACCAGTGAGTAACCCCAGAACATAAGAAATCTTTACTGAGTCAAATGGAAAAGACTGTGGGGAGCGATTAAACACAAGAGTACATTGGAGGAGGAAACCCTTACAATCACCTTTCTCCCCGGAGAATTTTTCAGGGTTTGGGGAAGTGACATCACGTGAGTGCGGACGTTGCTGGGAGACCGGAGAGGCTGCAGCGCCTTCTAAAGCCGGGGCGGTGAGATTGCTCAGGGTGTGCTGAAACAGGGAGGTTAGTTGTTCAATCTGCTGGTTAGTCTGTTTCTGCTGTTCAAAAAGAGAGCGGAGGGAAGAGTCATGAGTAATGATTTGATGATGTTGTTCTGAGAGAGTTCTCCTGAATGCTTCTGCTGGGTCGGGTTGGCCAGAGTGTTCTGTCATAATGTTTCGAACTGATTTGACCCACATGCAGAAAGCCATTCAGGAGACAGAGTTTTAACGGTAAGAAGTTTATTAACAGTATGTTGAAACTGTGCAGGAGACTGGAACCGGGACACCAACTGTAAAATAAACAGAACCATAAGCAAGGGGAAACTCTGGACCTATATTCACAAATGATAATTCTGCCTTACTGATTTGAGGGAGAAATCCGCCAAAGGGGGGTGGAGAGACCAGGAAGTTGTTCACCCGTGGGACCGGAGACAGTGAGCACTGGCGTGCCAGGATGACTGATGGTCCAAGACTTTCTGTAGTTGGTGCAATGGAAGGAGGAGGGTGGACACAATTCACAGAGGGAGATCCACGGAACGAAGGGATCAGGAGACTGCCAGCTGGTTTGATCCAATGAGGAAACAGGAGACTTAAGTCTTGGTTCATGGAGCTGGATAGCTTCTTTCCAGAAGACGGTAATCCAGGCAGGGTTCGATGCTCAAGGCAAAGTCAGGTTCAGGTGACCTGCAAGGCAACAAATCCAAAATTACAAAAGAGCAAAGCAAGGTCAAAGCAAAGGCAAAGTTAATGTGGCTTGAGCTGTACCACAAAGGGCAACACTCTGGCAGTGAGTTGCTGGCAGCCTCCTCCTTAAATACTCCTCAGCAGATCATCAAGGAGATAGAGAACACCTGTCACCTCTCCTCCGGTTCTCTTTCATATTCTAACTTTGAAAACTGGCTCAGAGTTTATCTGTTCTTTCTTTCTAGATGAAACGACTAAAGGAGTTGGACAATGAAACTGAAACACCTGTCATTTTAGTGTGGGAGGTTTCATGGCTAAATTGTACCAGCCTGTTAGCCAGTATTCATTGATTGCACATTGCACCAGTAAGAGCAGAGTGTGAAGGTTCAATTAGCAGGGTAAGAGCACAGTTTTGCTCAAAATATTGAAATGTACACAACATTATGTGTGACATACCAGAGTTCAAAAGAGGACAAGTTGTTGGTGCACGTCTTGCTGGCGCATCTGTGACCAAGACAGCAAGTCTTTGTGATGTATCAAGAGCCACGATAACCAGGGTTATGTCAGCATACCTCCAAGAAGGACGAACCACATCCAACAGGATTAACTGTGGACGCAAGAGGAAGCTGTCTGAAAGGGATGTTCGGGTGCTAACCCGGATTGTAACCAAAAAACATAAAACCATGGCTGCCCAAATCATGGCAGAATTAAATGTGCACCTCAACTCTCCTGTTTCCACCAGAACTGTCTGTCGGCAGCTCCACAGGGTCGATATATACGGCCGGGCTGCTATAGCCAAACCTTTGGTCACTCATGCCAATGCCAAACGTCGGTTTCAATGGTTCAAGGAGCGCAAATTTTAGGCTGTGGACAATGTGAAACATGTATTGTTCTCTGATGAGTCCACCTTTACTGTTTTCCCCACATCCGGGAGAGTTACGGTGTGGAGAAGCCCCAAAGAAGCGTACCACCCAGACTGTTGCATGCCCAGAGTGAAGCATGGGGGTGGATCAGTGATGGTTTGGGCTGCCATATCATGGCATTCCCATGGCCCAATACTTGTGCTAGATGGGCGCGTCACTGCCAAGGACTACCGAACCATTCTTGAGGACCATGTGCATCGAATGGTTCAAACATTGTATCCTGAAGGCGGTGCTGTGTATCAGGATGACAATGCACCAATACACACAGCAAGACTGGTGAAAGATTGGTTTGATGAACATGAAAGTGAAGTTAAACATATCCCATGGCCTGCACAGTCACCAGATCTAAATATTACTGAGCCACTTTGGGGTGTTTTGGAGGAGCGAGTCAGGAAACGTTTTCTTCCACCAGTATCACGTAGTGACCTGGCCACTATCCTGCAAGAAAAATGGCTCAAAATCCCTCTGACCACTGTGCAGAACTTGTATATGTCATTCCCAAGACGAACTGACACTGTATTGGCCACAAAAGGAGGCCCTACATCATACTAATAAATTATTGTAGTCTAAAACCCGGTGTTTCAGTTTCATTGTCCAACCCTTGTATATCCATTAACATTTACTTTTCCTTCCCATAGAAAGTACTTCTGGATTAGTGCTTCTGTGTTCCTTTTGTGTCTCTGCTCTGTTCTCTCAAACCCCCAGTCGGTCGTGGAAAATGGCCGCTCACACTGAGCCTGGTTCTGCTGGAGGTTTCTTCCTGTTAAAAGGAAGTTTTTCCTCTCCACTGTCGCTATATTAATGCCCAGCATGAGGGATTTCTGCAAAGTCAACACCAGTGACTCTCCACTGTCTCTACATGCTCATCCAGGAGGAGTGACTGTTACAAGTCTCTGAGTCAATACAATCTGCTGGGTTTCCTTAGATAGAAAAACGTTTTATCCAATTTGAATAAATAACTGAATCTGACTGCACTGTTCAATGGTTAGGATTAATTGGAATGTATGTACCTGACTTTTGTGAAGTGCCTTGAGACAACATGTGTTGTGAATTGGCGCTATATAAATAAACTGAATTGAATTGAATTGAACTAGAAACAACCTCAACCTCCATCTCATAACAAGTGGGTGAAAGAAGTGCTTCTATCCATCAGACTTGAAAAGCTTAGATTCTCCCTTAAAGGTTCCTTAAACTAATTTGACATTAACATTAAGCATAAATCCAGAAATAGCAATGCTGATGGACAGGTTTATTAATGAAAAAACCATTCCAAACCCTTTGTGAAGTGCCTTGAGACATGTGTTGTGAATTGGCGCTATATAAATACAACTGAATTGAATTGAATAGAGGTGTTCTTCTGTCAGCCTGAAGTGCGAGAAATCACTGAAAACAATCCATTTTCTTGCTATAAACACAGTAATGTCTACAATGTCTTATTTTTAAGGGCTTTAATTTTATAATTTCACATCAGATGTGGGTGAAATTTGATAAGTGACACCTGGAGGTGTTCTGTCAACATGAAGTGAGACTGGTCACTGGAAACAATTTTGTTTTAATAAGTGTGGAAGCTTAGGGAATATAAATGGACAAACACAAGTAATGAACACACAAATGACCACATTGACCAACAGTGACAATAACTAAAATGTCATATCTACATACTCGTGGATTTTTAAATATCTAATATAAATAACAGCAACCATGACATCAACAACCACGAGTCAGTTAATTTAAAAAATATTGCTTTTACAAAGATCTCATCAAGCACCACTGCAGTCATTCATAATGCTTTCATGCACAACAAAACCGCGAGGGCTAATTTAACCGTCATTTTTCGCAGTGGAGGCAGTTGGCTTCACCGCAGTAAAACAGAAGCAGCCACGATGGCAGCATTTTAGAGGCTTTTACAGCTGGTCTGGCACCGTCTGGCGTCCTTGTGGCAACTTGTGGCACCCTCTGGCATCCTTGTGGCAACCTGATGCACCCTCGTGGCCAGACACTCTACAGGGTGCCGGCGTGTTTTTAATTAATTCATTTTATTTTCTGTGAGTAACATCACAGTAACCATTCATGAGCAATAATAAACCGGGTGTTTGTGGAATGTCTCTTTGTCATCCTTTCAGCACATTATATATAATGCTATTTAGGATATAGTTTCCATCTCAAGTAAATACAGCCACCTTATATCATTGGTCTAACACTGTTTATTAAATAATGACCAGTAATGACATCATAATTTGAAAGTAATTGCTGAATAACAGTCATTAGCCAATAACTATAATGACAACCCATTTGTTGAAAATAAGCATTGGCTTCAACAAAAACAACAGCAGCCAGCGTGGCAGCATCCTAGAGGCTTTTACAGCTGGTGTGGCACGCTGTTGCACCCTCCGGTGGTGAAAGTACCATTTTCTAGGTGCTACTGCCATGAATTGAGCTGTTGTCTCTTCGATTCTAAGGACCGACCACACAAAAAAACAAAACCGAGTTAATCTACTCATATGTGTGTCACAAAACGGGAAAAACGGCACTCGACTGCTGTCCATCATGGGTCACCATGAGCGCTCCCATTATCACTTCCGGGTCAGCGTCGGAGTTGGTACATTTTCTTTCGGTTAGATTTTGTCAGTTGGTTAAAAGGTTTTCTGAAATGGACTGGCTGTGTGTAAGGAGCGAATGTAACAAATCCACTGTAAAACAGAGCCTAAGACAAGAAGTGTTTAAAACACAATGACAAATGAAAACCAAAACCCAACACGTGTGGATCGTGACACTCATTGTTGTTCACTGGAGCTCCAAAATCCTAGAAATTCAGTCTTTATAACCATTTCAAGACTCATAGGTGTCATTGACTTTGTTTCTCATCTGTTATTGAATTTATTTAGATCAGGGCATGGTGTGTTGCTTTTTGAAGTGATTTCTTTGTTCTACAGGTCAGGCAGTAATGAGCTGCTAGTGACATTGCATGAAAACATCTGGTATTAATTTCTTAATTTAAATAATTAAATAATTGAATTGGGGACAGGCAGTTGATTTTTTTTTCTTTTATCCTTCAATTAAGGAAATCATCATTTGAAAACAGCTGTTCAAATTTATGATCTGAAATGCAATTGTGACAGAAAAGTTACAACAGAAAAAACCTGAAAGGTGCCAAATCTATTGCACTGTTTTTTTTTATCTAATTGTAAAGAAATGCTGGATTTTATTCTTTCAGAGAAACATACATATGTATTATGATAATGTATATTGCATTCAATTTTTGTAACAATAATTTATATTTTTGTATATTATATTTTATTGCAATACAATATTGTGACAATATAAAATGGCTCACAGTCTCTGTCACTGACCACTGTCATATTGAAAGTTATATGAGACATTCTGGAGTTCAACTCCTGAATGCTGTCTTGGGATGAATAGCTGTCAGTGTTCTCAGGGCTGTAGCCATATTTGTGGGTTGCCTGAGACAGATTGTGATGAATGTAACATTTGCTCCTTACACATTGCCAGTCCAAGGTTAGACTGGTCTGTCTCTCAAGCATCTTGTCATTCCTTTTGTAATGTACAGACACAGAATCAGGGGCAAAGTTGTATAACATGTGAGTTGGAACTTGAGGTCAACAAGATGGTTTAAAGCAGATCCAGTATGGTTTATCCAAATGCAGAAGCTCATGCTGTGCAACAATATTTGCATACTACCGACTAGCCCACACTCTAACAGCCACCAAAGCTAAGCCGGTGCAGCGTACCGATGTCATACAATCCAATTCAATTTTATTTCTGAAGCACATTTAAACAAATAGTTTAAACCAAAGTGCTGTACAGTATGTTCAGTAAAGTAGTGAAATATAAAAAATAAAAAAAATTTTAAACAAAGTAATATAACACAACAAGAAATTGTAGCAATAAAAGAAGAACGGATGATCTAAGAGCCCTTGGTGAATAAGCCTGAAGCAAATCAGAGAAATATGGAGGAGTAAGACAATTTAGACATTTCAAAGCTAAGAGTAGAATTTTAAAATCAATTATTTGGCACACAAGCAGCCGATGGAGTGAAGACAGAGTGGGAAAGATATGCTCTTGTTTGTGTGTACCTGTTAAAAGAAGACCAGCAGCATTCAACAATGAAAGTAGCTGCCATGATTTCTCAAGATTGACCCTAATGGAAGAAGATTCAAAGAACAAAGGAGAAGGGCAAGAACTGAACCTTGAGGTACTCCACAAGAAAAAAGGTGCTGAATTGGACTTAAAATTTTCTGTGTGTACACAGAAACTTCTGCCCTGCAGGTATGAACAAAACCAATCTAATGCTACACCTTTAATCCCCACCCAATGCCCAAACGGATTACAGTGGTCATATTCTCTGTGACATAATAAAGTTGTGTCTGTGAAATGGATGCTGGCTCCATGCATTAGTTGTGTTTGTACCTGCAATGCTGTGTTTCATAATTCTGGTGTTGTGTTGGTATAGAGGCAACATCAAATTACTTCAAGGACCAGATCATCTCTATCAGTCATATTAAAAGTTTACAAGTGCGTGCTAATCGGAGCAACAAATAAAGTGTGATGGAGATACGTATGTTGGTGTGGGAGCCTTCCAGGAAGTGGGTGTGGGAAACAAGGACACAACCTCATTGTAGGCTCAAAATATCCAGCAATCTATGGCACACAGAAACAGAGATAAGAAAACCAGAAGCATATTAGAAAACAAGTGACTGAGTCTGAATACCAAGTAATGAGTGGAAACAATCTACTGATCTTCTTCTAGTACCTGCCAGCCACGCCCTGCAACAAAGAGAGCCACAAACCTACACAAATATAACTGTACTCAGCCCGGCAGGACATGAAATTCATTAACAGTATGTACCACTATATTAAATATTGCCTGTCTATATTGACTTTATGACCAGCTCTCTGGTCAAAGTGTGAATGTTGCACTAACAATCTATGTTTTATCTATTTAACAGATTAAAGGCTATTGTTATCAGTTACCCCTCTCATATTATTCTATATCAGCCTTTAGTTTCAGTGTAACTGGATGCCATGATGGTATAGGGTATTAACCTTCCAGCATCACCTTCCAACAACCATATGATGCTATAGATTACACATTTTGATCAACACAGAAGCAATAAGACCAGTTGTTTTGGACTTGACAAAAAACTTTGGCAACATCTTCACAGCTCACAGACTCCAAGTAAACCGCACATATGACTCACTGCTAGAGAAGCAATGCAGTTGTGCCTTAACTATTGTAACAATGACCCAATGACACCGTTAGTTAAACTCAAGGTGTGCAGACTCTTCATTCACCTTGGCATGCATGACACTAGAAACTAATAGTAAAAAACATTTGCATTATTTTCTTTCTGATTACTTTGGGTAATAAATATCTGACCACTTGGGAGCAGTTATAGAGCATTAAAATGTAATTTCCAGGTTGTCAAATGATCCTTTAATGCAAAAACACACCCACACCAGAGACGTTACAGCAAAAGTAAAATAATCGTACTCGTACTCGTACTCATACTCATCGTCATCCGCTTCATCCGGGACCAGGTCGCGGGGGCAGCAGACTCAGTAGAGACACCAGATGTCCCTCTCCCCAGAAACCTCCTCCAGCTCCTCCAGGGGGAGCCCAAGGCATTCCCAGGCCAGCCAAGAGACATAGTTCCAGCGTGTCCTGGGCTTCCTCCTGGTGGGACGTGCCTGGAACACCTGGCGAGGGAGGTGACCAGGGGACATCCGGTATAAATACCCGAGCCACCTAAACTGGCTTCTCTCCATGTGGAGGAGCAGCGGCTCTACTCCGAGCCCCTCCCGGATGGCCGAGCTCACTAAGGGAGTGCCCGGCCACCCTACAGAGGAAGCTCATTTCAGCCGCTTGTATCTGGGATCTCGTTCTTGCGGTCATGACCCAAAGTTTATGGCCATAGATGAGGGTAGGAACATAGACCGACCGGTAAATCCAGAGCTTCGCATTTCGGCTCAGCTCTCTCTTTACCGCAACAGACCGGCACAGCGTCCCCATCACTGCGGCAGCTGCACCGATCCATCTGTCGATCTCCCACTCCATTCTTCCCTCACTCATGAACAAGACCCCAAGATATTTGAACTCCTTCACTTGAGGCAGGAGCTCCCCTCCAACCTGAAGAGGTTAAGCCATCCTTGTCAAGTTGATAACCATGGCCTCAGACTTGGAAGAGCTGATCTTCATCCCAGCCGCTTCACACTCGGTTGCGAACCACCCCAGTGCATGCTGTAGGTTTTGGCTAGAGGGGGCCAGCAGGACCATGTCATCTGCAAAAAGAAGAGACGAAATCCACTGGTCCCCAAACCAGACCCCCTCCGGCCCTTGGCTGTGCCTAGAAATCCTGTCCATAAAAGTTATGAACAGGACCGGTGACAAAGGACAGCCCTGCCGGAGTCCAACATGCACCGGGAACAAGTCCGACTTAGTGCCGGCAATGCGAACCAAACTCCTGCTCCACTTGTACAGAGACCGGATGGCCCCTAGTAAAGGGCCCCTGGTTCCATGCTCCTGGAGCACCCCCCACAGGGCATGACGAGGGACACAGTTGAATGCTTTCTCCAGGTCCACAAAACACATGTGGACCGGTTGGGCAAACTCCTATGAACCCTCGAGTACCCTGTAGAGGGTATAGAGCTGGTCCAGTGTTCCACGGCTAGGACGAAAACCACACTGCTCCTGAAGCCGGGGTTCGACTATCGGCCGGACTCTCCTCTCCAATACCCTGGCGTAGGCCTTGCCAGGGAGGCTGAGGAGTGTGATCCCCGTGTAGTTGGAACACACCCTCCGGTCACCCTTCTTATGTAGGGGGACCACCACCCCTGTCTGCCAATCCAAAGGCACTGTCCCCGTCCGCCACGCAATGTTGAAGAGGCGTGTCAACCATGACAGCCCTACAACATCCAAAGACTTGAGCTACTCAGGACAGATCTCATCCAACCTCGAAGCCCTGCCACCGCGGAGCTTTTTAACCACCTCGGTGACTTCAGTCCGGGTGATGAAAGAGGCCAACCCCGAGTCCCCAGCCTCTGTTTCCACCAGGGAATGCATGATGGCAGGATTGAGGAGATCCTCGAAGTACTCCTTCCACCGCCCGATAATGTCCCCAGTCAAGGTCAGCAGCTCCCCACCCCCACTGTAAACAGTGTTGGCGAAGCACTGCTTCCCCCTCCTGAGGCGCCGAACGGTTTGCCAGAATTGCTTCGGAGCCAACCAGTAGTCCTTCTCCATGGCTTCACCGAACTCCTCCCAGGTCCGAGTTTTTGCCTCTGCCACCACCCAGGCCGCGGCACGCTTGGCCCCACGGTACCCATCAACCGCCTCAAAAATAATGACTTCAGTTTTGTTTTTATTCATCTGAAGAAAATTATGACACATCCACGCATTGATTTGTTCTATGCATCTACCCAATACTTGAATGGGTTCAAAGTCACCTGGTGACATTGTAATGTAGAGCAGTGTATCATCTGCGTGAGATTTGTAGCTGAAAGCACATCTCTGTCCGTTCTCCTCGCAGCAAAAAGCTAATTCTTTGTCTTTCTCTTCTTTTTGTGATGTTATAAGTATTTTAGGTTGTTTGAACCTGACACTTATCTAGTTTGTTATGATCTGAGCTAGGGGGAGCATATAGATAATAAATAAGAGGGGTCCCAGGATGGAACCTTGGTGAACGCCACATGTGATTTTTGTCAACTCTGATGTAAAGTTACCTATTAACACAAAGAAGTCCCTGTTCTTCTAGTAAGACTCAAACCAGCCAAGTGCTGTACCAGAAAGACCAACCCAGTTCTCCAGTTGCTCCAGTAATATACTGTGGTCAAGAGTGTCGAATGCTGCACTGAGGTCCAATAATACCAATACATTTATGTGGATATCATTGAACACATTAACAAGCGCAGTCTGGGTAGTGTGATGAGTCGCCATGACCAAAATGTCAGGGCCATTTTTTGGTCCCATTACAGCCCTGCCCTGTGTTTTCTCAGAACACAGGAGTAAATCAACGTGAAATCAAGTTCAGTGAGGCAAATGGTATTCTTTGATAGACAACTGCTTACCGAAATGCATCCCAGAATTTATCGAATCTGCCAAATCTGAGTAGATCAATTTAAACTTTAATTAGACTTAAAGTACTCTAAGATAACTATTCCTTATATTTGGTGCCCTACAAAAGGAATTGACATGCATTGAACATTTCTTACCTATCATATCAGACAGCCATCCTGTCCTCATTCACTCTATATCTTACCATATAGTGCTGTTTTCTGGTCCTTCCTTTCATCCCCGCTTTAACAATTGGTAGTTGGGTTGCCAAACATACTTCAGCCTTTATTTTTGGAAGACATGCAGAACAAGTCTCCAGGGTCAGGAATCTAAACTGGGACAACTGTGTCCAAGACTTAGACTTCTGTATATGAGTTATGTGCTCTACTGCTACTCCATGCACTGCACCCCAGCCGGATATTTTTGAGATATCTTCATTTGTCTATAACAAATGGTATTTCAATATCTGAGAGACATCAGAGCTTTTGACAAAAGTATCTCACACCCCACATAAAAGTGTCATGGCCCGGGGTTTTTTGACAGCATCATGGAGTGGGCCCAGCATGGGGCTACCTGGCTTTGTGGGGTATTGTCTGTGTGGTTGCTCGGGCCATGTCCCTGAGTGGTGGGCCTCCGTCTGTTGGCCTACGGCACCCAGAGGTTGGCTGGAATAGTTAAGGGCCACGGGGGCGGCATTGGGCTCTGGTTGTTATTCCTCTCCCTAGACCTCTCTCGGACTGGGGATGACAGTACGACTGGGTCCGGGGGGCTCGGTGCCCTGCGTCTTATTCTATGCCTCTTTGACCTGGGGACTGCTGCTCTTGTGCCTTGATGGCAACCTACTTCTGTGCTGGGCATGTGACCTGGTGTGATGCTTTATGTCTGGCTGCCTGGAACTGCTGCTGCCTTCCAGAGCCGATCTACCTGCCTTTTGCTGCTCTTAGGTTCTGTGGATTGCAGGCCTTCTACCATTCTTGCCACACTAACAAATCTGTCATGATGTCACCAGAGGTCAAAACTGAACCTGTTGCTTCTTTTGCCCAGACCGAATCCATGCAGTTCAGCTGGACCAGTCTCACTCTAGAGAGAACCAGACGATTAACTTCTGGGAGGTGTCTATATTGCGGTGAGGTGGGACACTTTTGCCAACAATACCCAGTTCGGCCAAAAGAGAGAGCCCGTCAGTAAATAATGGGGTACTGACGGGCCCACCTTCTGTCTCTAATTACCCCCATTTCCATCTCAACTCTCTCACTGTGTTGAACAAGACCAATTGCCTGTTGTTGCTCCATCCTAAGAGACCAATCTAAAGTTTCTTCTGGCTTTCATCCTCAGCAACAAATTGTCAGTTCAAAAGATTGAACCAAGAGATGGAAAACACCCTGAGATGTTTCTGTACCAATAACCCAAGAACCTGGAGCAAAAATCCCATTTGGGCTGAGTATGCACACAATTCTCACATCTCCGCTGCCTCTGGTTTGTCTCCTTTTGAAGCATCGCTGGGTTATCAACTTCCACTCCTTCCATCCTCCTGTCCTGAACCTGTCCTTCCATCTGCCAGAACCCACTATAACCATTGCAAAATGTGATGTCAGGCCACAGAGCTGAGCGCAGATTTGTTGTGTTGTGTGGGTGTTGTGTCTCATTCTCTTCACCAGGGTGTGACAGGCAGGTGCAGCTGCACAGCTGTTTCCTATCAGTGCAGTTACCTGAGGAGCTTCAAAAGTTGCTGAGACCTTGGAGGAGGCATTAGATTGTTAACTCTTTTGAGTGGACCTACAAACCCTGCTCTGTTCTTGCCGTTGTCCTGACCAGTTGGTTGTCTAACCCCTGCTCTGTTCTCCCGAAGGTTGCTGACAGCTGAACCCTGCCCTGGATTCCACTTCAAGGTTCTGTCTCATTTCCTGCTAGCTGTCTGTGGACCTCCACCCTGGATTATCCGCTGTGGTTCAGTCTCCTCCCAAACTGGTAAATACTTCGATGAACTTACCTCAGCGCGAGGGTCTCCCTTCATCTCACGGACCAAAGTGCAGAATTGTTCCTCGCTCTCCATGCTCTGCCTGTCCACCCTCCAACAACATTCACCAACCAGAGAAACTCTCCCACACAGCATACCAACCTGCCAACTTCAGTCTCCGTGGCTTGCTCACTTTTCCCCTGACTCCACGCATTTACCACCAAGTAAACGTTGCCTTTCCTTTCTTATCATTCACAACCAACTACCTGTTATTAATACTTTTCTCTCTCTCAGTGAGCCGATTCCAGAAGCCAGACAGCTACGGAGTTCCAACACTGCCAGGAAACATAATTTCAATAAACCTTTTTATATCATATCTGTCTCAGTTTTGTGGTGCTCAAGACTCTCCTGGTTCTGAATACAATATGACATTAAAAAATTTGTTTTTGTTCATTCCAATTTACTTCTATGCATACTTTGGCGGTCTATTAAGTCAAATCACAAAAAAGTACATTGATGTTTGTGGTTATATTGTGATACTGTCATGATTCTGCACTGGTTGTCTGCATCATCTCTGTATGCTTGCTCTGTGCTGCAGCTTTTAGGAGGATTGTTTTCACCTGCTCTTTCCCTGCCAGCTCCCTAATTACACCTCATCTGATCCACCTGTGCTCCTGCCTTTATAAGCAGCTCTCTGACAGACAACCAGTGCCAGATTTTCGAAAGCCTTTGTGCAAGTAGTGTCCAGCGTTCCTTCCTTCCTTGCCTGCCTGTCTGCCTGATCTGATCTCATTTTGATTCACTGATTTTCCTGCTCTGCCTTGTCCACGTCAGATACTTCATTGACTTCTGCTTTGTGGACAAACAACCTTGCTTCTGCCTCCTGACCAACCTTCTCTGCCTAACCCTTGGTATGCCTGAATCTGCCTCCCCATTCATGACCTCACTTCTGTGCCCCGACCCACGATTCAAGCCTCTCCTTGGGATCCTGTCGCCTGATTCTGTCCTCTCGGCTTTGACCCTGTTTCTGTCTCCTGACCATTACTTTCTGCTCAGTCACTGGGTTTGCAAACCTGACAGCCAGTGTGATGTTGCCCTGCTGCCTCCTGATGATCACACGGAAGAGCCGAAATTCTGTTTCCTGATCCTGTCATGGATTTTGGAAAGGTTAATGACTTTCTTTCTGAGTGTTGCTATTATCTCAGTTCTTTGCTCAGCCACTAACCAGTCTGTCTGTCTCCAGAGGTTCCTGTGCCTACTGCTGGTGGTTTCTTGCCGAACATCTTCCAGAAAGATCAATAAATCTTTAAATCTTATCAGTTGTGTCTGGCTGAAATTCCAGGTCTTCTGAACAACCCGTTACAGAAATATCTGGCCAAAATGGACCCTTCGCCGGCACAACAGTGGCGTGGAGGAGTTGAAAACTCAATTTCCCCACTCGATGCAGGAATGAATGAGATTCTGGGGTTGTTACGTAACCTGCCTTTTTTTATTATTCCCCAGATCTCTTAGCTTCCTGAACCCACCTCCCAGGCTGCTGCACCAGTTACCGCCACCAGGGAGCCCCATTTGTTTCCGCCTGAACTGTTTAAAGGAGAACCTGATCAGTGCAGAGTAGAGGCTGACATTTTTTCGGGAGTCCCACGGGTCACGGGATTCCCATGGGAATCCCGTGGGACGGGAGACAGCATCAGTAAAGATCACGTGATTGGGACGGTACAGGATAAAACATGAACTGGAGCAGACGGGAGCGGGAGCTAACCGATAGGAGGGAAAATAAACTAGGATCAATTGTCTTTGGAAATGTAAAACTGAGACTTTGTTATAAACGTTAAGAAAAAGAAACTTGAATCGACGCCGCCATTGTGTAGTTTTTTTCCAAGAAGCCTATACTATAATGCGAGTCAAATGAACTACACGACCCACAAGCCAACAGTGCTTCTGATCAATGTTTTCCACCTGCGTTCAGGATGGAGGGAGCGAACGCAGGTGAACTGGACGTGGTAAAATTGGATTTGCAACGTAAAGTCAGAAGTAAGGACTTATCTATTAAACTCATAGAGCTCACAGGAAAGTTGCAAATATTACCAAACTTCAGGAGAGTTGAATGTAGCGGTGTTAACACACAGTCTGCTGCTTGTAAAACGTGTTTAGTCGTAATCAAGTTCACCAGTGATTAAGGGATACTTGTAAGGCAGATTCTGGATTGAATCAGCCCTGCTTCTCTTCATTTGTCAAACCAAAAGTACCATCACATGTCAAGTCTCTTCTGACCAACAAAACTCCTGCATATGCAGCCAAGATTTAAGAGCCTTTGTCACAGTAGAGGGGAAAGGTACGGAGCCCGCGAGGGGACATGTGGGAATTATTTTTTTTTTGCGTCCCCACGCAATACTTTTGCGTTCGGCATTTTGGAGCAACAGCACAGATGACAAACTGCTCATAAAACAAACACTGATATGTGATTGATATGGTTTATTTGTCATATGCAGGTTAACACGCAGTAAACAATGTGATTAAATGCTTAGGATAAGAAGAACCATTCAAATCACGATAAAAACAAAAACACTAATGGCGTACAAAAAAAAGTACACATCATGCAGCAGTAATAAGCAAACAAAGTGTCACAGATGTGGTTTTGTGCAGTATTATTGTTCAGTAGTTTGTTTGACAGCTTGTGGATAAAAACTGTCTTTTAGTCTGATTTGAAAATAATTTTATTTAAGGCTGATTTCAAAATAAAACTCAATAAATCTTAAAACGGGTGTAGTGTTTGTTTCATTTTTGCAGTTATCTGGTTTGGAAACTATCCCACAAAGTATTGTGAAATAACGCAAAGACTATTGCGTGGGGACACAAAAAAGAAAAAAATCTCCCCTTGTCCCCTCGCGGGCTCCGTATAGAAAGGCTTCATCAAGGGAAGATATTAAATAAATATGTTGTGAAATAGAAAAAAATTGAATGTACCATTAAATGTACAATTTATTTAATACATCATTAAATATTAACTGTACCACTAATTATGTCATGTTGTCTTTAAAATTATAAAGTACAGTTCTCTTACTAGGTGCATTTTTCTTTCGTTCCAGCAACTTGAAACATAAAAGTGATGTCATTGTTCAAAGGAAACGATCACTTAATAAATAAGTAAAATACAACTAGGTACATTTTGTTTATTCAACTAAGATAAGCATGGTCTGTTTCCTTGTTTGATATTTTATTATTTCTTCATTATTATTCTTTTTACTTTAACTGGCCTTTACTACAGCTAAAAACAGGGACCTAACTGGTCCTTCAAAGAAAGAAATTGCCAAAAGACTAAATGAAGAAAACAAAAAATGGAGTGGCACAGGAGTGGGAGTCGTTCTGAATGGGAGCGGGATGGGAGTGGGAGTCAATTTACCAGGAGTGGGACGGGACAGGATTTTTTTCGTTATGCTGGCCTGGGATTGGGATGGGACAGGAGAGAAAATCCATTCCCGTGTCACCCTCTAATGCAGAGCTTTCTTAACCCAATATGAAATTCACTTCAAGCTCCAGCCCTCTTCGTTTCCTACAGAAAGGCCAAAAGTGGCTCTTGTGATTTCACTTCTGGCAGGCACAGCCAAACTATGGGGTAATGCAGAATGGCAGAACAGGTCTGTATCATGTCACTCTTTTGCAGCTATTTCGAAAGCGCTGATAGGAATCTTTAATCCTGTTCTTCCTGAGTGTGAAGCAGCTAGAGGTTTATTTGCTCTTAAACAAGGCAAGAGCAGTGTGACACAGTACATTATCGACTTCCACCTAAGTGCTACTGAGTCAGTGGAATCAGGAGGCCCCTTTGGATGTGTTCATGCAAGCTCTAAATGAAGAAATTAAAGATGAGTTGGCTACTCGTGACTATCTTAAATCTTTGAAAGAGTTACAAGATTTAGCCACTCGCACTGATCTGCGTCTTACAAGAGAGAGAGGTCATAAGGAGGTCCAGTCTGTGTCTAGAGGATTAACCCCTCATTCATCTGCGTCTAACCGTCCCATTTCCCCAGAATACCCCATTTATTCCGAACCCATGCAACTGAGTTGTACCAAGCTATCTGAAACCGAATGATCCCACTGGAGATTACTCAACCTATGTTTCTGCTGTTGGGAACAGGGTCACAAGATTTCAAACAGTTTGAAGAAAGGTCAGAGGAAGACTCTGTTAAGCCAAAGTAGAGTTTCCTCCTTCATGTCCTTGAAATCCTTTCCTGCTAACCTCATGGTTTCTTCTGTTTCCCATCAGGTCTCAGTATTTATTGACTCTGGAGCAGACACTGACTTCATGGATGAGTCATTTGCTAGGGAGCTTGGCATCAAACTCATTCCAGCCCCTTCCTCGCACAATGTTTTGGCTCTGGATGGACATGATTTGTCTAGTTCTGTTCAAATAACTGAGAGCATCAGTTTCTTTATTGGGAGTAATCACCACGAGGAGATCACATTCATCATAATTCAGTCTCCTCTATTACCCATTGTTCTAGGGGCCACCCGGTTGAGGAAACACAACCCTCATATTGACTGGCAGAATAACACAATCTTGGATTGGTCTAAGACATGTTTGACTACATGTTTACTTTCTGCTTGTCCTCCCCCTGAGGTCCTGCTGAGCTCCATAGAGGAGACCTACCTGGACCTGGCTAAGGTTCCTGTTGAATTGTTCCTGTTCAACAAATCTAGGACCTTATGTGGCATTGATCTGCTCCCAGGTACGTCACCCCCTAGGGGTGGCCTTTATTCTCTTGCTGCTCCTGAAACTCTAGCCATGAAGACCTAAGTAAAGGACTCTTTGAAAGCAGGCATTATTCGTCCTTCATCCTCCCCTGCCAGAGCTGGACTCTTTTTTCTGGGCAAGAAGGACGAATCTCTCAGGCCATGCATTTATTACAGAGGTCTCAATGATATAACGGTAAAGAACCATTATCCTCTACCCCTAATGAATTCTGCTTTCGATCTCATTTAGGGGGTGAAGTACTTCACAAAATTGGATTATCAAAACGCCTATCATCTTGTCCACATCAGAGAGGGAGACGAAAGGAAGACTGCATTCAACTAGGGATGGTGTGATTATCGATTGGATTGTCTATCGGCGATTGAAGGGTTGGATCATGATTTATTTTTTCACAGGGTGATCTTTATTAATTAATTTAATGCCATGCCAGGGCTGTAAAATAAATTTTATATACGCCCTTCTCATCATCACTGTGATCTATGCAATCGAGGGAATAAAATAATTAATATACAGTGTTGCGTCTCTCTTTTTTTTTCTTTCGCTTTTCTCGGAGTCAGTGCCAACGTGACTCCTCTTCATGTCTCTCCTCTTGTCATCTTCTTGCTTATTTGTCAAACACTATATACTCTGTGTGGCACAAGTGGTGCCAATAGTGCTGTATTATCACGTTTACTTACAAAATGAATAATCCATGAGACGCATACATGTGAACTAGTAACTTTATTACAAATTGAGAGTTACAGTGTGAAATAAATAAACAGGCTTTAATAAATAATAAGGTGTTCAAACAAAAAAGCTCACTTAGACGGTAGAATTTCTTACAAAATATGAACGCTACCAACACAAAATAAATCACTTAAAATATAACACCTATTTAGGTTTGCCTTTCATAAAACACTATTTAGAACGAACTTAAAACATTAAACAATAGAATATTGCAGCCTGCGCATAATAAACAAATGAAAATAAACATATTACCTACCTTTTACAAATTATTTAACAAGAAGACAAGCATGTTGACTTTATCTGGCTTAAGCAGACTGCGGTACCGGGTTACAACATTCCCTGCTTTCCTGAAAATTTGCTCCAAGGGCGTGCTGGTCGCAGGAATGCACAAATATTTCCGTGCTATTTTTGCCATTAAGGGTAAGTGGCTTTCGTTCCTCTTCCGCCATTCAAGAGCCTTGGTTTCTCCATCAACTACCTCTTCTTGGAGGTAATTCGCCATTTCCGAGTGCGCTCGCTGCTCAGGAGTTGCAACAGCAGCAGGCTTTCTTGTGCCAAGGAGACTGCCCAGTGTTTTCTTCTTTTTGCTTGGCTGGGAGAAAAGAGGTCCATCCTCCCCATCTGTAGAGTCCCGTACAGTCACAGGTGGCCTGGAAGTAGACTGCTTCCAGAACAGCTCATCCTCCATCTCATCCTCCAGCAGGGATCTGATGTAGTCCAGGTCAGCACTGCTCACGTGAGTAGCTTTGTACCGCGGGTCAAGAAGGGCATCTATGCGCATTAACTGGATGATCTTGTTGTTGTCATATCTATTGTCAAGTTGGTCCAGGATCGTTTGTTTAATGTCTGCAGTCAGTTTGGCATCGGTGTCTTTTTCCTTGAGAGTTTCTTTTATAAAGTGAAGCAGAGACAGCAGCAATGAGATGGTGACATCACACTCGCTTGACAAGATGTCTGTAAATTCAGATACAGACTTCAGTCCCTCTGTGACAGCCTCCAGCATGCTTACATCTTGCCAGCTAATGGTTGGTAGTGTGCGCTGACTCCTGTCATCAGCAAAAACCCTTCTGATGTGAGGCAGCAGGCTGAGGATCTTCTCTGTCATCGCATATTGGCTGCCCCAGCGCGTAGCACAATCCTGTTTTATAAGAGAAAATATAAAGAGGAAAAGGTGGTTATAGGCTGAGTAAAAGCAATATGCGTATTGATACTTTCTAAATGCACTGTCTTCTGTGTGTATGTTTGTATGCACATGCAGACACCAATAAAAGTAGCCTCCAATCTATGTTATATTATTATTGGTAATAATACAGTGGCAACACTAAGCTAGTGATAAAATTGTATATTTTTTACAGAAAACATATGATTGAAACTGAGTTTCTTATTGCTTGGTCTAAAAGGAAATGTGGGATAATGGCTATATGTTAATACTTACAGTTATTAGAGAAAGCGGTTTCTTTATCCCCTGTTGCTCTTGCTCTTTCCTGACTTCCTTTCTGTTATGATTTCGGGTTGTTTGGTTTCTGTTTTTTTCTTATATGTTCTCACAGTTTTCGAATCAAGCTTCTGTTTGTTGTTTTCCTGTTCATGCTTTAGTTTTGTCGTCTTGTTCATGTTTTGTCTAGTTTGGATATTGGATCTGGTTATGCTTTTGTTTCATGTTTTTCTAGTTTCTGTTGGTTTGTGTTCAAGAGTCTCTGTTTTGCTCCAGCCACGTTTTGTTCTTCTGTCAATTAAGTTTATTCGGATCACCTGCACCAAGTTAATCTGTTCTGTCATTCGGGCGGAAACATTTTTTATGCTCAAGTCTTGTTTTCGGTTCATGCCATGCCTGTCTCGCCTGCCCGTTTGTTGTTTTGTTCCTGCCTCCTGCTGTGAGTGAGTTTTTGTTTTTGTCATTAAATCCTTTTTCACTTATCATCACGCTGCCTGCTCATCTGCATTCTGGTGTCCTATTTCGCAAGCCTTAACACTTTCGCCTTTGCCAACTGTATGAAAAGGCTCAATTTATTTGGCGACACATTCCGAAAGCTTTATTCAAGGCAATGTTGATGGCTAAGTTCAAATTGTGCCCGAAACAACTGATCCATGACCACTTAAGATCACGAACAGCTGCAACGATGTTGGCTCTGTTGTCGCTTGTAATGCAGACCACTTTCTCTTTTCTTATTCCCCATGCTTGCAACCCATCCTGGAGTGCTTCAGCTGGCAACCCTGCGGTGTGACTCTCTGGGGTAAAAGCTGTCTCAAGACGTTTGGGTTTTAATGTCCAGTCTTTTGAGACATAGTGCGCAGTTATGGACATATAAGGAGACATGTTAATGCTTGACCACATGTCCGTAGTCAAAGCAATGAAGTTAGCCTCTTTCAATTCATTAACTATTTTCCCTCTCAGCTGTTCATACAGTTTTGGCACAGCGGTCTCCAAAAAATATTTCCTCCCAGGCGGTTCATACTGCGCATCCAGTGGTCAATATTTTTTTGAAACTTTCTCTTTCAACCGTCTGAAATGGGACGCACTCCTTCGCCAGAAATCTTGCAATAGTTGTTGTACACTTGGCCTGTCTTTCGCTGCCTGGCTTGTATTTAGTTCATTTAGCAAAAGCTGCTGATATTGTGGGCTGCCCCTGTGGCTGTCCCCCAGAAGCACCTGCAGTGCTGCTGGTTGGAGGCAGTTTTGCAGCCTCGGTGTAGCAATGGACTCACATGTGCGCGAATACATTTGTGGTTTGCCTATCCTTCGCAGACACACATGATTTGCATAATGTGCAAATAGGCTGCGTTAGGTCTTGAGGCTCACCGTCAGCATTTGGACAGAACCTAAAATTTGCCAGAATAACCGATTCAGCATTTGTTTTGGGGACCAAATTGCTGTCTGACTCTGCTATGTTTGTGGTGCCATGTTTTTTTTGTTTTTTTTTTATGACGTAATTGCGCCTGCCCTATCAGCCGATTGGATCGTCTATCGGCAATGGCCAGGGACCTTGATCTTACGATCAGAAAATAGGGCGATTTCCCATCCCTACATTCAACACCCTAATGGGCACTATGGATATTTGGTTATGCCGTTTGCTCTGACCAATGCTCCTGCTCTTTTTCAAGCATTGGTTAAAGATGTAGTCAGGGACATGGTGGGACATTATGTGTTTGGTTATCTGGATAGTATTATGATTTTCTCACACACTCTTGAGTCCCACAAGCTCCATGTCCGGTCTGTACTTTGGCATCTTCTCCAAAATCACCTTTTTGTCAAAGCAGAGTATGAGTTTCACACCACCACTACATCCTTTTTGGGTTTTGTTGTGTCCCCCAGTCAAGTAACCATGGACCTTGCGAAGACCACAGCCATCTCTGAA
Organism: Girardinichthys multiradiatus; assembly: GCF_021462225.1. Classification (NCBI taxonomy): domain Eukaryota; kingdom Metazoa; phylum Chordata; class Actinopteri; order Cyprinodontiformes; family Goodeidae; genus Girardinichthys; species Girardinichthys multiradiatus. The sequence goes on along the minus strand of NC_061796.1, from coordinate 26,153,114 downwards.
TGGTCCACACCATGTGACCATAAGCAATTACAGAGGTTTCTGGGGTTTGCTCATTTTTACCGCCATTTCATTTGCAACTACAGTCATGCTGCTTCTCCTCTCCATGCTCTCACTTCATCCAAGAATCGTTTTGAGTAGAAGGATCAGGCAGATAATGCATTCACCAAGTTAAAGATCTCTGTTCACCACAGCACCTGATCCTGAAAAACAGTTCACACTAGAGGTTGACGCTTCTAGTACGGGGGTAGGCGCAATTCTGAGTCAAAGATCCCCTGATGGTCATGTTCACCTGTGTGCAAGAACGTGAACCCTGATGCACTTCCCCGCATTCGTGAGAAATCTGATTCTATGACCAGTGGTGTGAAGGACTTCAGTAAGGATTTCAGTCACAATGCTTGAACTGGAAAAGGAGGTCAGAAATGCTATCCAAGAACATCCACCTGACCCAATCATCTGATCCAAAAGGTACTTTTGTTCTGCCATAAGTCATGTATGTTTTGTCAGGAATCCCAGGAATCAATAAGACTCTACAGGTGGTTCAAACCCAGATTTGGTGGCCAACTCTGACTAAGGATGTCAAGGAATTCATCACAGTTTGTCATCAATGCAGTCAAGCCAAGGCCTCAAGACGCCCACTCTCTGGTTTGCTGCAACTGCATCCCATTATGTCATGCCCCTGGTCTCACATCATGGACTTTGTCACAGGTTTGCCCGCATCCAGCAATGACACAGTCATCCTCACTGTTGTCAACAGGTTCTCCAAGATGGTTCATCTTGTTCCTCTTCATAAATTACAATCAGCACTTTGAATTGTCTTGAAATGTGCTATATAGATAAACTTGCCTTGCCTTGTCTATATATATACAGGTCCTTCTCAAAATATTAGCATATTGTGATAAAGTTAATTATTTTCCATAATGTCATGATGAAAATTTAACATTCATATATTTTAGATCCATTGCACACTAACTGAAATATTTCAGGTCTTTTATTGTCTTAATACTGATGATTTTGGCATACAGCTCATGAAAACCCAAAATTCCTATCTCACAAAATTAGCATATCATTAAAAGGGTCTCTAAACGAGCTATGAACCTAATCATCTGAATCAACGAGTTAACTCTAAACACCTGCAAAAGATTCCTGAGGCCTTTAAAACTCCCAGCCTGGTTCATCACTCAAAACCCCAATCATGGGTAAGACTGCCGACCTGACTGCTGTCCAGAAGGCCACTATTGACACCCTCAAGCAAGAGGGTAAGACACAGAAAGAAATTTCTGAACGAATAGGTTGTTCCCAGAGTGCTGTATCAAGGCACCTCAGTGGGAAGTCTGTGGGAAGGAAAAGGTGTGGCAGAAAACGCTGCACAACGCGAAGAGGTGACCGGACCCTGAGGAAGATTGTGGAGAAGGGCTGATTCCAGACCTTGGGGGACCTGCGGAAGCAGTGGACTGAGTCTGGAGTAGAAACATCCAGAGCCACCGTGCACAGGCGTGTGCAGGAAATGGGCTACAGGTGCCACATTCCCCAGGTCAAGCCACTTTTGAACCAGAAACAGCGGCAGAAGCGCCTGACCTGGGCTACAGAGAAGCAGCTCTGAAGCAGACTGTTGCTCAGTGGTCCAAAGCACTTTTTTCAGATGAAAGCAAATTCTGCATGTCATTCGGAAGTCAAGGTGCCAAAGTCTGGAGGAAGACACGGGAGAAGGAAATGCCAAAATGCCAGAAGTCCAGTGTCAAGTACCCACAGTCAGTGATGGTCTGGGGTGCCGTGTCAGCTGCTGGTGTTGGTCCACTGTGTTTTATCAAGGGCAGGGTCAATGCAGCTAGCTATCAGGAGATTTTGGAGCACTTCATGCTTCCAACTGCTGAAAAGCTTTATGGAGATGAAGATTTCATTTTTCAGCACGACCTGGCACCTGCTCACAGTGCCAAAACCACTGGTAAATGGTTTACTGACCATGGTATCACTGTGCTCAATTGGCCTGCCAACTCTCCTGACCTGAACCCCATAGAGAATCTGTGGGATATTGTGAAGAGAACGTTGAGAGACTCAAGACCCAACACTCTGGATGAGCTAAAGGCCGCTATCGAAGCATCCTGGGCCTCCATAAGACCTCAGCAGTGCCACAGGCTGATTGCCTCCATGCCACGCCGCATTGAAGCAGTCATTTCTGCAAAAGGATTCCCGACCAAGTATTGAGTGCATAACTGTGCAGGATTATTTGAAGGTTGACATTTTTTGTATTAAAAACACTTTTCTTTTATTGGTCGGATGAAATATGCTAATTTTGTGAGATAGGAATTTTGGGTTTTCATGAGCTGTATGCCAAAATCATCCGTATTAAGACAATAAAAGACCTGAAATATCTCAGTTAGTGTGCAATGAATCTAAAATATATGAATGTTAAATTTTCATCATGACATTATGGAAAATAATGAACTTTATCACAATATGCTAATATTTTGAGAAGGACCTGTATATATACAGGGATTGGACAATGAAACTGAAACACCTGGTTTTAGACCACAATTATTTTAGGGGACCTCCTTTTGTGGCCAATACAGCGTCAATTCATCTTCGGAATGACATATACAAGTCCTGCACAGTGGTTAGAGGGATTTTAAGCCAGTCTTCTTGCAGGATAGTGGCCAGGTCACTACGTGATACTGGTGGAGGAAAACGTTTCCTGACTAGCTCCTCCAAAACACCCCAAAGTGGCTCAATAATATTTAGATCTGGTGACTGTGCAGGCCATGGGAGATGTTCAACTTCTCTTTCATGTTCATCAAACCAATCTTTCACCAGTCTTGCTGTGTGTATTGGTGCATTGTCATCGTGATACATGGCACCGCGATCAGGATACAATGTTTGAACCATTGGATGCACATGGTCCTCAAGAATGGTTCGGTAGTCCTTGGCAGTGTTAGGCCAAGGGAATGCCATGATATGGCAGCCCAAACCATCACTGATCCACCCCCATGCTTCACTCTGGGCATGCAACAGTCTGGGTGGTACGCTTCTTTGGGGCTTCTCCACACCGTAACTCTTCCGGATGTGGGGAAAACAGTAAAGGTGGACTCATCAGAGAATACATATTTCACATTGTCCACAGCCCAAGATGTGCGCTCTTTGCACCATTGAAACCAACGTTTGGCATTGGCATGAGTGACCAAAGGTTTGGCTATAGCAGCCCGGCCGTGTATATTAACCCTGTGGAGCTTCCACAGTTCTGGTGGAAACAGGAGAGTTGAGGTGCACATTTAATTCTGCCGTGATTTGGGCAGCCGTGGTTTTATGTTTTTTGGATATATTCCGGGTTAGCACCCGAACATCCCTTTCAGACAGCTTCCTCTTGCGTCCACAGTTAATCCTGTTGGATGTGGTTCGTCCTTCTTGGTGGTATGCTGACATTACCCAGGATACCGTGGCTCTTGATACATCACAAAGACTTGCTGCCTTGGTTACAGATGCGCCAGCAAGACGTGCACCAACAATTTGTCCTCTTTTGAACTCTGGTATGTCACCCATAATGTTGTGTGCATTTCAATATTTTGAGCAAAACTGTGCTCTTACCCTGCTAATTGAACCTTCACACTCTGCTCTTACTGGTGCAATGTGCAATCAATGAAGACTGGCTACCAGGCTGGTCCAATTTAGCCATGAAACCTCCCACACTAAAATGACAGGTGTTTCAGTTTCATTGTCCAACCCCTGTATATATATGTGTGTATATGCAATACAGTGCAAAGGTTTTAAGCAGTTGTGAAAAAAATGGTGTTAACCAGGAATCCTTTCAAAAATGGAAGTGTTAGGTACGACCCTGGTGGTGGAGGGGTTAAACATGTGACCATGTGAAGAGGCTATAGTCTTCAATGCGGTTGTCCAGGGTTCAAGTCCTGGACCAGGTGACTTTTGTCTAATATCTCCCCCTCTCTTTGCCATCATTCCTGTCTACCTACTGTCGAAAAAATAATCTAGTGCCGCAAAATAAATGGAAGTGTTCATCATTATTTTCTCTAAGCAACAAAATGCAGTGAATGATAAAATCAATATTTGGTGTGACCACCTTTTGCCTACAAAAAAGCATAAATTCTTCTAGGTACACTTGCACACAGTTTTTGAAAGATCTAGGCTGATTCAAACATCTTGGAGAACTAACCACAGATCTTCTGTGGATGTATGTTTTCCTTTCCGACATCCTTCTGTCTCTTTATGTAATCCTAGACACTCTATGATGCTGAAATCAGGGCTCTGTGGGGGCCATATCATCAATTCCAGTAATTATTGTTCTTCTTTATGCTGACGATAGTTCTTAATGACTTTGGCTGTATGTTTGGGTTCGCTCACTTTGCATTTTGTAAACTGATAAAAATAAACAATCATCATTGATATTTCTGAGAGCATTCTTTGTTCACAGCATTTTTTCACACATATCTAAACCTCTTGCACAGTACTATATATATATATATATATATATATATATCTCCAATTAAAGGGGGATCACACTCCTCAGCCTCCCTGGTAATGCACGCCTATGCCAGGGTATTGAAGAGGAGAGTCCAGCCGATAGTCGACCTTCGGCATCAGGAGAAGCAGTGTGGTTTTTGTCCCGGCCGTTGAACACTGGACCAGCTCTACATCCTCTGCAGGATACTCGAAGGTTCATGGGAGTTTGCCCAACAGGTCCACATGTGTTTTGTGGACCTGGAGAAGGCATTCGACTGTGTCCCTCGTGGTGCTCTGTGGGGGGTGCTCCAGGAGTGCAGAGTCGGGGGCCCTTTATTAGGCCATCCAGTCTCTGTACAAGCAGAGCAGGAGTTTGGTCTGCATTGCCGGCAATAAGTCGGACCTGTTCCCGGTGCATGTTGGAAATAAAATTTTAAAAGGCACTTTGAAGAGGTTCTGATGCTGGGGGACAGTGTAATTAATTGTGTGGGTTAATATTATCCAACAATCGAACCAAACTTATCCTCCTTCAGCTTAGCCATACTTGAGCTTTGACTACAAAATTTCAGCGAGAAATAAAAATGGTGGATACGAATAAAAAAAAAAAAAGCCTGATTTCAAAATTATATGGAGCCCTACAATTTGAATCCACTATTAATAATAGGGATGTTAATGAGAAATGGGAAATAGAGGCCAATGTTGTTTTAACAGATGATGAATGGGAGGAAACATTTAGGTCAGGGCATAAATTAACAAATAGTCCAGCACAGAGGGAGTTTGATTGGAAAGTGAAGATGCAATATTTTAACACACCAATCATTATACCAAAGTTTGGCAAAACATCAAACCTATGTTGGAGGAATTGTGGAGAAGTGGGTGATTTCACTCACAAATTTTGGGACTGATCCAGAATTTGGGACTTTTGGAAGTACGTGCTGATTGAAATAAAGAATATTCTGGGGACTAATTTAAACTTGGACCCTGCTGTTTATATATTGGGGATAATGCCAAGGGATAAGATGGACAAAGAGAGTAAATTTTTACCGAGGAATCTATTGCTGACAACAAAACAAATGTATAACATCCGCCTGGTCGAGACCACATTGTCCCGATATCACACAATGGAGAGATACCATTAAAAAGGTCTTCATTATGGAACAAATAACAGCTAAGATACAACTTAAGATGGAAACTTTTGAATCTAACTGGAAATCAATAACTAGATTTGTTATGGAGTCATAACATCTTTTGATATGTAACAGAATTTTTATTTGGAGTTTATATTTTCCTCCTGTGCATAGTATCATTATTTTCATTGCATTCATTTATGAAGTATCAGCTTATTCATATAGTTTGATAAACTTGGGGAATTGTGTTTTATGATCTGTGCACCTTATGAGTTTTTTTGTATGTTTGTTTGTTTTTATTGCTATTATTATTTGTTCATTTGTAATTTTCAGAAAGCTTGCACTGGATATACATGGTATAACTATAAGATGTATTATGTTAACTTGGGCAAGCCTGGACTGTTATACATGTCTGTGTATGTATGAATGTTGGAAAATAAATAAAAAGTAAAAAAAAGAAATGGCCACTTGTCCCCTTTAAATGAAAGAAAAAGATGCTAAAAGCAGATGGATAAAGTTTCTTCTACATGATATTGACAAATGTGGAAAATAAATATTACTGATACTTCACTGTCATTTTGTTATGAAAAATATGATGAGACGCATTCTCACTGGGTAATGTAGTTTTTTAAGAGCCTTCCTCACTGCGGATGTTCGTGGTTAAACTACAATACCCATATTTTTGAACCTACTTCTGTTGACAGCCGGTAGGCAACCTTTACAGCCTGGCTGTGTCACTGATTATAGTTTCAAACGGCGCCTTAAGAGGTAATACAACAAAAATATGTTCATTATACGCGATGTGAACGGGGTTAAAAGTCTTTCGACGGTTTGCCGCTTGCTATAAAGTTAAAGCTAACGCGGCTAAAGGAAGTGCCGAGTCGGGGCTGACAGACTGTGTTAGCTAGCAGTGGTAACAGCTCACATGCGCCGTGATATTCGCATTGTTACAGAAACATAAATGGTGGCATGTGAAATCAGAATGCTTATACAATAATACACAGAAACAAGAGGCTCTAGCATTCGTTTAATTTTGCAGCTTGGACTGATAAAGTTAGCCTGTTTAGAACAACTCTTTTTACACTGACACGTTATTCTGGAAAAGTTTGGACCCAGGATAATACACAGTTTCCTCTCCAAGTTGTTTGCAAGATTTACATCACAGCAAATGTTTCCGTCAGTGGTTAGTTGATGTGGGGACTTTGTTGGAGCTGGACAACCAGATGTATCTGGGGAACACTCGACGAAGACAGTTTCTGAAAATGAATCTGCTTCCTTTAACAACTTGTTTTAGAAATTTGTTAAGGTTGTTTCATAGATAATGTATGTGCTGTTAAGCATACTACCATGGAAACTTATTTCAGTATGTACTTTCTGGGTTAGAGTCTTAGGAAGAACCAATACAACTGTCGGGAGGAGAGACACAGGGACCAATGTCTCCTCCACGCCTAACAGGTGCGCTGCGTTCATTCTCTAATGTCAGCAAGAAGGAGGATCCCACGGAACAGCTGTATGACCTGAAGGTGAGCTTCATAAAAGTGCAATGAAATGTTTTTCAAGAACGGAGGAAAGAAAATCCCAGAAATCCTTTGATTCGAAAAGCCAGACAGTGTGCCAGACGTTCAGTTACTCAGAACTTGAACAATTTTATTAAAATTCTGTGGCAAAAGATAGGAACCTTCTATTGCTACTTTAATCTTAATTAATATGCGTGGTTAAACAACAACAAAAAATATCATTCCATTTTCCATAACTTTTCTTAACTTTTAACCTTGACACGAAAAGTATTGTATATGATGATGAAGCATAAAATACTAACTGGAATTAATAACAAAACGGATGTCATTATGTTGCACCTATGTGTATGCAATAATTCTGAATACATGTCTTTTTAAAATGCTTGTTATTGTTGTTTTTGGTTCTGGTTGTCATATTCACCTCTACCCTGTTGGGTTATTTGACACTTTTAATGACTGCTATAACTTTCTTTTCTTTCATTGATGTTGGACTTCTATTTTGTAAAACAGAAAGAGGAGAAGAATGAAGATGTTGACTGACACTTACTCTGCCATGAACTTACTTGTTGCTAGGTCTGCTATAGAGTGCTACACATTTTCTTGAAACATCCATGAGCGTCTAAAGAAACTGGTCAAATCTTGAAAAATCTATTTTTTTTAATTGAAAAACATGCTCATTAAAAAAGCTATGATCAAACCAATCACTAAGCTAAAGTTCTAAGCATTCCAGTGGTAAATAGAATTCAAAATCAAATCAAAGCAAATAACACCTAACATTAGTGTGAATTAGGGTTGTACATCCCTGGTCTGTAGCTGATATGATGCATATCTCCACACACTGCCAACTATATGGTTCATTTTAGATACATAGATGGGGAAAACCATACAACATATGATTTACCCCTCTACCACAAATCAGTGCGACTCACCGATTTAAGGGCAAATAAAATGTTATTTGTTGCAATATGGTTTTATTCAATGCAACAAGACGATGCGAGGATATGATACTATGTAACTGAGTACAGAACTTTAACAACATCCTTTCACAAACAGGTCTTGTCCATGAATTCTAGTGCACCTTTCTAAAACCTGACCTGCAATAAACAAAAACCCCTCAATGCTGTAAAAGCTGTCAACCTGCAGATGTGATGCAAGAACTCAGCAGTAGGAAACTATTTATTTTCTATATTTGAATGATAAAACAAAGTTAGCTTTTAAGGAAGTTTTCTTTTATAACTCCTTGCTTTGTAATTTATGAAACATTTAATGCTGCTGCAAACCAGCACCAGTATCACTCATGAAAGTTATAGTGGGGAGAACATGTATTTGAAACACTGCTAATTTAGCAGGTTTTACCACATGTAAAGCATGTAGAAGTCTTTCATTTTTATCATAGTTACTCTTCAACTGTGAGCAACTGAATCCAAACAGAAATCCAGAAAATCACATTGTGTGATTTGTAAGTAATTAATTAGCGTTTTATTGCATGACATAAGTATTTGATACATCAGTAAAAACAACTTAATGTTTGGTACCGTAACCTTTTTTTGCAGTTACAGATATCAGATGTTTCCTGTAGTTCTTGACGAGGTTTGCACACACTGCAGCAGGGATTTTGGACCCCTCCTCCATACAGATCTCCTCCAGATCCTCCAGGTTTCAGGGCTGTCGCTGGGCAATACAGACTTTCAGCTCCCTCCAAAGATTTTGACTGGGTCCAGGTCTGGACACTGGTTAGGCCACTCCAGGACCTTGAGATGCTTTTTACAGAGCCACTCCTTAGTTGTCCTGGCTGTGTGCTTGGGGGTGTTGTGATGCTGGAAGACCCAGCCACGACCCATCTTCAATGCGCTTACTGAGGGAAGGAGGTTATTGGCTAAGATCCCTCAATAAATGGCCCCATCCTTCCTTCTCTCAATATGGTGCAGTTGTTCGTTCCCCTTTGCAGAAAAGCATCCCTGAAGAATGATGTTTCCACCTCCATGTTTCATGGTAGGGATGGTGTTCTTGGGGTTGTACTCGTCCTTCTTCTCCCTCCAAACACGGCGAGTGGAGTTTAGACCAAAAAGCTCTATTTTTGTCTCTTCAGACCACATGACCTTCTCCTGTTCCTCCTCTGGATCATCCAGATGTTCATTGGCAAACTTCAGACAGGCCTGGACATGTGCTAGCTTGATCAGGGGGACATTGGGTGCGCTGCAGGATTTAATGGCAGCATAGTGTGTTACTGATGGTCTTCTTTGAGACTGTAGTCTCAGCTTTCTTCAGGTCATTGACTAGGTCCCGCTGTGTAGTTTTGGGCTGATCCCTCACCTTCCTCATAATCATTGATGCCCCACGAGGTGAGATCTTGCATGGAGCCCCAGACCGAAGGAGACTGACCGTCATCTTGAACTTCTTCTCTTCCATTTTCTTATAATTGCTCCAGTGGTTGTTGCCTTCTCACCAAGCTGCTTGGCTATTTTCCTGTAGTCCATCCCTGCCTTGTGCAGGTCTACTATGCTATTCCTGATGTTCTTACACAGGTCTCTGGTCTTGGCCATTGTGGAGAGGTTAGAGATTGATTGAGTGTGTGGACAGGTGTCTTTTCTACAGATAATGAGTTCAAACAGGTGAAGTTAATACTGTGTGGAGAACAGGAGGGCTTCTTAAAGAAGAACTAACAGGCCTGTGAGAGCCAGGAAACTAATTCAAAACTATGAATTAACACATGTGGAATTATATACTGGACAAAAAAGTGTGAAACAACTGAAAATATGTCTTATATTCTAGGTTCTTCAAAGTAGCCACCTTTTGCTTTGATTACTGCTCCGCACACTCTTAGCATTCTGTTGATGAGCTTCAAGAGGTAGTCACCTGAAATGGTTTTCCAACAGTCTTGAAGGAGTTTCCAGAGATGCTTAGCACTTGTTGGCCCTTTTGCCTTCACTCTGCGGTCCAGCTCACCCCAAACCATCTCGATTGGGTTCAGGTCCGGTGACTGTGGAGGCCAGGTCATCTGGCACAGCACCCCATCACTCTCCTTCTTGGTCAAATAGCCCTTACACAGCCTGGAGGTGTGTTTGGGGTCACTGTCCTGTTGAAAAATAAATAATGGTCCAACTAAATGCAAACCGGATGAAATAGCATGCTGTGGTAGCCATGCTGGTTCAGTATGCCTTCAACAGTGTCACCAGCAAACCACCCCCACACCATCACACCTCCTCCTCCATGCTTCACAGTGGGAACCAGGCATGTAGAGTCCATCCGTTCATCTCCTCTGTGCCACACAAAGACACGGTGGTTGGAACCAAAGATCTCAAACTTGGACTCATCAGAGCAAAGCACAGATTTCCACTGGTCTAATGTCCATTCCTTGTGTTCTTTAGCCCAAACAAGTCTCTTCTGCTTGTTGCCTTTCCTCAGCAGTGGTTTCCTAGCAGCTATTTTACCATGAAGGCCTGATTCACACAGTCTCCTCTTAACAGTTGTTCTAGAGATGTGTCTGCTGCTAGAACTCTGTGTGGCATTGACCTGTTCTCTAATCTGAGCTGCTGTAACGGCGATTTCTGAGGCTGTTGACTCGGATGAACTTATCATCCGCAGCAGAGGTGACTCTTGGTCTTCCTTTCCTGGGGCGGTCCTCATGTGAGCCAGTTTCTTTGTAGTGCTTGATGGATTTTGCAACTGCACTTGGGGACACTTTCAAAGTTTTCCCAATTGTTCGGACTGACTGACCTTCATTTCTTCAAGTAATGATGGCCACTTGTTTTTCTTTACTTAGCTGCTTTTTTCTTGCCATAATACAAATTCTAACAGTCTATTCAGTAGGACTATCAGCTGTGTACTGTATCCACCTCCTGCACAACACAACTGATGGTCCCAACCCCATTTATAAGGCTTGAAATCCCACTTATTAAACCTGACAGGGCACAGCTGTGAAGTGAAAACCATTTCAGGTGACTACCTCTTGAAGCTCATCAACAGAATGCCAAGAGTGTGTGGAGCAGTAATCAAAGCAAAAGGTGGCTACTTTGAAGAACCTAGAATATAAGACATATTTTCAGTTGTTTCACACTTTTTTGTTCAGTATATAATTCCACATGTGTTAATTCATAGTTTTGATGCCTTCAAATTAACTACGTGGAAATTACACAATGTAGTTTTCTGGATTTTGTTTTAGATTCCATCACACTTGAAGAGTACCTATTATAAGAAATTGAAGACTTCTAAATGCTTTGCAGTTTGAAAAACCTGCAAAATTGGCAGTGTATCAAATACTGTAGTTATGAAGACATGTCAGCTGTTCTGAAAAGGTTGTTTCTAGGCCCTGAGACATGGAAGAGATATTGAAAGGCCTGTGTCAGTAACTCTGTAATCGGGGGATCTCTAAAGAATGCAATAATGACATTTCTATTTTTCTTTTAATGAGCAGAACTGTTAGAAAGGAGGTCAGGAAAGTCTTTTGGAGCTCCTCACCTGAGACTAGTGTGAACCTAGCCGGTAAAGCTGGGTACAGGTGGATTCTATATTTGCAGCATGTAATTGTCTCAAGTGTGTAATACAATTAGTTGTGTTCATTTATATTTAGCTGGTGTGCGCATTTTTATTACCTTGTTTACTGCACACGCCTTACCCATGGTCAGCCACAGCGTGGTAGTTGTCTTTTTTTATAACAAAGAATAGATGTAAGCAAAGAAAAACCTTATAAACTTCCAATTGGGTGGAACATGTTTCTAAATAAAAGCAGCAATGATCTCATTATTAAATTGATCGAATTATATCAATGGAAGGACGTAAAATCCGATGCACCTCTATTTAATCCCCTAAATTGCCTTATTCACAGCTGCTCTACCAATGCAATGGCATCTTGCATGTGCATGTCCACGTATTGATGGAAATCAATTAATCTTCACATCCCAAGTGTGAAAGTAAATCTGAAATAAGATCTTATGAAGTAGCCCCATTGAGCTATGTACCTTTTTAAATTACCTAGCATGAATCATTGCACTTATCAGAGCTTACAAATTTTTATTCAGTAATTAAAAGTCCTTGACATGCACAGAACAAATCACTGATGAGAGCTTGAGTGTATGATTGCATACCTGATTCACAGTTCATTTCAGTATTCACCAAGTTCATAGCTGGTTCTAGTTTATGGAAGCCATGCACAGAATAACATAAAGGTTTGTTAAATACCACAAAAAGATGTAGCTGCCCAACCAGTGTGATAACAAAACAGCTTTTTGCTGCTGTCACATTGTGTGATCCCAATGTTAAGTGAAAAATAATTTATTGAAATGTTATATGTGGCAAAAATATACAAAGGAACTAAATTGTTTTTCTCTTCTCTGGAAGATGTGGTCCAAGTCCATCTAAATGCTGTAGCAGCAGTAGGAGCTGCCAAAGATCACAGTATGCAAAAATGTCTGTCCACCAGTATGTGTTTAGTCTCCATGGTAATTGGCTGTTGTACTTTGGAGTAGTCCTCATTTCTTTATTATGAATTAGGTTTAAATCTGCCATTTGCATCAGCATCAAAATATCGCTCAACAGAATCACTGCTTTGTCATCAAAAATTCTAGATGTTAGTTTTCAGCCTTTTAGGAAAGTCAACTGGATTCATAGATGTTGCTGTGGAGGTGGTCAGAAACATAGTAGTCTTACTTGCAGCTCTAAATAATCCCTCCTGTTATTAAGGGGACAGCGCATAGCAAAGAAAAGCAGTGGTGTTCATATGTAGTTGTTTCCTGCAGGTCAGCTCTAAACTCTGCTCAGAAAACATTTCTGCTGCCCTGTCTCCATCTCACTACACTGCATTCTGTGCCAATTTGACCAGACATGCTGCTCTTCAGCTAGTTGCTAATGCAGTCCCTCCTCCACAACAAACTTACCACCTTCCATACATCATCGAAGGCTATCCTTATCTCGGTGGAAAACTAAAATTTGCCTTTATCGTTGCCCATGATGCTGCTGTGGACGTGCACAGAAAAGCAGAACCTCCTTTAAATCTGCAAGGTTTCTGTCAGTCAGTCACATATTGTATATCTGTGCTTCCTAATTGTTTTATATCGTTCTTGAAGATCATTGTTTCTATTTCTGTACCAGTTATGTAAAGAACTAGGAGTGCTTAGTGGTTATTTGTGATGCAATCACATCAGTTTTGACACAGTCCTTCAAGCTTACTGTTGCATTAGCTATACTGCAACCTCCTTAAAGCCAGCGGTCCACCGGGGATTTCCCTAGTTGCCCCGTATGCCAGTTTCCCCTTGGCTGTGAGTCACCTCACTAAACCGAAACCCAAGTCCAGTCCATGTGAAAACAAGTGTTGTGACTATGAATCTGAAAATATTATTTAATATTTAATATTAATAATTCAATATTTTATCAAGTAATATTTCGGTCTGTTAAGGGTTGTCCTGTGAATACCAGCCCAGTAAGGTATTAGGACAAAATAGAAAGGTGTGAGCCAAACTCTGACATTATTGAACAGCAAAACTCTGCGCAAAACTCTGCACACATGGGATGAATTCACACAATTTATTAAAATAAAATAATTTATTAACGAAAATAAGTCAACTCAAAGTCAAACATATTTCAATCAACAAATTCTTTACTATGCTAAAACAATCCAACTAAACTACTAGGCAGAATGAAAGAATAGGGAAGATTAATGGGCTATGTACAATATAAACAAGTTGATTAAAGATGATTGAAAATCATGACCAAAAGAGTGATGCAATATTATCATGCAATATTTATGTTTGAGAACCAAGGATTATCTTGAAGAATCTGGAAGTGAAGTTAAGTTAGTCTTGGAACTAACTTAGGCAATAATCAGCAAACCTTAGACAACCATTCACAATGCAAGATCAGATAAAATATTATTTTAATAAAATAATGTTTTAAAGAATGATCTGCTGAATAAAACTAACCTTCTGGATGACCATTTCTCAACGGTGTCTCATTAGCTGCCTTTATTTAATAAAATAATATTTAAAGAAATATTATTAACGAAATGTTTAAGGAAATATTTTGGAAAAGAGCCAAATCTTTCTGGAGAAATGGGGCTTAATGGTGTTTACTTAGTTATCAAATTTAGTAAAATAATGTTAGGGAACTATTATTTACTGGATTGAAAACTAACAACCTTTCTGGGTACATATTCTTTAGCAACAAGCACGTGTCCTTACCTGTTAAAGCTAACAAAAGAAGCTGATAGCTTAGCACCAGAATCAATGACACACCTTTAAAAATAGCGTTAATAAAAAGGGTTAAAATGCATAAGCGCAGACGGCGTGTGTTTAAAATCACCCTTTAAATAAAGTTTGTCTTAACATTAAAAACACACAAACACAGAACACAAAACTGAGCATGTGTGCTGCAGATAGCCTGCTAGCACCAAGGTCAGAGTTTGGCCCCAGACATTTCAGACTGCTAAAAGTTGCAGAAAGGTGTCCCATCAGGTTCAGACTTAGCCTGGAACATTCTACTGGTGCATTCATGCTTGTTTTATAGTTCTGTCCAAATGTGATCTGATCAACCAGCCAGATCAGGGCCATTAAATAGTTTGTAATTAAACACTTTCCGCGGCATCCTGTTCTGGAGTGATAATCTTTTCTTGTGTATAATCTGGCTTTCATTTTTTTTTTTTTTTTTTCCCGGAATTTTTTTTCAATAAGCCAGACTGGTATGTGTCTAAATGACATTGGAGTTTTACTGAATCATTAGAAACCAAACATAAATTTTACAGATTTTGACAGGCTTTTTTCTCCTTTAGAGAACCCCAAATTATGCAATTCATACCTTAAGCAGTCTGGGTTTCATATCTGTGTACATATTTCTTTCTATATTTATAGAACCACTTGGTCTTAAAACCAGGCATCTCCCTTTCTAGTTTATTTCTCAGAGACTTTGCCTGACACTTTGAATCGAATTTGGGGCAATATGCAGACCTTCACTTTTACCTGGCTCAGCTCTCATTAAATCCGCTTAGCAGAAAAAGTGCTTCTCCAGGGAAAAGATGGCTGGAGTCATTCTGAGATTATCTTCCAGCTTGTGGTGAAATGCTTAGTTTTAGAAAGTATACAGATACTGATTGTACTAGAGGCACTGTGTTAATGCTTTTCCTGGCCTCTGAGCCCTGAACTGTCAGACCTGTTCAGATTTAATACCTTATTACTCTAATGAGATGCTGTTAAAAAAAAAAAAAAAGTTAGGATCATTAACACTAGCTTCCACAGAATTGCTGTGGATGCATGGGAATTGTTTAATTTAAGATAAATGTGGAAATGGAAACAGTTTTTTGCTTCGCTTTTTGTATCGGAACGAGAAATATTTTTCATTGAAATGGTACAAGGTTGGAAATGTTGGTTATTTATTTATTTATATATATATATATATATATATAATGTTTTTTTTTTAAATATGAAGAATTTTTTCTAAACTTTTGCCGTATGAAATCAAGTTCTGGACTTTCCATTTCTTAATTTACAGGTAGTCCATGAAAAATGTTCTGGCATATTTTTAGTCACTGTCATGTTGCATGGTACAGTTGCTTTTCAGCATGAATTCTTTTGCAGATTGTCTCACATTGTCCTCAAGCACCTTCTGATACACAGCACATTTCATGGATTCTCTGATAAGTTGACCATGTCTTGCTGCAGCAAAGCATCCCCTAACTACCTGCTGTCTGCTTCACAGTTGGTATGACGTTCTTTACCAGAGAGCTGTATTTGGTATATGCCAAATATGCCTTCTGTTACTGTGTTCAAAAATGTACATTTTAAACTAATTTGTCCAGAACAAAAAACAATATTCCAGAAGTGCAGGTTTTCGTCTAAGTTCTCTCTGGCAACCGTTAACTTTGCCGTTCTGTTTTTCTTGGAGACTAAACGTTTTCTTTTTACACACCTCTCATGAAAGTTAAGTTTGATTGTACAAGAGTGCAGTTGTGGTCTGCTCCTGGGAGAACCTGCTTGGAGCGCCAGAACATGGCATGCTGGCAGTTCTTTTCGAGTAAAGTGGTTGGAGGGCAAGATGGTGCCTGCCTGCGATTTTGCCATTATTCCTCCAGCTTATTCATTGAGTGTTTTATCACTCATGCTTTTATTTTGTATTTTTTGAAATGTATTTAAAAACTCTGTTGTGTTGCTGTCTGTGTTATGATTGGGACGGTTACTGTCCATTAAAGAGTTGATGGAGGATTATTGTGGTAGCTTCAGAGGAAAAGCTTCAGAGGGAGTTTCCCTCCTCCAGCTGTTAGCTGTTCACCTGAGTGCCTTCTTGTATGTGGTGATCTGCGAAATCACAGGCGTAAGAAGAAACAGTGAGGATACAGCAAAACAGCCAGCGCCCAGGTACAGCTGAGAGGGTATCTTAGACTCCTCCCAAAAATGTTGTCCCTGAACAATTACATGGAGAAATTATGGAGGTATTATTGGTGTAATTTGGTCTGGTTTTCATAAAGTGCACTCCACAGGAATGGCCTTATTGAAAGTTTCAAGTGATCCGTTGATGATAGCTGATGCTGGAGTGCACTGTTTTGATTTTTGTTGGATCTATTATCCGCATTCAACAATGTGGATCATCATATTTTGATAAATCGACTGAATGACTTTGGCTTTTCTGGTGTTGTTTTAGAATGGTTTTAATCATATGTTGCTGAGAGATCTTTTACTGTTTTTATGAGTAACCTGTTTTCAGACACAGCTACTCTGTCTTGTGGTGTACCCTAGGGATCTGTTTTGGGTCCAATCCTCTTTTTATTCTGTCCATATCCTTTATGTAAAATCTCCAAATGCTATAAAAATGTGTCTTAGCACTTGTAGGCTGATGACATTCAATTGTATTGCTCCTTTAAAATGTCTGAATTGTACAAACTACGGTGGCTCCGAGGCTCTGGAACTCCCAACCACTCTATGCGCTCCACAGTATCTACTGACTGTTGAACACCTAAAGATGTACTTTTTTAGACAGGCTTTAACTTAATTAGTTATTTTTGTCATATCTGTGTTCTTGTGAAGCACTTTGCGATTTTTATCTCTTAAGAGGTGCCATATAAATAAAAATACTTACTTCTTTTCAATGTCCTCCTCTGGGGAGTATTGTTAGAACTGTGGAATGGCTGATGATAGTTTCTTCTTTTAAGACTTCTCTATATCCTTTACAGGCCCATAAGCTGCTACTCCTTTCTTTCTGAAGAACTCAGCTCTTTAAATCTCACCCTGGTCTTGAATCTTCTGCAATGCAGAAGACTGTAAATTGCTTATTTTTTAGTTTTATTGAAACTCTCACTATTATTAAAATTGATTAGAAATCGCCCTATGTCTAAATATGTTAGTAAAATGTACATACTGTCGTTGGATGTTTAAACTTTTGCACTTGACTGTATACTAGTGTTATCTGGGTATACGCTGTAAGTGAATTGCTGGTTCTAAGGGACTCTTGCACTTAGAATAATACTGTTCTCTTTATTCAGAGTGTAATTATATATTTTCTTATTGCAGGCCAAGCGCCTGAAGAGACAAGAGCTGTTTGCCAGGGAGGGCCTAACATGGCAGAAGATTGTCCATTTTTGTTCTGAGCATCAGGATAAAGCTGAGCAGCGAGCTGCCAGTCAAGAACTGAAGAGCCTCCTTCAGGCAGCCAAACAGATTGGTAATTAACTCCTCACTCACAAATCCATATTCAGTTTCTTTGTTTTCTCTTCTGTTCACTGTTCTTTTTTCAGAAATTTTGGTTTCTGATTCTCTGCTTACTTACTGCCAAAGTTTTCTGTTGCCACTGCTGTAAACACTCTTGACAGTGAAAAACACACTGCTATCATATGCACCTTTTCCACTGGCTCAATCTGGCCCTACTCGACTCCACTCGGCCCGCTATGCAAGCATTTCCATTTCCATTACTGTTAATTCTGTACCGGTACCTATTTTTTTGGTCCCTCCTCCTGAGCAGGAACGACCGGGGCTGAGTCGGGTTTACATATGATGTGAACAGACTGCTGTTCACTGATTGGCCGTGGGAGGAGGAGAAATGAGAAGGTGAAGGGAAAAGAGAATAAAACTCAAGAGCAACTACAATAATATTAAGGACCACAGTGTCCGGAGCAGCTCATACATGTAATTTTACCATCCACAGGTCATAAACCAGCCTGAAGGCTGACAGAAAAGAAAAAGGACAAATCAGCTTTCTGAATTACGGCAGGCAGAGCGATGTATTTAATAACATCCTAAACCAGCTGATCACATAAAATCAGCTGTTCAGAGGCACAAACATTTCCCAAAAACACACAAAACAAAACCACCATGAAACGTGTTTGATTCAGACTTTTATTTACTGTCCTTTAGCGAACAAGCGTCTGCAGGAGGAGGGAGCCGACAAAGTGCAGCTGCCTGTAATCTCTGCCTGCTTCGGACCAAACGGTTTTGCGCTTTTAAGTCCTTGTGCTCGTTATTGCCATGGATAAGACAAAATCTTCCTCATAAAGCCCAAACTTGCTTGATTACTTTAAAGTGACAATCTAACACAGTAACGTTAATAGCAGCACAGCGCACTACACTCATGACTGGAGGCGCCATAGCTTCAGCCGTCGGCGAATCAGTGGAAACACAACAGTTACCGTACCGAGTAGAGCAGAACCGAGTGGTGCAGAAACACGTCGGCTAAAACAAGCCAGAGGAAAAGGGGCATTAGTAGGTCTGCATAATATATCACACATTTATAGTTACCGCAATATTGCATTGTGAACAGATACCTATACTGCAAAAGGTACCGGCTTATTGTTTAAGTACAATGTCTTCAAGCTCTCTATGACTGTAATATATTCATTGACACCTGTTTAATTCAGCATAAAACGTTTTGCAAGGCAAAGAGGTGGTAAATTGGTCCAGTAGACGCCAGGCAGAGCTCACTTTCTTTGAGGAAACCTTGTTGAAATGGAAATATTAAATGTTTATTTTTTTCTTTGAGTAGCTGGATAGACTACTCATTTTGTGGGCTCTATGTTTGCTGTGAACTAAAGACAGAAAGACATCAACACTTTTTAATGATTTGTCCCTTTACTGTCATTGTATAAATAAATATAAAAATAGCAGCTCTCGAAGACGGTGGAAGAGAAAAAACGGTGCAGTTCAAACAAGTATTATATAGAGTTGTACATATATATATATATATATATATATATATATATATATATATATATATATATATATATATATATATATATATATATATACATTGCTCAAAAAAATACAGGGAACACTCAAATAACATACCCTAGATCTGAATGAATGAAATATTCTCATTGAATACTTTGTTCTGTACAAAGTTGAATGTGCTGACAACAAAATCACACAAAAATCATCAATGGAAATCAAATTTATTGACCAATGGAGGCCTGGATTTGGAGTCGCACACAAAATTAAAGTGGAAAAACACACTACAGGCTGATCCAACTTTGATGTAATGTCCTTAAAACAAGTCAAAATGAGGCTCAGTATTGTGTGTGACCTCCACGTTCCTGTATGACCTCCCTACAACGCCTGGGGATGCTCCTGATGAAACGGTGGATGGTCTCCTGAGGGATCTCCTCCCAGACCTGGAATAAAGCATCAGCCAACTCCTGTGGTGCAACGTGACGTTGGTGGATGGAGCGAGACATGATGTCCTAGATGTGCTCAATCGGATTCAGGTCTGGGGAACAGGCGGGCCAGTCCATAGCTTCAATGTCTTCTTCTTGCAGGAACTGCTGACACCCTCCAGTCACATGTGGTCTAGCATTGTCCTGCATTAGGAGGAACCCAGGGCCAACCTCACCAGCATATGGTCTCACAAGGGGTCTGAGAATCTCATCTCGGTACCTAATGGCAGTCAGGCTACCTCTGGCGAGGACATGGAGGGCCATGCGGCCCTCCAAAGAAATGCCACCCCACACCATTACTGACCCACTGCCAAACCGGTCATGCTGAAGGATGTTGCAGGCAGCAACTCTGTCACGTCTGTCACATGTGCTCAGTGTGAACCTGCTTTCTGTGAAGAGCACAGGGCGCCAGTAGCAAATTTGCCAATCCTGGTGTTCTCTGGCAAATGCCAAGCGTCCTGCATGGTGTTGGGCTGTGAGCACAACCCACATTTGTGGACGTTGGGCCCTCATACCATCCTCATGGAGTCTGTTTCTAACCGTTTGTGCAGACACATGCACATTTGTGGCCTGCTGGAGGTCATTTTGCAGGGCTCTGGCAGTGCTCCTCCTGTTCCTCCTTGCACAAAGGCGGAGGTAGCGGTCCTGCTGCTGGGTTGTTGCCCTCCTACAACCTCCTCCACGTCTCCTGGTGTACTGGCCTGTCTCCTGGTAGCGCCTCCAGGTTCTGGACACTACGCTGACAGACACAGCAAACCTTCTTGCCACAGCTCGCATTGATGTGCCATCCTGGATGAGCTGCACTACCTGAGCCACTTGTGTGGGTTGTAGAGTCCGTCTCATGCTACCTCAAGTGTGAAAGCACCACCAACATTCAAAAGTGACCAAAACCTCAGCCAGAAAGCATAGGTACTGAGAAGTGGTCTGTGGTCCCCACCTGCAGAACTACGCCTTTATTGAGTGTGTCGTGCTAATCACCAACGATTTCCCCCTTTTGTCTATTCCATTTGCACAACAGCATGTGAAATTGATTGTCAATCAGTGTTGCTTCCTACGTGGACAGATTGATTTCACAGAAGTTTGATTTAAGTGTTCCCTTTATTTTTTTGAGCAGTGTATGTATATGTATATATATATATATATATATATATATATATATATATATATATATATATTACAATCTATAAAGTTGATTTCTCACCCGTCACCTGTCCTGTTTAAAAGTGCAATCCTGATGTAAACAACTTCCTATTTGTGTTGGAAATTTTACTTGCATTTTCCAAAATGTAGCATTACACAGAGAAGTAAAATGAGCCCTAAAATGGCAATGTGCAAAAAAAAGTTTTATGTTTGAGATTTTCAAGTTAGCGAGGGCAGCAAGTGTATTTCTGTTCTTTATACAGGACTTTTTTTTTTTGTCTCAAAGTTCTTTATTTCAGGCAGATTTGTTACAATTGCTGGTGATTTTGACCCTTCACTCTTTCTTTTCAGTTTTAAGTCATTTCTTACCTGACTTCTTTGGTTATAAATTGATGCCATCTTTATTGCAGGACATTTTATACCATCCACAATTTGTTTTATTCAGGGGATTTAAAACCTAGTTTCAAATTTAATAAATGAATTCAGTACATAGTACATGAAACAGTGTTATTAAACACATGTCGCCTGGCTTTTTCTCAGTCTATAAAAGTACAATAAATAAATGACAAAGACGATGCCAAGTTGTATAGTGTGTCACCATCATTTGCCACCATCTTGAAATCTTGGGTCCCGCCAATGATATGATCAACAATTTAAAGTACCTTTCTGTGTTCTATTTACAGTTCGCTGTAAGCAAGGATAGATAGCATGGATACATGACTCAAATAGCTACTAGCAGGAGGCCACCGTGTGTTATTTAGCTTAATCACGAGTCCCAAACTGTGAAAAGTCAGTTGGTCAAAACAAAAATCAGACCCAAAATTAATAGGAATAGTATGTGATACAAAGTTTTCATATGTGATATTAAATAAATTTTTCATTAAAAAACGTGACTTCAAAAAAGAAAAAAGGAAAATACTTTTAGTACATAAATGAAATACAGGTACGAAATATACTTAGGAAGGGATGAAATGGCAATGCATAGTGAGAAAATGGGGCTACAAATTGGTGAAGGTGTGAATTAAGTAGAAGCTATTTTTTGATCTCACAATGCTGCTGCAATCATGACAAAAAAGTATAAATATTTGTTTTTGTCTTTTTTCTGTTTAACAGTTGGTACTGAACATGGTCAAGAGGCCATTGAATGTGCTGCTGTCTTTCTGTTTGAGACCTTCCAAAACAAAGACCATGTTGGCACTGAGGAGACTCGTGCAATTAAACAGATGTTTGGGCCATTTCCATTATCTGCAGCTGAAGCGTCCTGTGCTTGTGTGGCTCGGCTGGTGGCTTCATTCGGTGACTCCAAAGTTGAAGATTTTATCAAAACCAAGAGTTCTCGTCACAACCCCCAGCGAGGCCCTTCGTTTGGATGCAACATTTCCTTTTCATATGACTTCTACACACTTGACCCACTGGATGACCTCCAAGGCTCTGGTCTGGGCGATGACAGAGTGGAACTAGACTTTATTAACTTTCTAAATAATCAGCAGAGTGGAAATAAGTTTGCCAGTGAAGACGATGTACCCCGCTCTGGAACAGATTTAGGCTCTGGGGATGGATCCATCCTTCGAAGAGAAGTGGAGAAATACTTGGAAAGAGGGAACATGATTTCGTCCAACCCAGAGGAGCTGTGCACCTCCGTGTTTGAGATGTTGACCTCCCATAGGAGTGACGATGAACTGCAGAATGAGGTAAGAGATGGAAGAAAAGAGAGTCTAAAAGCATTTCCACCTAAATATGATCTAATTCAGTGGGTTCATATTTTGATTTGACAAAAATGTTTAGTTCATAAAGGCAGTTTGCTAGCTTATCTCCCAAAACACTAATAAAATATCCAGTATTCCTTCAGCCATGTGTTTCTGTCCTTTTGGGTGTTGTGTGATGTCTCAGAGCTGACTAGGTTAGCTATATGTTGCTTTAACCTTGACCTTTAACGATTTCAAATGGATCATGCCACAGTTTCTAGTGAAAATTTAACTTTTTCTAGAAACTGTGCTCATCGTACAATTTAATTAAGATTAGTGATTGAGAACTTAGGAGCTACATGCCCACACCTGGGAACATGACAAAGCACTTAAAGATAATTATCTGCATTTATAAAGAAGAAAACATGTGTTTGAACAAGTGTCATGCTGTAGCCTGATTGGACGGGTGAGAAATAAATGTGATGTTATCATGTCTTATGCTAAACTGAATACTGTTAATAACATTAACCAACCTGTTGCTAGTTGTGATGCTTTGGACAGAATGATCTCATTTGACTATTTTCACACATTGTGGACCAAATAAAGTTTGTTGTTCTCTGCCAGTGGTAGTATGGTGGCTGAACACACAAAACAGGGAAAATAAAATGCAGCACTGTGAAATTGGTTTAAAGCCTTCCTCCATCCACTTCATTTTGGCAGGAATATACCAATCAGGGTCATTTTAGATGAGGCATTTGCTGGTACAGGGTCCAGTCCGATTCTACATTAAAGTTCATAAAATTAATACATGCATACATGGTGTGCTCAATTGTGAGGCAGGTATATTTTTTGACCATAGTGTTTTTGGCATATTTTTCAACTCCCAAGCGGTAAACACTTGAATGTTTACCTATCCTTAGGTGTGTATAACTTAGAACATACTTCTGGATCAGTGCTTCTGTGTTTTTTTTTTTTTTTTTTTTGTGTCTCTCTGCTCTCTGCTCTGTTCTCTCAAACCCCAGTCGGTCGTAGCAGATGGCCGCTCACACCGAGCCAGGTTCTGGTGGAAGTCTTATGTTGTTAAAATGGATTTTTCCTTTCCACTTTTTTGCTGCATACCTGCTTAGTATGAGGGATTGCTGCAAAGTCAACAACACAATGCAAGCGAATGTCCACTGTCCCTACATGCTCATCCAGTGAATGTTGCAAATCAGTGACTTAAGTGTTTTTTCTTCATCTCCTCTCACTAACCTACATAAAATATGTCTGCATAGTCCTTATAAACATGCCAAATTGTATCTCTGTTATTTCAGCTGCTAATGCTGAAGCTAAAAGCTCTGCTAATGTTAAGACGTTAATGTTAAGTCACTATTAGTTCTCCTGGTATCTACACAGCTCAATCTGTTTGCGTGGTATCAGCCGTAGCACGCCACTAGCGCTCATACACACATTACTACTTGTTTTAATTGTACTCAAGCGTACATGTGGAACTTAGAGAAGTTGCTAAATAGCGCTACAATTGGTATTTGTTGTTGTTAAGCTGAGTTGCTAACTCTGGATACGACATTATCACGCCTACCATCAAGTTGGCCAAATTCTACATCAATTTTAAGCTGCCAGCTTTGTAGTCGATTACTCCATTCAATCACTGTGATGACTAGTTGACACAACAGTTGTCCAAAATGTTATTAACTCAGACAGTTATTTTTTTTTTTTTTTAAAGATTATTTAATAAAAATTGTGTTTTACTTGCCTTTCTGCTTTGCATTGTGAACTGGTTGTTTGAACACCTAGTAACTGTTATACATGTTTACTCAGCCAAAATAGGCCAAAATGAAATGTAACTAACTCTGAAAGGTCAGAAATTGTAAGAAGTCTTTCAGAGGGATGTAAAATTTCTAAACTTGCCAACGCATTCAATTCAATTGAATTCAGTTTATTTTTATAGCTCCAATTCACAACACTACACAGCCTGTTAGAATAGAAGGAACAAAGCATTGGTTGCCCGACAATGCTTGTTTGTTCGAACCGTGAACCCCTGACCAAATCTACCTTTCAATACTGCTCTGTTCTCCTCCAGCAGCAATTCAATTTAATGTTATTTATATAATGGCAATTCACAACACATCATCTTAAGGCACTGTACAAATTCAATTCAATCGAATCATACAGATTTCAAGTCATGTACATGCATTCCCATTAGCCCTATCAAACAGTGCAGTCAGATTTAGTTTATTATTTAAATTGTTTAAAAGTTTATCTATCTAAGGAATCCCAGCAGATTGCATCCAGCCAGAGACTTGTAGCAGTCACTCCTCCTGGATGAGCATGTAGTGACAGTGGACAGTCACTGGCCTTCACTTTGCACCAATCCCTCATACTGAACATGCATGTAGTGACAGTGGAAAGGAAAACTCTCTTAACAGGAAGAAAACTCCAGCAGAATCAGGCTTAGTGGGAGCCTGGTTATTACTTCAGATATAGACAACCTTCCCAGCATCAGCCGCTCCTCCTCTCCTAATGAACTGATACGCATTGAATGCATACTACAACAATGGTCCCTGTTGGATGGAGTAAGGGGGAGTCAAGGTTTAATCTAAACCGGCTCAGTTATGGTTAAGGTGCAAACACACCCTCGATTTCTGCTACCTCTGCGACCCCTTCTTTTTTCCAATGGTTATAATCAGTCTGACAGAGACGGGTACCCCCAATCCTTGTGGTTTTTGGTATAACAATGGTCACCAGTGGGCTCTAGATGGACAAACCTTTCAGTTTATTATTTTACTAAGTACCCCTACACATAGCCCATTCTAAAAGGGCCAAACTAACACTGAGTAGTTTATTCTTACTTCCTCAACAACCCTACACCATTCCAAACACTTTGTGAAGTGCCTTAAGACGACTTGTTGTGAATTGGAGCTATATAAATAAAACTGAATTGAATACTATGCTCACCGGGTACTCCGGCTTCCTCCCACAGTCCAAAGACATGCCTGTTAGGTTAATTGGTAACTCTAAAAAAATTTCCCTTAGGTGTATGAATGAGTGTGTGCACTCACATACAACTCATGTGTGCACATGAGTTGTATGTGTGTTGCCCTGCGATGGACTGGCGACCTGTCCAGGGTGTACCCTGCCTCTCGCCCATAGACTGCTGGAGATAGGCACCCGCTCCCCCGTGACCCACTATGGAATAAGCGGTAGAAAATGACTGACTGACTGACTGAATACTATGCTGGATTCACTTGCTCCTTTTAAAAACTCGAACTGTCTCTTTTTCCCAACCCGCTCCCTGGTTTTCTCCTCGGCTATGTCAACTCAAAGCTGAGGGACATTAACTTGCGCGTTTTTATAGGAAAACTGGTCTTGCTGTTCACAAACAACTGTTTCACTTGCATTTTTTCATAATAAATCCACCCCCTCCTCAGTTAAATCCCAGTACTATAAAGATGGTATCACTCCTTGTGTTGGAAATACTAAAGCTCTGTTTTCATTGGTCACAATGCATTGTGCCCTTCAGATCCTCTCACCTCAACTTCCACTCCTCTGATCACTGCAATTCTGAATATTTTCACTAAATAGCCAAAATCTAACAGCTGTTCCCTCACACCCTCTGCAGTTCAACTCCTCCAGTATTCCTCATCCCCTTCATACAACCACTATCAACCTTCCAACTTCCTCCTTTTTTTATTTTACTTTAATTGCTTTTTACTTTTGTAAGGTGACCTTGTGTGCCTTAAAAGGCACCTTTTAAATACATGTATTAATTAATAATGTGATCGACTGTATCTAATGCAGCACTGAGATCTAACAGAACAAGTACAGACACAAGTCCATTATTTAAGGCCAGGAGAATATCATTAGTGACTTTCACCAGTGCTACAATGAGCTCTGAAACCGGATGGAAACTCTTCAAACAGGTCATTGCTGTGGAAATGCTCACACACTTGATTAGCAACTATTTTCGCAATAATTTTAGATAAGAATGGAAGATTGGATATAGGTCTGTAATTTATTAAGTCATTTTGATTAAGCGAAGGTTTTTTAAGTAAAGGTTTAATGACAGCTACTTAAACGTCTCTGTGGTACATATCCATACATATCCGGGATAGATTAATCATATTTAAAATGGGGCTGGTAATCTTAAATAATTTGGTTGGGATTGGGTCTAACATACAAGTTGAACGTTTAGATGAAGCCAATATGTTTGATAACTCTGGAAGCTCCACAGGATCAAAACAGTCCAACCACAGATCAGGTTCTACAGTTAACTCCAATTCTGTCTCACTAAGGATGAAGCAATCATGTTCTGGAGTTTGCCAATGATTTTATTTTTAATAGTATTAATTTTATTTAAAAAGAATCCCATAAAGTCATTATTGCTGAGAGCTAGGGGAATTGATGGCTCAACAGAGCTATAACTCTGTGGAAGTTTAGCAACTGTAATAAAAAGAAACCTAGGATTATTTTTATTCTCTTCTATTAATGATGATGAGTAAGTTGTTTTAGCTTGGCGAAGTGTGTTTTTATACAACAGTACACTGTTTTTCCAGATTAAGTAGAAGTCCTCTAGGTATGTGGAGTACCATTTTCTCTCCAATTTTTGCTTTAAAATATGCAGCTCTGAATTAATTACCTTCTTTTTCAAGGGGGCTACAATGTCTAATGCACCACGCACTGAGGATGTAACATTATGAACAAGAGAATCAATTTGTGAAAGGGAAGAAACAAAATTACTGACCTCCACTGGGTTTTTCTGTGATGATGAGGAAATTAAAAATGGAAGAGATTCTTCCATTTTTCTGTGATGATGAGGAAATTAAAAATGGAAGAGATTCTTTAAAGGTTTTGACAGCATTGTCTGATAATGATCTACAATAATGAAATTTTCTTTCAGGTTTGGAGTACTCAGTTAAATTAAACTCAAAGGTTATTAAACTGCTCAGAGTGGACAGGGTTATGAGGAAATTGTGTTATTTACATTCAATTCCATATGTCAGCACAAGGTCCAGAGAATGAAGACAAAGGTGGGTAAGTTTGCTAATGTTTTGAGCAAAACTAATTGAGTCTAGGATAGCATTCAAAGCTATATTTAGACTATCACTCTGTCAACATGAATGTTAAAGTCTACCACTATAATGACCTTATCTGTATTTAACACTAAATCAGATAGAAAGTCTGGGAACTAATATTAAAATTGAGGATAGGGGCCGGTGGACGGTACTAAACAACAAACAAGTGCTTTGTCATTTGGATTAGGAAAACTAAGGTTTGAAGATTTAAAAGAGTTATAGCTATTTATTGGTCTGGGACTAATCAATAAATTGGACTGAAAGAGGGTTACTACCCCTCCTCCTTGCCCAGTATTTTGGGGTATGTGAAAATTTAAATAATTAGGAGTTGACTCATTCATATTAACATAATCATCTTGCTGCAGCCACGTCTTTGTGAGACAAAATAAATTAATCTGATTCTCACAAATCAAATTAACAAATAACCACGTCTTTGAAGAGAGAGATCTTAGGTTCAATAATCCTTATTAAATCGTTGTATTTTTCTTTTCAGTCAGAGTTGTGTTTATTTTTATGAGTCTGTCATGGTTTGCTCCTTTATACATTATTTTTTAATCTATTAGATTTTGGCCATGAGCAAGACACTGTTTTAATTGGGTAATAGGTGGTTAACATTACAGAAGCTACAGAGAGGAATGTTTAACTACAACCCTGCTTCCTGGTCTGAACCCTGGGTTGTCAGAGTTTTGGAGAACTAATAAATTTGGCCAGATTCCTAGAAAGAAGAGCTGCTCCATCCAAAATGGATGCAGTCTCTCTGGATCAGACCAGGTTTTCCCCAAAATGTTCGGCAAATATCAGTGTAGCCCATATTGTTTTCAGGACACCACCTAGACAGCCAGCGGTTGAATGATTGCCTAACATGTTACTGGTCAGATCAGGTAGGGGACCAGAGAAAATTATTGGGTCGGACATTGTTTTGGCAAACTTACACACCGAAGTGACACTAACTTTGGTGACTTCCGATTTGCGTAACCAGGTGTCATTACTGCCAGCGTAAAATAAAAATTTTACTGTATTTATGCTTAACTGTAGCCAGCAGTTTCAGGTAGTATTTGATGTTGCGCATTCTGCCCCCCCCCCCCCGGCTAACATTTGAATATGGTCACTGGTGTCTCTAGTGCCATGTTTCTGACTATTGAGCTGCTAATCACCAGAGTTGGCTTCACGCTGGGTGTGTTGCTGAGCAGGGAAAATCTGTTAGCAGCACAGATGGGTTGGCGGGGACCGTGGGCAGGGATCTAGGACTATGCTTTCTACGTACCACCACCGAGCCGGCCTGGGGTCCCGGCTGTGCGAGCTCTGCTGCAGGACTGCTACGGGGAGCTACCCTTGCTAGCTCCAGGCTGACTAAAGGGCTTCAGCTATCTGCTGGTTTTTCCACAGAGGGGAGCCGGGCCTTCAATTCAGACACCCTTGCCTCCAAAGCTACCAAAATGCTTCCTTTGTTACATGTACTATTATCACTAAAGAATGCAGAGGTGTAACTGAACATTTGATACAGTGAGCAGGAGAGAGGAGAAGACTCAAAGAGAGATTGAGAAACAACAGAACAGGTAGCCATGGTGGAGCTAAAGCTAACCCTAAGCGACCCCTTACCACTACGAGAAAAACCGTGTAAAACACTGGGTGCCAAAACGTAAAGTGCAGCAACAGAAAATGTGTTTTAACATGCTTATATTAGAATAAGTCAGATGTCACAGTAAAGAGAAATCAGATCAAATCGAGAAAGCCTTTACACACCAAATAGTCCACCGAGTGCAACAGTGACAACAGGAAGTGGCGCAAAACCCCTTACCACATATTTGAATGTGATCACAGAACCATCAAATGTTTTGTCGCAAATAGTAAGGTCGCAAGAAATGCTTTGTAAAAATCAAAGATGCAAATTAGCTGCCTAAGATTTGAGATGATTCAAACTTGAATCTACCAGGAACTCCTTTTCCCACAGTACTGTCATATTCTAGAACCTTAACCTTTCTGGAGTGTCCAGAAGTACAAGGTGTTAAATGTTCAGAGACCTGACCCCAAGGTAAGGAAGCCGGAAGCACAAGCCCATTTAAAAGAGACATAGTTTGAAACATCAAGACTGGGCCAATAAATATTTGAAAATTTAGTTTTTCTTAAGATTTTATGGACTGTTTAGATGAGATGACTCTTAAAGGACCACATGTATGGGCTCACTGCTACAGTGCAAGTCTTCCCACCACCCTCCCGTCTAAGCACTGTACATTTTCAGCAAGAAAATCTACTGTAGATTAACCACGTCAACCTGGGCTATAAACTCTCTGACAATGTTTAAAACCTGCGGCTGGCCAAGGTTGGTTCCAACTTTCATCGATGAACTTGTTGCCGTCTTAATCCCTGCAGCCCGAGCATCCCAGTACTGATATGAAAAGAGCAACGCCCATTTTTTGCCGTTTCTAAAATCCCTCACAAGAAGAGGCTTTAATGTTCACAAAAAAATTCCCCAACTGAGTTCTGCACAAATACTTGAAGGTTTACAGAAACACACGCAATGACATTTATAAGGTCCCTCAGGCACCTTTCTTTATGCATTTTTATTTCATGATTGTAATTAGTGTTGTGTAGTAAATCTGTAAACAACAATTAGCCACCCCTACTTCAGAACAAAGAGGCTGCATGTCTGTTTGTGTGTGACTGATTCTCAAAGCTTGTTTGATTTAGAATCAGAGTCACTATCAACTTCATTGGCTAAGTTTGTGACACAAATATGGAATATGACTTGGGTATCGTCAACCACAATATATAAAAACATTTAGATGAATAGAAATAAGCACAATGACCAGTATGGACAAGGGTGTATGAAAGAGAGGGTTTTGGAGGGGTGTAGCATATCAACATTTTTGTGCCTTTATAATATTTTGCCTTTATATTGTGCCTTTATAATTTTTGAATAATTTTTGAATAATATTTTTTATAGAATTTGTTTTTGCACATTGATATTTGTTCATGAATTATTCTTTTTTTTTTATTATAAAATTCTACCAGTTGGAGACAAATGGACACAATTCAGTTGAATTTATTTTCGTTATATTGATTTTATGCTGTGCAAAATGGTACATGTTGATGATATACAGGGTAAATGTCATGACAAAGTCAATGTCATATGCAGAAGGAGTCCTACAATGGAAATCAGCACTTTTATTTGACCAGATTCCTTTTTATGAGATGAAAAACACATTTGGCACATTTGGCTTAATTGTGCCAAAATGCCAACTCCACTTTGCCCACTAAAACCTTTTGTAAAACAAAGATGCTTCAACTGATTCAGTCCAAATTTGGTGCAGTTATAGCCAAGGATGGATGTATACAACCCAAGGCTTCTCCTAGGATTTTGCTAAATTATTTTGTGAAAAAGCAATGCTCAAAAAATTAGATTTTTTTTCTTTGTTTAATCACATTTAAATCAGACAGTTGCAATAGTGCTTCCACTGGAAAATATTCTTTTATATCATGCCTTTACACAGATCCCCAAAGTTTGCATTTAGACTGTACAACTAAGGATCCATACTTGATTTATTTAAGTTATGTAATTTCAGGTGGAAATTAGTCCAAAATACTTCCGGGCTTAACTGGTTAACTAAAGTAAGGGTTGCTACGGACTATACAGGTCCTTCTCAAAATATTAGCATATTGTGATAAAGTTAATTATTTTCCATAATGTCATGATGAAAATTTAACATTCATATATTTTAGATTCATTGCACACTAACTGAAATATTTCAGGTC
Organism: Girardinichthys multiradiatus; assembly: GCF_021462225.1. Classification (NCBI taxonomy): domain Eukaryota; kingdom Metazoa; phylum Chordata; class Actinopteri; order Cyprinodontiformes; family Goodeidae; genus Girardinichthys; species Girardinichthys multiradiatus. Next base: position 26,121,752 of record NC_061796.1, on the reverse strand, counting down.
TTTTATTGTCTTAATACGGATGATTTTGGCATACAGATCATGAAAACCCAAAATTCCTATCTCACAAAATTAGCATATCATTAAAAGGGTCTCTAAACGAGCTATGAACCTAATCATCTGAATCAACGAGTTAACTCTAAACACCTGCAAAAGATTCCTGAGGCCTTTAAAACTCCCAGCCTGGTTCATCACTCAAAACCCCAATCATGGGTAAGACTGCCGACCTGACTGCTGTCCAGAAGGCCACTATTGACACCCTCAAGCAAGAGGGTAAGACACAGAAAGAAATTTCTGAACGAATAGGCTGTTCCCAGAGTGCTGTATCAAGGCACCTCAGTGGGAAGTCTGTGGGAAGGAAAAAGTGTGGCAGAAAACGCTGCACAATGAGAAGAGGTGACCGGACCCTGAGGAAGATTGTGGAGAAGGGCCGATTCCAGACCTTGGGGGACCTGCGGAAGCAGTGGACTGAGTCTGGAGTAGAAACATCCAGAGCCACCGTGCACAGGCGTGTGCAGGAAATGGGCTACAGGTGCCGCATTCCCCAGGTCAAGCCACATTTGAACCAGAAACAGCGGCAGAAGCGCCTGACCTGGGCTACAGAGAAGCAGCACTGGATTGTTGCTCAGTGGTCCAAAGTACTTTTTTCGGATGAAAGCAAATTCTGCATGTCATTCGGAAATCAAGGTGCCAGAGTCTGGAGGAAGACTGGGGAGAAGGAAATGCCAAAATGCCAGAAGTCCAGTGTCAAGTACCCACAGTCAGTGATGGTCTGGGGTGCCGTGTCAGCTGCTGGTGTTGGTCCACTGTGTTTTATTAAGGGCAGGGTCAATGCAGCTAGCTATCAGGAGATTTTGGAGCACTTTATGCTTCCATCTGCTGAAAAGCTTTATGGAGATGAAGATTTCATTTTTCAGCACGACCTGGCACCTGCTCACAGTGCCAAAACCACTGATAAATGGTTTACTGACCATGGTATCACTGTGCTCAATTGGCCTGCCAACTCTCCTGACCTGAACCCCATAGAGAATCTGTGGGATATTGTGAAGAGAACGTTGAGAGACTCAAGACCCAACACTCTGGATGAGCTAAAGGCCGCTATCGAAGCAGATTTCAATTCGTGTTTTGTTTTTTTTAATCGCTAAACATAAGTGTAAATGTAAATGAGACAAGCATTATTAAACATTCATTTGAGAAGAGAAAGCAAACATGAGGTCAGAGAAAAGAAGCAAACAGATGTTAAAGACTGATGCAAGCTTATAGCAGGCTTATAATCATTGGTAGGCATTTTGCATTCAATATGTACCATAAATATGTACAGCTGTCAATAGCTAACAAATATTTTCATTTAACTGGCTGTTTTGCTGCTGCAGAGAGTTTCTACAAAGTGCTGATTTACAAACACATGTTCAAGCTCCCTTTTTTAATTATGACCAAAGCAGTCTACTAAAAAAAAATGTACAGAGGCACAAACAAGCAGATTCTATAAACTTGCAAAATTAGATTCATCTCAATGCTGTCTGTTAATATAAAAGTTTAAAAGAAATATATTTCTGAAACATAAAAAATGGGAAACAACATCTTTAGTTATAGAATTTGGTCAACTTAGGTTGCATCCCCTTGTCATATGTATGCTGATAGGCAATTTATCTTCATATGATGCATTTAACTGAAATAAATTGCAGTTTTCTGTGGCCATTATTTCCTCTACTCTGTTTCCACTGCATTTACAGCGATAAAAGAAATTATCAGGGTAAGGATGTGTCCAGTAAAATACCTTCCTTTTAACAATTTTTTCTGTGAAATACGTGGATGAATATGCTATAATGTGCTCAAAATAACGAAACAATTATCTTTGCAATGTTTTGCTCTCCACTTTATGAAACACCCCTATTAAACATTGGCTTTTATTTATCAGAAAGGCCTGAAAGGTTTTTATCATTCTGTTTGGTTCTTTATTTTTCCTGTTTTTATTCCTCTACCCTCCCAGGTTTTTATCTTTTATAACCACATTGCCTGAATTGTACAACTTAAGCTGGTTACAGTTGATTTCAATGTTCCTCACGTAGTTGACATTTGGGACTGAACTCTCCCACTGACATCTTTAGATGTAGAATGCAGTGTGTGTGAATGTGTGTGTGAGAATGAGTGGGAGTGCACCTGCAGGCTTTCTATGCATCTACCTCTGTGTGACTCCAAAGTCAACAGTAAAGTTAAAAGGCTTTGCACTCAGTGCCATTAAAGCTAACAATGAAAGAACTTGGTCCTTATTATTTCTCATTGGTATCCCTGGAAAGCTGACATTTTGTGGTAGTCACAGAGCTCAACAAGGGAGCAGTAAAGTGGATCGTCATTAGGCTGCATTCAACATTTTATTTTGAACACTGTTTTTAACTGTACTTATACTTTTTCAAAACTATTTCTTTTTTATACAGGGAGAATTTCATTTTGTTCTATTATTTTTTCACATAAAGGTTAGGCTGTACAACCCATCAGACTAGGGGTGTGTCTTTTTCCTCACATAATTTCCAAACGATTGAAAATAAGTAGCTCATATTACCAGTTCCCTCTGATTTTGTACACATAAACTTCTGAGGTCATAATATGATGTAATGGTTCTTATACACAATTAAAACTGGATTTTTACATAAACTGTTTAAAAAAGAAACACAACCCTTCTTTTCCTCAGTGATTTATGTGAGTTAAGATTGCCCAAATGATTTCTGTTTGTTAAATGCCGGAATCAATAATGAGTCATTTGTTTATAGAATGTTTTTGCTTGCTTCAAATTCAAATGTTCAAATTTGGGAAAGCCCAGTTTATGATATGGTTTTGAAAGCTTCTGATTGGTTAAATTCTGAGTTAAATGGAAGCAACACACTGCTTCCTCATGTAAAAACTAAAATGGATCAGTGAAAAGAAATAACTAAAGATATAAGAAACAGAGTTGTGGACATCATTCTTGGGTACAGTTTCCAGATGCCTGAATGTGCCATGATAATCTGTTTAAACAATCATATCCAAATGTAAACAGTATGGGACTGTCTAGCCGTCATTTTCTTCTGGAAGATGAGGGGCTCTTTATCCCAGAGATAAACATGTTATGGTGCCAATTGTATTAACCCAGAACAAAATGCATAGCTTCTTAAGATGCTGCTGAAGTGGTTAAGAGATTATCATTATCTTCAGTGAAACAAATCATGTTACATGTACTGAAAGGCCACTTGGAGTAAGAAGCTATGACTCCAAAAGAAAAGGAAAAAAAAAGCCACTTTAAGACAGCAAGCTGACGATACATTTTTATTTATCGTCAGCAGAATTACTCTGAAGCCTCTAGCTTCAGAGTAATTCTGGTCAGTCAGTAGCCCATAACATTTAAGTTACCTTACCAACAAACACTTCTGCCTCGGCGAGAGTCTGATGTATGAGCCTCCTTCAATTTCTCCGCTTTCCTCTCCTCAAAACAATTGCTTGTTGCAGTTTTAAAATATTATTTGGCAGCAAGACTGCAAAAACAGCAACGGGTCCTGCCATTTCTGATGTCGCAATTACGCTGCAGGACGATGACATAACCTCTACTGTCCCAATTCTCCAATTTTGCAACCTGTGCACTTCAACCCATACGTGCACTTTTACAAAGTACATACTTCATAGAGGGGCATAGGGTGTAGTATAGGTATTGGGACAGGGCCATAGTCTACTTGACTCCGCGGACATACGTGCAAAGCTCAATTTTTAGAACCACATACACGGTATCACACAATAAACTGCTCAGTTGAAAAACTTAGTGGGTTTTTCCACTGACTCTGCGCTGCTATGGACTAAGGTGTATTTTCCTTTTTCGTCTTTAGTGTGGTTTAATGGCCTTTAATATCACCTTCCTTTCTTTTTGTTTTTACAAAGGTACACCACAAATTAGCTTTGCCGCCCCGCTCAATGACGCCATGGCACAAAGCATAGGAAATGTAGGAATTTGTCACCAGATATGTAGAAAATTGGTACGCTAGACTATGAGACCTCAAACATCTGTGAACAGGGGGCGCGTGTGGTTTCCTGTGGTTTCCTCTTTCATCCAGTTTAGAGCCAAAGTAATCCCAACTTTGTATTTTCTTTGATGTGAGCTTATAAGTCTGTGAGTGAACAATTATTTGTGGTGTTTGCATTTAAATCTCACACACGCTGGCACACGGTGTTCTGGCACGTGCTCAATTCCCAACAAACTCTTGCTTTGCCTGCTCTTTGCTCGCCCTCGGCACGCTTGCTGCACTCACAACTTGACAAAACGTGTGGAAATGAACCACACCATCAGCCAATCGCAAACAAATATTTTTCATCCAATCAGAGTATTCCTTACGCTGTCTGACAAACATACAGCAAAGTTACAAGCTCCCTCTACAAAACGGAGTATGCCACACTACAAGGGTCCGCAATATTATACAGTGGCTTGTAAAAGTATTCATACCCCTTGAACGTTTCCACAACACAAAGTGGTATACAAATGTGAAGTGGAACAAAAATTATACATAATTTTTTACTAAAAAAAACAACTAAAAAGGGCATTGTGCAAAGGTATTTAGCCCCCCTGAGTCAATACTTTGTGGAACCACCGTTTGCTGCAATTACAGCTGCAAGTCTTTTAGGGTATGTCTCTACCAGCTTTGCATATCCAGTGACTGAAATTTTTGCCCATTCTTCTGAGCTCAAGCTCAGTCAGATTAGATAGAGAGCGTTTGTGAACAGCAGTTTTCAGATCTTGCCACAGATTCTCGATTGGGTTTAGGTCTGGACTTTGACTGGGCTATTCCATTCCATTGTAGCCCTGGCTTTATGTTTAGGATTGTTGTCCTGCTGGAAGATTAACCTCCGCCCCAGTCTCAAGTCCTTTGTAGACTCCGGCAGGTTTTCTTCCAATATTGCCATGTATTTGGCTCCATCCATCTTCCCATTAACTCTGACCACCTTCCCTGTCCCTGCTGAAGAGAAGCACTGCCAGAGCAGGATGCTGGCACCACCATATTTGACAATGGGGATGGTGTGTTCAAAGTAATGTGCAGTGTTAGTTCTTCACCACACATAGCATTTTGCATTTTGGCCAAAAAGTTCAATTTTGGTCTTGTCTGACCAAAGCACCTTCTTCCACATATTTGCTGTGTCTCCAACATGGCCAACAAGGGTAGGTGGATAGTCTTGCCTTGGTAGGTTTACAATCATGTGATACTTTTTCCAATTCCATGATGAATTGAAGTGCTCCGTGAGATGTTTAAAGCTTGGGAAATCTTTTTATTGCCGAAGCCTGCTTTAAACTTCTCCACAACGTTATACCTGACCTGTCTCCTGTACTCCTTGGACTTCATGATGCTGTTTGCTCCCCAATATTCTCTTAGGGTGTATTCACACCAGGAAAGTCCTTTGGTCCAGACCAAAAGCGTACTTTATTTTTTTCATTTGGTGCGGTTTGTTTTCACATTGTACTTTTTGCAAGTGAACTATTACTTGTAAACAAAGCCATGCGGGTGACGGTCATTGTTCCCATTGGACAGAAATGACAGGGCGGGACAGAGCACAAACCCGGAAATGTAGGAAAACAGCTATAGACGTGCTGCATGCAGCACCTCTGTTCTGCATATTTGTGCCGTTATTAAAGCTGCAATATTATTGTGAGGCTGAAGAGCAGCTCATTCAACACAGACTTTGAGACGTTCCATTTATAATTTTGTGACCCCGTCGGAGAATGCGTGCTGAACGCCGATGTTCTCTACGTACCTTGTCCCACAACAAGCCAGTAGCTTTGCTAAGCAACGCACAGCATATCAGGTATGATTACCTTACAACACACAACTTTGCTAGCGGCTACGGTGGCCTTTTATGTCCAAAGAGACGTACGCTTTTCGTAGTTGGTTCGGATCGGGCCCGGTTTGTATTCAGACCATAAGCGAACCGCACCAGAGTCCGTTTGGAAGTGGACCGAGACCACCTCAAAAAGTGGGTCTCGGCCCGGTTGTTTGGTGCGGACCAGGGTTCGCTTGAGTGTATTCACACCTGCACAAAAGGTCCGGACCAAGGGGGGAAACGAACTCTGGTCCGTTTAAAGCGGACCAAAAGTGGCAAGTGTGAATACACCCATAACCAACCTCTGAGGCCGTCACAGAGCAGCTGTATTTGTACTGAGATTAGATTACACACAGGTGGACTCTATTTAGTCATTAGCAATCATCAGGCAACTTCTGAAGGCAATTGGTTGCTCTCAGAGTAAAGGGGGCTGAATACTTTTGCACAGTGCACTTTTCAGTTTTTAATTTGTAAAACATTTTTTAAATCATGTATCATTTTTTCCACTTTACAATTGTACGTGACTTTGGGTTGGTTTTTCACATAAAATTCCTCTAAAATATATTTGTTTGTAGTTGTAATGTGACAATACAGGTCCTTCTCAAAATATTAGCATATTGTGATAAAGTTCATTATTTTCCATAATGTCATGATGAAAATTTAACATTCATATATTTTAGATTCATTGCACACTAACTGAAATATTTCAGGTCTTTTATTGTCTTAATACGGATGATTTTGGCATACAGCTCATGAAAACCCAAAATTCCTATCTCACAAAATTAGCATATCATTAAAAGGGTCTCTAAACGAGCTATGAACCTAATCATCTGAATCAACGAGTTAACTCTAAACACCTGCAAAAGATTCCTGAGGCCTTTAAAACTCCCAGCCTGGTTCATCACTCAAAACCCCAATCATGGGTAAGACTGCCAACCTGACTGCTGTCCAGAAGGCCATTATTGACACCCTCAAGCAAGAGGATAAGACACAGAAAGAAATTTCTGAACGAATAGGCTGTTCCCAGAGTGCTGTATCAAGGCACCTCAGTGGGAAGTCTGTGGGAAGGAAAAAGTGTGGCAGAAAACGCTGCACAACGAGAAGAGGTGACCGGACCCTGAGGAAGATTGTGGAGAAGGGCCGATTCCAGACCTTGGGGGACCTGCGGAAGCAGTGGACTGAGTATGGAGTAGAAACATCCAGAGCCACCGTGCACAGGCATGTGCAGGAAATGGGCTACAGGTGCCGCATTCCCCAGGTCAAGCCACTTTTGAACCAGAAACAGCGGCAGAAGCGCCTGACCTGGGCTACAGAGAAGCAGCACTGGACTGTTGCTCAGTGGTCCAAAGTACTTTTTTCGGATGAAAGCAAATTCTGCATGTCATTCGGAAATCAAGGTGCCAGAGTCTGGAGGAAGACTGGGGAGAAGGAAATGCCAAAATGCCAGAAGTCCAGTGTCAAGTACCCACAGTCAGTGATGGTCTGGGGTGCCGTGTCAGCTGCTGGTGTTGGTCCACTGTGTTTTATCAAGGGCAGGGTCAATGCAGCTAGCTATCAGGAGATTTTGGAGCACTTCATGCTTCCATCTGCTGAAAAGCTTTATGGAGATGAAGATTTCATTTTTCAGCACAACCCGGCACCTGCTCACAGTGCCAAAACCCCTGGTAAATGGTTTACTGACCATGGTATCACTGTGCTCAATTGGCCTGCCAACTCTCCTGACCTGAACCCCATAGAGAATCTGTGGGATATTGTGAAGAGAACGTTGAGAGACTCAAGACCCAACACTCTGGATGAGCTAAAGGCCGCTATCGAAGCATCCTGGGCCTCCATAAGACCTCAGCAGTGCCACAGGCCGATTGCCTCCATGCCACGCCGCATTGAAGCAGTCATTTCTGCCAAAGGATTCCCAACCAAGTATTGAGTGCATAACTGTACATGAAGGTTGACGTTTTTTGTATTAAAAACACTTTTCTTTTATTGGTCGGATGAAATATGCTAATTTTGTGAGATAGGAATTTTGGGTTTTCATGAGCTGTATGCCACAATCATCCGTATTAAGACAATAAAAGACCTGAAATATTTCAGTTAGTGTGCAATGAATATAAAATATATGAATGTTAAATTTTCACCATGACATTATGGAAAATAATGAACTTTATCACAATATGCTAATATTTTGAGAAGGACCTGTATAACTGAGTGGACCACGTAGAAGTTTAGAACAAATTAAAGGGATCACAGAAGAAAACATTTGTAAGTAGATCTGTGCTTTCATCGTATTTGTCTTTCCTTTTCAATACTGCCGCCAAATGATCACAAAATAGCTTGTCAAAAAAATCTATAGTCATTATCTTCTTAATTTGTAATGTTACCCATCTGATGCACACTTTTGAAGCCTGAACCCACTTGCTTAAAGATGTCATGTTAAAAGTCAGTGTGAGTAAAGATGGCAGAAAGAATCTAGGAGAGAGTAGAGGAGCAACAAAAGGTCTCACAGGCACAATTCGTAGAAACAATCAGGAGCACAACTGCAAAAGTACACAATAGCAACCAACACCCGGCAGCCCCAGCAGGTGAATCAAAAACAGATGATGTGCAGATCTCTGCAACTACCTGAAGTTAAAAAAAGAGCTGTCTATAAGCATCTAATATAAAACATGACTGGAATTTATTCAATGTGTTTTCCCTAAATTTAAAGATATTTAGAGCCTTTCTAAAGCTTAGTGCGCTAAATGTGAGCAAATTTGTTTGGTAAAAAGTATCTGGTATTTTTCATTAGCTGTTATTAATTTACTTTATGTTTATGTATATGGCAGACACGTTTTCCAAGCAACTTGCAAGTAAGGACATAACAATGCAGTTAATATCAAAGGTACAATAAACTAGTTTGGAAGAAGACCACTAGTCAGGTTCTGTCAGAGGAGACTAGGGAGAAATGGGGTGCAGGCCTAGAGCAAAGTGCACTGAGATATAGTAGTGTAGTAGAGGGGGTAGGAAGTACTGGGTAGCTGCTAGGGTAGAAGATGCTCTCTAAAGAGCTACGTCTTCAACAATTTCTTTAAGATAGACAGGGTGGCCCCTGTTTTGGTAGAACTCAGTAGGTCTTTCCACCATGGTGGAATAACACATGAAAAGTCTTAAAACTGGTGTAGGCACTGCACCAGCTGTCCATCCCTTGGTGACTGAGTGGCGACATAAGCCTTTGTGAGGGCATTCAAGTAGATCAGAGCTGTAACATTAAGCACTTTGTAGGCTAAAATCAGTGATTTGAATTTGATGTGGGCAGCTAAGGGAAGCCAGTGGAGTTCAATGAACAGATGGATGATGTGTGCTTTTTTTAACCTGATTGAAGACCAGGGGCCTCATGTACGAAAGAGTGTGCAGCTTTCATACTAAAAGTGTGCAATGGGGAGAAATTCTGAAACTTGCTGCGCGCAAAAGTAATTCAGATGTATGAAACTGCGTAGACATGTCACCGCACACGTAGCCTTCATACATCCTAATTTGCGGTGTCAAATCCAAATAACCATGGCAACGATGCTGTGACAGTCAAAGAACCGATTCCAGTCAGCGGAAAAATAAGAGACACCATGGTGGATGTTTGTAGTGAATTACAGCAAACCAACAACTACTTGAATAACATCAGCGACTCAAACCTGGCTTGAAATAAAAAGGTTGTCAGTTGTCAGCTCGAACCCGTTAAGTTTTACAATGTGTGCATCAAATCCACACGGCACTCTAGCCGCTGCACTAAGCTCAATTACAGCTCAGTGCTGATCATTATAATGACGTGATTATGCCACCCATATTTCTATTAGTGCGCATGGTGACAGTCTTCCTATCTGATGTACTTTAAATATTTACAACCATTCAGGACGCCACATAAAAAAATTGAAAATTGCATAGAAGTCGCCATTGCGCACAGAGTCTGCTTGGGATTTGTTCCCAACACTTAGAATTATTATAGTATAAAAGAATCATGAGCTGAGGAGGCCAATGTGCCACTGCATTAGTGAGGCACATTAGCGCATCATAAATAGGTCGCTCATATATTGAATGAAAATGCCTTCTATTCATATATTTATTTTCACCTACAGATTGGGCTCTTATAGCAGTATGAGTCCAGTCCGTAGCTCTGATTACATTCAGAAATCGGATCCACACTCAAATGAGAGCCACAGTTTAGGAGAACTTATCATATGTGAGCAACATACAGATGAGCCCGACCCATATGGATGGCTTGGATGTGCTCATTGATGACTGTCAAATACACGACCTGTCAGTTGGCTCCGTCTGAAAAGCTCCAGTAAAGGACCACAGCGCAGCGAGAACTGGAACCGGCACCAGAGACTCGCTGTTCCTTCTGGTTTCCCTCTGTAACACTGAGGCCAGCTCCATGCAGAACTCCAAAAAAAAAAAAATGTCCTGGGCAATTTCAACTGATCGGTAAGCCATGCATCGTCATGTGCCAGCAGATCAGTCCTCCAACTGTGCCAAAGCTGCCATTGGTCCACAATAACGCTCAACTTTACGCAGCTATTTATGGACGTGTGATTGTCTCCAGGCGGTCCACTGTAGGAATCATCAAACCAGACTTGTTTAAAATTAATCTGCTGATCCAACACAAGTTTTCTTTTTCAGTGAGAATGTAAGTGTCCCTTAGATGATTCACATGCATTTTATGCTCCTCAGCGCACAGATGAGCATTTACAGGAGACAAAATGGAGTAAGTTTTAAAATTTATATCCGACTGAGGTTGTTTCAACCATTTTCTGAGGTGTGTTACATTATTGTATGAGACTAAATGTGATTCAGTTTTATCGCTCGGGTTTATACCGTAAAAGCTCAAACTCAAGAAGAAACATCAGGTTTTATGCTCCATGAAATAAATAAAGCTGAATGGAGTCATATTCAGTGAATTTATGTGAGTTTTAGTTCTCTGTAGTTTATTCTTGTCGATTGAAAAAGTTTACGTGAATTCCTCACATTTTCATGGCAGGTGAAAGGTTTGCGTGGATTTACGCACACTTTCACGCAAATTTCATTTTAGTACATGCAGAGTTGTGCATAAAACATTGCGCATTTTTGTGCCTAAGTACGCTTTGTAGTACGCTTTGTACATGGGCGCCAGAAAGAGAGGGGCCTCGTGTACAAAGGAGAGAAGCTGTTCAGTTTTAGAGAGATATAGTGGTTTCTCCCATGTCTATAGGTAAGATTATTATTTTTTAAAAAAAATTTAATTTAGTTTTTCTCTTGATATGTAAATATATTTTTTTAATTTATTCCCAATTTTGATTTTTCTGTTTTTTTTTAGGGCACTAAATGTCTTATTAGTTTTTTTCATGTTCAATTCAATTCACTGTTCTCCTGCTGCAGGAACTGCATTATATTACCAAACAACTGGTGAATGATATTTTAAATAGACATGATTTCAGTACTGACCAAATTAATCTGGATTAATTTTTTTTCTATAATTGAGCAGAGATACCTGAAATAAAAATCTATCTACAGTATTCTCATGTGCAGGTTTGAAAGATAAAAACTGAAAGCAACCCAAAGAAACATTTCTAGATCTGAACTATACATGCTGCACATTCACATCAACTGTTCTATTAATTAGAAACGATTTCTTTGTTGAGCATTTAGATGAGTGCTGTGGCTCTGTGCAGGATTTGTTGTTGTTTTTCTGTTAGTCACTAAGTGCCAGGTGGCCATGTTTGGGAGGCTAAGCGGCGGAGCATATTCTGCAACAGGCGGATGGTAATTACCAGGTGTTCAGCCTTGGCAGAAGCACGGTGTTGGATGTTGGTCACCATTGGATGTGTTTACATGTTTTGATGTGTGTCGCTAAAGAGTGTAACACTCCTTCTATCTCTGCTTTCCCTTAGCTGTTTGAACTGCTGGGACCAGAGGGTCTGGAAATGATATCCACCATACTACAGCGCAGGGCAGCTATTGTCGACTCCTTCCTCTCTTTCCCAAATGAAAGGACAGGATACCTACCAGGTGAGACAACATCATGTCAGCTGGGAGATCTGAACAGAAGACTCTTCTATTCTGTTTACATTCACTTTTTCCCCAACACTGATGCACATGTGGTAATGACAGGTTTGCGGTTATCTTCAGTGAATTATTTTTTACTTTGATAAACCTTGCCATGTATGGCTATAGAGGTGGGCAATATATTTTGTCAATGATAGTATCATAAATGTGGCTTTGACAATGTGCCATTTAGCATTATTGAGTATTCATACTGTCTCGAAAAGACAACAAATGGGACAGCGCATACGCGGTAAAAGAGAGGTATATGAAAGTCTCCATTCAAGGAATGCATGCCTCAGAAGCCATTCGGGGGACAACATTCAGTCTCGTCACTCGAGTCAACAGCAACTAGGCCAATCAGCAGACAGAATACACTCTCATGACTTACTGTAACCAAAAGACAACAATCTTCTCACATGGAGGAATATGCCTCAATATTCTGTTTCAGATAGAGACATGGGTCCAAGCACAACTATGGCCAAAGAAAAGGCAAAATATATATATTTATATATATATATAAAGGGGTTAGACAATGAAACACCTGTCATTTTAGTGTGGGAGGTTTCATGGCTACATTGGACCAGCCTGGTAGCCAGTCTTCATTGATTGCACATTGCACCAGTAAGAGCACAGTTTTGCTCAAAATATTGAAATGCACACAACATTATGGGTGACATACCAGAGTTCAAAAGAGGACAAATTGTTGGTGCATGTCTTGCTGGCGCATCTGTGACCAAGACAGCAAGTCTTTGTGATGTATCAAGAGCCACGGTATCCAGGGTAATGTCAGCATACCACCAAGAAGGACGAACCACATCCAACAGGATTAACTGTGGACACAAGAGGAAGCTGTCTGAAAGGGATATTTGGGTGCTAACCTGGATTGTATCAAAAAACATAAAACCACGGCTGCCCAAATCACGGCAGAATTAAATGTGCACCTCAACTCTCCTGTTTCCACCAGAACTGTCCGTCGGGAGCTACACAGGGTCAATATACACGGCCGGGCTGCTTTAGCCAAACCTTTGGTCACTCATGCCAATGCCAAACGTCGGTTTCAATGGTGCAAGGAGTGCAAATCTTGGGCTATGGACAATGTGAAACATGTATTGTTCTCTGATGAGTCCACCTTTACTGTTTTCCCCACATCCGGGAGAGTTACGGTGTGGAGAAGCATACCACCCAGACTGTTGCATGCCCAGAGTGAAGCATGGGGGTGGATCAGTGATGGTTGGGCTGCCATACCATGGCATTCCGTTGGCCCAATACTTGTGCCAAGGACTACCGAACCATTCTTGAGGACCATGTGCATCCAATGGTTCAAACATTGTATCCTGAAGGTGGTGCCATGTATCAGGATGACAATGCAACAATACACACAGCAAGACTGGTGAAAGATTGGTTTGATGAACATGAAAGTGAAGTTGAACATCTCCCATGGCCTGCACAGTCACCAGATCTAAATATTATTGAGCCACTTTGGGGTGTTTTGGAGGAGCGACTCAGGAAACGTTTTCCTCCACCAGTATCACGTAGTGACCTGGCCACTATCCTGCAAGAAGAATGGCTTAAAATCCCTCTGACCACTGTGCAGGACTTGTACAGGTCCTTCTCAAAATATTAGCATATTGTGATAAAGTTCATTATTTTCCAAAATGTCATGATGAAAATTTAACATTCATATATTTTAGATTCATTGCACACTAACTGAAATATTTCAGGTCTTTTATTGTCTTAATACAGATGATTGTGGCATACAGCTCATGAAAACCCAAAATTCCTATCTCACAAAATTAGCATATTTCATCCGACCAATAAAAGAAAAGTGTTTTTAATACAAAAAACGTCAACCTTCATGTACAGTTATGCACTCAATACTTGGTTGGGAATCCTTTGGCAGAAATGACTGCTTCAATGCGGCGTGGCATGGAGGCAATCAGCCTGTGGCACTGCTGAGGTCTTATGGAGGCCCAGGATGCTTCGATAGCGGCCTTTAGCTCATCCAGAGTGTTGGGTCTTGAGTCTCTCAATGTTCTCTTCACAATATCCCACAGATTCTCTATGGGGTTCAGGTCAGGAGAGTTGGCAGGCCAATTGAGCACAGTGATACCATGGTCAGTAAACCATTTACCAGTGGTTTTGGCACTGTGAGCAGGTGCCAGGTCGTGCTGAAAAATGAAATCTTCATCTCCATAAAGCTTTTCAGCAGATGGAAGCATGAAGTGCTCCAAAATCTCCTGATAGCTAGCTGCATTGACCCTGCCCTTGATAAAACACAGTGGACCAATACCAGCAGCTGACACGGCACCCCAGACCATCACTGACTGTGGGTACTTGACACTGGACTTCTGGCATTTTGGCATTTCCTTCTCCCCAGTCTTCCTCCAGACTCTGGCACCTTGATTTCCGAATGACATGCAGAATTTGCTTTCATCTGAAAAAAGTACTTTGGACTGACATGCAGAATTTGCTTTCATCCGAAAAAAGTACTTTGGACCACTGAGCAACAGTCCAGTGCTGCTTCTCTGTAGCCCAGGTCAGGCGCTTCTGCCGCTGTTTCTGGTTCAAAAGTGGCTTGACCTGGGGAATGCGGCACCTGTAGCCCATTTCCTGCACACGCCTGTGCACGGTGGCTCTGGATGTTTCTACTCCAGACTCAGTCCACTGCTTCCGCAGGTCCCCCAAGGTCTGGAATCGGCCCTTCTCCACAATCTTCCTCAGGGTCCGGTCACCTCTTCTCGTTGTGCAGCGTTTTCTGCCACACTTTTTCCTTCCCACAGACTTCCCACTGAGGTGCCTTGATACAGCACTCTGGGAACAGCCTATTCGTTCAGAAATTTCTTTCTGTGTCTTACCCTCTTGCTTGAGGGTGTCAATAGTGGCCTTCTGGACAGCAGTCAGGTCGGCAGTCTTACCCATGATTGGGCTTTTGAGTGATGAACCAGGCTGGGAGTTTTAAAGGCCTCAGGAATCTTTTGCAGGTGTTTAGAGTTAACTCGTTGATTCAGATAATTAGGTTCATAGCTCGTTTAGAGACCCTTTTAATGATATGCTAATTTTGTGAGATAGGAATTTTGGGTTTTCATGAGCTGTATGCCAAAATCATCCGTATTAAGACAATAAAAGACCTGAAATATTTCAGTTAGTGTGCAATGAATCTTAAATATATGAATGTTAAATTTTCATCATGACATTATGGAAAATATTGAACTTTATCACAATATGCTAATATTTTGAGAAGGACCTGTATATGTAATTCCCAAGACGAATTGACGCTGTATTGGCTGCAAAAGGAGGCCCTACACCATACTAATAAATTATTGTGGTCTAAAACCAGGTGTTTCAGTTTCATTGTCCAACCCCTGTATGTGTATATATATATATATATATATATATATATATATATATATATATATATAGCCTTTTACAGCAATTTATTTTAAAAAGCAAAAAAAAAGATAAAGAAAGTTAAGAGGATATTGTTAGATTATTGTCTTTTTTTTGTCCATTTCGCCCACCTCTATATGGCAACAATACTACCTAATTTTAGGATTCATGTTGGTTCATGTTTCTGAAGTGATTTTCCTGAGATGCCTCTCCTGTACAGTTATTTATTTTACGTAGAATAATGGTGGTGTGTTATGACCAAATGTGGTTTATTAGATTGTAGTCATAATTTTCATGCTCTTCTGTTTTGTTGAGGATCTTGAGGTGCTACAATCAGTAAGCAAAGCCCTTGGTTCTCTGTTAGAGTTTCCACAGGCACTTCGAGGTGCGAATGTTGTCACATTGTCCCACCTCAAACCTGTCTTGGCATTGTTCAACACTGAGGTCCTGGCAGTTAAGTCTGAGGACACCGACCTGACCAAAACGTCAAAGAAACCTTTCTGGGCTAGCTGAAAACAAAATACAAAGATGACATTGATCTCTTAAGTTTGGCATCCGCACTCGACCCGCTTCAAAAACCGTTACAATGATGATGACCAGGTTGAAACAGGGTACATGGGAACAGAGGAAGACCCCATTTCCCCAGGCTCCTACAGTACAGACCAAAGGTTTGGACACACCCTGTCATTCAAAGAGTCTTCTTTATTTTCATGACTATGAATATTGTAGCTTCACACTGAAGGCATCAAAATTATGAATTAACACATGTGGAATTATATACTGAACAAAAAAGTGTGAAACAACTGAAAATATGTCTTATATTCTAGGTTCTTCAAAGTAGCCACCTTTTGCTTTGATTACTGCTACGCACACTCTTGGCATTCTGTTGATGAGCTTCAAGAGGTAGTCACCTGAGATGGTTTTCCAACAGTCTTGAAGGAGTTCCCAGAGATGCTTAGCACTTGTTGGCCCTTTTGCCTTCACTCTGCGGTCCAGCTCACCCCAAACTCCTTAAAGTTCAAAAAACATTTGGAAAATTGTTTTTCTTCTTTTTTTTATGCTTTTTTCGCTTTTCATGGAAAATCTTCAAAATAAATTAATTAAAATGTCTACTTAGTATTATAAGAGAAGCAGTAAACCTTCTCGACGACATAAGCCAACGTCTTGAAAATATTGGCTTCATGGACAGGGACAGCTGAATGACGTTCCTCTGTCTGTCTGTCTGAGCTGGTAGTTGAGATGCGCGTCCCAGGTGCTAAGTTTCAAACCACGCAATGTTCTACTCACAGTGCTCTGTTCTACTGTGGAACAAATCAATGCAGGAAAATCAGCTGACTGCTCATTCTGCTACTAAATAGTTGAGCAGTGAAACAAACCAGTGCGCCGTCCTCCATTACTCCATCGTTTAGTTGTAAAGGCCTTGGAGGCTAATGTGGCTGATAATACAGGTGGAGACACACTGAAGCCCACAATTAGATCAGAAAGAAGTAGAAAGTAGAAAATCATAGCTACCTACCCTGCTGCTGTAGATGATCACCAAAGAACAATATAATGCAAAATTAGAAGAAAGACAGACATTGTACAGGGCTGCTGCTGAATACATTTGCATGGAGCAAATCCGTTTTTGTTTTGAAACTGTTTATTTTAATATAGAATAATTCCCAGTAGTACAATATAAGTGTTAATATCCTTTATTTCCATAAAGGATATTAACACTTATATTAATGCCCATTTTCCAGGGGCTCTACTTGGCTGGCTCCCCTCCACTCCAATATGAGTTTTTCCTGCCCAGTACCTGGTTTTTTGGACCTGCTCATTAACAGGTACAATCTTCCACTGAGAGGAAGAAAAAGAGAGTGAACTGATTACTGACCCAAATGCAAACACTTTGCCAACAGTCAATGAAAAATACAGATAATGGGAAACAGAACAGCTAGCTGGCCGTTCTTAATGTTTGTTTACATTTCTCTACTGTTTTTATTCTCCAAGTTTTATTGCTGGTTGTCAAACAACAATGTAATTAATTTCTGCCCTCAGCTTGTACATTTGGTTTCCATTTAAATCATCACCATCACGCTGGTTTAATGCATTCAGTTGACTTTTATGGGTTTGACAGATTGTGTGGTCTCTCATAAGACACAATTCACAAGTTTGTGATCCCCAGTCTTTAAGCATCATCTAAAAATCTGCTGAAGCCAATCTGTTTGTCAGACTTTCAAGTTGAAAGCTGTCTAGTTGTCTAGCTTTAGCCAATTCATTCCCCCATTTAGTATCCAAGTGTTGCTGTTTTTCCTGCTTCCACGGAATAGCCTAATCACCCATTTTCATGTATATGACCATCACATTGCTGTTCTTTCCTCTTAGTTTTTAGGTATTACACCTTGTTTCCATTGTTTATGGTGGTGGTCCATTTTGGGACAAGTAATCTCTCATTAAAGGGATTGTGACCCCTGACCAGACTAAAACTTTGGATGTTAAAGTGGGTTGGAAAATTCCTCCTGGCAGGTTGGCATGAAACGTACTGTGGCAGACAGCTTCCTTCCCTACTTAATTTTAAGTGCAGTGATAGAAAATAGCAAAGGGGCATAATGATAGGCACCCTGCTAGTTACATGTAATCTTCTTTAAATTGTTTACCATTGTACCCACTAGAAAAAGAAAAGTAAAGGGCTGTTATTTACAGTTTCACCTTCTTTTCTTAATTATTTGCTTTACCTCGATTATCTTCCCAAACTATTAAGACCAGACAATCTTTCTCTGCTTCTTAGGTGATAGAAATTAGGGTATTTGCCCATCCTAGAGTCTGAATTGTGTGATGTAGTTAAGACACAAATAAACACATTCTCTTGTAGAGCATGTGCAGATTGTCATTATAATTTTTTTCTTCTTTGATTCTCTCAAAGCTGAGTTATATGGTTTTCACATGTACCCTACTTCCATGCTTGCAAGACTCCTGTTCTTGTTTGTCCTCTCCTTAATGTGCACAGGAGAGCTACTAGATATTTATATTGATATTGGTGGAAAGATAACAGTGGCTAATTTATCATTGCCACAGCTGTCTTCTAATGCTTATGCAAGGTAGGCTGGAGATTAGAAATCTCTGGCTTTGTCACAATAATCCTTCCTACTATTTTTAGTCATGCACACTCGTCCTTTAAAGTTTTTTTGGAGTCATTTAAGATTCACGCTTCTTGATTTTAATCCCTGGTGCAACCCAGTACGTGGTGTAATTACTCAGAATACAAACTCATTGTGCTCTCATATGAGCTCATTCTGAGGTTTAAATCTTTAATTTATGTTAGGGTAAAGAGGTTGGATATCAATTGTTCACAGTGTCGGTGATTCCATCAAATGGGCTGAAGTGGCTTAGGCATAACATCCATCTCTAGGAAGGCTGCTGGTCTGGATGGCGTGTGGTAGGATCCTCAGAAACTGCACATCCCAGTTACAATGGTATTCACCACCATATCCAACCTGTTCCTATTTCACTCCATTGTCCCCACGTATCTGAAGTCTGCTGTTGGACCATTTGTTCGCTACTATACCTCCCAGTGTCATCTGCTACTATATACCCCAGTATGGGGTATATAACCCCAGTATGGTCTGACCACAACTCCCTTCAGGAATTGCAGCTGATAGGAAGCAGCGTCGCAGCGCACAGTGGACTATAAAAGGACACCGGAGACGCCCACCTTTGCCTTTTTCCCGCTGGAAACTGGGACTGGTTACCACGCAACGGAGGTAACCGGTCCCAGGAGAAGAAACTCACACGTGGGCTTTCATTAATTCTCCCCACTGGCCAAAACTCGTGAGAACAAGTTTCTGGGATAAGAAGCCAAGTAGACTTTACTTTACCGATCGAAGACATGGATTTAACACGTAACCAAGCAAAACCCACGGAGGTTTTCCATGGAGACGAAATTTTCTTCTTTGTTTTTGTTCCAGTCGACTGCTGACGGTCCGTCATATTTTTCCCCTTTTGCCAAAGGAGGAAGGCCGGCCGTCTTTGAGTTTGTTACGGACGCGTAACAAATTACCCCACCTCTCTCTCCCTCTGCTCCAGAGAAGACGACACCAAGTAATCCCGTTTTGTTTTATTTCTATTAGAAATAGCTTGAGCAGGGTAGAGTAGGATTTTAGGGTGATTTAGAATCGCCACTTATAGTCCAATGTGTTCTAAGTTGTATGTGCTTGCCATGTCTTATTGAAACTTTGATTGCTGTTGGACTCTGAAGCCACCGCGCTTTGAAGCTGTGCGTGTCTCACTGTATTTGAACACCTGAGAGCAGACTCAGGTGAACTTAAAGTTGGACTGCTAGAACCTCATGGTGGAATACTCACTATTCCATTGTCTTCACTCTTTGTGTTTTTCCACTGGTTGCTGCCTAAAAGTTTTATGACCCTTTGTGTTTCACTGAGCTCCAACATTGGGGGTTTTATGACTGCGGCCTAGTGGAGGCCGCTCCCAAAGCTTTGCTCAGTACTATATTTTTTATTGTTTTGCCATAGCTGCTGGTTTGACTTCATACACACTCAATGTTGTTTTATCTTGTTTAGTTAGTTATTTTACCCATTTTGTGTGGAATTTTTGCATGCTTGATTAGATTATTGAATCAGAATAGCGAGGTGTATCAGGGCTGTTGATTTAATAAATATTCATGTAGATAAGGTAAGGTAAGTTTATTTATATAGCGTTTTTCAGTAACGAGACACTCAAAGCGCTGTATATACAATTACAATACAATCACAAAGCAAATAAACAGAGATACAGACACAGAAAAACAAATCAAATGATAAAATCAAACAACAGAGGTAATTTAAAAAAGTACAATAAAATAAAATAAAGAGAATAGAATGATGGACAAGAAAATGAAAGGAAAATTGGAATGAAAAACGCAACTAATCATGCCTAAATGGCACAGTCAAAAGCCACTCTAAACAAATAAGTTTTTAATCTTGATTTAAAGCAACTTAGGGTTTCGGCACTTTTACAGTTTTCTGGCAGTTTATTCCAGATTAGTGGAGCATAAGAACTAAAAGCTGCTTCTCCATGTTTAGTTCTGGTTTTGGGTATGCAGAGTAGATTTGAGCCAGAAGACCTGAGAGGTCTGGGTGGTTGATACACTGACAACAAGTCTAATGTATTTTGGTGCTAAGCCATTCAGTGATTTATAGACTAACAGAAGTATTTTAAAGTCTATTCTCTGAGCTACAGGGAGCCAGTGTAGGGACTTTAGAACGGGGGTGATGTGCTCCACTTTCTTAGGCAGCAGCGTTCTGGATCAACTGCAGCTGTCTGAGCGACTTTTTAGGCAAACCTGTGAAGACACCGTTGCAGTAATCAATTCTACTAAAGATGAATGCATGAATTAGTTTTTCAAGGTCCTGCTGAGACATTAGTCCTTTAATCCTGGAGATGTTCTTTAGGTGATAGAAGGCATACCTTGTTACTGTCTTTAGGTTCAGGTCTGAGTCCATCACTACACCCAGGTTTCGAGCCTGACTGGTGGTTTCTATCTGTATTAACTGAAGCTGTGTGCTAACTTTTAAACGCTCTTCCTTTGGTCCAAAGATTATTACTTCAGTTTTGTTTTGATTCAGCTGAAGAAAATTTAGGCCCATCCATACATTGATTTCTTCTAAGCATTTACCCAGCGCTTGAATGGGTTCATGGTCACCTGGTGACATCGTAATGTATAGCTGTGTGTCGTCTGTATAGTTTTGATAACTTACGTTGTTGTTTATTAAAATCTGAGTTAGGGGGAGCATGTAGATATTGAATAGGAGGGGCCCTAAGATGAACCCTTGGGGAACGCCACATGTGATTTTTGTGCTCTGATGTAAAGTTACCTACTGACACAAAAAAGTCCCTGTCCTTCAAGTAGGATTTAAACCAGTTGAGTGCTGTTCCAGAAAGGCCGACCCAGTTTTCCAGGCACTCTAATAAAATGGAGTGATCAACAGTGTCAAATGCTGCACTAAGGTCCAATAATACCAGCACTGTGGTTCTTCCGCAGTCTGCATTTATACGGATGTCATTGAACACCTTGACAAGAGCAGTCTCTGTACTGTGGTGAGCAGGAAGCCTGACTGGAAGACATCGAAGCGGTTGGACGTTGTTAGGAAGTTGTTTAACTGCTGAAACACAGATTTTTCAATAGTCTTACTGATGAAGGGGAGGTTTGATATAGGCCTGTAGTTCTGTAGTAGCAGCTTGTCCAAGTTGTTCTTTTTCAATAGAGGTTTGATAAGTTGTTTTTAGGGCCTGGGGGAAAACACCTGACAAAAGGGACGTGTTTATTATTTGAGTTAAATCTGATGTTATTACAGGCAAAGCTTTCTTAAGGAAAGCTGTGGGTAAAAGATTGAGACAGCAGGAAGAAGAGCTTAGTTGCTGTACGATTTCTTCTAAGATTTTGCAGTTTATTTGGTGAAATTGGGAAATTTTGTCAAAATCAGTTCTAATTGGAGACAACATTGGTACTGGAGTTGATGTGGATGTTCTGACTGCCCCTCTGATCTTTTGGGTTTTTTCAGTAAAGAATTTAGCAAATTCATTGCAGGCCCTGGTGGAGTGGAGTTCAGATGCTACAGTTACAGGAGGGTTTGTTAACCTGTCGACCGTGGCAAATAATGCACGAGCATTGTTAATGTTTTTGCTGATGATCTCAGAAAAGAAGGATTCCCTTGCATTTTTCAGTTGTAGGTTATATCTGTATAGTCTCTCTTTAAAGATAATATAGTGAACCTGGAGTCCAGTCTTTCGCCACCTGCGTTCAGCTTTTCGACACTCTCTTTTTTCATTTCTCACTGGTGGAGCACTTCTCCATGGAGACATTTTCTTCTCAGAAACGACTTTCACTTTAATTGGAGCAATTGAATCAATGATGTCTGAGATTTTAGAATGAAAGTTATGTACCAGCTCATCTACAGTGTTACAGGGCAAAGTGGAGGTAGAAGAGTAAATCTGGTTAAAGGTTTCAGCAGCATCATCCTTAAAGATGCGTTTTCTTATCATGTCTCTTTGGCAAACTGAGTCATTGCAGATGATGCTTTCAAAAATAACAGAAAAGTGGTCAGATAGGGCAACATCAGTTACCAACACCTTGGAAATGTTTAGACCCTTAGTGATGATCAAGTCCAAAATATGTCCTATGTCCCTCTTTGTGCGTTTGCTGTTTAACATGTTGAGTCAAACCAAAATTTCTAAGAGTGTCACATAGATCTATTGTACTTCTGTCAGGAATTGTCCATGTGAATGTTGAAGTCTCCCACAATAATTAAACAGTCATAATCAACACATATCACAGATAAAAGCTCATTAAAATCACTGAAAAAGTTTGTTTTGGACTTAGGAGGCCTGTAAATATTCAAGAACATAGTTCGGACAGGGCTCTTTACCCGGAGAGCCAAATATTCAAAAGGGTCAAATTTGCCCAGAAATACTTTTTTACACTCTAATAAATCTTTAAACAAAGTGGCGACCCCTCCACCTTTTCTTTGCTGTCTGCTCCGACAAAGAAAATTGTAGTTCGGAGGTGTCGCCTCTATCAGAATGGGAGCTTCATTAAATTCATGTAACCATGTTTCTGTTAAAAACATAACATCAAGATCGTGGTCAGTAATGAAGTCATTGATTAAAAATGATTTTCCTGACAGAGATCTAATGTTCAATAAAGCCAGTTTATATGACTTAGTTGCTGATATTAACTCTGTGTCTGGTTGTACCTGACAGTTTATGGCTTCTGTTGATTGTTTATTACTGTCTCTTATCCTTTTGGCTTTGCTCTTTCTGTCACGTATAAGCACAGAGATTTTACAACTATCTCCCATCAGGGGCCGAAGTTTTTCCTGGACATGCTCATTTCTGATAGAGTTACCACTGGGGCCCAGACTGTATCACAGAGAAGTGATTTGACGGTCCTGATTAGGAGGAGATAGATTAGGAGGTGGTGGAGGTCGGAGGCATTTGGAAGATGTTTGTTTAGTAGCAGGGCCTCGGCCACGGGTGGTGTTGAATGGAGAAGATGTCAGAGCCATTTGGGTCCCGATTTTAAGAGCTCCTTTCATGTTATCAGAATCCAGTAAAGCAAAAAGCGGGCTCATGGGGAGATGGGAGAGTTCTGTGCGGTCAGGGTCTGGGGTGAGGGGGGTTTACTGGGGGTGTCGGTCTGGGTTTGGGGGGATGGGGGTATAATGGGGGGGTCCACTTCCCCTGTGGATTTCGACGGGGAGACCTTTTGTGATGACCTCTCTTTCTCAGCCAAGTGGCTGATTGTTTCTGCTGGAGCTGTTGGAGGCAGCGTTATCATTGTTGTTGATACTCCATGTTCTCTGCTGAAGGTCGAAGCTGCTGGCGGATTATTTACTGAATAGAAGAGATTAGATGTGAGACGTCTGGTTCCTGGCTTGTTCAAGCAGAAACCATCTGACTTGAAGAGTTGTCTTTTTTTCTCAAAAAATATTTAAGTTGTCGATGAAGTTCACAGGTGTGGTGGCACATGTTTTTTTCAACCACTTATTAATAATCAGAAGTCTGGAAAAAACTTCATCTCCACAGAAAACCGGCGCAAAGGGTCCGCTGAGAAACACCTTGATATTGAGACCTCCAACAATATTCAGAAGACGAGTGAAATCCTCCTTCAGTCTTTCTGAGTTTTTCTGAGCCACGTCATCCATGGCTCCACAGTGTATAATAAGGTTTTCTAGAGACGTGCGCTTTTCTGTGATTGCAAAAATATTCTCTGAGATATCAGAGACCACGTTACTGGTACCAATCATAACTTCTGTGTTTTTCTTGTTGCAGACGTTTTTAATCCCATCCACAGCTGTGTTGCCCACTATTAGGGTTCTTGGTCTGGTGGGGTACTGTTTCTCTGGCAATTTAGGAGAAGACTGTTTAGGATGAAGGTTGTTCTCAAACCTTTTATTGTTCTCAGAAGATGGATCATTTTCCTGTTTTTCATTCTGTAGTGCGGCAAATCTGTTTTGGAGGGGAATTCCATTATTTTCAGCTGTCTCACTCCTATCAGTTGTTGTGACAGCAGCTCGCTGTCGAAGTCTCCTTTTCCCAGGGGAAACGGGGGCATTTCTCTGTAATTCTGGCCATTCTAATTTATTTAATTGCTGAGATTTTCCAGTGAGTTGTCCACCTTGATTTTTTGGGCATGCCCCTAAAACATGCCAGGGGGGTCTGCCGCTAGGTTTATTCTCAGTGTTCTGATTGCCGGCTGAGTTGTTGAGCTGGCTGTCACTGTTTGGGATCACAGGCAGAGTTGAATCATCGTTGTACCCCATATTCACCTCCAAATTCACTTCTAGTCGATGGATTTTCATCTCCAAAACAGCCAATTTCTGTAAAAGTTTGTCGAAGTTCTCTGTGGTAAAGGGAGGCATTTTGTGCTGATTAGCTGGCGTCAACTTGTCCTGCTTTTGAGTTCGATTATAAAAACATCAAACTCCTATAAAAAAAAAACAAAAAACATAAAATGATAATAATAATCCTCGGGAGTTGCTGGTAAGATGTTTTAGTCCAATATTTCCGTAATTTTGGCTAAGAGATAAAAAGTTAGGAGTTAAAGAATGCAAGCAAGCAGGGAGCTTAGGAGAAAAGCGTCTGAGCAGGCAGAGAGGTGGAGGGCGGAAGTGATAAAGAGAAAGCGTTTTTGTTTATTTTGAGCAAGAGTGATTTGTCTGTCAGAATAAGGTCAAGAGTTCCCCCACCTTCGGTGAAGCGGTTGATTAAACAGTGACATCTAGTAATAGTTACCAATTATTACTGAGAATTTAATAATTGTAATTATCAAGGCCTTTGAGCCATAATTACAACACCAGAGGACATCTCTGATTTCGATCTGTAAGTAATGATTTTTTGGTTAAGAATTTTTTTTTTCAAATTATGATTTTAAATTATAATTCTTGATAAATATTAATTAATCAATAATCATAATTCTTACTGTGCTAAAATAGTTCCTGAACTGAAACGTGCACAGCTTAACTGTCTGAATGACTATTGCCTGGTTGCTCTCACCCCTATTATCATATAATGTTTTGAAAGACATCCTCTGAAACGTTAAACTGTTCTTTCTGCTAGCCACAACCAACATCAATAGGCATATAGAACAAATAGGTCAACAGAGGATGCAGTAATAACAGCTCTCCACACAGCCCTGACCCATATGGAGAAGAACAACACCTACGTTAAGATACCATTTGTGGACTTCAGTTCTACATTTAACACTGTTATTCCCCATAAACTGGCTAATACACTGAGAAACCTGGGGAGTTCACAATGCAGGTGAATTCTAATCAGGAAAATATTGCAGACCGTCCAGATGGGTAAGACACATCCTTAACACAGGGACACCCCAGGGGTGTGTCCTCAGCCCCATACTCTATTCAGTATTCACTCATAGTCACGTTTGATGACAACACCACTGTTGAAGGACTGATTTCTGATGGGTATCTACAGAGAGAAGGTCCTGCACTTGACACTGTGGTGCTGTGAAAATAACCTGGATCTCAACATCTCAATGGTGAAAGAAGTAATTATAGACTCCAAGAAATCTATGCGTACCACACACACTACCCTTTCAATAAGCAAGGAGGTTGCAATAGTAGATAACTACAAGTTCCTGGGTTTTCCACATCTCTGCTGACCTCTACTGGAACACACACTTCTCACACCAGGTGGGGAAAGCCTAACAAAGACTTTATTTTTTTAAGGAAGTTAAAGCAATAATCTCCCTCACCTGCTGCTCATAAACATGTACAAGTCAGTGATATAGATGCTTCTGGAGTATTGCTGTACCATGTAGTTCTATAGCTGCTCACATGAGAACTGGAAGAACCTGTAGCAGGCGGTGAGGGCAGCAGAATGTGTTACTGGATCACTTACAGACATTTACAGACATCAAAGTTAATGAACATGTAAAAGTAGACAGATAAATACTTTTGGTAATATAACGTGTGTATGTAATTCTGACTGTCAAATGAGAGCAGCCAAACAGTTTTTCATTGTGTGAAACAATAATAAAAATTCTATTCTATTCTACATATTATCAGATAATACCTATAGCACTATAATTGAGTGGACTGAACATGTAGATGTCTTGGTGAAAACACTTGGAACAAAATCTTGTGATCATATAGGACAAAACAAAAATAGTTTTTTCTAGTCTTCTCAAGGAGACTGTAAAAAATCCTAGTAATTCGTTTGTTGCATTAGTCTTCTTTTGACAGTTTTCAGGCAGGACATGGGCAGAGAGCGATGAGGGGAAGACATGCAGCAAAAGTCCCAAGGTTAGGACTCAAACCCCAGACAACTGTGTGAAGGACTAATAGCCTCTGTATATGGGGTGCCCACTCTGCCTATACACCACGCGCCGCCCCATTCATAGTACTTCAAGCGGTCAGAATAGCACTCTGGTTAAGCAAACTGTCTGATTTAGGTTGCCTTTATCTCGATTCACCTATGAATAATAATAATAATTTAGACTTTATTCATCTCACAATGGAGAAATTATCGTCTGCATTTAACCCCTCCTTTAGGGAGCAGTGGGCTGCCTTTGTGTGGCGCCCGGGGAGCATTTTGGGACTAAGGGTCTTGCTGAGGGACCCAGAGTGGCAGGCTATAAAGAGTTTATATTTATAATTTATCATTTAGTAGTTGCTTTTATCCAAAATCATTTACAACAAAGGAAATCACAAATCTGCAAAAAGTAGTTCAATACAGTATTAAACATTATATCACAAGATGAATTTAAAATATCAAACAGTGTTTAGGAACATGGATGCAAAATATGTTTCTGGACATAGCTTAAAATGATAATTTTGAGTCCTGCTCTCTGCAGTGCACAGCGTGATATGTCACTGCGATACTATTGCTAAACATTGTGATGACTTAACTGATTATAATTAACCTACAATTCATTGGTTCTTTTCCTACTTTTGCTTTGTGTCTCCACTTCACATGGTGACCTTCACCGTCTCAACAATTGAAAGTTACATAATGCGTGTCCATCAAAGGTGGTGAATTTACATCTACCAGGCCAAAACATATTATGGTCATGCATTATTTGTATGCATGGCACTTAAAACATGATATCCTAAAAAATATGCACCCAAGCCTCGTTATTGCACATGTTGATATTGTAATAATGATAACCATTCAGTATACTGTACAGGTTTAAGACTGGTTTGCATTCACTTCATGATAGATGATGTTTAAACAAACAGGTGGAAGATTAGATAGTGAACTGGTATTAGTCTAGGGCTTACCTCAGTTTTTATTAATGTTGAAGCACAGTGTTTTAAATTAGACTGGCAGAAAATGTTAACATATAGCTCAAAACATTTTAATTGGTTGTCTGTCCTTGCAGCAAAAAGGTAGGGCGAGGATACAGAAACAGAACGGTTGCTAACTAGGCAACCACCGTTGGTTTAGCACTAAGGCTGCACTACATTTGAAAACATCCAATCGGCGATAATACTGATGAATGTTGCGGCAGCGATATGTCTTATGATAAATAAATAATAAAAAACTGTTGATGTCTTTCTGCTCTGGGTTAGTGGAAACATAGACCCCAGAAAATGGGTAGTCTATCCAGCTGCTGGATGAAAATTTTAATTTAATATTTTTATCTCAACAAGGTTTAATAAAGTAAGGTTACCTCTGACTGGTGTCTGCTACTTGGCTGTAGCACAAGTAGGCTACTTGCCTAATCATTTAAACATTGTACCACCTCTTTACCTTGTAAATACTTTATGCTGGATTAAACAAATATAACAAAGTATTTACCGGCATAGAGAGCTTGAATGCATGCTACTTTAAACACCTATTGCATACCAGGCAGTTCTTTGACGTGCTTATTGCAAACTATCAAATTGCAATGATGATAAATGTGTGCTATATTGTACAGTAGGGCTGCACGATATTAGAAAATCTTGCAATAGCCTTGATATTGGTAAATATTGTGATGGCATATCAGTTGCGTCATATATCTTTTCTTCCTCTCTTTCTCATCTGTGGTTCATACACTTTGTGACCATTAACATTTTGTAAGCATCTGCTGCCATTACACTGTTCAGCTGGCTAAATATTACATTAGTATATAAAATGCGAGTTCATAATTCTGGGAATATACACTATATTGCCAAAAGTGCTCATTCACATATCCAAATAATTGAAATCAGGTCAATCACTTCCATGGTTACAGGTGTGTAAAATCAAGCACCTCGGCATGCAGACTGCTTCTACAAAGATTTGTGAAAGAATGGGTCTCTCTCAGGAGCTCAGTGAATTGCAGCGTAGTACTGTGACAGGGTGTCACCTGAAGTCCAGTCATAAAATTTCCTCGCTCCTAAATATTCCACTGGGGGGTGGTGGGAGCAAATGCAACGTGCATAGTGTACAGAAGTCGCCGACTTTCTGCAGAGTCAATCTCTACAGACCTCCAAACTTCACGTGGTCTTCAAGTTTGCTCAAGAACAGTGCATAATGAAATGGGTTTCCATGGCCGAGCAGCAGCTTCCAAGCCATGCATCACCAAGTCCCATGCAAAGTGTATAATGGAGTTACGTTGAGCACACTGCCACGAGCAGTGGAGGTGCATTCTCTGGAGTGACAAATGGACTTCTCCATCTGGCAATCTTATGGACGAGTATGAGTTTAGCAGTTGCCAGAAGAACGGTACTTGTCTGACTGTATTGTGTCAAGTGTAAAATTTGGTGGAGGGTATATTATGCTGTAAGGTTGTTCTTCAGGAGCTATACTTGGCCCCCAAAACCCACTTTTCCACTATTACCTACTCAGCGCGATACAGTACAGCTCTACTCGCTTTTTAGGCTTTTCCATTATTGTATATATGACCCCTATTGCAAGCTAGCATTAGATAGTGTTAGCTTTCCCTCACACGTCCTTAAGCTTCTACCAATCGGTTTGATACCGCTCCGTGGCTTCCCTCTCTCTCCTGTACTTATCCAGAGTGCTTCGTCTTGCCGTCCGCAGCCATCTCTGGGTCTTTTTTCACTCTATGTCTATAGACCAAGTTGCAGCTCCTTCATTGTTGTGTTTATTTCAATACAGATCACATCACGTTACTGTTTTGGACTGTGGGGCCACTTTGCTACTGTTGTGGAATTTTCTTATCAAAGTGGGTAGAAGTTGACTCATAACAAGAGAAAATCCGGACTTTGTCTTATAAGTTTTATTCAAAGGCATTCAGCATTTGAAGACCCTGACACTGAGGTTAGTCAGTGAAACAGAGCCCCGATCAACATTTACACACAGTATTTATACCAGAACATGACAGTGTTATCTCAACTGCAAAGAGTCTGTGTTTTATGACCCAAACCCTTCTTGAGTTCAAAGGTGACAAGGTTATCTAGGAACAGACCCAACTGCCCTTCCTGACATTGTCCTAAAAGATGAGTCTGAACCATTAAACTTCTGATAATGGCTTTTACAGCTTACTCCCTAACACAGATGTTCACAGAAGTGAGGTAACCCAAAGGTCACACACTTTGGAACACTTAATAAAAGAATTTCCATTACACTACAAATGATCCTGCCCACATTGAGATGATACACAATTCTACTGGAAAACAAGCCAAACCATGTAGAGCAGAACTGACTCAAAACAGACTGCACTGAGTGAAAAAGGGAAATTGATTCTAGTGAAAGGAACTCTGAAAGCCTCAGTTTACCAACAGATTTTGGACAATTCCATGCTCCCAAATTTGTGGGAGCAGTTCATAAAGCAGGGGCCATAAAGACATGAATGAGAGAGTTTGGTATTGATGAGCTTGACTGCCCTGCACACAGATCTCAATCCAATACAAGACCTTTGGGATAAATTTGAGATGAGACTGAGAGCCAGGCCTTCTTGTCCAGCATCAGTCTGTGACCTCACAAATGTGCTTCTGGAAGAATGGTCCAAAATTCCCATGAACACACTCCAAAACGTTGTTGTCAGCCTTTCAGAAGAGTTGGAGCTGTTATAGATTCAAAGGGTGGACAAACATCATATTGAACCCAATGGATTAAGAATGTGTTTTCACCTAAGTTCATATGCGAGTTAAGGCAGGTGAGCAAATACTTTTAGCTATATAGTTTATTAGACAATAAGGTTGAGCGATATGTGACATTTTTCGTCAGTCCAGCAAATGAAGATGGGCGATATATTCACGCAGGTGAGGTTTGGACTTTTTTATGGGCGGAGCAATGTAAACGGCCATGGGCTGGTTTGCCAATTTAGAACACAAATGTCCAAAAATGGAGAAACTAGTTATCAGAGGAAATCCAAAGTCTCCTACTTGGGATTACTTTGGCCTTAAACCGGGTGAAAGACGTAAACAACAGGATACAGGATACTACAGCGATATGCCGCTTGTGCAGTTGCTAGTGTGCTGTGATTACGAATATGAATATATTATTTCATATTAATACTTTAATATTTTATTAAATAATACTTCGGTCTGTTAAGGGTTGTCTTGTGAATACCAGCCCAATAAGGCAGTGGTATTAGGACAATATTGAAATGGATGAGCTGGTCACTTAAAGGTTTGGTGAAATCAAATCAAAGCAACAGTAGAACTCCAGGCTATGATTAATAGTGAAAGTAAGAGCATTTCCACACACACAATGTGAAGGGAACTCAAGGGATTGGAACTGAACAGCTGTGTCGCCTTAAGAAATCCACTATCAGTGAGGCTAATCGGAAAAAAGGCTTCAGTTTGTTAGGGAGCATAAAGATTGGACTCTGGAGCAATGGAAGGTCATATGGTCTGATGAGTCCAGCTTTACCTGTGATGTTCGCATCAGGGTAAGAAGAGAGGTGAAGTGATGCACCCATCATGCCTAGTGACTACTGTACAATCCTGTGGGGGCAGTGCTATGATCTGGGGTTGCTGTAATTGGTCAAGTCCTGCACAGTGGTCAGAGGGATTTTAAGCCATTCTTCTTGCAGGATAGTGGCCAGGTCACTACGTGATACTGGTGGAGGAAAACGTTTCCTGACTCGCTCCTCCAAAACACCCCAAAGTGGCTCAATAATATTTAGATCTGGTGACTGTGCAGGCCATGGGAGATGTTCAACTTCACTTTCATGTTCATCAAACCAATCTTTCACCAGTCTTGCTGGGTGTATTGGTGCATTGCCATCCTGATACACGGCACCGCCTTCAGGGTACAATGTTTGAACCATTGGATGCACATGGTCCTCAAGAATGGTTCGGTAGTCCTTGGCAGTGACGCGCCCATCTAGCACAAGTATTGGGCCAAGGGAATGCCATGATATGGCAGCCCAAACCATCACTGATCCACCCCCATGCTTCACTCTGGGCATGCAACAGTCTGGGTGGTACGTTTCTCTGGGGCTTCTCCACATTGTAATTCTCCCGGATGTGGGGAAAACAGTAAAGGTGGACTCATCAGAGAACAATACATGTTTCACATTGTCCACAGCCCAAGATTTGCGCTCCTTGCACCATTGAAACCGACGTTTGGCATTGGCATGAGTGACCAAAGATTTGGCTATAGCAGCCCGGCCGTGTATATTGACCCTGTGGAGCTCCTGACGGACAGTTCTGGTGGAAACAGGAGAGTTGAGGTGCACATTTAATTCCACCGTGATTTGGGCAGCCGTGGTTTTATGTTTTTTGGATACAATCCGAGTTAGCACCCGAACATCCTTTTCAGACAGCTTCCTCTTGCGTCCACAGTTAATCCTGTTGGATGTGGTTCGTCCTTCTTGGTGGTATGCTGACATTACCCAGGATACCGTGGCTCTTGATACATCACAAAGACTTGCTGTCTTGGTCACAGATGCGCCAGCAAGACATGCACCAACAATTTGTCCTCTTTTGAACTCTGGTATGTCACCCATAATGTTGTGTGCATTTCAATATTTTGAGCAAAACTGTGCTCTTACCCTGCTAATTGAACCCTCACACTCTGCTCTTACTGGTGCAATGTGCAATCAATGAAGACTGGCTACCTGGCTGGTCCAATGTAGCCATAAAACCTCCCACACTAAAATGACAGGTGTTTCAGTTTCATTGTCCAACCCCTGTACTTAATGACCAGGTTATTCCATCAATGGATTTTTTCCTCCCTGATGGCACGAGCATATTCCAAGATGACAATGCCAGGATTCATTGGGCTCGAATTGTGAAAGAGTGGTTCAGGGAGCATGAGACGGTCAGACTCTGCCATCATCAACGCAAGTTCTTGGTGAAAAATTAATGCAACAGTGGGTGGAAATAAATCTTGTGTCATTGCAGAAGCTTATCGAAACAATGCCATAGCGAATGCGTGCCGTAATCAAAGCTAAAGGCGGTCCAACGAAATATTAGTGTGTGACCTTTTTGTTTTTTTGTGGCGACTTTTTTTTTTTTGGGCCAGGCAATGTATATAACAGTTTGCAGAGCTGTTTATTGTGTGACACTGCCTCGGCTCCCGACTGTTTTGCCCTTAACCTGTAGGCAAAAAACGCCCAAAATATTGCGCTTAGAAAACAACCATTGAAGGGGTGAGCTTATCGTCGATGGTCGATAAATTGGTCCTTCTGCCCAACCTTATTAGACAACAAGTAATGCACTTCAAATAGCCCTTTAGATATGAATGTTGAACACACTTATACTGCGATAACAATATATTTGCAACCTATTGTACAGACCTTTTGTGCTGCCCTATTTACATAGAAGTAATCCAGTTGGTGGTAAAATCCCCTCTGACATGTGGCAGTGCATGGAATAGCCAAGTTTTCAAGATGCCCTATTAACTTTATAGCTAATAGCTTATTAATGCAGAAAGCCTTTGGATAGCCTTTTCACTTGTAGTCTTAATATAAGATGCGCCGATTACAGCTTTTATTTTTTTACTTCCAGTTTTTGTAAAAGCTGACCAGTCAGTTCAGATTTGACTAGTTATTAAATTGAAATTTTTTTCTGGACATTTTCTAATACCATTTCTTCCTCTATCTGTTGACGTCTGACCTGCAGTCTCTGGTTTTGTTTCAAAAAATTATATTATTAAATATTGACCATTAAAAATGCAGCAAGTTATACAATAGAGAAAATAAATAATAAATGCTTTTAGTATTTGACATGCCAATCACGGCACAGACAAAGTCGAAACAAAATTGCAAGATTTTTGATCACTTTTCTAGTGACTGGTTTATCAATAGGTGTTAAGTAAGGTTACACAAGCTGTTTCTTTTTTTGTGGTGCTTTTATACAAACTACTAAACAAGATGGGGTAGGCATCACAGCAAACTTAGGTAGGAAGAACTACCAGTTTTATAAGAATGCTGCGATTGATCCTGCGCTACATAAAAAGCAGCTTAAACCCTTTATAGTTTTTTGTTCTTTGCTTAAACTTTAGTGTGACAATAGCCTACATTAGTTGCATCTTCCTGCTTTAAGAGATATGACTCAGAAATCTGAACATTTGCCAAAGATGTATTAATTTAAAGGATTTGATCCTTGGACAAATCAGCGTGTAAAATTAGTGGTTTCTGTGATTGTTAACAGTAAGCTAAAATAGACAACATAGCATAACAGATATTTTGTTATGTATCAAACCAAAGAGAACTAGTTGCATTTGTGCTCACACTTATGCGGCACTTTAAAACTCGGCTGGTAGTGTTGAAATTTTGAAGAACCGAGATCAGCCTTAAAAATTTCACTTGGCAGACAGCTTTTGAGATTAGTGTTGCCTTGACAACTGAGAGTGAAGTCATGAGGGGTTAAAAAAGGCTGATTAAATTTTCTACTGTTTGCATGCCATGAGGAAGAGTGGGATTTAGAGGGAATGCCTGTCTCTTGCTGATTAGTTTTAAATTGCAGTTCACAGCTTGGCACTTAGATGTTTACAAGAGAACAGATTCTTTCGGTGGCTCCTCTCCACATTTTCCTGGAAGTGGAGACATTCTGTCAGAATGGACATTTGTTGTAGGAACATCAAGCTAATAATCATTTCATTATCAGATTGCAATCTGATGATGGTTCAGTTTCTAAATAATTTTCCATGACCTCACGTCATCAGTTTTCACTGCTTGGAGTCCATTTTTCAGAAGCCTGTTTGAGAGTTAGTTCCCCTGAGGAGTCATAAAGTGTTGAAACTTTGTCCTACAAAAACTTTGACAAATCAGTTACTGACTTGGTGAGTTTGCTTTCAACCAGTAGTAAAATTTATGGGATGAAAACCCGAGTGTATAATTAGTAGCAACGCCATGTCCCTCAGTTGCTTTGTCTAAGAGAGAAAGAAGGTTAAATACAGAAAGATAGGGTCAAGTGTATCATCTATAGAAAGAGAACATAAAGTTATTGGCAGCTATAGGTGAGTCGATGACACACTCGAGGAAGGTGTCACAGCCTAACATAAATGGCAGGCAGATGTGACATCTATGGAAACACAAAATCACAGACCATAAAGTTAATGGAAGCAATAATTGCAGATAATGCATAATTTGAGAGTATTAGGAGAAAATAGCAGTGATTGTATGCACTACTATTAAACAAAGTAAGCGTGAAGTGCTCTGTTAGGAACATATGGAATACTCAGATCTCTTATTTATGGCAGAGCTTTCTTCTTAAGGGGCTTCAGATGTAAGAAGCAGAATATTAGTGTTTAATATATTTATTGAATTTTCAAAAATTACAAAACAACAACCCACCCCACAAACAACTAATACCCTAGTATAAACTGTCACTTAACAAGGTAATCACAAAAAAATTAAAACCATGCAAACATCAGTACCCAGAGTTTTAAACCCACTGCTCAACCAAAGCTCCAAGGCCCAGCTATTCCCGGACCTGTGTCGAGGGTTTATTAAAAAAAAATTCAGAAAAGATTTCCAGACTGTGAAATACCTATTTCCGGATCCTCTCATCACATACCTGATTTTTTTTTTTTCAAATTTTAAATTGAGCAGTACATCTTTTAGCTGTCAGGCTGAAGAAGGAGTCCTATTGGGTCTTTTTGGCCTGTTTGACTCCGGATGCAGTTGATGGGTACCGGCAGTCCAAGCGGCATGCGGCTCGGGTGGTTGCTGAGGCAACAACTTTGGCGTGGGAGGAGTTCGGAGAGGCCATGGAAAATGACTTCCATAATGGATTCAAGGCTATTCTGGTCAAACATCTGGCGTCTCGGTGGGGGGGAAGAGGTACACCACCAACCCTGTTTACAGTGGGGAGGGTGTACTGCCGACCTAAACTCGGGACTTTGTAGGTCGGTGGGTGGAGTGCTTCGAAGACCTCCTCAATCCCACCGGCATGTCTTCCATTGAGGAAGCGAAGCCTGGGGATCTTGGAGCGGGCTCTCCAATCTCTGGTTCTGAGGTCACCGAGGTAATTTAAAAAGCTCCTCGGTGGTAAAGCCCCGAGGGTGGATGAGATTTGCTCGGAGTATCTTAAGGTCTCTGGCTGTTGTAGGGTTGTGTTGGTTAACGCGACTATGCAGCATTGCGTGGACATTGGGGGCAGTTCCACTGGATTGGCAGACCGGGGTGGTGGTCCTCCTATTCAAAAAGGGGTGTACCGTAGAGTGTGTTCTGTGGGAGAAAAAAGTTTACCAATTTAAAAATGATGAAGAGACAACTGGTTTCCTCTCGAAGCCGAATGCGGGGGACCTTTTATTCAGAACACATCTCTGAAAACATATTTGTACAAAATCCCAAAGAATCCCAGCCCTCAGTTCCTACAGGGCGTCTTTTTTATACAGATACAAAGCATTGGTGTGTATGGGGTCCACTTGACCAATTGAAATCATCATACTCATTTACGTAAAACTTTTGGCATCCACAACATTGATTCTCAATCACAGTTCCAAGAATATAAAATCCAGCCAAACATCTGGAAAACATCAGATTGGCCTACGTGACAGTTACACAATAACAATCTCATGATTTTGGTCAATTTCCCATTCCTGAGCTAAACTGGACTGCTGAACTAATGTCAAAGTGACCTGGCAGGAGTCTGGGTATCATGAGAGACAAGTTTGCTTTTACAATAACAAGGTGGTGCTTCAGCAGTGATACGGGTGCTGTACCAGTCTGTCATGGTGAAAAGAGAGCTGAGTCAAAAAATGAAGCTCGATTTACCGGTCGATCTACGTTCCCGCCCTCATCTATGGTCATGAGCTTCGGATGGTACATCTTTTATCCAATGCCAACTTCGGGTGGGGCAGCCCCCTTCCATCTCAAAAGAATTAGATGCCATGCCAACTGCCTTAAAAATGCAATAACCATGTGACCCCCAATAGGTAAACCTAATCCTTCAGGGGTAATCCCAAAAAGTGATGAATGGGTTTGGGGTGATCTTGATTCCAAGTACAGCAGCGAGTGCTTCACAGATACCACCCCAATATATTAGTATTTTGGGGCAATACCAAAACAGATGTATTAATGTGGCTTCCTCGGATTCACATCTGTCACATGTAGGATCAATTTGAGGGTAAATTGCTCAAGGAACCCAAATCATTAAAATCAATGTGTACACTCACATCAGCCACAGTGCAGTGCGGTTGCAGTTACCGAGGTCGTGCAGCTCAACAAAATGTTTCCGCAAGAAGGACATTTGGCCGGACACCGCAGCAACTTCTGTATCAGGTTCCTCAATTTTACCAGCCAAACAGGAAGCTAGACAGCAGAGAGTTTTGGTGAATTTCATTATAAAATCAACCCACCAACATACGCTGCCTTGACTAGTGTAAACAACTCCCAGAACACACGTGAACTTCTGCTCTCAGGAGGCGTGTTTCCACAGACGGAGCAGTAGCACAGTGTGAGTGGCTTTCTGCAGCACGGCTGCACGTTCAGTGTGAGCCCCGGCATATTAGGAAACTTTGTTGGAATGGTTGACTTTATAAAATGCCCTACCTGCAAATATCTAAAAAAGTAAGATTATGGCGGATCATATTTATTGGACAACTGTGCGAAAGAAGCAAACTTGTTACGATAAAGAGATCTTTAAAATATTTTAGGGCTTTGCTGGTCCATACACTGAATGTAGCACCCTGCATTGAAGGATAAAAGAGATTATTACATGCAATTGGATTAAAGAGACCTATCTGATGGAAACCAAAATGTCTTCTAAATTGTGAGTAAATTTTGACAGAGCCAAGGACTACAGGGTTAGAGGAAATACAATTAAGAGGTAGGGGTAGAGATACACCAATCAAAGCTGAAAACGACTAAGAAGTACAAAAGTGCTAATCCATCTCCACCCAAATAGGGCCACCATCGCCGGAGCTGTAGTACACCAAAAAGGACAGGGAATACAAATTACAGGCCCAATAGTATTGCCGGAAATTGGGCTCAATAGTCAAAACAAAAAGTAGGGGACTAAGAGAAGCAGAATTTTAAATCCAACACTCAATTTAACAGGGAGCCAATGTGGAGAAGCTTAAACAGCAGAAAGATATGATCTTTCTTTTTAATTTTCATCTGGTCTCTTACTGCAGCGGTTTGGATAAGTTGAAGGGCTTGAACTGAAGTTTTTGGACTTCCTGATAGTAAATAATTACAATAGCCCTGTCTGGAAGTAACAAATGCATGCGCTAGTTTTTCTGTATCACTCTGGAATGGAATATTTCTAATTTTAGCAATATTTACAAGGTGAAAGAAAGCAGTCGTAGAAATTAGATATAAATGACATGTCATGTCAAAGATGGCATTAAGATTCCTTACCTTTCAGCAATTTTAATGCTATTCAGAGTAAGTGATAAAGTTTCTTTTTCTAAAGCTTTGTCCAAGGATGACAATCTGTGTCATGTCTAAATTTAAAAGCAGCTAATTAGAAAGCCATCCAAGCCATTCATGTCTTAGAAACTCACCTGTTATCTCCCTAAATGAATGGGTGTATCAGGATTTATGGATAATTATACAGCATGTAAAATAAGTACTGAACATGTAAACACTTTCGAGTTTTAAATATGTGTGGCCGTTGACATAAAGGTCTTACTAGATGTTGGCAACAAACAGGGTAATCTACACATACTAAGAAATTAGTCCACAAATAAAATTAGGGATAAAAAAATTGGAATTACACCGGTCTGATCTGCCATTTGCAAATCAATATCAGCAAGTTTAATATCAACTGAAAGCTTATAAAAAAGTTTCCTGTTACATTGAGTGGCACAATTGGTAAAAGCAGTGATCTTCACAGGAAAACACACTAATGACAATGGCTCCAACTTAATTTCTAAATATTTAAATTTTCCAGTAAGCGCTATTGGAGCCAAAAAGACAAAAAGACCATTCCTCATAAATCAACTGTGGCCAGGAGCCCTTTTTAACATTTCTGACAGAGGAGTCTGTTGTGGATTTTCTTATTAAAGTGGGAGATAAATTAATTCACAACAAAAGAAAGTCCGGACTTCGTCTTTATAAAATGTATTCAAAGGCAGTCAGCGTTTGAATGACTCCGTCACTGAGCAAGTCAGTTAAGCAGAGCAACGAACACAAAGTACAAATCATATTTATAGCAAAATTAGGGTGTTGTCTCAACTTCAAAGAGTTTAGTTTTATGGTTCCTAGACCCTCCCCAGGTCAGAGGTAACAAAGTCATTTAGGAGAACACCCATCTGCTCTTTCTTGGAACATAACCCTTCAGGGAATGTTTAACCATAAACCTCTTGATAATGAATTTAAAGGTCATCTCCTCTTAAGTACTAAACACTAATAAAACACAGAGGTCAGAGGACAAAGGTAGATGGAAGGTCACTTCTGAGTGATAAAACACAGAATCAAATGAGAGAGGAGAAGGAAAGATCACAGCATTTTAAAATAATTTTCCATTACAAGTCAAAGTCAAGAACCATTCACCACTTTAGGAAGGAAATAGCAGCTATAGTCTTTCCCATGAAACCAATGACTATTGTACTTAACCGCAGTGACCTCAATGCACACACTTTCTGCAAGGATCCACTACTAAAGATGAAGCATGCTGAAGGTTGTTTAAAGTTTGCTGCAGAATATTTGGACAAACCAATAAAAACTGGGATAATATAGTCTGGTCAGATGAGGCCAAAGCTAAACTCATTATCATGATTATCATTGCAGACACCGTGTTTGGAGGAAGAATGGTTCTGTACATCACCCCAACAACACCTTGCAAATAGTGACATGTGCAGGTGGTAACATGGAGTCTGTTTTCTTCAGGAAAGGGTAGTCCTCTTTTCAGATGAAAGTAAAGTTTGCATTTTGTTTGGAAATCAAGGTCCCAGAGTCTGGAGGAAAAATCAGGAGGCACAGAATCCATGTTACTTGAAGTTCAGTGTGACATTCCCACACTCAGTGATGATTTTTCCGAAGGTCATGGTCAACGCAGTCATCTATCAGGAAATTTTAGAGCACTTTATGCTTCATTCTGCTGACACGCTTTTATGAAGATGCTGATTTCCTTTTCCAGCAGGAAAAGGTACTGGCCCATCCTGCCAAAATTACCAAAACCTGGTTTAACGACCATGGTGTTACTGTGTTTGATTGGTCAAGAGACTGGACTGACCTGAACCCAATAGAAAATCGATGGAGTACTGTCAAGAGGAAGATGAAAGACACCAGACCCAAAAATGAAAATGACCCGCAGGCTGTTATCATAGCCACCTGGCCTTCCATTGCACCTCAATGATTCTCCATGCCACTGATGCAGTAATTCATGCAAAAGGAGCCCCAACAAAGTATTGAGTGCATAGATATGAACGCACTTTTCAGAAGCCTGACATTTTGCTTTAAAATATCACTTTTTATTGATCTGATGTAACGAGTCTGAAACAATGAATTTTCATTATCTATAGGCCATAATCATCAACATTAGGTAGCCTGAAATGCCTGAAATATTTCATTCTATATGTAATGACTCTATAAAATATCAAAGTTTCACTTAAGAGACTGTAGGACTTGGCTTTCTGGAACAGACCTGTGCTGTATACACAGTTTACTCAGATTGACACTAAAAAAAGTCCCAAGATAGGCTGTTAACATTTACAGACTTGCTGTCTAAGCTGCTGATTACCAATTAGTTGACAAATCAATAAGTAACTGACAGAAAGATAAACTTAATACCAAGAATTAATATTGGGCTAAAGAGCTTATTTTTGTTTTTTATTTCTAAATAACCTTTGGTGTTGAACTTATAATATTCCACTAAGAGATCTCAGCATTATCTGTTTTCCTGAGTAGTTGTCTTTTCTAAGCAAGAAGTCCCATGTTTGTGTTGTATAGCTCCAACCAAATAGAGAAAAAGGATCTAAAACTTGCATAATAAGTAGACATTTGTTTTATTCAAATGCAGAACACCAGGAGTTGAAATGTGATGGCAATGTACTGTAGAAACGCTGTAAAACATGTAGTAAATATCTTTGTTGTACATTGTTTTCTGTGTGTTTGAGGACAAACATGCCTGTTACTTAGTCCATTTAATCATTAATGAATGATTTTATTGAAACCTTACAGTTTTCTACACAATTCTGGAGGGTGTGTAGGGATGTCAGCTTCCTTTTGCAGTGGCTGCAGGATGTCACACTTAAAACAGACAAACAACCAAAAATGTTGAAAGTTGAGTTTTCTCTAGAAAGTCGCTCACACACACGCCTACACACCCAGGTAAACGAGTAGCAAATACAACCAAGCAGCTGCAAAGAATGTTTTTTAATAAACTGAGATGCTAACATAAACATGTTTACCCTAACAATGTTTAATTTGAAAAGAACAATAAATTACACAGTTGAGACAAAATTGATTTTTCTAGATCCTGTTTATTAAAGCATTCATGCATTTTAGCATTGCTACAAGCTGCAGGAAGATGGAAAAGGAGATGTTTAAAACTCCTAAAAATCATTACTGTTTTGTATTGTTTATGTATTTATTGATTTACTATTGAGGCAGCTAATTATTGTAGCTATTATTGTCACCTGTAAATTTCAGTGAAAGGTATACTAATGGCTCTAAAGTTAGAAACCTTGGTTTAAGTTAACATTTTAAATGCAAGTGTTTGATTCATAAAGTCTAGATGCAAATGATTTGTGAAAACTTGAGTGCCAGTCTTCTATCACATCAATTTGTTTTTGTCTTATTGTAAAGCAAACATTGTAGTTCCAAATGAGATGTTGTTTTTCTGAGATCATTCACCAGATTTGTGTAAGATAACAGATAAATAGCCTAAATGCAAAATAAGTAAATCATTTAAATTCAAACAGTGTCAACAGCAATGGACTAAGCACACAACATTGTGGAGACCCAGTGATCAGAATCATTATGGAGTTGGCAATGTTTTTCTTTAAATGCAGATTGACTGTGGTCTTTCAGTAAGGAGGTTCAAAATCTAAAGACATGTGGCAGAGGTTAGTTCAAACAGAACTTTCTCAATTGGTCTCTGGGGAATGATGGTATTAAGCACTGGACAGGATCCTGGCGTTTGTGGATTTAATGTGCAGGGCGGTGCACACATCTCCTATGGATTGGTTGAGGTGATAGCCAAACTGGTACCATTCTAACAGTACAAGGTGATGGGCTGTGACATGTGGTTTGACAAGCTGCTCAAAACATTTCATCATTTTGAGGGTCGCTGTGGCAAGGCAATAGTCATTCAGGTAGGACACAGCAGATATTTTCCCCCCTGTAGAATAGTAGAGGTTGTACAGTTGCTTAACTATGAATATTACTTATTTAGATCAAAAGGCGGCAATGTATTCTCTACTTTGCAGCAGTGGATAAGAGGTTATGTATTGGTTTATAGTGGTTTGAAAGTTTTTACTTTAAAGTTATTGAGTCTAGAAGTAATACTTTCTTTCCAGGGTAATTGAGCCCTAATGTTCTGTTTGATCCTTTTAACAAACCTGTTTGTGGTTAATGAAGCTTTAGGTAATGGATTGCAAATATGTACACGTTTTTTTCTAAACTCGAGTACAAAATGGGAATGCACTTTGTCCAAACTTTAAAAAAAATGAAAAGGTAGTTCAAAATGGTGAGATGTATCTGGCCATTTTTGGTTAGATCATCAGAGCTGTAATTTGAAAGGATGACGTAACATATGGTATTGTCATCACATTGGAAGAATTAAGATGCTCAGTAAGACATCAAGCCACTAAAGCATTGCTTCAGTAGGAAAATGTGTAAGGAAAGTGTGGTTATTTAAGAGCTTTCCAGCCTGCATTGTCTGTAGAACATTTTGGTACTATGCATGGTGATGTGATATTGGATTGTGAAATGACCCCTGAGAATATCATAATGATCTAAAAGACTGCAGCTTTAAATGTGTAAAAAACACATTCAAATCAGCTTGTAAACAAACATGGTCTATCCTGGTGGTGCTCTTGACTGCAATTATACCACCATGATCACTTGTGGAAATGAGAATGCTGCACATTTGGAGGCAATCTCTGTTAGAGATACACAAGAACGCACATTAGTACTCAGAGAGCGATAGCTAAGGATGAAGAATGGCTTAGACAGAGGAATTGGTGCATAGAGGGTGACAGAGTTAAAGCGGATAGGAGTTGAAGAAGTAATGGGAGGGAGGCTAAGAGTGACAGGAAGAGGAGAGCTGTTAGGATGAGCGGTGAGCTGTGCAGTAGGTAGAGCCACTAGACGAGATAAAGAAGAAATCATTCAGTCAATCAGCCCAGGCCCTGGTGCAATCATAAGATCTCATCTGTTTTCAAGAGCAATTCTACCCTTTATTGAGCTGTTGTCTAAAACAGGGGAGACTGCAGTGGGGAGCATTAACCCATGCAATGCCACCTCCATGTTCATTGGAGCTAGAAATGAGAAATGATAATGAAGAAAAGTCAATCTAATTATCTTGGTAGAACTCGTAGAATAGATATTTTTAATGTTGATGCTTGATGATGCTGAGGTTGTTCTTATTTCATGAAGGTCATGTAGAGCACAGTGACATTTTGTTGTT
The DNA here is from genome assembly GCF_021462225.1 of Girardinichthys multiradiatus. Lineage (NCBI taxonomy): Eukaryota > Metazoa > Chordata > Actinopteri > Cyprinodontiformes > Goodeidae > Girardinichthys > Girardinichthys multiradiatus. The sequence continues at coordinate 26,078,586 of NC_061796.1, read as the reverse complement.
GTATCTAAACATATACTGCCAAACATGTTTTAAGTTTTGCAGTATTTTTCTGGCAAATGTTGTGGTTTCCATTGAACTTTTATTTAAAAAAATACAATCATTAAGTCCAGTGCAGGCAAAGCTTTTGATAATCCTCTGTGCAATCTACAAATATTTGTCTTTCTGTCTCCCAGATGTCAGCCGAAAGGTCAGTGGTGAAATGGCCAAGCCTGCCTTCGGCTGCCAGGTGACCATCCAATCTGAGAAGGAGAAACAAATGATGAAAATTTACCGGCGTGAAGAAAAGAAAGAGAAAAAGAAAGCCAAAGGAACCGATGATATTGACTCCTCAGAGGTTGTCATGACCTTTGACCCAAAAGAGATGAGAGCTCAGCGGTACATCATCTCCAAACTTTCTCTTTCCCTTTTGTGTTGTCTTTGTTCTCTATCCATCCATCTCTGCCTGTGCTCCAAGGAGTCGGCAACAAACAAGACAAGCTTCTGCATTTTTCATGACACGACTGCAGCTTTACAAAAATCCATCTAAGAAAATAAAACAAACAGGCAAATAAAAAAACAACACAGTGACTGCAACTCGTCACACATCTTTTCCTGTGGAAGATTATTCTGAAATTTTAATTTCAGGGGATGACAAAACAGAGCAGTGATGTGTTTAATTAAAACTTAGCATGGTCAAATTCAGTGCAATGTGAAGGAAATGATTAGTTGTGGGTTACGACATTTTCTACAGAAGCATAATGCTTGTGATCTGCCTCTATACTAATCATCCATCAACAGGAGTATTTATTTTTAAATAATGGGGTGGAAGGGTTCTATTCAGCAAAAAGACAAATATTTTAGCTACTTGTTGGTCTGTTGAATGAATTGTTTTTAAGAGCTAATGTATAATACTTATGAGGTATCAGTATCTTCCAAAAAGTTCATTATAAAGCCTTCTGACCGCCAAGTTCACCAATAGTTTGGGCCTCTGAAAAGTGGAAATATTTCCATGTGAATTTTCAGTTTTTTATCAAAAAAGTTATCCTTTTTATTGCTGCAAAGTAACTGGTCACTCGCAGCATGTTTTATGTGCAGAATTACTGTAAAACAAAATCTTAACTCATTCAATTTGTACTCCACTCAAGCGTAGAAAACAAAGGTGCTTTCAAACAGGTACCCTATCTAGTCGTAACAAAATTTGTCAATTGGAGATATTTGAAATTTTTTTTGATTGCATACCAAAAGATTCTTTAGCTCCTCAAAAGACATAAAAGTATATTATTTGTATAGATCAGATATCTTTGTTATGCCCTGCTTGAACCAGAGTTTGAAGACAAGGTAAGCTCTACCAGGTAGAAAGTTATCATTAGCAAAAATTGGATTAAAATAGGACAATTGTTGTGATTCTCCTACATACCTGTGAACATCATGCCAAATCTTGATTGTATTTTTTTTTAAGAATGGATTTGTTGTGTTTTTAATAGGTTTTCTCTTATCAGCCGAATACAAGTACAGATTTAGCAGAAGATTAATACATAAAGACTCCATTGAGACTCATACGGGTATCTTGTCAGAGATATAGGTAATGACAGCCATCTATTTATAAGCTGTCTGACTGTCTCGGTGAGAGAGGCAGGTCCAGGGGTTTGGCCTCCCCTCAAATTACCCAGGGCTTTAGCAATTTCATCAGTTGTAATATTAAGTTCAAGACTATTTATGGACATTTCAGTCATAGTGAAAAAAAGTAATTGTTCCAAAAATGCATTTGTTGCAATGGAGCTATGTTGAAGTAATCTGATTTAAACAGGTTCTGATAAAAAAAAAAAGTAACAAAGTATCAATTTCTTTTGGGTCCTTACTAACGCAACATAAGTACCTACTTTTTGAATCTCACCACCCAATGAAACATAAACTGTCAGTTACCAGAAATCTGCAGCATCGTGCCGAACAGGTTCCCACAAGGATTTAAGCGAAGAACATGGAATACAAACACATCAGGAAAGCACTTCAAACCGTGTAGATACTGTAACTGGGCCCATGTTACGGCATCCAGTAATTAAACAAAACAACTCAGTCAATTGAAGGAGAAAAGAAGAAGCGGAAGAACATTGTCATTCCATATGTGGCTGGAGTATCCCAGAAACTAAGAAGTATATTTTAAACGCATAACATTCTAGTGCATTTTAAAGCCAATAACACTTTCAGACAGAGATTGATCCTTCCCAAGAATAAAATTTCCAAAACACTAAATCAGCGGTGTTGTTCAGTGCATTTCAGTGCAGAAAGGAATGTTCAGACCTCTAAACAGAAGCTCAAGACAGAAGAGCAAACCCATCAGATTAAGAATCAGTGGTTTATTTTACTTCTCAAGGAAAAGGGACACTTGTTTGAGAACTTCAATGTGACAGAGAACTTGGTTGCTATTAGGGAGCATGAAAAACACTAAACACAGAGGAGGTGGCCTCAGATTTCACAACCACTCTGCAGCGCCAACTGTGCTTGTTCTGACTATAACTTAAAAGGCTGTTACCTCTAACATGTTGAGAAGCCTTTTGAATGACTGGCAAAACATCAAGAAACGAGAATAATTCCATTTGCCTTTTACTTAAGTAGTTAGGATTGTCATGTCCTGGATGACTGAGAATCTACACCAGTGTGTCACTGAAAGAAGTAAAAATATTCTGAGGTTTACATTGTTTTAGATGATGAACTAGGGATGTCCCAGTCTGGATTTTCTGTCTCAATACCACCCAAGTCATTCTAAAATTGGCATTGACCTTGTTCCTGGTTGTAAAAGATATTTACAACCAGAGCACGATGTTCTGGTAAATGCTAAGCTAACATTAGCATGTTTAATCTGTTTGGATAAGTCATTGATAATTCAGCTCGTAACATCTTTCAGTGTAGACACAATTTAGTGCATACATACACAACTTTTAGAAAAAGGTATTGTCCTTCAGGAGCTTTTTATGACTGGTGTCTTAGCAGCGTAAAGCTCTTTGCTACAGAGAGCTCTGTATGTATCTGAGTGCAGCGGCAGGGCAGGTCACATGGCTTCTCTCTCCCATAATGAATAGCCCCTTTCCTACCAAAAACCCTGGAATTTAAAGCCCCAGAATATGTTATACCCAGGTAAAAGGAATCCTGGGGAATTTGGTTGCCATCTGTTTTCATTGCTCAGAAAGGCTCTGCACTATTTATTTAAGTCAGCCTAATGACCTATGGGGAAGTTGAGAAGTAAACTGCAATACGTCTTCACTTTAGCAGATGTCATTACTTCTTTACTTCCTTTAAAAGACTCTTGGCTAATAATTTTTTTTTTTTCAACTGATGATAGATAATGAGCAGCTTTATAGTTATTCCGTTGATTAGTTCCTTACAATATTCCTTAAGATTACACTGGATTTCTAGAATTGTGCCTCTCAAGGTCTCAAGCAGGTTGGAGTGGCTATATTACTTTACATTCTGATTAATTCTTTTTAAGAACTCAATTTCCTCTTGTGGTGGATCGAAATAGATTTTTTGTGGATGCTGATCCTCTCCTGTGTCGGATGCTGTGCAGCTGGAAGGATTTTTACTGATACATTTTACTTTCGGACATTTATTACGATGCATCACCATAGACACAAGGGTTTTTTTTTTTTTAAAACTGGAAGCAGTTCATTAATATCTCAAAAGCTCAAATAATACTTCAACTACAACCCCAAATCCCTGATGAGTTAAAAAGAAGGCGCCATGGACGCAGAGCAGGAGCAAGGAGAAGAGAGAGGAGGAAGTTCAAACCATCGATTCTGATGGGCAATGTGAGATTGTTGGGAAACGAGTTGGTTGAACTCCAAGCCCTACAAAAGACCTAGCCAGAGTATCAAGAATGCAGTATTGTGTGTTTCACTGAGACATGGCTGCAGGATCATATCCCTAACTCCAGCGTCTCTCTGCCAGACTTTCAGACCATACCAGCAGACAGAGATTTAAAGAGGAGAAGCAAACACAAAGGAGGTGCATTAGTAGTACTTGTCAACAACAAATGGTGTCATCCAGGACATGTTACTGTGAAGTGTCATCTCTTCAGTCCAGATATTGAGCTGTTAGCATCAGAGGCTTCATCAGATCTGCTGTAAGACAGACCACTACAGGAGATCCTTCCTGCCCACAGCCATAAGCATCTACAACAGCTCTTTGAAGAAACCTGCATAATATGAGCTACAACAATATTTATTTTCCCTTTAGGATAAATAACGTATTTCTTCATTTAAATTGAATTGAAAGATGTTTGTCCAAATTATTGTCCCAGAGAGTTCACCAGTGTTATTTTGTCAACAGTTTACGTTCCACCATCATCTGTTGCCTAGACTGCATGTGATGTCATTAGCTCCACACCCCAATGCGTTTGTGGCCATTTCTGGTGATTTTAACCATGCTTCACCCTCTGCTACACTTCCAACGATTCAACAGTTTGTCAGCTGCTCTAACAAGGTCTCTAAAAAACAAAACGTTGGATTTGTTTTATGCGAATGTCAAGGACTTGTACATCTCTAAAGCAAGACCTCCTCTAGGCAAATCAGATCACAGTCTTGATTTTCTCTGCTCGAGATATAAATAAATATTGTTCAGAAGCAACTTGTAATAAAGAGAACTGTGAGAAGATCGTCACAGGAAGCTGAAGAAGCCATGCGAGGTTGCTTTGATGCTACAGACTGGGACGCACTGTGCCAGCTACATAAGGGGACATCGATGCCATGAATGAGTGTGTTACCAACTATATAAACTTCTGTGTGGATAACACCATCCCCACCAGAATGGTGAGATGCTTACCCAATTACAAACCCTGGATCACCAATGACCTGAAGGACCTGCTTATCAAGAAAAAATAACCTTCAGAGGGAGAATGGGAATTATTAAGGAGTAAACAGAAGTAACTTAAAGTCAAGATAAGATAAGGCATGGAGGTGTACAAGAAGGAGCTGGTGAGCAAGCTCCAGCAAAACGATATCAGAGATGTGTGGTCAGGGATGAAGAGGGTTCAAGCAGAAGGAAGATCGGCCAGATGGAGGTCTGGTCAGAGCCAATGAACTAAACACATCTAAACAAGATGGCGCCGCAGATGGTCGCCTCGGCGTGTTGGTGCGCATTGTTTTGTTTTGTTTTTTGCTTTAAAACGGTCTTCTGTGATGGTACCCGGAGCTCTCTCACCAGAGAAGAACTCATGAACATCAGGGCTACTACACCAGAGGAGTTATTTCCAACATTTCTACCTACTGCTCTGGAATATTTGGACATTCTGGTCAAAGGTGCGCTCACCTTTGTTCACGCGGTGAAACGCCGGAAGAGAGGGAAACGGGCTGGGGTGCTGGTACGTCTTCGCCAGCGTGGACTACGAACACCGTTACCTGGAATATTTCTCTCTAACGTGCGCTCACTTCCCAACAAAATGGAGGAACTACAACTGTTGTTGGGGAAAAACAGGGACTTTTATTCATCGGCAGTTTTGTGCTTCACGGAGACGTGGCTGTGTGGATTAATACCAGACTCCGCGCTGCAGCTGGCAGGATTCCAGCTCTACAGAGCGGACAGAGACACGGAACTCTCCGGCAAAGCGAAAGGTGGAGGAATCTGTTTTTACCTCAACAGTGGTTGGTGCAACGACGTGACAGTGATTCAACAGCACTGTTCTCCAGACCTGGAATCCTTCATCATAAACTGTAAGCCTTTCTATTCCCCCCGTGAGTTCGCTTCGTTCATCCTGGTCGGTGTTTACATCCCACCGCAAGCTAACGTGCAGGTCGCACAGCGCATGCTCGCCGACCAGATACTGAGTGTGGAGCGGACCAACCCGGACTCCTTAGTTATCGTCGCTGGTGACTTTAACAAAGGTAATCTGACCCACGAACTTCCCAAATATAAACAGTTTATAAAATGTCCGACCAGAGAGGACAACATTCTGGATCACTGTTACACCACCATCAGAGACGCTTATCACGCCGTCCCACGTGCTGCACTGGGCCAATCCGACCACATCATGGTCCACCTGATTCCTGCATACAGGCAGAAACTAAAGCTCTGCAAACCTGTTGTGAGGACGACAAGGAAGTGGAGCAGTGAGGCTGTGGAGAATCTCCAGGCGTGTTTAGGCTGTACAGACTGGGATGTGTTCAGGACTACTACCAACAGTCTGGACGAGTACACAGAGGCTGTGACTTCCTACATCAGCTTCTGTGAGGACAGCTGTGTACCATCATGCACCAGGGTGAGTTACAACAACGACAAACCCTGGTTCACAGCTAAACTCAGAAGGTTAAGACTGGATAAGGAAGAGGCCTTCAGGAGTGGGGACAAAGACATATACAGAGAGGCCAAGTACAAGTTTGGCAAGGCAGTGAAAGAGGCCAAACGACTGTACTCTGAGAAGCTCCAAATCCAGTTCTCAGCCAACGACTCTGCGTCTGTCTGGAAAGGGCTCAAGCAAATCACCAACTACAAGCCGAAAGCCCCCCACTCCATCAACGACCGACGCCTCGCCAACGACCTGAACGAGTTCTACTGCCGCTTTGAAAGACAAAGGGACAGTCCTGCAACCATCTCCCACGACGCCCCCCAACAGCTGCAGCCACAATCCACCACCCCCACCTCCCCAACCTCAAGAGGGGCCTTGGCACCTCCAACCCCCACCAGCCCCCTACCCACGCCGAGGACGGCTCTTTCCATCCAGGAGAGGGACGTCAACAAACTCTTCAGGAGACAGAACCCCCGGAAAGCTGCTGGTCCGGATTCTGTCTCACCAGCCAGCCTGAAGCACTGCGCTGATCAGCTGTCTCCAGTCTTCACAGACATTTTTAACACCTCACTGGAGACATGTCATGTGCCAGCCTGCTTCAAGTCCTCCACCATCGTCCCTGTTCCCAAGAAGCCAAGGACCACAGGGCTTAATGACTTCAGACCCGTCGCCCTGACCTCTGTGGTGATGAAGTCCTTTGAGCGCCTTGTGCTCTCACACCTAAAAGACATCACCGACCCCCTCCTGGACCCCCTGCAGTTTGCCTACAGAGCCAACAGGTCTGTAGATGATGCAGTCAACCTAGCCCTTCACTTCATCCTCCGGCACCTGGACTCCACAGGAACCTATGCCAGGATCCTGTTTGTGGATTTCAGCTCTGCCTTCAACACCATCGTCCCAGCTCTGCTCCAGGAGAAGCTCTCCCAGCTGAGTGTGCCCGACTCCACCTGCAGGTGGATCACTGACTTCCTGTCTGACAGGAAGCAGCGCGTGAGGCTGGGGAAGCACGTCTCTGACTCCCTGACCATCAGCACCGGTTCCCCCCAAGGCTGTGTTCTCTCTCCTCTGCTCTTCTCCCTGTACACCAACAGCTGCACCTCCAGTCACCAGTCTGTCAAGCTTCTGAAGTTTGCGGACGACACCACCCTGATCGGACTCATCTCTGATGGTGACGAGTCCGCGTACAGATGGGAAGTGGACCATCTGTTGGACTGGTGCAGCCAGAACAACCTTGAGCTCAACGCTCTAAAGACAGTGGAGATGGTTGTGAACTTCAGGCAGAACCCAGCCCCACCTGCCCCCATCACCCTCTGTGACTCCACAATTGACACTGTGGAATCTTTCCGCTTCCTGGGAACCATCATCTCCCAGGATCTCAAGTGGGAGCCAAACATCAGCTCCCTCATCAAGAAAGCCCAGCAGAGGATGTTCTTCCTGCGGCAGCTGAAGAAATTCAACCTGCCAAAGACTATGATGGTGCACTTCTACACAGCCATCATTGAGTCCATCCTCACCTCCTCCATCACCATCTGGTACGCCGCTGCTACAGCCAAGGATAAGGGCAGGCTGCAGCGTGTCATTCGGTCTGCTGAGAAGGTGATTGGCTGCAGTCTACTGTCGCTCCAGGAACTAAACACCTCCAGGACCCTGAAGCGGGCAGGGAAGATTCTGGCTGATCCCTCCCACCCCGGTCACAGACTCTTTGAGACTCTCCCCTCTGGCAGGAGGCTGCGGTCCATCCGGACCAAAACCTCACGCCACAAGAACAGTTTTTTCCCATCTGCCACCAGCCTGGTTAACAAAGCCCGGAAACCACCCTGACATTCCCCCTTTCCCCCACACCCCCCCTTTTTTTGCTGACAGGACACCTGTAACCTGTAACTCTATGAGTTACATTAACGCTCAGCTTGGACTCCTGCTTACTTGCACTGCTTTACTTGCACAATGATCACCTGCACTGTTGTATTGCTCTTGCATCTTATACTGCTCTATATTTACTCTCACTCACTTAAAACTGTGCACTTATATTTATATTATATTGTAGATATGTTTGTACTGTTTAATTTGTATTGTATTGCACCGACTACGCCAAAACAAATTCCTTGTATGTCCAAAAACGTACTTGGCAATAAAGCTTTTCTGATTCTGATTCTGATTCTAGGTTTCATAGGTCCAGTTCAAAAACAAGCTCAGCTTCCTGCTTGAAGTGAGCTGGAAAGGAGGATGCCAAACAGACATTCCACCCTACTTTGACCCACAGCTTTCCTGTCATACCCGAAATGTTTTATCTTCCACCTCAGCCACAGAGCCTTCTGTGGGATTCTCCAGCACCTCTTCAACATTAGCCTGGCACATAAGAAGGCTCTAGTGTTGTGGAAGACCTCCTGTCTTGTTCTGGTACCTAAGAAAACTCACCCATCAGTCCTCAATGACTATAGACCTGTTGCCCTGACATCCCACATCATGAAGGTCCTAAAGAGACTCCTGAGAATCATGTTCTTTGATTTCTCCAGTGCTTTTAACACAAGTCAACCTGATTTGCTATGTCAGGAACTTCAGAAGACTCAAGTGGAGCCCTCTAAAATCTCCTGGATCAAAGACTACCTGATAAACAGACCACAGTTTGTGAGACTGAAGTGCTGTGTGTCTTAACCAGGTAGTCAGCAGCACAGGAGCACCACAGGGGACTGTACGCTCACCATTCCTTTTCACTGTGTACACCTCAGACTTCCAGTACATGACAGACTCCTGTCATTTGCAGAAATACTCAGATGACTCTGCAGTTGTTGGGTGGATCAGAGATGGACAAGAAGCTGAGTACTAGTGGAGAGCTAGTGGACAGCTTTGTGCCATGGTGTAGAAACAATCATCTCATCTTGAACATGAATAAAACAAAGGAGATGATTGTAGATTTTAAGAGAAACTGGAATCAAACACTGTTTCCATCATGGAGGAGTATAAATACTTTGGTGTTCACCTTGACAACAGACTGGAGTGGAGATGCAATAGTGTAGCCTTCTACAAGAAAGGACAGAGCACACTGTACTTCTATAAGTCTGTTGTGGAGAGTGTGATCTCTTCCATCATCTGCTGGGGTAGCAGCATCAGAGCCAGGGACTTAAAAAAGCTCAACAAGCTGATAAAGAAGGCTGGTTCTGTTCTGGGGACTCCACTGGAACCTCTGGAGATCATTGTACAAAGAAGGATTCTTCATAAAATTAGGAACATTATGGGGAACCCTGAGCACCCATTTCATCAGACTGTTGTACAACAACAGCGTGTCTTCAGTCAGAAGCTTCATCAGATCCGCTGTAAAACAGACCGCTACAGGAGGGCCTTCCTGCCCACAGCCATCGGCATCTACAACGGCTGTTTGAAGAAACCTACATAACATGAGCTATAACAACATTTAATTTCCCTTTTGGATGAATAAAGTATTTTTGAATTGAATTGAATTTGATTCATAAGTAGGAAAAGTTTAAATCATTATTTTACAGATTTTTTTATTTCCAACCTTCGTGATCAATGCACAATAACTAATAAAGACCGTTTAGACTGAAAAGAGTGAATATTTTGTTGCATGGTGGCGCAGTTGGTAGCACTGTTGGCTTGCAGCATGAAGGTCCTGGGATCGACTCCAGGTCAGGGATCCTTCTGCATGGAGTTTGCATGTTGTCTCTGTGCATGCAAGGGTTTTATCCAGGTACTCCGGCTTCATGACTGTTAAGCCTATATATATATATATGTATAGATATATAAAGTTTAGATAGAGGAGTAGATGATGGTAGCACACAAGGGTGAAGAGGATCACTGGGGGCTTTTGGGAAATTGCATGCAAACATGGAATTGTGGTCTCTCCTCCTTCAGAGCTGTCTGCATAAAACCATGAAAAATGCAAAATCATAAAGTGTTCACTCTCCACTCTCTCACCCTCATTACTGAAGCTTGCCTCGCTGCACCCAACCCCACAACTTCAACAATTTTAGGAAAATCTGGAAAAACCTTCAAAATAGGGCATTTTACCCATGAAAGTAAGGCCCTGGAAAGTTATCCGGGTAAATGTGTATTGAAACGCACCCTGGGCTTTCCATAAGCAATGGAATAGGGGCTAATGTCATAGTTATGGAAGAAAAGGCTTAAATTCTAAGTGAAAACAGAGATTAGATCAACAAAATGTGAAGTAACAGTTTAAAGGCTTTGCACAAGAAAACAGGCTTTTGGAAGTTAATAACTGGTGTTGCAAGACACATTCCGTCTTACTGATCTTACTGATCATTCAAAAATACTGTGATTGGGGCCCGAAGCAAATACCTCCGTTTGGATCAGGGCATCCTCAAACAAACTTCTTATGACCAGATTCAGTCTACTTTATTTAACTTGTCCTAGTATTTATTGAATTGTAACTTTTTTTTTTTCTTACAGAGAGCAGGCCCTGCTGAATGCACGTTATGAACCTCTCATAACTAGGGAAAGAGTTTATGAACGGATCCGATATCCGAATGTCTACGACAGCTATGCAGAGGCAACAAAAGCACCTGCATTTGTTGGAGGAGCCAGGGTGAGAATTTTTTCATTTCAATTAAAAATCTGAAATCTGAATATTGTTTTGTTTTTTCTAACCTTTGAGGGTTAGTATTGATTTTATGAAATTAGTTTCTGTGAAGTTTTTATTAGTAAGTTTCCTTATTTTAAGTAGAAGATTTCAGCACTGTGAACTTGTGATAAAATGTGATAAAAAATCGTAAGATTGGTGAACGCTAACAAGCTAGTCAGACAATTGTCATTTGTTTTAGGTGACTTTAGCAACATTAAAAAAGGGAAAATAAAAATGTTCACTGTGTCTGCAATTCCACAAGATGTGGCTATGTTTGGTGCTGTTTTTTCAGCCTAGTAACATACATGTTCCTATGTGATGTTATACTTTTTGAGCCTGCCCCTGTATCCATTCGCCAGGTTAGCTGTAACTCAACAGTCTGCTATAGCTCCGACAGAACAAAGTAAACTAATGGATTTTGCACCAGTTGTTCCAAAGAATTCAAGTAGGTATGTTCCTGTGCACTCCAGGTCTGGAGGCACATAAACATGCCTGTTCACGCACCAATCATGTGTCTTCTCTTTAGGCTCTGTTTCTGTAGTAGCAGTCTGTAGTGGCAATTGTTTTTATAGATTATTTACAAGCTTTTATTGAACACATAAGAATAATTGTAAAGATTTGAGGGAAAAATACCTTCAGGCACAATGACCTTGTGCGTTCTGTGGAGGTGTAAAGATATGAGTTAACAAGTTACAATAAAACATATTGGGTTTACAAAAACGAGACAAGATTTCAGCTACATTTTTGTAGTAAAAAAAACTAAAGGTTTCATTAATTACAAACAGTTTTTAATTCAGCGTAGTGTTTTGCAACAATTGGTTTGGCTTGACTATAAATAACTATTACTAAGTGCCAAAGTCAAATAATAACAAAGCTCAGTTAAAGTATTTTGATCAAAAATCAGCTCAGTGAGAATATGTTTGTTGGAGGACCAATGGTCGTTTTGAGGAATTTGGAGTCAAAGCTTTGACTAGTTCAATTAATGCAGTTGTCTAATGTAGTCTGCTAATGAAGGCTACTTGTTCTTCAAAGACAGAAAATGTTTAATAAATCACAAACTGAATACAGATTCTTTGAACCAGTGTGAATCAGCCAGTTTCATCAGTGTAAATATTTCAAAAGGTAAACTAGTGGTGTTTAAATGGAGTCCAGACTTCTTAAAACAGTCACAGTAACTGGCACTGTAACCGCCAATCCTTTACAAATCATATTTCATTTTTTACATCAAAGTGAGTATCAAATATAGATATATATTGTCAAGCATAAAGCTGAGGTACATAAAATAGCCTACCCCTATGTGCTTCTGCAGACTTATTACACTACTGGCCAAATATATGGAAGCAAGTTTTATTTTTTGCACATAATGCCTTACTTAAAAACCAGTAGATGTTCTGTGGATCTTGGGATGTACTTACTGCTGGAGACTTTGCTTTCATTCATTCAGACCATTGCCGGATAAATGTCAACAAAGGAAGAGAAGGGCTAAGTTTTAGGGTTGAAATGATTGAAAGAGAAAGAGTCAAAACTTTATCACAAAACTGAATAATAAAGAAGTGACTTGAAATGTATTCTGATAAGAGACTCTTTTTTTTGTTTGTTTTTTTAAGGAATCATCTTTATCTTGTTGGAATGTACACTGCTCAAGAAAAAATGGGAACACTCAAATAACACATCCTAGATCTGAATGAATGAAATATTCTCATTGAATACTTTGTTTTGTACAAAGTTGAATGTCCTGACACCAAAATTACACAAAAATCATCAATGGCAATCAAATTTATTAACCAATGGAGGCCTGGATTTGTAGTCAAACACAAAATTAAAGTGGAAAAACACACTACAGCCTGATCCAACTTTGATGTAATGTCCTTAAAACAAGTCAAAATGAGGCTCAGTATTGTGTGTGGCCTCCACGTACCTGTATGAGACGGCGGATGGTCTCCTAAGGGATCTCCTCCCAGACCTGGACTAAAGCATCCGCCAACTCCTGGACAGTCTGTGGTGCAACGTGACGTTGGTGGATGGAGCGAGACATGATGTTCCAGATGTGCTCAATCATATTCAGGTCTGGGGAACGGGTGGGCCAGTCCATAGCTTCAATGTCTTCATCTTGCAGGAACTGCTGACACACTCCAGCCACATGAAGTCTAGCATTGTCCTGCATTAGAAGGAACCCAGGGCCAACCGCACCAGCATATGGTCTCACAAGGGGTCTGAGGACCTCATCTCGGTACCTAATGGCAGTCAGGCTACCTCTGGCGAGCACATGGAGGGCCATGCGGCCCTCCAAAGAAATGCCACCCCACACCATTACTGACCCACTGCCAAACCAGCCATGCTGAAGGATGTTGCAGGCAGCAGATCGCTCTCCACCGTGTCTCCAGACTCTGTCACGTCTTGTCACATGTGCTCAGTGTGAACCTGCTTTCATCTGTGAAGAGCACAGGGTGCCAGTGGCAAATTTGCCAATCCTGGTGTTCTCTGGTAAATGCCAAGCGTCCTGCACGGTGTTGGGCTGTGAGCACAAACCCCATTTGTGGATGTCGGGCCCTCATACCATCCTCATTGAGTTGGTTTCTAACCGTTTGTGCAGACACATGCACATTTGTGGCCTGCTGGACGTCATTTTGCAGGGCTCTGGCAGTGCTCCTCCTGTTCCTCCTTGCACAAAGGCAGAGGTAGTGGTCCTGCTGCCTGGTTGTTGCGCTCCTACGGCCTCCTCCACGTCTCCTGGTGTACTGGCCTGTCTCCTGGTAGCACCTCCAGGCTCTGGACACTACGCTGACAGACACAGCAAACCTTCTTGCCACAGCTCGCATTGATGTGCCATCCTGGATGAGCTGCACTACCTGAGCCACTTGTGTGGGTTGTAGAGTCCGTCTCATGCTACCACGAGTGTGAAAGCACCACCAACATTCAAAAGTGACCAAAACATCAGCCAGAAAGCATAAGTACTGAGAAGTGGTCTGTGGTCGCCACCTGCAGAACCACTCCTTTATTGAGTGTGTCTTGCTAATCGCCAAAGATTTCCCCCTCTTGTCTATTCCATTTGCAAAACATCATGTGAAATTGATTGTCAATCAGTGTTGCTTCCTAAGTGGACAGTTTGTTTTTACAGACGTTTGATTTACTTGGAGTTATATTGTGTTGTTTAAGTGTTCCCTTTATTTTTGTGAGCAGTGTATATCATTGAAACTATAGTTGTTTGATCTTGCTTCTCCACTTTTGCCCTGCTGTGTTATAAATGTGGACAGCAATTAGGCAGCAATTCACCAAACAGACGGTCTCACTAGTAATATTCTAATATCACAAAATCTTGTGCCACAACATTTGATACCTCCAGAGCCCCAAAACTTACAGCTGTACAACCACTGTTGTGTTTCCACTATGATCTTCCCTCTCTGTTGCAATCTCTCTGGGTTATCAACAATGCAGCTGTAGGTACAAACGTCTTTAGTAATTTTTCTAAGTAAAAAGTCTATTGCTTAAAACGTCCAGTTGTCAACAATAAGTTTGAACCTTATTTCACAACACAACCCACCTTGTAAAGTTGTCATGATGACCATGTGTTAAAGTTATGATTTTTAACACACATCTGAAAGTCAATTTTGTCACCTGCAGAACAAAAGGCTTTGCAGCGGCGATCATGCTCATGTTGTAATGAAGGAATAGTGAAATGGATGTAATTAGTATTGTTTTTAATTAAAAGCATTTAAAAAGGCATATTAACCATAAATTACATCACCTTTGCCATTTCTATATAGGTACTTCCTAAAGGATTTAATCACTGTATATTCTTTCAAACTTTGTTTTTATTTTGAGTGTCTGAGTCATCTATAAGGTCTTTAACAATTTGTTTTGTTTTGTCTTGTCTGTGACATTTAGCTGCTGTTGCCGGAGGGAATCCACAGGGACAACAATAAGATGCGTGAGGAGGTGGAGATCCCACCTAATGAACCCATGCCTATTGGGTTTGAGGAGAGGCCAGTCTACATCTCTGAACTGGATGAGGTAAGTGCCAATGTATATACAGTTCTGTTAAAAGGTCTCCTCTGTGTTTGTCGGAGAGAGTTACTATCTAACAAATCAGTTACACATGCAGAGTTAGGAGGAAAGTGAAACAACTGAACAGCTGAAGCATGTGTGCTGAGCTAACACTGAGTTCACTGATATTGAGATAACGGTGGTCTGGTACTGGGCCAGTCACAGTAGATCCACTTGGTGCTCTGGTTGTTGTGTAGGGCTTCTGTGACTGTCACATATTTTTGTGCATCCTGTAGATTCCAGTCAGCTAAAAATCCCTCTGGATTTTAACGGCTGGTTCTATGACCATAATTATGGAATGTACTGTTTTTGCTGGACAATAATTAAAACATTTGTAGTTCAATATTAGTAGTTTGAGTTATCAATTCAAACACTGCAACTAAATAAATGAAAGTCATTTTCAATTCCATTCAGTTCAAAAATACTTTATTAATCCCAAAAGGAAACTAAATGTTGTTGTAGCTCATATTATGCAGGTTTCTTCAAAGAACCGTTGTAGATGCTGATGGCTGTGGGCAGGAAGGACCTCAAGTATCGCTCTGTCTTACAGCAGGTCTGTGAAGCCTCTGACCGAAGACACTCTGTTGTTGTAGGACAGTCTCATGAAGAGGATGCTCAGGGTTCTCCATAATGTTCCTCATTTTATGAAGAATCGTTTTTTGTACAATGATCTCCAGAGGTTCCAGAGGAGTCCCCAGAACAGAACCAGCCTTCTTTATTAGCTTGTTGAGCTTTTTTAAGTCCCTGGCTCTGATGCTGCTACCCAAGCAGATGATGTCAGAAGAGATCACACTCTCCACAACTTATAGAAGATATGCTGCATCTTGCTGAAAACACTGAAGGACCTAAGCTTCCTCAAGAAGTACAGTCTGCTCTGTCCCTTCTTGTAGACAGCTTCACAATTGCATCTCCACTCCAGTCTGTTGTCCAGGTGAACACCAAGGTATTTATACTCCTCCTTGATGTAAATAGTGTTTGACCTATTCTTGTTTCTCTTTAAATCTACAATCATCTGCTTTGTTTTATTCATGTTCAAGATGAGATGATTGTTTCTAAACCATGCCACAAAGCTGTCCACCAGCTTCACGGCTCTAGGGCTGACACTGTCTGGACCCGCAGCCTTATCCGGTTCAGTCTCTCCAGTTGTCTGTTCACCTGACTTCTTGAGACACACAGGTGGAAGGGGGAGGCAAAGGGAGCATTGATGTTTTTAGGTTTGGTTGAAAGATTTTCTAGAATTGCCCTGTTCCAAGGTGACAGCAGGTTGTAGTGGCTCTAATACTTTTCATTTTGATTAATTCTTTTTAAGAACCCAAATTCCTCTTTTGGTGGATAAAAAAGTTTTCTGGACGATTATTTTCTCCGGTATTGGATGCTGTGCAGCTGGTATGATTTTTGCTGATACTTTTTTACTTTTGGACATTTGGTATAATGCATCACCATAGAAACAAGGTTTTTGTTTTACAACCGGGAGCCCCTGATTAATATCTCAAAAGCTCAAATAATACATCAACTACAACTCCAAATCCCTGATGAGTCAAAAAGAAGGCGCCATGGATGCAGTGCAGGAGCAAAGGGAAGAGAGAGAAGGAGGAAGTTCAAACTATGTCTTTCATCGATTCTGATGGGCTTTCTGACCATTCGAGCAGACAGAGATTTAAAGAGGAGCAGCAAACGCAAAGGAGGTAGACTGGCAGTGCTTGTGAACAGCAGATGTTGTAATCCAGGACATGTTACTGTGAAGTGTCATCTCTTCAGTCCAGATATTGAACTGTTAGCATCAGAGGCTTCATCAGATCTGCTGTAAGAAAGACCACTACAGGAGATTCTTCCTGCCCACAACCATAAGCATCTACAACAGCTCTTTGAAGAAACCTGCATAATATGAGCTACACAACATTTAATTTCCCTTTGGGATGAATAAAGTATTTTTTTATTTAAATTGAATTGAAGAAAAACATGTAGAAACGGAAGGGTCCATGGCCGAGGTAGAAGAGGTGTGACAGGAAAGCTGTGGGTCAGAGGAGGGTGGGATGTCTGTTTGGCTGTGAGCAGGAGAGGAGGATGCTGAGCTTGTTTTTGAACTGAACCTATAAATTATGAAAATTTTTAATCATTACAAATCTATGATTGTGTGTTGCCCTGCGATGGACTGGCGATCTGTCCAGGGTGTACCCCGCCTTTCGCCCATAGACTGCTGGAGATAGGCACCAGCTTCCCTGCAACCCTCTTGGAATAAGCGTAGAAAATGACTGACTAATTGAAATAATTAATTTCGAAGTACCAAATATTTGAGATAAAGCTCCTTTGTGCCTCTTTAGGAAACTCAGTAATGATTTTATCATGAGTGAGGCTTATCTCATTGTGAACAGGGTGCATTATATTAATGAAACATTAATTTCACATTCTGTGACAAATAATGCAACAACAAAAAAATACACTCAAATAACATGATGATTGTCAGTGTGGCTAGAGACATGCATGGAGATGATGGTCCTATTGCCATCTTTGTTTTCCTGTGAGGAGAGAGTGGACGTACAAAAGTTCTTTGCTCCTCAAACCTACAGTTTCTCCTCAAACCTACAGTGGTGGAGGTTTATATAATTTAAAGTGGGCATTATATTAGATTTCACAGTGCTGTTTTTTTCTGATGTTAATTTACAGCAACATCATCTTGTCACAGCTACAGCCTGTATCTTATGTCCAATAGACTGTATTGGACTGACCCACTTTGTGCGGCTGATTCAAATGGAATCCACAAACGCTTGTGCCAATTTGAGATTCTCACAATAAAATATACTGTTAAATTGCTATAGTTTTGCTAAATTATAGTATTAGGAACATTTTAAACAAAATGGTTTCATTGCTTTTATTTAAAGAACAAAGCGTAGCAATAAGTTCTTTTGCTATTGAAGTATGTTTACATGTTTATTATTGTAGTTCTGATAATGTTATCAGTAACAATAATTATTGTTTTAATTTTTTTAGAAATAGACCAAAGCAAAATATAGATAATTTCCAGCAGAATGTTGTCCATTTTGCTAACACAGAACAGAAACAGAAGCTCAGATTGGCTTCATTGTTTATAAAGTAACACAAGCACTCCAAGAGAAGGTCTTTAAACCGTTAGAACAGTACGATGGTTCAGTGGTTTTGAAATTGTAACTTTTTAAATACTGTGTTTATGTAATCCTTATTTATTTGGTCCTGGAAGGTTAGCTTGGCTCCAGTCTCGAAAATCTGGAATCTGATTTAAGTAGTCTGAAGGTCTGGATAAGGGTGAAAAAAATAGAGTATTCACTCACCCATTATGTAACATTGGTCTTTCCTTCCCGCATTACTGCGGCAGCCGCACTAATCCATCTGTCGATCTCCCGCTCCATTCTTCCCTCACTCGTGAACAAAACCCCAAGATACTTGGAACTCCTCCACTTGAGGCAGGAACTCCCCTCCAACCTGAAGAGGACAAGCCACCCGTTTCCGGTCCGGAGCCATGGCCTCGGACTTGAAGGAGCTGATCTTCATCCCCAGTCGAGGTCACCAGCCTCCCACCCGCACTGTAAACAGTGTTGGCGAAGCACTGCTTCCCCCTCCTGAGGCGCCGGACGGTCTGCCAGAATCGCTTCGAGGCCAACCGGTAGTCCTTCTCCATGGCCTCACCAAATTCCTCTCAGGCCCGGGTTTTTGCCTCTGCCACAGGTCGGGCCGTGGCACGCTTGGCCTCATGGTACCCGTCAGCCGCCTCAGGAGTCCCACAAGCCAACCACAGCCGATAGGACTCCTTCTTCAGCTTGACAGCGTCCCTTACTGCCGGTGTCCACCACAGAGTTTGGGGATTCCCGTTACAGGCACTGCAGACGTTACAGCCGCAGCTACGGGCAGCAGCATCGACAATAGAGGCTGAGAACATGGTCCACTCGGACTCTATGTCTCCAACATCCCCCGGAATCTGGTCAAAGCTCTCCCAGAGGTGGAAGTTGAATACGTCCCTGGCCGAGGGCTCTGCCAGACGTTCCCAGCAGACCCTCAGGTGGTGATCAGTGGACAGCTCAGCCCCTCTCTTCACCCAAGTGTCCAAAACATGCGGCCGAAAGTTTGACGATATGACAACAAAGTTGATCATCGACCTCCTGCCTAGGGTGTCCTGGTGCCAACTGCACTGATGGACACCCTTATACTTGAAAATGGTGTTCATTATGGACAATTATGGACAAACAGAAGTCCAATAACGAAACACCACTCGGATACAGATCCATTGTGGTGAAGGGAGAGCTGAGCCGAAAAGCGAAGCTCTCAATTTACCGCTCGGTCTACATTCCCACCCTCACCTATGACCATGAACTTTGGATCATGACCAAAAGAACGAGATCCCGGATACAAGGGGCTGACATGAGATTCCTCCGTAGGGTGGCCGGGCACTCCCTTCGAGATAGGGTGAGGAGCTCGGCCATCCCGGAGGGGCTCAGAGTAGAGCTGCTGCTCCTCCACAGAGGAGCTAGTTGAGGTGGCTCGGGCATCTGTATCGGATGCCTCCTGGACGCCTTCATTGGGAGGTATTCCAGGCACGTCTCACCGGCAGGAGGCCCAGGGAACGGCTCAGGATACGCTGGAGGGACTATGTATCTCGGCTGGCCTGGGAACGCCTTGGACTCCCCCCCCGGAGGAGCTGGAGGAGGTGTCTGGGGAGAGGGACGTCTGGGCGTCTCTCCTGAGTCTGCTGCCACCACGACCCGGTCCCGGATAAAGCGGAAGACTACGAGTATGGGTCTTTCCTTCCCTGTGCAAGTCCTGCGTCCATTTTCTTGGAAGCTTTCCTGTCTCTTCCTCTGTTTGTGTGTGTTTGTTTCCAGGTTCTATAGGTAAAGCCTGCCCTCTGTGGGCATATCTGTTATAACTTCTTGTATTTTAAATTTGATAAAAGGTTAAACTGATTTAGAACCAATGGTGGATCTGGAAAATTTTACTTGGAGGGGCAAAAGAGGCGCAAAAGGTCTAAGCAGGGTGGCAATGCTGGACCTCTTTGTAGATGTAGAAAAATATACACTGACAATAAGAATAAACCTAATACAGCTTTCACTGCGTTTCTGTATTGTGGGATTTGCTTTTATTATAACATAAAATGATAACATAAATTTATTACAGGTCCTTCTCAAAATATTAGCATATTGTGATAAAGTTCATTATTTTCCATAATGTCATGATGAAAATTTAACATTAATATATTTTAGATTCATTGCACACTAACTGAAATATTTCAGGTCTTTTATTGTCTTAATACGGATGATTTTGGCATACAGCTCATGAAAACCCAAAATTCCTATCTCACAAAATTAGCATATTTCATCCGACCAATAAAATAAAAGTGTTTTTAATTCAAAAAACGTCAACCTTCAAATAATCATGTACAGTTATGCACTCAATACTTGGTCGGGAATCCTTTGGCAGAAATGACTGCTTCAATGCGGCGTGGCATGGAGGCAATCAGCCTGTGGCACTGCTGAGGTCTTATGGAGGCCCAGGATGCTTCGATAGCGGCCTTTAGCTCATCCAGAGTTTTGGGTCTTGAGTCTCTCAACGTTCTCTTCACAATATCCCACAGATTCTCTATGGGGTTCAGGTCAGGAGAGTTGGCAGGCCAATTGAGCACAGTGATACCATGGTCAGTAAACCATTTACCAGTGGTTTTGGCACTGTGAGCAGGTGCCAGGTCATGCTGAAAAATGAAATCTTCATCTCCATAAAGCTTTTCAGCAGATGGAAGCATGAAGTGCTCCAAAATCTCCTGATAGCTAGCTGCATTGACCCTGCCCTTGATAAAACACAGTGGACCAACACCAGCAGCTGACACGGCAACCCAGACCATCACTGACTGTGGGTACTTGACACTGGACTTCTGGCATTTTGGCATTTCCTTCTCCCCAGTCTTCCTCCAGACTCTGGCACCTTGATTTCCGAATGACATGCAGAATTTGCTTTCATCCGAAAAAAGTACTTTGGACCACTGAGCAACAGTCCAGTGCTGCTTCTCTGTAGCCCAGGTCAGGCGCTTCTGCCGCTGTTTCTGGTTCAAAAGTGGCTTGACCTGGGGAATGCGGTACCTGTAGCCCATTTCCTGCACACGCCTGTGCACGGTGGCACTGGATGTTTCTACTCCAGACTCAGTCAACTGCTTCCGCAGGTCACCCAAGGTCTGGAATCGGCCCTTCTCCACAATCTTCCTCAGGGTCCGGTCACCTCTTCTCGTTGTGCAGCGTTTTCTGCCACACTTTTTCCTTCCCACAGACTTCCCACTGAGGTGCCTTGATACAGCACTCTGGGAACAGCCTATTCGTTCAGAAATTTCTTTCTGTGTCTTACCCTCTTGCTTGAGGGTGTCAATAGTGGCCTTCTGGACAGCAGTCAGGTCGGCAGTCTTACCCATGATTGGGGTTTTGAGTGATGAACCAGGCTGGGAGTTTTAAAGCCCTCAGGAATCTTTTGCAGGTGTTTAGAGTTAACTTGTTGATTCAGATTATTAGGTTCATAGCTCGTTTAGAGACCCTTTTAATGATATGCTAATTTTGTGAGATAGAAATTTTGGGTTTTCATGAGCTGTATGCCAAAATCATCCGTATTAAGACAATGAAAGACCTGAAATATTTCAGTTAGTGTGCAATGAATCTAAAATATATGAATGTTAAATTTTCATCATGACATTATGGAAAATAATGAACTTTATCACAATATGCTAATATTTTGAGAAGGACCTGTATATCTATAAAGCCTGGACTATCTAATTTCATAACACACCTGTACACATGTGCAGATATGTTACTTGAAACATCTAACATCTCTGCACTGGAATTTATACCGAGAAAAAATCCATGCCAGGCGGTCCGGCTGGGCAGTCAGGATTCCCTGAATCTGTGCCTTCCTTCTCTCCTTCATCAGTTTTCCTGCACTGTCTTCTTTCTCTCTGTTTGACTGAAATATTTTCATCTTCACTGCTTACGCTAACATAATTTCCCCATCTTCACTCCTATCTTCACCTGTTACGCTTTGGGTGGCCTCCTTCACCTGTGTCCTGTGTCCTTCCTGGTCTCTCTATCATTCTTCCTTCCTCAAATCTCACAGTCTCTTCTTCCTTCTCATTCATAATTTTTTACCAAATAAATTGGAAATGTCTACAATTTTAAATTTCCTTCTCATTGAGATTTGCAATGTGCAAGCATCCAGATTTAGGAAAAATAGACCACAAGAAGTCTATAATAATATGAAACCAGGAATGATCACATTGACACAGGTTACACAAGCAGGTATATTTAGAAATCTTATTCTCTTGGCAGCCAATTTATTATTTTCCTGATCTGACCGAACGGATGTAACTTGGTTTAATTTTGCCTCATTGCTGTGATATTGATCATATAGAGCCGTCAGTCAAACTGCAGCCCCGTAAAAAGCAAACCCGAACATTTTGTTTCATAGCTAATCTTTTCATTAACTGTTATCTTGCTTATTGTAAGCTAAACTAACAAAGGAAACATGCGAACGATCTTCCAAATTACATGGGAGTGAGTCACTGTTGTCAAACGATTATTAAACGTATTACACCGTGAACGTCGGTCACTTCAGCAGACATTTCATTCATTGCAAACTTAAGTGACTTTACTGTTGTCTGTTAAAACATCACCTGGACAAACGGACTTTAGGCAGATGGCAGAGGAAGTAGGCAGATGGTGTTAGATGCAGGGCAGTAACTACGTTTTTCAGGGACTTCAGATTATAAATTATATATAATTAATAAACAATTATATCATTTTGGTACATTAATGTTCAATTTCAAGGCTGTAAGAGGCTTTTGGACAAATAAGCAATTAGTAATTACAAGTATTGTAAGGACATAAAAGGAGTTGGACAGCTGGGGGCAAGGCTCTACAGCAGAGGGGCAGTTGCCCCCCTTGGCCCCCTGTAGATCTGCCCTTACTTAGAACTCAGCAAATTCTCTAAATCTGGAAAAATCTGAAATTTTGACTTGAAAAATGTGTGAAACTTATATGACTACAAACACAACGCAATTTCTATTTTTAACAACTCCTCTCCTCTTTTTTAACAACCCCAACCCACGGTATATATTGCAGTTAGATTGTAAAGGAAGCCATTCTAAGCTTCTTTTTTGTTGACTTTGTAGACTGGACATTGTGTGTGAAACGCTTTAACTGGATAAGTTTTTTTGGGGATTTTTGTTATTGGTATTTAGCATCTGTCAGTCGAACCTGTTTCAGCACGTATTGTTGGATGAAGATTGAACTTTTAAATAAAGAAAATTTGTGACCTAAAGGAAGGGTAGTTTAGCAATAATACCACCAAGTTACAAAACAATCCATCTGCTCAGCTAATTGAAATATTCAAATAGCTTCAGCTTGGATATTTATCAACAGTCCTCTGGTTTAATGCTTCATGTGTATACTAAAAATACTACTCGCACTAACGTTTTTTGTGATTTTGTTTTTAGAAGCATGTTGTAGGTTGTTGTTGTCTTTCTACTATCATACTACAACCCATTTTCTAGTATAGCATTTTATTTTAAAAAGAGACCAGGGCCATTCAGTTGTCCTGACACTGATTTTAATGTTGCAGCTGAAAGTTGTTAGCTGCTGTTTTTCTTTATATCAGTAAATAGAGAGACTTGGGACTGCAGCGTCCAGTGACTGATGTTCTTTCTTAATAGAAGTGTTGTAGCTCTTAGCCAGCTGTCAGGTAATACAATGACCCGTCATTCTGACTGACACCTTGACTGACAAATCCACATGCATGTCGGTATATACATCCCTCCAGCCTCTTGGAGTTTTACCTGCCATTTCTGTAGATATTATATAGGACAGCAGCAGACTGAAAAAGCAGTAGCTCAGCTTGCTCCGGTCCTTTGGGTGGTGGACTCCAGCACAGTCTACATACAACATTGCCTTTAATGGCTCAGCTCCCACTGTGTCTGCAGAAGTGGGCTTTGTAATCCATCAGTGCTACATCACTAGTGAACTTGCAGTAGTTCTAAAGGTCAGTCCCTCTTCTCTAAGTTTGCCCTTTAATTTATGAAGACGCTAAAGTACAACGCCTTTGAACCTATAAAAACCTTTTGTTGCGCTTCAGGAGATCAGTGTAACTGCTCCTTTCTCTTCACCCTCTGTCACTCATGCTAATGCACATCATAATAATGGTTTAGCTTTGTTGTGCATGTGTGTCTGTCTAAAAGTGTTTTTTGTGTCTGCTGCCATACTCAATTGATAAATGAATGGTTTAATCACATCTACACCATTGCTCTTGTTGTTTCCACACTTAATGAGAGTGGCTCAGGTGTTTGCGTATATTTGCACTGAGAATGGCGAGGTCCCTTTAGTGCCTGTCAGTTTCAATCTTTATCATAGCTGTCTATGCGGAGTTGCCCATTAATGCCTTCATTAGCCATGAGGTATTGGAGTATTATACAAATATGTAAATAGTAATGGTAAAAGTCCACAGTATCCTTCAGCTTGTTTGTTTCACTGCTTTTTACTGCATTGGTTGGTCAGACCCCCTTAAAACATGTAAACATGGATGTTTTTGTTCTAGTTATATGGTTTGTGGATCAGATGTTGGTAAACAGTCAGACTTAAAATGATTCATTCCCTTGGTTAGATTTAGATTTAAGGTTATTTCCATCCAGCCAAGACGTTTGTGTCAGATAGTACATAGGACCCAGGCAACTCACAAAACTTAACACATAGAAGGAGTGTCATATCTGACAGAAACACATTCTCTGCTTTTATTTACATCTAACAGAAAATGGCATTTCTAAAATGATTCATACCGTTCTCAATTTTCAAGCAAACAATTATTTTTGCATGTTTCCAGGATTTATCTTTTGCAGTTGGAAAGACCTCTTTACCATCACCTTAATCTTTAGCTCCCTCGACACATTCTCTATGAGATTCAAGTATGTTCCAAAATCCACTTCATAATCCTGATCCTACTTCTAATTAACTAACACATTGGTCAAATTAAAAGATAGTTTTAATATCAAACATATTCAGTTGAATGAACTATGTTCCACATAACATGTCTGGAGTTGCTTTTGGCCTTAATTGACAGTTACCAGACAGGAAGTGGACAGAGAGAGGAGGGGATAACATGCAACAAAGGTCTCAAGGTCGGCCTGCACCACGTCGGCCTGCACCACGTGACACCGCTACATCTCTAATATTAAATATAAGTTCTCATTGCAATATTTACAGTGTCTTACAAAAGTATTCACCCCCTTTGGCATTTTGGCATGTTGGATGGGTTGTACTGGAATTCTAATTTCCCCTCGGGGATCAATAAAGTATCTTGCAATTCAATTCAATTTTCAGGTTTTTTTGCCACACACCTTGTAATTAAAATGTATTGTTTCAGAGTTTACATCATTTAATTTACAGAACATTTATTTGAAGCAAACTACAAATTTGACAAAGTAACAGAAAACTTCAGCCTAAATTCAGTACTTTGTAGAGCCACCTTTTGTGGTAATTACAGCTCTAACTTGCTTTGGATAGGTCTCTATGAACCACATCTTGTCACTGGGATTTTTTCCCATTCCTCAAGGCAAAACTGCTCCAGCTCCTTCATTTTGGATGGTTTTCACTTGAGAACAGTGAACTTCAAGTCTAACCACAGATTCTCAATTGGATTGAGAATCTTAAACCACTTGAGTTTTGCTTTGGGTCATTGTCCTGCTGGAATGTGAACCTCTGTCCCAGTCTCAGGTCACACTCAGACTGACACAGGTTTTGCTTAAGAATATCCCTGTATTTAGCATCATTCATCTTTCCTTACCTCGGACCAGTGTCCCTGTCCCTGTTGCCGAAAAACATTCCCACAGCATGATGCTGCCACTTTTGCAAGGCAGTGTAGCTGTCTTCCTCTAATTTTGCAGTGAACTTAGTTTTTCTTAACACCCCGAAAACACATAACTCACTAACTGTTTCTCAACCCATCGGGAAACCAGTTGAATGCCCAGGCTTTTTTCCAGGTGAGTGGGAGCATCATCATGACAGTGAAACAAATCAAACAGCCTGACAAGAATGTTTAGTCAGAGGTGATGCATTTATAGATGAGTGACCTATTCCCAAAGGGAAACGGGTCTGCATTAAGGAGTGGGAATTATGTTTTTCCCCTGCTGTTGGACTGAGAGTCCACAGTCTGAGACATGCTTTACCTCTGTATTATTAGGTTAAACGTTAATGTTGTGATTTAGAACTAAGATTGTATTTTGCAATACATCATAAATAATTAGGTATACTATTTTTTGGTCATGTTACCCATTGCTGCTTGCAGAATAACTTTCCAATCGCCACCAGTTATTGGTTCTTTGTCTTCTTCACTTTCTGAAACTTAGATCTCTCATTTTTCCTTTTTAGGTTTCTTCTCAGCCCAGTTGATTGAAAGGTCCTGAGGAACTGATATAGATTGATATGCAAGATCTGAATTATGTGGAGTCAAGTAGCAACTCTGTTCATTAACTGAAGCCTGGCCCTCTCTGGAACAAAGTTCCTCTGAAACGGAAGCACACAATGCCTAATAACTCTATGCGTGTTATTAGGATGGCTTTGAAAGGCTGCCTGGAAAGTCTGATGCTTCCCCCTCCTTGTTGTTTAGACTGAGTGCTGATTGTCATTTATTGAAAGCTATAATGGAAAACAGGGCTGTGTGAGCCTCAGTGCGCCTTTAATAGGACTGCAAAACATTAAAAGTGGTGAATTTATTAGGGTGCTTTTTAACTAATGAATCATGATGCAGGCATCCTGCTCTTGCCACTGTGGTAAAAGCTCTCCTAATTCATTCAATAGATCTGTTACTGAGTGTGAAAATGCCATTCTGTAGTGGTGCTGATGTATTCCGCATGTGCAGCAACTACAAGCTTTACTTGCTGATGTACTGTGACTCAAGTATAGTCAGCAACACTGAGAAACAGATGCACGCCGTATAGACTGGGCTGCTTATTGAACAAAATCCACTCAGGCTGACTGAGAAATGCCTCGCACTCAGAAAGAAACAGTCTGAAGGGGTTGAGAGATTAAGAGACCCAGAAAGCTTTGCTTTTTAGCAGCTACAGGAGAGCCATAATGTGCGTGGGTTAGTTGAAAGGCATAAGTAATGAATTACTCTTACCTCCCCCTCACACTCCAATGGTTTGGTATTATAGCACTTTTTTCAGATTTTTATGGATAGTGTATTTTGAAAAAAAAAAATTATTCAACTAAATTTATTCCCTGAATGGATCTTTGTTCTAGTCTGCCTCTATCCTTCTCCACCAGCAGGCTTTTGTGAGTTGGTTACATCTATGATGTCTTTGGATGTGATGTATCTAGCCATAATACTTCCAAGTTCCTGGACCACAACAATGTTTAAAAGTCAGTCTGAAACAGCTGAAGGCTAAACAAAGACAACAAACTAGCTATTTCCTTTTAGCACCTTTTTTATAGAGTTTGTGAACAATTTATTGTGTATGTTATTGCTTTTTATGCATTTATTTATTGCAGTAAAATTATATATTATTATTAAATCATGTTCTTACAGCAGAACATATTTGTGCTGGTGGCACCGAGGTACAACAAGATGCCAAAAAAAAAAACTTTTGGAAATTTTTGTCTTACTCCTTTGTTTCTGTTTCTCAGTACAGATTAGGACATATTCACAGTATTGATGAGGGGATAGAGGGCAACAAACAACTCAACATTAATGTTGGAGATGTCACATGGCTTACCAGCATCTAGATTTGCTCTCAGTGAATGTTCCACAGTTGCTGTTCTCACAACTTGGTGCACTGGCTGATACTCTACACATGCTGAATACAGTTTTGATTTACATGTTTGCAATGTCTGGTTAGTATTTGGACAAGTTTTTTAGGGTTGTCCTTTTTTAGCAAGCAATGTCCACGGCATATAATAAAGCTTTGCAAGTTGAGCACACTGCAGTAGAAAGGGATGTTTGAAAACCGACTGCACAAATGCAGCCTAACGGCTCACTACGCTTTGCTTTATAGAGCATTCACTTGTCAAACTCTAAACGTTATTTTGGAAGACCTTTGTATCAGGCGCTCTCTGTCGACTTTTTTGCATTGCTGTTTAGGTTAAAGCATTAAAGGTTTTACAGATAATACACATCAGATAGTGGGGATGCAACAGCTGCTCAACCAGTAAATGGAAATGGACCACCTTCTGTTTCAGCTGACTTGGCCTATTACTGTCAGATCTCAGTTTTTTTCTAGTCTGTGAATCCACCTTATTCCTCTAACCCATAATGCTTTGTAGGAATTGTTTGCAAATTCTTACATTTAAACAAATGGTCTTTCACATAGCAAGTATGAATAAGAAAATGTAGAAATATAAAGTTTTAAATTTTAAATGGTGTAATATAATCTTTAAAAGATTGGCAGGATCTGAAGCAATGCTGTCTGATTGCGTATTCTGGAATATTCAGATACTTGGTCAACTCTAGAGTAAAAAAGTAAAACTGTAATTTCATTTGATATTGATCTGGTGGTTTCATTGCTTTGAAATTGATGAGAACACATTAGTTGTTTGATTATTTTTAGGTGGCAATATTCTGCTGGAGAATGATAATTCAGGTAGGGATGGAAAGCCTGGGATATCATGCACTAATGAATTATTACAGATAACAAAACACAAGTGTCTTATTCATTATATGCAAGAGGTAATTTGCTCTCAGCAGTGCTGGTAGTCCTTTTCAGAAGCTGGATCTTTTCCGCAGCCTAAACACCACATGGGATAACAAATTGTATTGACAAGGCGTGTTTCGACTATGAGACGTGGACCTTGTTTTCCATTAACTTTTTGTCCCTGAGCTTTCATCTACCCTGGCCATTTTTTGTGTTTGCACTATAGAGTCCAATAATGGGCCATCGACACGGAATGGTAACTCCTTGACCAAAGCCTTGTTTAGCAACTCGGTGTTGGAGTTTAAAGCCATGATTTTCAGCAATTAAACTACGACAGAAGCATCTGACACTGTAGCTACTCGTTGTAACTTATACAGAGTCACTACAAAGCCCAAAGAAAAGTTTAACTTAAATTGGAATTTTGGCGATGCAGTCTTGGGTTTTCCTCTGAGATGAGAGAAGAGTCGAGTCAGGATTAGAATTAGAATTTCTTCAAATACAAAAAACGTTTATAACAGTCACAGATATATAATAAATGAAGCAGACTATGACCCAGTCAATCCAACAGCAACCATACCAGGAATAAGATGGATACACCACAGCAGTGCTCCTAAACTTACACATTTAAAACGGTCATCAGATGTCCTCGAAATCTGACGGATTTGGAGAACTTTTGCAGTACAGAGTTGGCAAATATTGCCCAAAGTCAAGTTGTAGGTTGTTGGCAGACTACTTACAAGAAGACCAAATGCTGGAATGGGATCAAAAGTTGGTTCAACAAAGAATTAGTTTAAGGACTTGCACACATATGGACCTAGGCTATTGCAACTTTTGCATTTATTTATTAGTTTTTTCCATGAAATTGGTCGGGATAAATGTCATATGCAAACATTTTCAATATAATTTATTATTGCCTCACTTCCTACGTCTAAAAAAAAACAGTTTTTATACAGTGGTGCTTACACGTTTGAGACAAAATTTCTGCTGACAGACACTTTCCATCCAATCTGACTGAGCTTGAGCTATTTTGCAAAGAGGAATGGGTAAATCTCCAGAGGTGTTAGGCTGGTAGAAACATAGACTTGCAGTTGTGGTTCCTGCAAAGGTTGATTCTACAAAATGTTTATTCAGGGGGCTCAATATAAATGCAAAAACCCAAAAAACTATGATTAATTGTTGATGAAGCACATCATTGAACTTAAAGTTTGAAATGACATTTTGTCCTTTTCTGACTCAGGGAATTGTGTCATAGCACCATTGGTGCTTTTATAGTAGAGACGAGTGTCCTTATGACTCGTTGGAGCATATTGGTTGGATTATAGGATCAGTATTACACTGAATCTTTTTTATCTATTTGCACTGCCTGCTTGTATTGTTTTAGAATTAATGTTAAGATTGTATTGTTTGTTTTTTAAATCTTCAAATAGGCTTGGTTTGTTATGTTGGACATGTCTGCAGTGTGGTTTAAACATGCAAGCATTGGTGATACACTGATGTTCCTTTATGTTTTATAGTGAGGGGGGGTTGGGGAGAGTATAAAAGGATAAGGATTATATTACTTAATGGAGGTTATGGAATAATGTCATATTAGTGTACAGTCTGAACTTTTAGAAACTTTTTAGGAAAATAATAGTAGTTTCAACTTCAATGACATTGCAACAGAATTAAAAAAAATATGCATTTGGTAAAATGTAGTCAAACTTCATTTAAGAGAAACAGAGGTCGATAGAAAATCAATTGGTCATAAGTAACCTTTTAATTTTATAAAGAACTGTTAAATAAATGTTACATTGATGTTGAAGCTTTTTCTGTGAGACGTTATTTCATATATAAACCTTGTTCTCAAAAGGTTAAAGATGGATTTTTTCCCCCTCCATTAGTGTGAAACATGTGATTGTTGGGACGTCAGAAAGATTGAGCAGTTTCAGTGATGGTTTGGAGGCTGTGCCTAAATTAGAACCACTTTTCTCTATTTTGATTGCCTCAGCACTGGTTCTATGCACAAATAATTGATGTTACAGTAGCACCACCTCTTTGCTGGGACACAGCAAGGATTGCCCGCATAAATGAATGTGGGTGAGGTTATGAAACCAGCTAAAAAGTTCTGGGCATCAGGTTTAAATATCTAAAACCAATGTGGTGTCTAAACTGACTTAACTAAATGTAAAACAAATAATAGCTGAGTGGGCGTTCATAAAGCCACCTATTTGTTTTTTTGCAGCTGTCTTGGCCCTTTTTTTTACACTGAATTCACAAAGCTGATTGCACTAAGTACATGCAGGAGTGATCCTGCCCATCTCGTCCACCATAAGAGAGTAATTTGCACCTATTTTTATATGAGCTTGACTTCGTACTCTCCTCAGCCAGATGTAATTAAAGAGAAAAATATTTTCCGCTTTTTATTCTTTTAATTAACAGAGATCTTCAGCTCATGACCCCTAAAACCATTCATCTAAATTTTCACTCAAGTACTAAAACCTTCAAATTGAACTTGTGAGTAAAAGCGTACATCACGGAGGCATTTCTGCACTGTGACTGAAACAAAACGGTAATGAGCAACCCACAGCAGTCAACGTGCGCTCGACTCTCCCTGAGTACACTGAGCGTCTTCTTTTTTGCTCGCTCAATTGCAGGAGTTATGAGACTCTCAAGGAAGGGACTGTGGCTGATGTAATGTGTCCTATGATTGGTCAGTTTTTTTTAATCCTCCCTCTATGTTTAGATGTGTGTTGCGTGAAAATCATTCCACATTCTGATTTACATTAAGATCAGGTTTGCTACACAGTCTTTGTAAGGATGAAACTCAATTTGATTATTTTCTAGGTCAGCACAGCTATGGATAAATTACATTTGAGTAAGGAAATCGCTATCAGTTCCAGACTTTATTCCTTGTTCTATTAGATTATAAAAATTTACATTAGAATACCTAAAAGATAAAGACTTATTTTCATGATTATGATGACTATGGCCTTGATCTTGGATTAGTGATTGAAAAGTTTTAAGCTTTTGTTTAACTCATTGGGCATTTTGGTTTTTGAGTGACTGACTGAACCCCACAGGTAAATATGCAGACTTATTAGAAAGAGAAATAAAGGGCCAATTTACATTACGCCTTTTGGCCTATAGACCCTCTTAGATGAGGCTCTATAGGAGAAGGTGGTTCTTACATTGAGCCCGGTATAGATTTCAATAACCTGATGGATTGGAGGCTCAGCTTAAATTTAATGTAATTATTTATTTTATTTATTTTTAATTTCATCAGTTTTATTTTGTTCATTTTATAGTCTTCAATTTTTGTTCTTTTATTATTATTATTTTGTGCGTTAATTGGGTGTGTGGTTTTATGAATTAGATGTTTTTTTTTCTTTCATTTAATTTTTATTTGTCTTCCTATTTTTTACTTCACTATTCTGAGCTGAACCCCACAAACAGAATAAAGGCTTCAAAGTTAAAAAACTGAGATGTAAAGAATCCAGTCTAGATGTTATCCTGCCCTGGAAAATAATCAAATTGACTTTCATACTTTTCCACACTTTAAAAGACTGTAGGAACCCTGTTCTTAATTTAAACTATATTATGGAATGATTTTCAAACAACTGGCCGATCAGTGTAGAAAACCTAAAAAAAATCCAGCAAAGACTGGAGGGCAGAAACTGACCAATCAAATGACACGTCTCCAGAGTGTCAAAGGTCCTGTAATCCAGTGCACAAAGAATAAGCAGCTGAGCGTGCTTTGAGAGAGTCGAGCACACACTAGCCACTGTTGAGGGCTCGTTGGGTCACATTTGTGCTCACAGTGGTTTGACGGTTTCTCACAAGGATGCTTCTCTGCTCGCAAAAACTTTGACGATGCAGAAATGCCTTCTCGTAATGTAGGACAGAATGCAAAGCACCTAAAGCAAAAGCTGTACACAAAGCCCACACTGAGTAAATGCACCCCCAACAGCCTCCTGAATAGTATTATTACATAAAAAGTTTTGCATTGTTTTTGCTTTTTTGTCTTGTTTCTACGCAGCTTGGTAATTGTATATCTGTTATCAAACTACAAAAACACCTGAACTAGGTGGAGTGGAGTGCTCTTTGACCTGGATGGGGCGGGGTGTAAAGTGCCTCAGTAGCATTTAAAGAGACGGCACCATAATAAGTTGCTCTCAGACCCCCTTCAGAACAGGGACAAAAATGAGCCTGTGGAGATACAATAACAAGGAGTTCAGACCAAAGCCTGGCAGTTTCACTTTATATAGGCCACAACTGGGTGATTTACGGGCAAAAAAGAAGAAGCTTGATACGTCCCCTTAATATCTTCAGTTGAAAAAAAAAGATGACTGTCAACACTCAGCTTTGTTCTAAACAACAACAATAAAGAGATTTATGCTAGCATTGTAATATCCATAATAATTATTTTTAAGCAGCAGCAATGTAATGAGGGTCTTTTTTTGCTTTAAAAGAAATTAGATTTACTTGTACATTTAAATTTTAAATGTGTTAATACAAGGATACTTTAAAACTGTGGAACTTTTACTCAAGGTGATGATACCAAGAGAATCTCAAGCCCAGGCCTCATGGATGTCCATATACCATTTAAGCTTAACATCAGCTTCTTATGCATAGTTCATTACTGTAACTGACAGAGTGCAATTATACAGACTTTACCAAAGATCTTCATTTTGGCATTGTCCTTTCTATTTTTTTGTGTTCTAATTCTCATGTTGAATTTTAGTGTGCCAGTAAAAGATCTTCTCACTGGTACTTTTCACTCTCAGCTTGTGGATAAAGGTGAGCCTGGCTGTCGGTGTTGTCGTTCCAGTCTGTTCTGCCAACATCTTGTGATTCTCCACGGTGTTGACAGCTTGCCCTCTACTTTGATGTGCAGAAGGCAGTGTATAAGCACTAGGCTGCAAAGATGTGGCACAATTTAACAGCCCTCCATCTATAATTAATCCACCTTGATTGCATTTCCTAATCCAGTTTTGATGTGGCTCCTCCACGGCACACACATGGGGCTGGGTGTTTGCTTATATTTGCTGAACAAAAATCACAAATCCTCGTGACCTGTTCCATGGATTTAAAGGGTCAAGATTTCTGGTCTGGTGCTTTGGGGCCACTCAAATTGTTATTTTTATTTATATCTATATAGAGATATATAGATCTCTCTCTCTCTCGCTCTTTCTCTCTCTATTTATATACATATATATATAATAATAATAATCATCTTTATTGGTCA